>NC_080464.1:29215821-29840821 GCF_028018845.1 Melospiza georgiana | reverse complement strand
TGTGTGCGCAGCTTGCCAACCGATAGAAAACAGTACCTTTGCACTCTCCTGACTTTTCCAATCACATGAACATTTGATTGGAAGCTGTTTTGGACAACTTTTCTTTTCTTCCTGCCAAACACTTGGCAGACCTCCGTGCAACGTCTAGAACACGATGGGAGATGTTTTCTGTGCTGGCACAGTTTGTCCTAGCCAGATGTAGAGGAAAAGCTTTTTGCTAAGATGTAGACGACAAGAGAGGCTAAAGACTGGGTGTAAGTAAATGACACCCATCTTCAAAAAAGGCAATTAGGAGGACGCGGAATAGTACAAACCAGCCAGCCTCTTTTTTATCCCCAGGAAGTTGATGAAGCAGCTCTTTCTGGAAAACCTTGCCAGGTACATGAAAGACGACAAAATAATGTAGTTAGCAAGATTTTTCAGGGGAATTTCATGCTGAACATCACTTTAAACTCCTCTGATGAATCAACTTGACTGGTAGACGAAGGGAATATTATCTGCCTGGGCTTCAGGGAGGTTTTTGAAATATCTCTACATGGCAGCACACATACATATGGAAGCAATAGTGCAAAGGGGAGGGAACCAGTGTCTTTTCAGTGATGCTGAGTGAAAAGACAAGAGGCAGTGGGCACACACTGAAATACAGGAGATTGCCTTTGAACATCAGTAAATGATTCTTTACTGTGAGGGTGACTGAACCACGGCACAGACTGCCCAGAAAGATTGTGGAGCCTGGATCTTTGAAGACATTAAAAGTACACCCAGATAGAATCCTGGGCACGAGGCTCTAGGTATCCTGGTTTAGGCAGGGGGGTTGGGCCTGGTTAGCCCCACCAACCCCTTCCACTCTCATTCATTCTGTGCTAGTGAATTCTCTTCAAGATGCATTTCAAGCACTGGCATGACAAAGTTCTGTGCAGACAGAGATCCAAATGGACATGGCATCTAAGTTCCTTAAGCAGTGTTCAAGAAGAATGTAAAACTCTGGGACAAGTGTCTCTTCCCTAACTGAATCCCTTTCATGGGAAAAGTCCCAGCTTTAGAAAGATCTTCTGATACGCATGCTTAAGACTGACACTGGCTGAGCAAATTTCTCCCTACGTGTATCTAAGACCAGTTAGGATCTTCACCCAAAGTGCTGTCAACATAGTCACAGAATGCCTATTGTTAAGAAGTGACAACTTCCATCAGAATGGCAACTATTGGTCCACAAAATGGATTAATGGATGGGAATTATCTACTTGGGTTAAAAACAAAAATAAAGAGTTGGTCTTTATTTATCAATTTCATTGCAATATTGATAAGGGAGGAAAAAGACCCAAGTCCTTGACTTTCTTAACTCGAGGAAAGATTTTAAAAATTCTTTGTAAAAATCTATGATCACAATCAGACTATTGAAACCATTTCAGTTGGGAAAAAGTTCCAAAATTGTCTAGATAGTGGCAAAGAAGCCAAGAAAACAGGAAAGAAACAAAAAGAGAGCAAAAGGGTCAGCTTCAGTGTACAAGCTCATTCTAGAAGTAGTCTGCTGGGGAAAGGAACCCCCAGTTGAATTTCCAATGTGTTTCTGAGCTTGATTCAGTAACTGGTGAATGTAAAATCCAATCCTTTTGTACAACTTCTTCCAGCAACAAAAACTCCAACAGGTTGACACTACCATCATGTCTATTCCAGACATTTTTAAAACAGAAATGATGATCTTCTTGAAAACCTACTTGCATAAAAGTTGCAAGATGGTGGAGGGATTCCCACATCCTCCTTCCTCCATCTGGCTTGAAAGTATATTTGATAAAATATGCAACAAAGCACATGATTTATAAGGTAGAGTCAAATGGATGATTTGGGAATTGATCTCTTGTTGATAGGAAACTTCATATCCACTCTGTGTGACCTTTTTAAAACAAAATGTGGAGCTGAGGCATGAATCTGCCACAACAATTGTAAAGCAAACATACACACTCCCCTTCACATGCCCCCCCTTCCACACACACCTAGGCACACACAGAGATCAGCATAGCAGATCATGAACACCTTGGAAAAGACTGAAATGCTAAATGCCTCTCTTGATGGGCAAAAGAGCTGGTGCAGTAATTCAAATGCCTGGTACAAAAATTCTGTTTAATATTTAGCTCCTATTTAAAACACAGCTTTTCATTTTATTCTATTTACAGAATATTTTCATTTCATTTGTTTCTTTAAAATTACTTAGTTCTCACCTGTTGTATGTCTAGGAATATTTTCTTCGAAAAATGGAAAAAAATAGATGATATCTTTTCAGCAGAAAACATTGGTTGATACAATTTTAAACCATCATGATATGGAAGAATTATTCTGTTCCTCTCTAAGGTGGAAGAAGAATTTGGATCACAGATCATCTACAATGAAATACTTGACATGTTTAAGATGCTTTCAATCAGTTTTGATCGTCAATTCCTTATTCGTTGTAAACAGTAATTTTTCAGTGAAGGGAAAGTGTGTGTGGTATATCTACATGATGTGTTCAAACCCAGTTCCTACTAATGGCCAGGCTGAATTCCAGTAAATAATGTCCCGAATGATATTTTGCCGCCTTCTTTGGCACTTCATGAAATCTTACCCCGATGAAGTGCTGAAACACAGAGATTTTCTCTTAGAGAGTGTCTCATGTTGTAACCCATCCCATGGATTTTATGCTGTAATTCTTATCTCTTTTAAAATTTGCTATCTTCTGTACAGTTTTCATGAACCTTTCTGTTACAGTAGTGAATAGCACAGATAAATGTCATTTTGTACAACTTTGAATTTATCTCAAGAGCTGAGAGAAAACTTGCTCCTATACGTCAATCCGAGTTCCTTCTATAGTCCAACTTTGTTTCTCTACCATCAAGCTTCTCCTTTGTTGCTGCTCCAAGCCCCGTCCAAGGTGACCTTGAATACTTTCAGGGATGGGACACCCACAACTTCTCTGGGCAACCTGTTCCAGTGTTCCAGCACTCCCACAGTAAAAAAGGCCTTCCTTTCATCTAATATGTGTAGGAAATCATAAATCTACGCATAGAAACTTGGAGTGCAAATTTGAAATTCTTTGGATTTGAAGCACATTTTATATGAATACTGACTTACAGATGACTAAAAGATGTTGATGGGCATTTGAGCTGACAAGTTTTGAAAAAGTGCACGGAAATTAAAATTGAAACCACTAAAATTAAAAACTTCTTGCCATTTTATTTTTCCTCTCCTATTCAAAATTGCATATGTCAGATATAGGCGCTTCATGCAAACCTCTCAGATGCTCTCAGAGAAAAAGCTTTTCTTTCAGACTAAGTTGCGGTTAACGCCGAACACTAGCAGTAGTGAAAGTTTTTCTGGGCATCGGGGCAGGACCTACTCCTTGGATTTGTGTGCAGAATGCATTTTATCCAAACTGGAAAATAGATCCCAGCTCTGTTCTATTCATCATTCCTACTACATCAGGCCTGAAGATTCTGTGAAAAGTAGCCTGTGGACCTTGAAGATAGCGCATGTGAAACAGATGAGAGGTGATGGAGAAGTTGAGGGAGAGAAGAAAGAGCATATGGCCCATTACGGTCACCAGAAAGTAATCCTTCACGTGATCATGGCAGATTGCAGGAGCCACTTGTTAATATCAAAACAGCCAGACTGGGCACTGGTGCCACCTTGGGTCTGGGAACCATCCTGCATATCGTGGATTTTCAGGAGCCAGCCGGCCACTCCCTACCAAAGGCCCCCAAACACAAATCACAGCACTTTACTCTGGCAAACAAAACTCACCTGCCCCGCTTCTGGGTGGCAGCTTACAGGAGCCACTTGGTACTATCAAACCAGCCCATCTTGGTACTGGTGTCACCTTGGGTATGGGAATCATCCTGTGTAACGTGGATTTTCAGGAGCTAGCCGGCCACTCCAAGCCACAGGCTCCCAAAAAAAAATCACAGCCCTTTTCCCTGTCAAAAAAAACTCAGCTGCCCCGTTTCTGGATGGCAGATTACAGGAGCCACTTGGGACTATCAAACCAGCCTGACTTGGCAGTGTTCCCACCATGGGTCTGGTAAACTTCTCGCGTATCGTGGATTTTCAGGAGCTAGCTGGTCACTTCCTGACACAGGCTGCCAAAAAAAAACTCGGCCCTTATCCATGGCAAAACAAGTCACCTGCCCCTCTTCTGGATGGTAGATATCTGGAGCTGCTTCGAACTGCCAAATAAACCAGACTTGGCAATGTTGCCCCTTTGGGTCTCGGAGCCATCCTGCATATAAAAGATTTTAAAGAGCCAGCCAGCCACTCTCAGCCACAGGCCCGGAAATAAAAACCTTGGCCCTTTCACCTTGCAAACAAAACTCACCTGCCCTGCTTCTGGACGGCAGACTGCAAGAGCCAGTTGGCACTATCAAACCAGCCCGACTTGGCACTGGTGCCACCTTGGGTCTGGGAAGAATCCTGCGTATCGTGGATTTTCAGGAGGCAGCCGGCCACTCCCAGCCACAGGCCCTCAAACACAAACCACGGCCCTTTACTCTGGCAAACAAAACTCAGATGCCTTGCTTCTGGATGGCAGATTGCAGGAGCCACTTGGTACTATCAAACCAGCCTGACTTGGCACTGGTGCCACCTTGGGTTTGAGAGCCATCCTGCCTATTGTGGACTTTCAGGAGCCAGCCAGCCACTCTCAGCCACAGGCCCCCGAATCCAAACTTCGAAACTTCTCATTGCAAAAAGAAATCACCTGCCCCGCTCCTGGATGGCACATTGCAGAAGAAACATGGTACTATAAAACCAGCCCTACTTGACTCTGGTGCCAACTTTGGTCGCGAAAACATCCTGCGAATCGTGAATTTTAAGGTGCCAGCAAGCCACTCCCAGCCACAGGCCCCCAAACAAAACCAACAGCCGTTTTGCTTGGCAAATAAAACTCAGCTGCCCCGCTTCTGGATAGCAGAATGCAGGAGCCACTTGACACTGTCAAACCATCCCGACTTGGCAGTGGTGCCTCCTTGGGTCTGGGAACCATCCTGCGTAACGTGGATTTTCAGGAGGCAGCCGGCCACTCCCAGCCACAGGCCCTCAAACAAAAATCACAGCCATTTTCCATGGCAAACAAAACTCACCTGCCCAGCTTCTGGATGGCAGATTTCAGGAGGCACATGGTAATATCAAACCAGCCTGACTTGGCACTGGTGCCAACTTGGGTTTTTGGAACCATCCTTGGTATCGTCGATTTTCAGGAGCCAGCCGGCCACTCCCAGCCACAGGCCCCCAAACAAAAACCACGGCCCTTTGCCCTGGCAAACACAAATCACCTGCCACACTTGTGGATGGCAGATTGCAGGAGGCACTTGGTGCTATCAAACCAGCCCAACTTGGCAGCGCTGGAAACCTTGGATCCGGGAACCATCCTGCGTATCGTGGATTTTCAGGAGCCAGCCGGCCACACACAGCCAAGGGCCCCCAAACAAAAACCACGGCCCTTTTCCCTGGCAAACAAAACTCACCTGCCCCGCTTCTTGATGGCAGATAGCAGGAGCCATTTGGTACTATCAAACCAGCCCGACTTGGAAGTGTTGCTACCATGGGTCTGGGAACCATCCTGCGTATCGTGGATTTTCAGGAGCCAGCAAGCCACTCCCTGCCACAGGCCTGCAAACACAATCTAAGGCCAGTTTCCCTGGCAAACAAAATTTAGCTGCCCCTCTTCGGGATGGCGGATAGCAGGAGGCATTGGTAATATCAAACCAGCCCGACTTGGCACTGGTGCCACCTTGGGCCTGGGAACCATCCTGCGTATCGAGGATTTTCAGGAGCCAGCCGGCCACTCCAGGCAATAGGCGCCAAACACAAACATCGGCCCGTTTCCTCGGGAAACAAAACTCACCTTCCAAGCTTCTGGATGGCAGATGGCACGAGCCACTTGGTACTATAAAACCAGCCCTACTTGGCAGTGTTTCTACATGGGTCTGGGAAACATCCTGTGTATCGTGGATTTTCAGGAGCTAGCCGGTCACTCCCTGCCAGAGGCTGCCAGAAACAAACCTCGGCCCTTTTCCCTGGCAAACAAAACTCAACTGCCCCGCTTCTGGATAGCAGAATGCAGGAGCCACTTGGTACTATCAAACCAGCCGGCTTGATACTGGCGCCACCTTGGGTCTGGGGAGCATCCTACCTAAAGTGGATTTTCAAGAGCCTGCCGGCCACTCCCAGCCACAGGCCCGCAAACTCAAACCACGGCACTTTTCCCTGGCAAACAAAACTCACCTCCCCCGCTTCTGGGTAGCAGACTGCAGGAGGCACTTGGTACTATCAAACCAGCCCGACCCTGCACTGGTGCCAGCTTGGGTCTGGGAACCATCCTGCGTATCCTGGATTTTCAGGAGCCAGCCGGCCACTCCCAGCCACAGGCCCCCAAACAAAAACCACGGCCCTCTGCCCTGGCAAACACAAATCACCTGCCACACTTGTGGATGGCAGATTGCAGGAGGCACTTGGTGCTATCAAACCAGCCCAACTTGGCAGCGCTGGAAACCTTGGATCCGGGAACCATCCTGCGTATCGTGGATTTTCAGGAGCCAGCCGGCCACACACAGCCAAGGGCCCCCAAACAAAAACCACGGCCCTTTTCCCTGGCAAACAAAACTCACCTGCCCCGCTTCTTGATGGCAGATAGCAGGAGCCATTTGGTACTATCAAACCAGCCCGACTTGGAAGTGTTGCTACCATGGGTCTGGGAACCATCCTGCGTATCGTGGATTTTCAGGAGCCAGCAAGCCACTCCCTGCCACAGGCCTGCAAACACAATCTAAGGCCAGTTTCCCTGGCAAACAAAATTTAGCTGCCCCTCTTCGGGATGGCGGATAGCAGGAGGCATTGGTAATATCAAACCAGCCCGACTTGGCACTGGTGCCACCTTGGGCCTGGGAACCATCCTGCGTATCGAGGATTTTCAGGAGCCAGCCGGCCACTCCAGGCAATAGGCGCCAAACACAAACATCGGCCCGTTTCCTCGGGAAACAAAACTCACCTTCCAAGCTTCTGGATGGCAGATGGCACGAGCCACTTGGTACTATAAAACCAGCCCTACTTGGCAGTGTTTCTACATGGGTCTGGGAAACATCCTGTGTATCGTGGATTTTCAGGAGCTAGCCGGTCACTCCCTGCCAGAGGCTGCCAGAAACAAACCTCGGCCCTTTTCCCTGGCAAACAAAACTCAGCTGCCCCGCTTCTGGATAGCAGAATGCAGGAGCCACTTGGTACTATCAAACCAGCCGGCTTGATACTGGCGCCACCTTGGGTCTGGGGAGCATCCTACCTAAAGTGGATTTTCAAGAGCCTGCCGGCCACTCCCAGCCACAGGCCCGCAAACTCAAACCACAGCACTTTTCCCTGGCAAACAAAACTCACCTCCCCCGCTTCTGGGTAGCAGACTGCAGGAGGCACTTGGTACTATCAAACCAGCCCGACCCTGCACTGGTGCCAGCTTGGGTCTGGGAACCATCCTGCGTATCCTGGATTTTCAAGAGTCAGCCGGCCACTGCCGGCCATAGGCCCCAGACACAAATTTTGGCCCGTTTCTCTGGCAAACAAAACTTACCAGCCCTGCTTCTGGATGGCAGACTGCAGGACCCACATGGTACTATCAAACCAGCCCGACTTTGCAGTTTTTCCACCATGGGTCTGGGAAACATCCTGCGTATCGTGGATTTTGAGGAGCTACATGGTCACCACCTGCCACTGGCCGCAAAAAATAACCTTGGCCCCTTTTCCCTGGAAAACAGAACTCACCTGCCCCACTTGTGGATGGCAGATTGCAGGAGGCACTTGGTACTATCAAACCAGCATGCCTTGGCACTGGTCTCTATTGGTCCCCATTGAAATCGCAAGATTTCATTTCCTTTCGGGAAGGGAAGGGGAATCTTACGGCCCTGAAAAGAAAGCCTTACAAACCCTCTGGAAAGGACATAGGATCAAATGAAATGCAATTGAAAAAAAACAGAAAATCGGGAATTTTTTTGCCTTCAAAAAATGGACTGTGAGGAAATGAGTTGCATTGCAAAGGACCAACACATGCCACAACTAAGCTCACGGATGGTGCAAAAGCAGGGGGAAAATGTCGCGGACATTTCTCCACAGAAATCCTTTCTTTTGGATTTCTGCATCTTCTGGAGGCCAGAGGCTTCAGAAGACAAGGTAAACAATTATTATCAGCTGCTGGGGAATGCAACAGCGACACCTTGATTGGCTCATTTCTTATGTTTATAATTAAGGGCCAATCACCAGTGCTAGCTAGGGGACTGAGTCCTTGGCCACAACTTTGTTGTAGATTCTTTCTTTCTATTCTTAGCTGGCCTAGCTGCTCTGCAAACCTCTCTCTATATTCTTTTAATATAGTCATAATGTATTATATATAATATCTTTATAAATCAAGCCTTCTGATCAAGATACAAGATTCATCGTCTCTCTATCACCAGCTGCGACCCACTCAGGTGCGGTAATATCTGGTGACCCCTCGTCTAAGGGCAAAAATTAATTTAATAAGACCAGAGGAGCAAATTGCTGCACTGGGTAAAAATCCTGTATGTGTAGCATTTGATGGTTGCTTTGAAGTGACCACAAAAGTGGATTCAAGCCCGGAGCTGAAGAACTGAAGATTTGGATAGAGTTCACAGCCAAGGCTGACCACAACAGAACCTTCTTCTGGAAAACCATCAGGAAAGATGATGGACAAGAGCTGCAGACCTGTGGAGCTGGCCAGAGCAAGCTGGACTCTTTCAAAAGGTATTGTTCACTTTTCTATCCCTGATGAACCAGCCCTTTGTAGCTTGTGGCTGTTCGTATGGCAGACACATGCCTTGCCAGAAGAGATTCAGTTCTCCCCTTCAGAGGAGCAAGTTATTGCCCTGTGGGAACATTGGTGCAGGGAAGACAGTTTCCTTTTGTCAGAAACAGATATCTATGAATTCTTTCGATGGGCAAAGCTTTTTGGGTTCTTTACTGATGTCCTGTATGCTTTAGATGTTTTCGTCTGGGAGTGCATGGACTCGATTATCCAGTGCGTCTACAGTCAGGGACGCGTGTTGCCTTCTACCTACCCAGCATTTATAAAGCTTTTCCCAGTCCTGAAAAGCAGAGCAGCTTGTTTTCAATGGATCTCTAATTTTTATGGCCAGGCTCCGTTTCCCCCCCCCTTGGCATTAGACCACGTGGGTGATGACTTTGTGCTTTTTCCCCGCTCCTGCTTCGCGGTGGGGGGGGCTGAAACTTTGCGGTGCGAAGAAGTTTTTTTTTACTCTTGCTCCGGAGCATGCTCAGATGGAGTTTTCTCCTTCTCCCCCTTCTCTCTCTCCGGGGGGATGGGAGTGGCCGCTCAAGCCAGCGCCGGTTTCTCAGACTCCGCCTTCTTAAGACATGGGGGCGGCACAGGTCTCTGAGGTTTCCTCCACGCCCCTGCCAGAGCCGTCACTCCAGGAGGTCCCGCCCGCGGTTTCACCGGCCTCCCCGCCCCCTCCAGAGCCCGTGTCGGAGAAGGCAGAAGAGACAGCACTTTCGGCGATTGACCTGTTGCTAAGAAACAGCGATGCTCCGCCGCTTCTCCGGGCTCCGCTGCTGCCTGTTTGCACTGCGAGGGAGGCTGCGACTGCGCCTCCGCAGCAGACCCTGGAGTCAGCGGCAGAAAACGCCGCTGAACCTGCGGGACCCTCGGAGCAGCCTGCGGCGGATCCCATGCTCAGCGCCGTTCCCTCCCCAGTTCCGGCTTCCCCCCCGCTGCTTCAACCGGACGTCCCAGCGGCTCTGCCCTCCGGGTTGGCGTCAGAGACTGCCCTGGAAGCGGCAGCTTGTTTGAGCTCTGGCCGTCCCGAGCCGGCTGCCCCAGCAGCCTCCCTGGCGGGGGGTCTCTCCTTCGTTTGAGCGGGGGCTGCCCGCCAGCTGACTCTTGCAGCAGTCCAGCTGCCGGTTTTTAAGATCAGCAGCGGTTTGGGGGGTGGTGTTTCGGTTGCTGTCCCATGGAGGCTGCCATCTCTGCCGCCCCTCTTGCACCCTAGGGGCGAGGAGGAGGGGGCTCCTGAGAGCCCTGCCTTTGGTCCCCAGCCCGGTGGGGGTGGTGCCGTCTTTCTGTGGGAAACAAACATTCCCAGACCCGAGATGAAGATTCTCGGGGCAGCTTCTATTTCCTCACTGCTGGCATGCCTCAGTGGTTTAGGGGAAAGGAAGCGTCTCACTACCCGTGCTGCCATTGTACTCGCAGCAGGGTTCAGGCCTGTGGATATGCAGAGCCTTCCTTATGAGTTTGGACTGGGACGTTGGGCTCAGGAGGTTCCTGGGCCAGGGCCGTCACTTGGCCTCCTTGTGTTTCTGGGGGTTCTGGTTTCTCCTACCGGTCCTGGTCCCCCTTTTTGAGCCAGTTTTAAGGTTCCTGGTCCAGCATGGGTCAGGGCCCCCAGGGCCTTTCCTTCTCTGGCACTGATCTGCTTGGCTGCTGCTCTTTTGTTTTCGATCAAAAAAAAAAAAAAAAAAGGAAAAAAAAAATTAAAATTAAATAAAAAAGATTGAAAATAGCGGGCAGCAGCTCTGAAGCGCTGAAGCATTGAAGGGCCAGAAAGGACATTCCAAAATTGTTCAAATGGTTTCAAATTGTTTTAAATTGTTTAAAATTGTATTAAGACTGTCGGTGGTTTTTGATGGCTATTGATGGAACTCTTTTGCAGAAGTCTGTTTCAGGACCAAAAGGACTCTCAGATATTCCAAGGGAAACAACGTTGGCTCTTGGACTGTTCCTGAAACTCAGCTGCATGGACTTCAATTTTCTTTGCATTGTTTTTGGCATTTTTCATATATTGTAGGATTGTTTTAGTGAATTGTTAGTATTCTATATTTTATAGGTGAAGAAATTTCCTGTTCATTCCACATCAGCATTTTTCTTTTATTTTGTACAGTTTGGAAAGGTGAGATGTCGCGGACATTTCTCCACAGAAATCCTTTCTTTCGCATTTCTGCGTCTTCTAGAGGCCAGAGGCTTCCGAAGACAAGGTAAATAATTATTATCAGCTGCTGTGGAATACAACAGGGACACCTTGACTGGCTCATTTCCAATGTTTATAATTAGGGCCAAACGCCAGTGCACGCTAGTGGACTGAGTCCTTGGCCACAACTTTGTTATAGATTGTTTCTTTCTATTCTTAGCTAGCCTAGCTGCTCTGCAAACGTCTCTCTATATTCTATTAATATAGTCCTAATGTATTATATATAATATCTTAATAAATCAAGCCTTCTGATCAAGATACAAGATTCACCGTCTCTCTATCACCAGCTGCGACCCACTCAGGCGCGGTAATAGGAAAAGTCAACGAGGAGTACACACCATAGGGAGAAAGATATGAGGGACATAGCATGGAGACTTAAAAAAAAAAGGAAAAAAATAAAAATTTTTTCCAAAGTCAAAACCATCAAAATGCAGGATGGCCATATGCCATCAAGTGCAGGCGCATGCAGCAAAGCTTGCCAAAATTGATCCCCACTGAAGGCCAAAACAGGAAAGAAGGACTTACAAACACGCTGGAATGGAGATAGCATCAAAGGAATTGCAATTGGAGGAGAAAAAAAGAAAATTTGGGAAATTCCCGGATTACAAGACAATGGACCGGGATTATATCAGGTGCAGTGCAAAACACAAAAACATGCCAAAACTAAGCACACAGATGTTTCAAAAGCAGGGGAAAACATCAAGGAGGAGGACACAACTTGGAGGGGAAGATATGAGGGACATGGCATGGATACATGAAAAAAAAAAAAAAGAAAAAAATCCTTCCCAAAGTCAAAGCCACCAAAAGGCATGGAATGCCATCAAGGGCAGGGACAAGCACCAAAGATTCCTCTATTGGTCCCCATTGAACTAGCAAGATTCCCTTTACCTTCCCGAAAGGAAATGAAATTTCCCTTGGGGAAGGGAAAAGCAATCTTGCGACCCTGAAAAGAAAGTCTTACAAACATTCTGGAAAGGAGATAGTATCAAATGAAATGCAATTGAAAAAAAACCAGAAAATCGGGAATTTTTGTGCCTTCAAAAAATTGCCTATGAGGAAATGAGCTGCATTGCAAAGGACCAACACATGCCAAAACTAAGCTCACAGATTGTGGAAAAAAAAAGGGGTAAAAGTCAAGGATGGAGACAAAAGTTAGGGGGCAAGATATGAGGGACATGGCATGGACACTTCAGAAAACAACCAAAAATGGAAAAAATCTTTGCCAAAGTCAAAGCCATCAAAATGAAGGCAGGCCTTACGCAAGCAACTGCAGGCACATGCAGCAAAGCTTGCCAAAATTGATCCCCACTGAAGGCCAAAAGAGAAAAGAAGGACCTATGAACACTCTGGAATGGAGACACCATCAAAGGAATTGCTACAGGAGGAGGAAAATGAATATTTGGGAAATTTAGTGACTCTAAGAAAATGGCCCAGGATTATATCAGGTGCAGTGCAAAGGACCAAAACATGCCAAAACTAGGCCCACCGATGTTGCAAACGCAGAGGGAAAAGTCAACGAGGACTACACACCATAGGGAGAAAGATATGAGGGACATAGCATGGACAATTTAAATAAAAATAAAAAACAGAAAATTTTTCCCAAAGACAAAATCATCAAAATGCAGGATGGCCATATGCCATCAAGTGCAGGCACATGCAGCAAAGCTTGCCAGAATTGATCCCCACTGAAGGCCAAAACAGAAAAGAAGAACTTACAAACACGCAGGAATGGAGATAGCATCAAAGGAATTGCAATTGGAGGAGAAAAAAAGAAAATTTGGGAAATTCCCCGATTACAAGAAAATGGACCGGGGTATATCAGGTGCAGTGCAAAACACAAAAACATGCCAAAACTAAGCTCACAGATGTTTCAAAACAGTGGAAAACATCAAGGAGGAGGACACAACTTGGAGGGGAAGATATGAGGGACATGGCATGGATACATGAAAAAAAAAAAAAAAGAAAAAATTCCTTCCCAAAGTCAAAGCCATCAAAAGGCATGGCATGCCATCAAGGGCAGGGACAAGCACCAAAGATTCCTCTATTGGTCCCCATTAAATTGCAAGATTCCCTTTCCCTTCCCAAAAAGAAAATGTCGGGAAGGGAAAGGGAATCTCGCGACCCTGAAAAGAAAGCCTTACAAAACGTCGGGAAAGATATAGGATCAAATGAAATGCAATTGAAAAAACCAGAAAATCGGGAAATTTTGTGCCTTCAAAAAATGGCCTGTGAGGAAATGAGCAGCATTGCAAAGGACCAACACATGCCAAAACTAAACTCACCAATGTTGCAAAAGCAGGGTGAAAAGTCAATGAGGAGTACCCACCATAGGGAGAAAGATATGAGGGACATGGCATGGAGACTTAAAAAAAAAAAGAAAAAAAAGATATTTTGCCCAAAGTCAAAATCATCAAAATGCAAAATGGCCATATGCCTCTGCAACCCAAAAAATTAAGCCTTACAAACACTCTGGAAAGGAGAGAGGATCAAATGAAATGCAATTGAAAAAATGCCCGTGGCAGGGAGTGACAGGCGAGCTCATGAAAATCCACGATATGCACCATGATTCCCAGGCCCAAGGTGCCAAGACTGCCAAGTCAGGCTGGTTTGATAGTACAAAGTGTCTCATGCAACCTGCCATCCACAAGTGGGGCCGGTGAGTTTTGTTTGCCGGGGAAAAAGGCGGTGGGTTGTGTTGGAGGGCCTGGGGCTGCTAGTGGCCGCCTGGCTCCTGACAATCCACGATACATAGGATGGTTCCCAGTCCAAAGGTGGCAAGCCTGCCAAGTCAGGCTGGTTTTTTAGTACCAAGTTGCTCCTGCAATCTGCCATCCAGAAGTGGGGCAGGTGAGTTTTGTTTGCAAGGCAAACGGACCGTGGTTTGTGTTTGGGGGGCTGTGGCTGAGAGTGGCCGGCTGGCTCCTTAAAATCCAAGAAACGCGAGAGAGAGCTCCTAGACGCAAGATGGCACCATTGCCAAGTCGGGCTGGTTTGACAGTACCAAGTGGCTTCTGCTATCTGCCATCCAGAAGTGGGGCTGCTGATTTTTGTTTTCCAGGGAAACAGGCCGAGTTTTTTGTTTGGGGGCATGTGGCTGGGATTGGCCGGCTAGCTCCTGAAAATCCACGTTATACACGATGGTTCCCAGACCCAAAATGGCACCAGTGCCAAGTCAAGATTGATTGATAGTACCAAGTGGCTCCTGCAATCTGCCATCCAGAAGCAGGGCAGGTGATTTTTGTTTGCCAGGACAAAGGGACGTTGTTTTCGTTGGAGGTCCTGTTGCTGGGAGTGGCTAGGTGGCCCCTGAAAATCCACATTAAGCAGGATGGTTCCCAAACCCAAGTTGGCACCAGTACCAAGTCAGGCTTTTGTGAAAGTACCAAGTGGGTCCTGCAATCTGCCATCCAGAAGCGGGGCAGCTCAGTTTTGTTTTCCAGGGAAACAGGCCGAGGTTTGTTTTTGGGGGCAAATGGCCACGAGGGCCAGCTGGCTCCTGATAATCCACGATACGCAGGATGGTTGCGAGACCCAAGGTGGCATTAGTGCCAAGTAGGGCTGGTTTGATAGTTCCAAGTGGCTCCTGCAATCTGCCTTCCAGAAGAGGCGCAGCTGAGTTTTGTTTGCCAGAGAAAATGACCAAGGTTTTGTTCAGGGTTCTGTGGCTGGGACTGGACGGCTGGCCCCTGAAAATCCACGATACACAGGATGGTTTCCAGACCCAAGGTGGCACCTTTACCAAGTCAGGCTTTCGTGATAGTACCAAGTGCCGCCTGCAATATGCCATCCAGTAGCGGGGCAGCTGAGTTTTGTTTGCCAGAGAAAAGGGCCGAGGTTTTTGTTTGGGGGCCTGTTGCTGGGCGTGGCCCGCTGGCTCCTGAAAATCCACAGCATGCAGGATGGTTCTCACACCCAGGGTGGCAGTAAGTGCCAAGTCTGGCTGGTTTGATTGTACCAAGTGCCTCCTGCAATCTGCCATCCAGAAGCGGGGCCGGTGAGTTTTGTTTGCCAAGGAAAAGAGCCGTGGTTTTTCTTTTGGCACCTATGGCTGGGAGTAGCCGGCTGGCCCCTGAAAATCCACGATACGCAAGATGGTTTCGCAGACCCATGGTGTCACCAGCCTCAAGTCAGGCTTTTCTGATAGTAGCAATTGGCTTCAGCAATCGGCCATGCAGAAGCGGGGCAGCTGAGTTTTGTTTCCAAGGGAGAAGGGTCGTGGATTTTTTTCAAAAACTATGGCTAAGGGTGGCCAGCTGGCTCCTGAAAATCTTTGATATGCAGGATGGTTCCCAGACCCAAGGTGGCACCAGTGCCAAGTCGGGCTGGTTTGATAGTACCAAGCGGCTCCTGCAATCTGCCATCCAGTCGCGGGGCAGGTGACTTTTGTTTTCCAGAGTGAAGGGCCGTGCTTTGTGTTTGGAGGCCTGTGGATGGGACTGACCGGCTAGCTCCTGAAAATCCACGTTACGCAGGATGGTTTACAGAAACATTGTGGCACCAGTACCAAGATGGGCTGGTTTGATAGTACCAAGTGGCTCCTGCAATCTGCCATCCAGAAGTAGGGAAGGTGAGTTTTGTTTGCCAGGGAAACGGGCCAAGGTTTTTTTCTGGGGGCTTATGGCCTGCATTGTCCGGATGGTTCCTGAAAATCCATGATATGCAGGATGCTTCCCAGACCCAAGGTGGCACCAGTGCCAAGTCGGGCTGCTTTTATAGTAACAAGTGGCTCCTGCAATCTGCCATCCAGAGGCGGGGCAGCTGAGTTTTGTTTACCAGGGAAAAGGGCCTTTGTTTTTTTTTGGGGGCCTGTGGCAGGGTGTGGGTCCTGCAATCTGCCATTCAGAAGTGGGGCAGCTGAGGTTTTTTTGCCAGAGAAAAGGGCCGTGGGTTTTTTTTGGGAGCCTGTTGCTGGGAGTGGCTGGCTGGCTCCTGAAAATCAACAATACGCAGGATGGTTCCCAGAGCCATGTTGGTACCAGTGCCAAGTCGGCCTGGTTTGATAGCACCAAGTGGCTCCTGCAATCTGCCATCCAGAAGCGGGACAGCTGAGTTAATTTACCAGGGAAAATGGCCGTGGTTTTTGTTTCGGTGCTGTGGCCGGGACAGGCTGGCTGGCTCCTGAAAATCCACGATACGTTGGATGGTTCCCACACCCAAGGTGGCACCAGTGCCAATTCTTGCTGGTTTGATATTACCAAGTGCCTCCTGCAATCTGCCATCCAGAAGAGCGGCCGGTGAGTTTGGTTTGCCAAGGAAAAGGGCCGTGGTTTGTGTTTGGGCGCCTACGGCTGGGAGTAGCCGGCTGTCTCCTGAAAATCTTTGATATGCAGGATGGTTCCCAGACCCAAGGTGGCACCAGTGCCAAGTCGGGCTGGTTTGATAGTACCAAGTGGCTCCTGCAATCTGCCATCCAGAAGCGGGGCAGGGGAGTTTTTTTGCAAGGCAAAAGGGCTGTGGTCTGTGTTTGAGGGCCTGTGGCTAGGAGTGGCCGGCTGGCTCCTGAAAATCTACGATAGGAAGGATGGTTTCCAGATCCATGTTGGTACCAGTGCCAAGTCGGCCTGGTTTGATACTCCCAAGTGGCTCCTGCAATCTGCCATCCACAAACAGGGCTTGTGAGTTTTTTTTGACAGAGAAAAGGGCTGTGGATTGTGTTTGGGAGACTGTGGCTCGTAGTGGCCTGCTGGCTCCTGAAATTGCACTTTACGCAGGATGGTTCCCAGACCCAAGGTGGCATCAGTTCCTAGTCGGGTTGGTTTGATAGTACCATGAGTGTCCTGCAATCTTCCATTCAGAAGCGGGGCAGCTGAGTTTTGTTTGCAAGGGAAAAGGACTGTGGTTTTTTTTCAAGAACTGTGGCTGAGGATGGCCGGCTGGCTCCTGAAAATCTTTGATATGCAGGATGGCTCCCAGACCCAAGATGGCAACACTGCCAAGTTAGGCTGATTTGGCAGTTCCAAGTGGCTCCAGCAATCTGCCATCCAGTAGCGGGGCAGGTGACTTTTGTTTGCCAGGGAAAAGGGTCGAGGTTTTTTTTTGGGGACCTGTGGCAGGGAGTGACCGGCTAGCTCCTGAAAATCCACGATACGCAGGATGGTTCCCAGACCCATGGTGGCACCACTGCCAAGTCGGGCTGGTTTGATAGTACCAAGTGGCTCGTGCCATCTACCATCAAGAAGCGAGGCAGGTGAGTTTTGTTTGCCAGGGAAAAGGGCAGTGGTTTTTTTTTAGGGGCCTGTGGCTGGGAGTGGCCGGCTGGCTCCTGAAAATCCAGGATACGCAGGATAGTTCCCAGACCAAAGGTGGCACCGCTGCCAAGTTGGGCTGGTTTGATAGTACCAAGTGGAGCCTGAAATCTGCTATCCAGAAGTGGGGCAGGTGAGTTTTGTTTGCCAGGGAAACGGGCCAGAGTTTGTGGTTTCGGTCCTGTGGATGGGAGTGGCCGGCTGGTTCCTGAAAATCTGCGATACGCAGGATGGTTCCCAGACCCAAGTTGGCACCAGTGCAAAGACGGGCTGTTTTGATAGTGCCAAGTGTTTCCTGCAATCTGCATTCAAGAAGCGGGGCAGGTGAGTTTCTTTTTCTAGATGAACGGGCCGAGGTTTTTGTCTGGGGGCCTATGGTCTTCAGTGTCCGGCTGGTTCATGAAAATCTACGATAGGCAGGATGGCTCCCAAACTCAAGCTGGCACCAGTGCCAAGTCGGGCTTGTTTTACAGTACCAGGTGGCTCCTGCAATCTGCCATCCAGAAGCTGGGCCGCTGAGGTTTGTTTGCCAGGGAAAAGGGCCGTGGTTTTTGTTTGGGCCCTATTGCCTTGAGTGGCCGGCTGGCTCCTAAAAATCCACGATAGGCAGGATGGTTTCCAGACCCAAGGTAGCACCAGTACAAAGACGGGCTGGTTTGATAGTACCAAGTGACTCCTGCAATCTGTCATCCAGAAGAGGGGCTGCTTAGTTTTGTTTACCAGGGAAACGGGACCAGGTTTTTGTCTGGGGGCCTATGGTCTTCAGTGTCCGGCTGGTTCATGAAAATCTACAATAGGCAGGATGGTTCCCAGACCCATAGTGGCACCAGTGCCAAGTCGGCCTGGTTTTATATTACCAAGTGCGTCCTGCAATCTGCCATCCAGAAGAGGGGTAGGTGAGTTTTGTTTGCCAGGGAAAAAGGCCGTGGATTTTGTTTAGGTGGCTATGGATGTGAGTGGCCGGCTGGCTCCTGAAAATCCATGATACGCGGGAGTTTTCCCAGACCCAAGGTGGGACCAGTGCCAAGTCAACCTGGTTTATAGTCCCAAATGGCTCCTGCAATCTTCCATGCAGAAGCGGGGTAGTTGAGTTTTGTTTGCCAGCGAAAAGTGCCGTGGTTTGTATTTGGGGGCCTGTGGCTGGGAGAGGCCTGCTGACTCCGAAAATGCACTTTACGCAGGAAGTTTCCACGACCCAAGGTGGCACCAGTGCCAAGTCGAACTTGTTTGATAGTAGTAAGTGGCTCTTGCAATTTGCTATCCAGAAGTAGGGCAGGTGAGTTTTGTTTGCCAGGTAAAGGGGCCTTAGATTGCGTTTGGGGGCCTGTGGCTGAGTGTGGCCGGCTGGCTCCTGAAAATCCTCGATATGCAGGCTGGTTCCCAGAAAAAAGGTGGCACCAGTGTCAAGTCGGGCTGATTTGATAGTACCACCTGGCTCCCGCAATCTGCCATCCAGAAGCTAGACAGCTGAGTTTTGTTTGCAAGGGAAAAGGACTGTGGTTTTTTTTCAAGAACTGTGGCTGAGGATGGCCGGCTGGCTCCTGAAAATCTTTGATATGCAGGATGGCTCCCAGACCCAAGATGGCAACACTGCCAAGTTAGGCTGATTTGGCAGTTCCAAGTGGCTCCAGCAATCTGCCATCCAGTAGCGGGGCAGGTGACTTTTGTTTGCCAGGGAAAAGGGTCGAGGTTTTTTTTTGGGGACCTGTGGCAGGGAGTGACCGGCTAGCTCCTGAAAATCCACGATACGCAGGATGGTTCCCAGACCCATGGTGGCACCACTGCCAAGTCGGGCTGGTTTGATAGTACCAAGTGGCTCGTGCCATCTACCATCAAGAAGCGAGGCAGGTGAGTTTTGTTTGCCAGGGAAAAGGGCAGTGGTTTTTTTTTAGGGGCCTGTGGCTGGGAGTGGCCGGCTGGCTCCTGAAAATCCAGGATACGCAGGATAGTTCCCAGACCAAAGGTGGCACCGCTGCCAAGTTGGGCTGGTTTGATAGTACCAAGTGGAGCCTGAAATCTGCTATCCAGAAGTGGGGCAGGTGAGTTTTGTTTGCCAGGGAAACGGGCCAGAGTTTGTGGTTTCGGTCCTGTGGATGGGAGTGGCCGGCTGGTTCCTGAAAATCTGCGATACGCAGGATGGTTCCCAGACCCAAGTTGGCACCAGTGCAAAGACGGGCTGTTTTGATAGTGCCAAGTGTTTCCTGCAATCTGCATTCAAGAAGCGGGGCAGGTGAGTTTCTTTTTCTAGATGAACGGGCCGAGGTTTTTGTCTGGGGGCCTATGGTCTGCAGTGTCCGGCTGGTTCATGAAAATCTACGATAGGCAGTATGGCTCCCAAACTCAAGCTGGCACCAGTGCCAAGTCGGGCTTGTTTTACAGTACCAGGTGGCTCCTGCAATCTGCCATCCAGAAGCTGGGCCGCTGAGGTTTGTTTGCCAGGGAAAAGGGCCGTGGTTTTTGTTTGGGCCCTATTGCCTTGAGTGGCCGGCTGGCTCCTAAAAATCCACGATAGGCAGGATGGTTTCCAGACCCAAGGTAGCACCAGTACAAAGACGGGCTGGTTTGATAGTACCAAGTGACTCCTGCAATCTGTCATCCAGAAGAGGGGCTGCTTAGTTTTGTTTACCAGGGAAACGGGACCAGGTTTTTGTCTGGGGGCCTATGGTCTTCAGTGTCCGGCTGGTTCATGAAAATCTACAATAGGCAGGATGGTTCCCAGACCCATAGTGGCACCAGTGCCAAGTCGGCCTGGTTTTATATTACCAAGTGCGTCCTGCAATCTGCCATCCAGAAGAGGGGTAGGTGAGTTTTGTTTGCCAGGGAAAAAGGCCGTGGATTTTGTTTAGGTGGCTATGGATGTGAGTGGCCGGCTGGCTCCTGAAAATCCATGATACGCGGGAGTTTTCCCAGACCCAAGGTGGGACCAGTGCCAAGTCGGCCTGGTTTATAGTCCCAAATGGCTCCTGCAATCTTCCATGCAGAAGCGGGGCAGTTGAGTTTTGTTTGCCAGCGAAAAGTGCCGTGGTTTGTATTTGGGGGCCTGTGGCTGGGAGAGGCCTGCTGACTCCGAAAATGCACTTTACGCAGGAAGTTTCCACGACCCAAGGTGGCACCAGTGCCAAGTCGGGCTTGTTTGATAGTAGTAAGTGGCTCTTGCAATTTGCTATCCAGAAGTAGGGCAGGTGAGTTTTGTTTGCCAGGTAAAGGGGCCTTAGATTGCGTTTGGGGGCCTGTGGCTGAGTGTGGCCGGCTGGCTCCTGAAAATCCTCGATATGCAGGCTGGTTCCCAGAAAAAAGGTGGCACCAGTGTCAAGTCGGGCTGATTTGATAGTACCACCTGGCTCCCGCAATCTGCCATCCAGAAGCTAGACAGCTGAGTTTTGTTTGCAAGGGAAAAGGCCCGAGGTTTCTGTTTGGGGTCCTCTGGCTTAGAGTGGCCAGCTACCTCCTGCAAATCCACGATACTCAGGATGGTTGCCAGACCCAAAGTGGCACCAGTGCCAAGTCGGGCTGGTTTGATAGTTCCAAGTGGCTCCTGCAATCTCCCATCGCGAAGTGGGGCCGGTGCATTTTGTTTGCCCGGGAAACGGGCAAAGTTTGTGGTTGGGGGCCTAGGGCCGGTAGTGGCCGGCTGGTTTCTGAAAATCTACGATAGGCAGGATGGTTCCCAGACGCAAGATGTCACCAGTGCCAAGTCAGGCTTGTATGATTGTACCAAGTGGCTCCTGAAATCTGCCATCCAGAAGCGGGGCAGCTGAGTTTTGTTTGCCAGGGAAAAGGTCCGTGGCTGTGTTTGAGGGCCTGTGGCCGGGAGTGCCTGGCTGTCTTCTTAAAATCTACGATACGCAGGATGGTTCCCAGACCCATGTTGGCACCAGTGCCAAGTCGGCCTGGTTTGATAGTACCAAGTGGCTCCTGCAATCTGCCATCCAGAAGTGGGGCCGCTGAGTTTTGTTTGCCAGGTAAACGAGCCTTAGATTGTGTTTGAGGGCCTGTGGCTGAGAGTGGCCGGCTGGCTCCTTAAAATCCCCGATATGCAGGCTGGTTCCTAGACAAAAAGTGGCACCAGTGCCAAGTCGGTCTGGTTTGATAGCACCAAGTGGCTCCTGCAATCTGCCATCCAGAAGCAGGGAAGCTGACTTTTGTTTTAAAGGGAGAAGGGCCGTGGTTTTTTTTTGGGGGCCTCTTGCTGAGAGTGGCGGGCTAGCTCCTGAAAATCCACGATACGCAGGATGGTTGCCAGACCCAAAGTGGCACCAGTGCCAAGTCAGGCTGGTTTGATAGTACCAAGTGGCTAATGCAATCCGCCATCCAGAAGCGGGACAGCTGAGTTTTGTTTGCCAGGGAAAATGCCCGTGGTTTTTGTTTCGGTGCTGTGGCCGGGACAGGCCGGCTGGCTCCTGAAAATCCAAGATACGTGGGATGGTCCCCACACCCAAGGTGGCACCAGTGCAAAATCGGGCTTGTTTGACAGTGCCAAGTGGCTCCTGCAATCTGCCAGCCAGTCGCGGGGCAGGTGACTTTTGTTTGCCAGGGAAAAGAGTCGAGTTTTATTTTTAAGGATCACTGGCAGGGAGTGACCGGCTAGCTCCTGAAAATCCACGATACGCAGGATGCTTCCCAGACCCAAGGTGGCACCAGTGCCAAGTCGGGCTGGTTTGATAGTGCCAAGTGGCTCCTGCAATCTGCCATCCAGAAGCGGGGAAGCTGACTTTTGTTTTAAAGGGAGAAGGGCCGTGGTTTTTTTTTGGTGGCCTCTTGCTGTGAGTGGCTGGCTAGCTCCTGAAAATCCACAATACGCAGGATGGTTGCCAGACCCAAAGTGGCACCAATGCAAAGTCAGGCTGGTTTGATAGTACCAAGTGGCTAATGCAATCTCCCATCCCGAAGTGGGGCCGGTGAGTTTTGTTTGCCAGGGAAACGGGCCGAGGTTTGCGTCTGGGGGCCTGTGGCAAGGAATGGGTCCTGCAATCTGCCATCCAGAAACGGGGCAGGTGAGTTTTATTTGCCAGAGAAAGGGGCCATGATTTGTGTTTTTGGGCCTGTGGCTGGGAGTGGCCGGCTGGCTCCTGAAAATACACGATACGTGGAATGGTCCCCACACCCAAGGTGGCACCAGTGCCAATTCGGGCTGGTTTGATATTACCAAGTGCCTCCTGCAATCTGCCATCCATAAGAGGGGCCGGTGAGTTTTGTTTGCCAAGGAAAAGGGCATGGTTTGTGTTTGGGCGCCTACTGCTGGGAGTAGCCGGCTGGCTCCTGAAAATCTTTGATATGCAGGATGGTTCCCAGACCCAAGGTGGCACCAGTGCAAAATCGGGCTGGTTTGATAGTGCCAAGTGGCTCCTGCAATCTGCCAGCCAGTCGCGGGGCAGGTGACTTTTGTTTGCCAGGGAAAAGAGTCGAGTTTTATTTTTGGGGATCTCTGGCGGGGAGTGACCGGCTAGCTCCTGAAAATGCACGATACGCAGGATGCTTCCCAGACCCAAGGTGGCACCAGTGCCAAGTCGGGCTGGTTTGATAGTGCCAAGTGGCTCCTGCAATCTGCCATCCAGAAGCAGGCAGGTGACGTTCGTTTCCCAGGGAAAAAGGCCGTGGTTTGTGCATGGGCGCCTATGGCTTTGAGCGGCTGGCTGGCTCCTGAAAATCCACGATATACAGGATGCTTCCCAGACCCAAGGTGGAACCAGTGCCAAGTCGGGCTGGTTTGATAGTTCCAAGTGGCTCCTGCAATCTGCCATCCATAAGCTGGGCAGGTGAGTTTTTTTTGCCAGGGAAACGGGCCGTGGTTTGTGTCTGTGGTCCGATGGCTGGGAGTGGCTGGCTGGCCCCTGAAAATCCATGATACGCAGGATGGTTCCCAGAGCCAAGGTTGCAGCAGTGCCAAGTCGGGCTGGTTTGATAGTACAAAGTGTCTCCTGCAAACTGCCATCCAGAAGCGGGGCAGCTGAGTTTTTCTTGCCAGGGAAACGGGCCGTGTTTTTTGTCTGGGGTCCGATGGCTTGGAGTGTCTGGCTGGCCCCTGAAAATCCATGATAGGCAGGATGCTTCCCAGACCCAAGGTGGCACCAGTGCCAAGTCGGGCTGGTTTGAACGTACCAACTGGCTCCTGCAGTCTGCCATTCCAGAAGCAGGGCTGGTGAGTTTTGTTTGCAAGGGGAATAGGCCATGGTTTTACTTTCGGGGCCTGTGGCTGGGAGTGGCCGACTGGCTCCTGAAAAACCACGATACGCAGGATGGTGCCCAGACCCATGGTGGCACCAGTGCCATTTCAGGCTGGTTTGCCAGTTCTAAGTGGCTCCAGCAATCTGCCATCCAGAAGCTGAGCAGGTGACGTTTGTTTCCCAGGGATAAAGGGGGAGGTTTTTGTTTGGCGGCCTATGGCTGGGAGAGTCCGGCTGGCTCCTGAAATCTATGACATGCAGGATGGTTCCCAGACCCAAGGTGGCACCAGTGCCAAGTCGGGCTAGTTTGATAGTACCAAGTGGCTCCTGCAATCTCCCATCCTGAAGCGGGGAAGCTAAATTTTTTTTGCCAGGGAATCGGGCCTTAGATTGTGTTTGGGGACCTATGGCTGGGAGTGGCCGACTGGCTCCTGAAAAACCACGATATGCAGAATTGTTCCCAGACCCAAGGTGGCACCAGTGCCAAGTTGGGCTGGTTTGATAGTACCAAGTGGAGCCTGAAATCTGCTATCCAGAAGTGGGGCAGGTGAGTTTTGTTTGCCAGGGAAACGGGCCAGAGTTTGTGGTTTCGGTCCTGTGGATGGGAGTGGCCGGCTGGTTCCTGAAAATCTGCGATACGCAGGATGGTTCCCAGATCCAAGTTGGCACCAGTGCAAAGACGGGCTGTTTTGATAGTGCCAAGTGTTTCCTGCAATCTGCATTCAAGAAGCGGGGCAGGTGAGTTTCTTTTTCTAGATGAACGGGCCGAGGTTTTTGTCTGGGGGCCTATGGTCTGCAGTGTCCGGCTGGTTCATGAAAATCTACGATAGGCAGGATGGCTCCCAAACTCAAGCTGGCACCAGTGCCAAGTCGGGCTTGTTTTACAGTACCAGGTGGCTCCTGCAATCTGCCATCCAGAAGCTGGGCCGCTGAGGTTTGTTTGCCAGGGAAAAGGGCCGTGGTTTTTGTTTGGGCCCTATTGCCTTGAGTGGCCGGCTGGCTCCTAAAAATCCACGATAGGCAGGATGGTTTCCAGACCCAAGGTAGCACCAGTACAAAGACGGGCTGGTTTGATAGTACCAAGTGACTCCTGCAATCTGTCATCCAGAAGAGGGGCTGCTTAGTTTTGTTTACCAGGGAAACGGGACCAGGTTTTTGTCTGGGGGCCTATGGTCTTCAGTGTCCGGCTGGTTCATGAAAATCTACAATAGGCAGGATGGTTCCCAGACCCATAGTGGCACCAGTGCCAAGTTGGCCTGGTTTTATATTACCAAGTGCGTCCTGCAATCTGCCATCCAGAAGAGGGGTAGGTGAGTTTTGTTTGCCAGGGAAAAAGGCCGTGGATTTTGTTTAGGTGGCTATGGATGTGAGTGGCCGGCTGGCTCCTGAAAATCCATGATACGCGGGAGTTTTCCCAGACCCAAGGTGGGACCAGTGCCAAGTCAACCTGGTTTATAGTCCCAAATGGCTCCTGCAATCTTCCATGCAGAAGCGGGGTAGTTGAGTTTTGTTTGCCAGCGAAAAGTGCCGTGGTTTGTATTTGGGGGCCTGTGGCTGGGAGAGGCCTGCTGACTCCGAAAATGCACTTTACGCAGGAAGTTTCCACGACCCAAGGTGGCACCAGTGCCAAGTCGAACTTGTTTGATAGTAGTAAGTGGCTCTTGCAATTTGCTATCCAGAAGTAGGGCAGGTGAGTTTTGTTTGCCAGGTAAAGGGGCCTTAGATTGCGTTTGGGGGCCTGTGGCTGAGTGTGGCCGGCTGGCTCCTGAAAATCCTCGATATGCAGGCTGGTTCCCAGAAAAAAGGTGGCACCAGTGTCAAGTCGGGCTGATTTGATAGTACCACCTGGCTCCCGCAATCTGCCATCCAGAAGCTAGACAGCTGAGTTTTGTTTGCAAGGGAAAAGGACTGTGGTTTTTTTTCAAGAACTGTGGCTGAGGATGGCCGGCTGGCTCCTGAAAATCTTTGATATGCAGGATGGCTCCCAGACCCAAGATGGCAACACTGCCAAGTTAGGCTGATTTGGCAGTTCCAAGTGGCTCCAGCAATCTGCCATCCAGTAGCGGGGCAGGTGACTTTTGTTTGCCAGGGAAAAGGGTCGAGGTTTTTTTTTGGGGACCTGTGGCAGGGAGTGACCGGCTAGCTCCTGAAAATCCACGATACGCAGGATGGTTCCCAGACCCATGGTGGCACCACTGCCAAGTCGGGCTGGTTTGATAGTACCAAGTGGCTCGTGCCATCTACCATCAAGAAGCGAGGCAGGTGAGTTTTGTTTGCCAGGGAAAAGGGCAGTGGTTTTTTTTTAGGGGCCTGTGGCTGGGAGTGGCCGGCTGGCTCCTGAAAATCCAGGATACGCAGGATAGTTCCCAGACCAAAGGTGGCACCGCTGCCAAGTTGGGCTGGTTTGATAGTACCAAGTGGAGCCTGAAATCTGCTATCCAGAAGTGGGGCAGGTGAGTTTTGTTTGCCAGGGAAACGGGCCAGAGTTTGTGGTTTCGGTCCTGTGGATGGGAGTGGCCGGCTGGTTCCTGAAAATCTGCGATACGCAGGATGGTTCCCAGACCCAAGTTGGCACCAGTGCAAAGACGGGCTGTTTTGATAGTGCCAAGTGTTTCCTGCAATCTGCATTCAAGAAGCGGGGCAGGTGAGTTTCTTTTTCTAGATGAACGGGCCGAGGTTTTTGTCTGGGGGCCTATGGTCTGCAGTGTCCGGCTGGTTCATGAAAATCTACGATAGGCAGGATGGCTCCCAAACTCAAGCTGGCACCAGTGCCAAGTCGGGCTTGTTTTACAGTACCAGGTGGCTCCTGCAATCTGCCATCCAGAAGCTGGGCCGCTGAGGTTTGTTTGCCAGGGAAAAGGGCCGTGGTTTTTGTTTGGGCCCTATTGCCTTGAGTGGCCGGCTGGCTCCTAAAAATCCACGATAGGCAGGATGGTTTCCAGACCCAAGGTAGCACCAGTACAAAGACGGGCTGGTTTGATAGTACCAAGTGACTCCTGCAATCTGTCATCCAGAAGAGGGGCTGCTTAGTTTTGTTTACCAGGGAAACAGGACCAGGTTTTTGTCTGGGGGCCTATGGTCTTCAGTGTCCGGCTGGTTCATGAAAATCTACAATAGGCAGGATGGTTCCCAGACCCATAGTGGCACCAGTGCCAAGTCGGCCTGGTTTTATATTACCAAGTGCGTCCTGCAATCTGCCATCCATAAGAGGGGCCGGTGAGTTTTGTTTGCCAGGGAAAAAGGCCGTGGATTTTGTTTAGGTGGCTATGGATGTGAGTGGCCGGCTGGCTCCTGAAAATCCATGATACGCGGGAGTTTTCCCAGACCCAAGGTGGGACCAGTGCCAAGTCGGCCTGGTTTATAGTCCCAAATGGCTCCTGCAATCTTCCATGCAGAAGCGGGGCAGTTGAGTTTTGTTTGCCAGCGAAAAGTGCCGTGGTTTGTATTTGGGGGCCTGTGGCTGGGAGAGGCCTGCTGACTCCGAAAATGCACTTTACGCAGGAAGTTTCCACGACCCAAGGTGGCACCAGTGCCAAGTCGGGCTTGTTTGATAGTAGTAAGTGGCTCTTGCAATTTGCTATCCAGAAGTAGGGCAGGTGAGTTTTGTTTGCCAGGTAAAGGGGCCTTAGATTGCGTTTGGGGGCCTGTGGCTGAGTGTGGCCGGCTGGCTCCTGAAAATCCTCGATATGCAGGCTGGTTCCCAGAAAAAAGGTGGCACCAGTGTCAAGTCGGGCTGATTTGATAGTACCACCTGGCTCCCGCAATCTGCCATCCAGAAGCTAGACAGCTGAGTTTTGTTTGCAAGGGAAAAGGCCCGAGGTTTCTGTTTGGGGTCCTCTGGCTTAGAGTGGCCAGCTACCTCCTGCAAATCCACGATACTCAGGATGGTTGCCAGACCCAAAGTGGCACCAGTGCCAAGTCGGGCTGGTTTGATAGTTCCAAGTGGCTCCTGCAATCTCCCATCGCGAAGTGGGGCCGGTGCATTTTGTTTGCCCGGGAAACGGGCAAAGTTTGTGGTTGGGGGCCTAGGGCCGGTAGTGGCCGGCTGGTTTCTGAAAATCTACGATAGGCAGGATGGTTCCCAGACGCAAGATGTCACCAGTGCCAAGTCAGGCTTGTATGATTGTACCAAGTGGCTCCTGAAATCTGCCATCCAGAAGCGGGGCAGCTGAGTTTTGTTTGCCAGGGAAAAGGTCCGTGGCTGTGTTTGAGGGCCTGTGGCCGGGAGTGCCTGGCTGTCTTCTTAAAATCTACGATACGCAGGATGGTTCCCAGACCCATGTTGGCACCAGTGCCAAGTCGGCCTGGTTTGATAGTACCAAGTGGCTCCTGCAATCTGCCATCCAGAAGTGGGGCCGCTGAGTTTTGTTTGCCAGGTAAACGAGCCTTAGATTGTGTTTGAGGGCCTGTGGCTGAGAGTGGCCGGCTGGCTCCTTAAAATCCCCGATATGCAGGCTGGTTCCTAGACAAAAAGTGGCACCAGTGCCAAGTCGGTCTGGTTTGATAGCACCAAGTGGCTCCTGCAATCTGCCATCCAGAAGCAGGGAAGCTGACTTTTGTTTTAAAGGGAGAAGGGCCGTGGTTTTTTTTTGGGGGCCTCTTGCTGAGAGTGGCGGGCTAGCTCCTGAAAATCCACGATACGCAGGATGGTTGCCAGACCCAAAGTGGCACCAGTGCCAAGTCAGGCTGGTTTGATAGTACCAAGTGGCTAATGCAATCCGCCATCCAGAAGCGGGACAGCTGAGTTTTGTTTGCCAGGGAAAATGCCAGTGGTTTTTGTTTCGGTGCTGTGGCCGGGACAGGCCGGCTGGCTCCTGAAAATCCAAGATACGTGGGATGGTCCCCACACCCAAGGTGGCACCAGTGCAAAATCGGGCTTGTTTGACAGTGCCAAGTGGCTCCTGCAATCTGCCAGCCAGTCGCGGGGCAGGTGACTTTTGTTTGCCAGGGAAAAGAGTCGAGTTTTATTTTTAAGGATCACTGGCAGGGAGTGACCGGCTAGCTCCTGAAAATCCACGATACGCAGGATGCTTCCCAGACCCAAGGTGGCACCAGTGCCAAGTCGGGCTGGTTTGATAGTGCCAAGTGGCTCCTGCAATCTGCCATCCAGAAGCGGGGAAGCTGACTTTTGTTTTAAAGGGAGAAGGGCCGTGGTTTTTTTTTGGTGGCCTCTTGCTGTGAGTGGCTGGCTAGCTCCTGAAAATCCACAATACGCAGGATGGTTGCCAGACCCAAAGTGGCACCAATGCAAAGTCAGGCTGGTTTGATAGTACCAAGTGGCTAATGCAATCTCCCATCCCGAAGTGGGGCCGGTGAGTTTTGTTTGCCAGGGAAACGGGCCGAGGTTTGCGTCTGGGGGCCTGTGGCAAGGAATGGGTCCTGCAATCTGCCATCCAGAAACGGGGCAGGTGAGTTTTATTTGCCAGAGAAAGGGGCCGTGATTTGTGTTTTTGGGCCTGTGGCTGGGAGTGGCCGGCTGGCTCCTGAAAATACACGATACGTGGGATGGTCCCCACACCCAAGGTGGCACCAGTGCCAATTCGGGCTGGTTTGATATTACCAAGTGCGTCCTGCAATCTGCCATCCATAAGAGGGGCCGGTGAGTTTTGTTTGCCAAGGAAAAGGGCATGGTTTGTGTTTGGGCGCCTACTGCTGGGAGTAGCCGGCTGGCTCCTGAAAATCTTTGATATGCAGGATGGTTCCCAGACCCAAGGTGGCACCAGTGCAAAATCGGGCTGGTTTGATAGTGCCAAGTGGCTCCTGCAATCTGCCAGCCAGTCGCGGGGCAGGTGACTTTTGTTTGCCAGGGAAAAGAGTCGAGTTTTATTTTTGGGGATCTCTGGCGGGGAGTGACCGGCTAGCTCCTGAAAATCCACGATACGCAGGATGCTTCCCAGACCCAAGGTGGCACCAGTGCCAAGTCGGGCTGGTTTGATAGTGCCAAGTGGCTCCTGCAATCTGCCATCCAGAAGCAGGCAGGTGACGTTCGTTTCCCAGGGAAAAAGGCCGTGGTTTGTGCATGGGCGCCTATGGCTTTGAGCGGCTGGCTGGCTCCTGAAAATCCACGATATACAGGATGCTTCCCAGACCCAAGGTGGAACCAGTGCCAAGTCGGGCTGGTTTGATAGTTCCAAGTGGCTCCTGCAATCTGCCATCCATAAGCTGGGCAGGTGAGTTTTTTTTGCCAGGGAAACGGGCCGTGGTTTGTGTCTGTGGTCCGATGGCTGGGAGTGGCTGGCTGGCCCCTGAAAATCCATGATACGCAGGATGGTTCCCAGAGCCAAGGTTGCAGCAGTGCCAAGTCGGGCTGGTTTGATAGTACAAAGTGTCTCCTGCAAACTGCCATCCAGAAGCGGGGCAGCTGAGTTTTTCTTGCCAGGGAAACGGGCCGTGTTTTTTGTCTGGGGTCCGATGGCTTGGAGTGTCTGGCTGGCCCCTGAAAATCCATGATAGGCAGGATGCTTCCCAGACCCAAGGTGGCACCAGTGCCAAGTCGGGCTGGTTTGAACGTACCAACTGGCTCCTGCAGTCTGCCATTCCAGAAGCAGGGCTGGTGAGTTTTGTTTGCAAGGGGAATAGGCCATGGTTTTACTTTCGGGGCCTGTGGCTGGGAGTGGCCGACTGGCTCCTGAAAAACCACGATACGCAGGATGGTGCCCAGACCCATGGTGGCACCAGTGCCATTTCAGGCTGGTTTGCCAGTTCTAAGTGGCTCCAGCAATCTGCCATCCAGAAGCTGAGCAGGTGACGTTTGTTTCCCAGGGATAAAGGGGGAGGTTTTTGTTTGGCGGCCTATGGCTGGGAGAGTCCGGCTGGCTCCTGAAATCTATGACATGCAGGATGGTTCCCAGACCCAAGGTGGCACCAGTGCCAAGTCGGGCTAGTTTGATAGTACCAAGTGGCTCCTGCAATCTCCCATCCTGAAGCGGGGAAGCTAAATTTTTTTTGCCAGGGAATCGGGCCTTAGATTGTGTTTGGGGACCTATGGCTGGGAGTGGCCGACTGGCTCCTGAAAAACCACGATATGCAGAATTGTTCCCAGACCCAAGGTGGCACCAGTGCCAAGTTGGGCTGGTTTGATAGTACCAAGTGGAGCCTGAAATCTGCTATCCAGAAGTGGGGCAGGTGAGTTTTGTTTGCCAGGGAAACGGGCCAGAGTTTGTGGTTTCGGTCCTGTGGATGGGAGTGGCCGGCTGGTTCCTGAAAATCTGCGATACGCAGGATGGTTCCCAGACCCAAGTTGGCACCAGTGCAAAGACGGGCTGTTTTGATAGTGCCAAGTGTTTCCTGCAATCTGCATTCAAGAAGCGGGGCAGGTGAGTTTCTTTTTCTAGATGAACGGGCCGAGGTTTTTGTCTGGGGGCCTATGGTCTGCAGTGTCCGGCTGGTTCATGAAAATCTACGATAGGCAGGATGGCTCCCAAACTCAAGCTGGCACCGGTGCCAAGTCGGGCTTGTTTTACAGTACCAGGTGGCTCCTGCAATCTGCCATCCAGAAGCTGGGCCGCTGAGGTTTGTTTGCCAGGGAAAAGGGCCGTGGTTTTTGTTTGGGCCCTATTGCCTTGAGTGGCCGGCTGGCTCCTAAAAATCCACGATAGGCAGGATGGTTTCCAGACCCAAGGTAGCACCAGTACAAAGACGGGCTGGTTTGATAGTACCAAGTGACTCCTGCAATCTGTCATCCAGAAGAGGGGCTGCTTAGTTTTGTTTACCAGGGAAACGGGACCAGGTTTTTGTCTGGGGGCCTATGGTCTTCAGTGTCCGGCTGGTTCATGAAAATCTACAATAGGCAGGATGGTTCCCAGACCCATAGTGGCACCAGTGCCAAGTCGGCCTGGTTTTATATTACCAAGTGCGTCCTGCAATCTGCCATCCAGAAGAGGGGTAGGTGAGTTTTGTTTGCCAGGGAAAAAGGCCGTGGATTTTGTTTAGGTGGCTATGGATGTGAGTGGCCGGCTGGCTCCTGAAAATCCATGATACGCGGGAGTTTTCCCAGACCCAAGGTGGGACCAGTGCCAAGTCGGCCTGGTTTATAGTCCCAAATGGCTCCTGCAATCTTCCATGCAGAAGCGGGGCAGTTGAGTTTTGTTTGCCAGCGAAAAGTGCCGTGGTTTGTATTTGGGGGCCTGTGGCTGGGAGAGGCCTGCTGACTCCGAAAATGCACTTTACGCAGGAAGTTTCCACGACCCAAGGTGGCACCAGTGCCAAGTCGGGCTTGTTTGATAGTAGTAAGTGGCTCTTGCAATTTGCTATCCAGAAGTAGGGCAGGTGAGTTTTGTTTGCCAGGTAAAGGGGCCTTAGATTGCGTTTGGGGGCCTGTGGCTGAGTGTGGCCGGCTGGCTCCTGAAAATCCTCGATATGCAGGCTGGTTCCCAGAAAAAAGGTGGCACCAGTGTCAAGTCGGGCTGATTTGATAGTACCACCTGGCTCCCGCAATCTGCCATCCAGAAGCTAGACAGCTGAGTTTTGTTTGCAAGGGAAAAGGCCCGAGGTTTCTGTTTGGGGTCCTCTGGCTTAGAGTGGCCAGCTACCTCCTGCAAATCCACGATACTCAGGATGGTTGCCAGACCCAAAGTGGCACCAGTGCCAAGTCGGGCTGGTTTGATAGTTCCAAGTGGCTCCTGCAATCTCCCATCGCGAAGTGGGGCCGGTGCATTTTGTTTGCCCGGGAAACGGGCAAAGTTTGTGGTTGGGGGCCTAGGGCCGGTAGTGGCCGGCTGGTTTCTGAAAATCTACGATAGGCAGGATGGTTCCCAGACGCAAGATGTCACCAGTGCCAAGTCAGGCTTGTATGATTGTACCAAGTGGCTCCTGAAATCTGCCATCCAGAAGCGGGGCAGCTGAGTTTTGTTTGCCAGGGAAAAGGTCCGTGGCTGTGTTTGAGGGCCTGTGGCCGGGAGTGCCTGGCTGTCTTCTTAAAATCTACGATACGCAGGATGGTTCCCAGACCCATGTTGGCACCAGTGCCAAGTCGGCCTGGTTTGATAGTACCAAGTGGCTCCTGCAATCTGCCATCCAGAAGTGGGGCCGCTGAGTTTTGTTTGCCAGGTAAACGAGCCTTAGATTGTGTTTGAGGGCCTGTGGCTGAGAGTGGCCGGCTGGCTCCTTAAAATCCCCGATATGCAGGCTGGTTCCTAGACAAAAAGTGGCACCAGTGCCAAGTCGGTCTGGTTTGATAGCACCAAGTGGCTCCTGCAATCTGCCATCCAGAAGCAGGGAAGCTGACTTTTGTTTTAAAGGGAGAAGGGCCGTGGTTTTTTTTTGGGGGCCTCTTGCTGAGAGTGGCGGGCTAGCTCCTGAAAATCCACGATACGCAGGATGGTTGCCAGACCCAAAGTGGCACCAGTGCCAAGTCAGGCTGGTTTGATAGTACCAAGTGGCTAATGCAATCCGCCATCCAGAAGCGGGACAGCTGAGTTTTGTTTGCCAGGGAAAATGCCCGTGGTTTTTGTTTCGGTGCTGTGGCCGGGACAGGCCGGCTGGCTCCTGAAAATCCAAGATACGTGGGATGGTCCCCACACCCAAGGTGACACCAGTGCAAAATCGGGCTTGTTTGACAGTGCCAAGTGGCTCCTGCAATCTGCCAGCCAGTCGCGGGGCAGGTGACTTTTGTTTGCCAGGGAAAAGAGTCGAGTTTTATTTTTAAGGATCACTGGCAGGGAGTGACCGGCTAGCTCCTGAAAATCCACGATACGCAGGATGCTTCCCAGACCCAAGGTGGCACCAGTGCCAAGTCGGGCTGGTTTGATAGTGCCAAGTGGCTCCTGCAATCTGCCATCCAGAAGCGGGGAAGCTGACTTTTGTTTTAAAGGGAGAAGGGCCGTGGTTTTTTTTTGGTGGCCTCTTGCTGTGAGTGGCTGGCTAGCTCCTGAAAATCCACAATACGCAGGATGGTTGCCAGACCCAAAGTGGCACCAATGCAAAGTCAGGCTGGTTTGATAGTACCAAGTGGCTAATGCAATCTCCCATCCCGAAGTGGGGCCGGTGAGTTTTGTTTGCCAGGGAAACGGGCCGAGGTTTGCGTCTGGGGGCCTGTGGCAAGGAATGGGTCCTGCAATCTGCCATCCAGAAACGGGGCAGGTGAGTTTTATTTGCCAGAGAAAGGGGCCGTGATTTGTGTTTTTGGGCCTGTGGCTGGGAGTGGCCGGCTGGCTCCTGAAAATACACGATACGTGGGATGGTCCCCACACCCAAGGTGGCACCAGTGCCAATTCGGGCTGGTTTGATATTACCAAGTGCCTCCTGCAATCTGCCATCCATAAGAGGGGCCGGTGAGTTTTGTTTGCCAAGGAAAAGGGCATGGTTTGTGTTTGGGCGCCTACTGCTGGGAGTAGCCGGCTGGCTCCTGAAAATCTTTGATATGCAGGATGGTTCCCAGACCCAAGGTGGCACCAGTGCAAAATCGGGCTGGTTTGATAGTGCCAAGTGGCTCCTGCAATCTGCCAGCCAGTCGCGGGGCAGGTGACTTTTGTTTGCCAGGGAAAAGAGTCGAGTTTTATTTTTGGGGATCTCTGGCGGGGAGTGACCGGCTAGCTCCTGAAAATCCACGATACGCAGGATGCTTCCCAGACCCAAGGTGGCACCAGTGCCAAGTCGGGCTGGTTTGATAGTGCCAAGTGGCTCCTGCAATCTGCCATCCAGAAGCAGGCAGGTGACGTTCGTTTCCCAGGGAAAAAGGCCGTGGTTTGTGCATGGGCGCCTATGGCTTTGAGCGGCTGGCTGGCTCCTGAAAATCCACGATATACAGGATGCTTCCCAGACCCAAGGTGGAACCAGTGCCAAGTCGGGCTGGTTTGATAGTTCCAAGTGGCTCCTGCAATCTGCCATCCATAAGCTGGGCAGGTGAGTTTTTTTTGCCAGGGAAACGGGCCGTGGTTTGTGTCTGTGGTCCGATGGCTGGGAGTGGCTGGCTGGCCCCTGAAAATCCATGATACGCAGGATGGTTCCCAGAGCCAAGGTTGCAGCAGTGCCAAGTCGGGCTGGTTTGATAGTACAAAGTGTCTCCTGCAAACTGCCATCCAGAAGCGGGGCAGCTGAGTTTTTCTTGCCAGGGAAACGGGCCGTGTTTTTTGTCTGGGGTCCGATGACTTGGAGTGTCTGGCTGGCCCCTGAAAATCCATGATAGGCAGGATGCTTCCCAGACCCAAGGTGGCACCAGTGCCAAGTCGGGCTGGTTTGAACGTACCAACTGGCTCCTGCAGTCTGCCATTCCAGAAGCAGGGCTGGTGAGTTTTGTTTGCAAGGGGAATAGGCCATGGTTTTACTTTCGGGGCCTGTGGCTGGGAGTGGCCGACTGGCTCCTGAAAAACCACGATACGCAGGATGGTGCCCAGACCCATGGTGGCACCAGTGCCATTTCAGGCTGGTTTGCCAGTTCTAAGTGGCTCCAGCAATCTGCCATCCAGAAGCTGAGCAGGTGACGTTTGTTTCCCAGGGATAAAGGGGGAGGTTTTTGTTTGGCGGCCTATGGCTGGGAGAGTCCGGCTGGCTCCTGAAATCTATGACATGCAGGATGGTTCCCAGACCCAAGGTGGCACCAGTGCCAAGTCGGGCTAGTTTGATAGTACCAAGTGGCTCCTGCAATCTCCCATCCTGAAGCGGGGAAGCTAAATTTTTTTTGCCAGGGAATCGGGCCTTAGATTGTGTTTGGGGACCTATGGCTGGGAGTGGCCGACTGGCTCCTGAAAAACCACGATATGCAGAATTGTTCCCAGACCCAAGGTGGCACCAGTGCCAAGTTGGGCTGGTTTGATAGTACCAAGTGGAGCCTGAAATCTGCTATCCAGAAGTGGGGCAGGTGAGTTTTGTTTGCCAGGGAAACGGGCCAGAGTTTGTGGTTTCGGTCCTGTGGATGGGAGTGGCCGGCTGGTTCCTGAAAATCTGCGATACGCAGGATGGTTCCCAGACCCAAGTTGGCACCAGTGCAAAGACGGGCTGTTTTGATAGTGCCAAGTGTTTCCTGCAATCTGCATTCAAGAAGCGGGGCAGGTGAGTTTCTTTTTCTAGATGAACGGGCCGAGGTTTTTGTCTGGGGGCCTATGGTCTGCAGTGTCCGGCTGGTTCATGAAAATCTACGATAGGCAGGATGGCTCCCAAACTCAAGCTGGCACCGGTGCCAAGTCGGGCTTGTTTTACAGTACCAGGTGGCTCCTGCAATCTGCCATCCAGAAGCTGGGCCGCTGAGGTTTGTTTGCCAGGGAAAAGGGCCGTGGTTTTTGTTTGGGCCCTATTGCCTTGAGTGGCCGGCTGGCTCCTAAAAATCCACGATAGGCAGGATGGTTTCCAGACCCAAGGTAGCACCAGTACAAAGACGGGCTGGTTTGATAGTACCAAGTGACTCCTGCAATCTGTCATCCAGAAGAGGGGCTGCTTAGTTTTGTTTACCAGGGAAACGGGACCAGGTTTTTGTCTGGGGGCCTATGGTCTTCAGTGTCCGGCTGGTTCATGAAAATCTACAATAGGCAGGATGGTTCCCAGACCCATAGTGGCACCAGTGCCAAGTCGGCCTGGTTTTATATTACCAAGTGCGTCCTGCAATCTGCCATCCAGAAGAGGGGTAGGTGAGTTTTGTTTGCCAGGGAAAAAGGCCGTGGATTTTGTTTAGGTGGCTATGGATGTGAGTGGCCGGCTGGCTCCTGAAAATCCATGATACGCGGGAGTTTTCCCAGACCCAAGGTGGGACCAGTGCCAAGTCGGCCTGGTTTATAGTCCCAAATGGCTCCTGCAATCTTCCATGCAGACGCGGGGCAGTTGAGTTTTGTTTGCCAGCGAAAAGTGCCGTGGTTTGTATTTGGGGGCCTGTGGCTGGGAGAGGCCTGCTGACTCCGAAAATGCACTTTACGCAGGAAGTTTCCACGACCCAAGGTGGCACCAGTGCCAAGTCGGGCTTGTTTGATAGTAGTAAGTGGCTCTTGCAATTTGCTATCCAGAAGTAGGGCAGGTGAGTTTTGTTTGCCAGGTAAAGGGGCCTTAGATTGCGTTTGGGGGCCTGTGGCTGAGTGTGGCCGGCTGGCTCCTGAAAATCCTCGATATGCAGGCTGGTTCCCAGAAAAAAGGTGGCACCAGTGTCAAGTCGGGCTGATTTGATAGTACCACCTGGCTCCCGCAATCTGCCATCCAGAAGCTAGACAGCTGAGTTTTGTTTGCAAGGGAAAAGGCCCGAGGTTTCTGTTTGGGGTCCTCTGGCTTAGAGTGGCCAGCTACCTCCTGCAAATCCACGATACTCAGGATGGTTGCCAGACCCAAAGTGGCACCAGTGCCAAGTCGGGCTGGTTTGATAGTTCCAAGTGGCTCCTGCAATCTCCCATCGCGAAGTGGGGCCGGTGCATTTTGTTTGCCCGGGAAACGGGCAAAGTTTGTGGTTGGGGGCCTAGGGCCGGTAGTGGCCGGCTGGTTTCTGAAAATCTACGATAGGCAGGATGGTTCCCAGACGCAAGATGTCACCAGTGCCAAGTCAGGCTTGTATGATTGTACCAAGTGGCTCCTGAAATCTGCCATCCAGAAGCGGGGCAGCTGAGTTTTGTTTGCCAGGGAAAAGGTCCGTGGCTGTGTTTGAGGGCCTGTGGCCGGGAGTGCCTGGCTGTCTTCTTAAAATCTACGATACGCAGGATGGTTCCCAGACCCATGTTGGCACCAGTGCCAAGTCGGCCTGGTTTGATAGTACCAAGTGGCTCCTGCAATCTGCCATCCAGAAGTGGGGCCGCTGAGTTTTGTTTGCCAGGTAAACGAGCCTTAGATTGTGTTTGAGGGCCTGTGGCTGAGAGTGGCCGGCTGGCTCCTTAAAATCCCCGATATGCAGGCTGGTTCCTAGACAAAAAGTGGCACCAGTGCCAAGTCGGTCTGGTTTGATAGCACCAAGTGGCTCCTGCAATCTGCCATCCAGAAGCAGGGAAGCTGACTTTTGTTTTAAAGGGAGAAGGGCCGTGGTTTTTTTTTGGGGGCCTCTTGCTGAGAGTGGCGGGCTAGCTCCTGAAAATCCACGATACGCAGGATGGTTGCCAGACCCAAAGTGGCACCAGTGCCAAGTCAGGCTGGTTTGATAGTACCAAGTGGCTAATGCAATCCGCCATCCAGAAGCGGGACAGCTGAGTTTTGTTTGCCAGGGAAAATGCCCGTGGTTTTTGTTTCGGTGCTGTGGCCGGGACAGGCCGGCTGGCTCCTGAAAATCCAAGATACGTGGGATGGTCCCCACACCCAAGGTGGCACCAGTGCAAAATCGGGCTTGTTTGACAGTGCCAAGTGGCTCCTGCAATCTGCCAGCCAGTCGCGGGGCAGGTGACTTTTGTTTGCCAGGGAAAAGAGTCGAGTTTTATTTTTAAGGATCACTGGCAGGGAGTGACCGGCTAGCTCCTGAAAATCCACGATACGCAGGATGCTTCCCAGACCCAAGGTGGCACCAGTGCCAAGTCGGGCTGGTTTGATAGTGCCAAGTGGCTCCTGCAATCTGCCATCCAGAAGCGGGGAAGCTGACTTTTGTTTTAAAGGGAGAAGGGCCGTGGTTTTTTTTTGGTGGCCTCTTGCTGTGAGTGGCTGGCTAGCTCCTGAAAATCCACAATACGCAGGATGGTTGCCAGACCCAAAGTGGCACCAATGCAAAGTCAGGCTGGTTTGATAGTACCAAGTGGCTAATGCAATCTCCCATCCCGAAGTGGGGCCGGTGAGTTTTGTTTGCCAGGGAAACGGGCCGAGGTTTGCGTCTGGGGGCCTGTGGCAAGGAATGGGTCCTGCAATCTGCCATCCAGAAACGGGGCAGGTGAGTTTTATTTGCCAGAGAAAGGGGCCGTGGTTTGTGTTTTTGGGCCTGTGGCTGGGAGTGGCCGGCTGGCTCCTGAAAATACACGATACGTGGGATGGTCCCCACACCCAAGGTGGCACCAGTGCCAATTCGGGCTGGTTTGATATTACCAAGTGCCTCCTGCAATCTGCCATCCATAAGAGGGGCCGGTGAGTTTTGTTTGCCAAGGAAAAGGGCATGGTTTGTGTTTGGGCGCCTACTGCTGGGAGTAGCCGGCTGGCTCCTGAAAATCTTTGATATGCAGGATGGTTCCCAGACCCAAGGTGGCACCAGTGCAAAATCGGGCTGGTTTGATAGTGCCAAGTGGCTCCTGCAATCTGCCAGCCAGTCGCGGGGCAGGTGACGTTCGTTTCCCAGGGAAAAAGGCCGTGGTTTTTGCATGGGCGCCTATGGCTTTGAGCGGCTGGCTGGCTCCTGAAAATGCACGATACGCAGGATGCTTCCCAGACCCAAGGTGGCACCAGTGCCAAGTCGGGCTGGTTTGATAGTTCCAAGTGGCTCCTGCAATCTGCCATCCATAAGCTGGGCAGGTGAGTTTTTTTTGCCAGGGAAACGGGCCGTGGTTTGTGTCTGTGGTCCGATGGCTGGGAGTGGCTGGCTGGCCCCTGAAAATCCATGATACGCAGGATGGTTCCCAGAGCCAAGGTTGCAGCAGTGCCAAGTCGGGCTGGTTTGATAGTACAAAGTGTCTCCTGCAAACTGCCATCCAGAAGCGGGGCAGCTGAGTTTTTCTTGCCAGGGAAACGGGCCGTGTTTTTTGTCTGGGGTCCGATGGCTTGGAGTGTCTGGCTGGCCCCTGAAAATCCATGATAGGCAGGATGCTTCCCAGACCCAAGGTGGCACCAGTGCCAAGTCGGGCTGGTTTGAACGTACCAACTGGCTCCTGCAGTCTGCCATTCCAGAAGCAGGGCTGGTGAGTTTTGTTTGCAAGGGGAATAGGCCATGGTTTTACTTTCGGGGCCTGTGGCTGGGAGTGGCCGACTGGCTCCTGAAAAACCACGATACGCAGGATGGTGCCCAGACCCATGGTGGCACCAGTGCCATTTCAGGCTGGTTTGCCAGTTCTAAGTGGCTCCAGCAATCTGCCATCCAGAAGCTGAGCAGGTGACGTTTGTTTCCCAGGGATAAAGGGGGAGGTTTTTGTTTGGCGGCCTATGGCTGGGAGAGTCCGGCTGGCTCCTGAAATCTATGACATGCAGGATGGTTCCCAGACCCAAGGTGGCACCAGTGCCAAGTCGGGCTAGTTTGATAGTACCAAGTGGCTCCTGCAATCTTCCATCCAGTAGCAGGGCAATTGAGTTTTGTTTGCAAGGCAAAAGGGCCGTTTTTTGTGTTAGGGGGCCTGTGGTTGGAAGTGGCTGGCTGGCTCCTGAAAATCCACGACATGCAGGATGGTTCCCAGACCCAAGGTGGCACCAGTGCCAAGTCGGGCTGGTTTTATACTACCAATTGGGTCCTGCATTCTGCCATCCAGAAGCGGAGCAGCTGAGTTTTTTTTGCCAGGGAAACGGACTGTGGTTTGGGTTTGGGAGGCTATGGATGGGAGTGGCCGGGTGGCTCCTGAAAATCCACGATACGCAGGATGGTTCTCAGACCCAATGTACCAACACAGACAAGTCGGGCTGGTTTTATAGTACTAAGTGGCTCCTGCAATCTGCCATCCTGAAGTGTGTCAGCTGAGTTTTGTTTGCAAGGCAAAAGGGCCGTGGTTTGTGTTTGAGGGCCTGTGGCTGGGAGTGGCCAGCTGGCTCCTGAAAATCCACGATACGCGGGAGTTTTCCCAGACCTAATGTGGTACCAGTGCCAAATGGGGCAGGTTTTGTTGTACCAAGAGGCTCCTGCAATCTGCCATTGAGAAGCAAGCCAGGTGAGTTTTGTTTGTCTGGGAAAAGGGCCGAGGTTTGTGTCTGGGGGCCTATTGCCGGGAGTGGCCTGCTGACGCTTGAAAATACACGATGCGCACGATGGTTGCCAGACCCAAGGTGGAAATAGTACCAAGACGGGCTGGTTTGATAGTACCATGTGGCTCCTCCAATCTGCCATCCAGAAGCGGGGCAGGTGAATTTTGTTTTCCAGGGAAAAGGGCCGTGGTTTTTGTTTGGGGGCCTGTGGAAGGGAGTGGCTGGCAGGTGCCTTAAAATCCAGGGTTCGCAGGATTTTTGCCAGACCCAAGGTGGCACCAGTGCCAAATCTGGCTGGTTTGATATTACCAAATGCCTCCTGCAATATGCCATGCAGAAGCCTGGTAGCTGAATTTTGTTTGTCAGATAAACGGGCCAAGGTTTGTGTTTCAGGGTGGGTGGTTCGGAGTGGCCGGCTGGACCCTGAAAAGCCAATATTCGCAGTATGCTTCCCAGATCCAAGGTGGCACCAGTGCCTAGTCGGGCTGGTTTGATAGTACCAAGTGGCTTCTGCAATCTGCCATACAGAAGCGGGGCAGCTGAGTTTTGTTTACCAGGGAAAAGGGCCCTGGTCTGTTTTTGGGGGCCTGTGGCTGGGAGTTGCCGGCTGGCTCTTGCAAATCCACGATACGCGGGAGTTTTCCCAGACCTAATGTGGTACCAGTGCCAAATGGGGCAGGTTTTGTTGTACCAAGAGGCTCCTGCAATCTGCCATCCAGAAGCGGGGCAGGTGAGTTTTGTTTGCAAGAGAAAAGGGCTGTGGTTTGTGTTTGGGGGCCTGTGGCTGGCAGTGGCCGCCTGGCACCTTGAAATCTTTGATATGCAGGATGGCTCCCAGACCCAAGCTGGCAACACTACCAAGTCAGGCTGATATTGCAGTTCCAAGTGGCTCTAGCCATCTGCAATCCAGAATCGGGACAGCTGAGTTTTGTTTGCCAGGGAAAAGTGCCTGGATTGTGTTTGGGCGATAAGGCTTGGAGCGGCCAGCTGGGTTATGCAAATCCACAATACGCAGGATGGTTCCCAGACTCAAGGTGGTACCAGTGCCAAGTCGGGCTGGTTTTATAGCACAAATTAGCTCCTGCAATCTGCCAGCCAGAAGCGAGGCAGGTGAGTTTTGATTGCCAGGGAAAAGGGACGTGGTTTGTGTTTGAGGGCCGGTGGCTTGGAGTGGCCGGCTGGCTCCTGAAAATCCACGATACGCAGGATGATTCCCAGACCCAAGGTGGCACCAGTGCCAAATGGGGCTGGTTTTGTAGTACCAAGAGGCTCCTGCAATCTGCCATAGAGAAGCGGGGCAGGTGAGTTTTGTTTGCCAGGGAAACAGGCTGAGGTTTGTGTCGGGGGTCCTATGGCCGGGAGTGGCCAGCTGGCGCCTGAAAATACAAGATGCGCACGATGGCTGCCAGAGCCAAGGTGGCAATAGTACCTAGACAGGCTGGTTTGATAGTACCAAGTGGCTCCTCCAATCTGCCATCCAGAAGAGGGGCAGGTGACTTTTGCTTGCCAGAGAAAAGAGCCGTGGTTTGTTTTTGGGGGCCTGTGGCTGGGAGTTGCAGGCTGGCTCCTGAAAATCCACGATACGCAGGATGGTTCCCAGACCCAAGTTGGCACGAGTGCCAAATGGGGCTGGTTTTGTAGTACCAAGAGGCTCCTGCAATCTGGCATCGAGAATTGGGGTGGCAGGTGAATTTTGTTTGCCAGGGAAAAAGGCCGTGGTCTTTGTTTGGTTGCTGTGGCCAGGAGTGGACGCCTGGGTCCTGAAAATACAAGATGCGCACGATGGTTTCCAGACCCAAGGTGGCAATAGTACCGAGACGGGCTGGTTTGATAGTACCAAGTGGCTCCTCCAACCTGCCAGCCTGAAGCGGGGCAGCTGAGTTTTGTTTGCCAGGGAAAAACGCCGTGGACTTTGTTTGGTTGCTGTGGCCAGCAGTGAGTGGCTGGCTCCTGAAAATCCACGATATTCAGGGTGGTTACCCGACCCAAGGTGGCACCAATGCCAAGTCGTGCTGGTTTGATATTACCAAGTACCTCCTGCAATCTGCACTGCAGAAGTGGGGCAGCTGAATTTCGTTTGCCAGGGAAAAGGGCCTTTGATTTTTTTGGGGGGCCTGTGGCGGGAAGTGGCTGGCTGGCGCCTAAAAATCCAGGATTCGCAGGATGTTTGCCAGACCCAAGGTGGCACCAGTGCCAAGTTGGGCTGGTTTGATAGTACCAAGTGGCTCCTGCAATTTGCCATCCAGACGTGTGGCAGGTGAGTTTTGTGTGCTAGGGAAAAGGGCCGAGATTTGTGTCTGGGGGCCTACGGCATGCAGTGTCCGTCTGGTTCCTGAAAATCAACGATACGCAGGATGTTTCACAGACCCAAGGTGGCACCAGTGCAAAGTTGGGCTTGTTTGATAGTACCATGTGCCTCCTGCAATCTGCCATCTAGAAGAGGGGCAAGTGAGTTTTGTTTGCCAGAGAAAAGAGCCGTGGTTCGTGTTTGGGGGCCTGTGGCTGGGAGTTGCTGACTGGCTCCTGAAAATCCACGATACACAGGATGGGTTGCAGACCCAAGTTGGAACCAGTGCTAGGTCGGGCTGGTTTGATAGTACCAAGTTGCTCCTGCAATCTGCCTTGCAGAACGGGGCAGCTGAGGTTTTTTTGCCAGGGGAAAGTGCCGTTGTTTGTGTTTGGGTGCCTTTGGCTGGGAGTGGCCGGCTGACTCATGAAAATTTACGATACGCAGGATCGTTCCCAGTCCCAAGGTTGCACTAGTGCCTAGTCAGGCTGGTTTGATAGTATCCAGTGCCTCCTGCAATCTGCCACCACGAATCTGCTTCTGGATGGCAGATTGCACGACACACTTGGCACCTTAACCAGCCTGACTTGGCACTGGTGCCACCTTGGGTCTTGCAAACATACTGCCTATCATAGATTTTAAGGTGCCAGCCGGCCACTCCCAGCTATAGGCCCCCAGACGGAAACCTCGGCCCGTTTCCCTGCAAATAAAACTCACCTGCCTCGTTTCTAGATGGCAGATTACAGCAGCCACTTGGTACTATCAAAACAGATGGACTTGGCAGTGGTGGCACCTTGGGTCTGGGAACCATCCTGTGTATCGTGGATTTTCAGGAACAAACCAGCCACTCCTGGCCACACGTCCTCCAACACAAAAAACGGCCCTTTTCCCTTGCAAAAAAAACTCAGCTGTCCCAACTCTGGATAGCAGATTGGAGGGGCCACATGGTACTATCAAACCAGCGTGTCTTGGTACTGTTGCAATCTTGGCTCTGGGTAGCAGCCTGCCTAACGTAGATTTTCATGAGCCAGCAGGCCACTCTGACCCACAGGCCCCCAAACACAAACCACGGCCCTTTTCTCTGTTAAACAAAACTCAGCTGCCCCACTCCTGGATGGCAAATTGCAGGAGTCACTGGGTCCTACCAAACCAGCCCGTCTTGGTACTGGTGGCACCTTGGGTCTGGGAACCATTCTGCAGAAGCTCTTTTGGACAACTTTTCTTCCTGCCAAACACTTGGCAGACCTCCGTGCATTGTCTAAAACACGATTGGAGATGTTTTCTGTTCTGGCATAGTTTGTCCTAGCCAGACATAGTGGAAAAGCTTTTTGCCAAGATGTAGACGAGAAGAGGCGCTAAAGACGAAGGTACGATGGTCTCCGGAGCTAAGAGCCGCTCCCGGGCGTCTTTGGGCAGAAGCCGCGCTAAGGAGAGCACTGTGAGCAGCACAATCGTCTTTGCGGGAAGAAGCCGCTTCTTCGCCTCCGGGAGCCGGAGAGAGCGGCAGCTTCGGAAAGGTGAAGAAGGAAGCTGTACAACACTGGGATTGTGTGCGCAGCTTGCCAACTGATAGAAAACAGTACCTTTGCACTCTCCTGACTTTTCCAATCACATGAACATTCGATTGGAAGCTGTTTTGGACAACTTTTATTTCTTCCTGCCAAACACTTGGCAGACCTCCGTGCAATGTCTAGAACACGATGGGAGATGTTTTCTGTGCTGGCACAGTTTCTCCTTGCCAGATGTAGTGGAAAAGCTTTTTGATAAGATGTAGACGACAAGAGAGGCTAACGAGTGGATGTAAGCAAATTGCACCCATCTTCGAAAAAGGCAATTAAGAGGACTCGCGATAGTACAAACCAGCCAGCCTCTTTTTTATCCCCAGGAAGTTGATGAAGCAGCTCTTCCTGGAATACCTTGCCAGGCACATGAAAGACAAGAAAATAATGAAGTTAGCATGATTTTTCAGGGGAATTTCATGCTGAACATCACTTTAAACTCCTCTGATGAATCAACTTGACTGGTAGATGAAGGGAATATTATCTGCCTGGGCTTCAGGGAGGTTTTTGACATATCTCTACATGGCAGCACACATACATATGGAAGCAATAGTGCAAAGGGGAGGGAATCAGTGTCTTTTCAGTGATGCTGAGGGAAAAGACAAGAGGCAGTGGGCACACACTGAAATACAGGAGATTGCCTTTGAACATCAGTAAATGATTCTTTACTGTGAGGGTGACTGAACCACGGCACAGACTGCCCAGAAAGATTGTGGAGCCTGGATCTTTGAAGACATTAAAAGTACACCCAGATAGAATCCTGGGCACGAGGCTCTAGGTATCCTGGTTTAGGCAGGGGGGTTGGGCCTGGTTAGCCCCACCAACCCCTTCCACTCTCATTCATTCTGTGCTAGTGAATTCTCTTCAAGATGCATTTCAAGCACTGGCATGACAAAGTTCTGTGCAGACAGAGATCCAAATGGACATGGCATCTAAGTTCCTTAAGCAGTGTTCAAGAAGAATGTAAAACTCTGGGACAAGTGTCTCTTCCCTAACTGAATCCCTTTCATGGGAAAATTCCCAGCACTAGAAAGATCTTCTGATACGCATGCTTAAGACTGACACTGGCTGAGCAAATTTCTCCCTATGTGTATCTAAGACCAGTTAGGATCTTCACCCAAAGTGCTGTCAACATAGTCACAGAATGCCTATTGTTAAGAAGTGACAACTTCCATCAGAATGGCAACTATTTGTCCACAAAATGGATGAATGGATGGGAATTATCTACTTGGGTTAAAAACAAAAATAAAGAGTTGGTCTTTATTTATCAATTTCATTGCAATATTGATAAGGGAAGAAAAAGACCCAAGTCCTTGACTTTCTGAACTCGAGGAAAGATTTTAAAAATTCCTTGTAAAAATGTATGATCACAATCAGACTATTGAAACAATTTCAGTTGGGAACAAAGTTCCAAAATTGTCTAGATAGTGGCAAAGAAGCCAAGAAAACAGGAAAGAAACAAAAAGAGAGCAAAAGAGTCAGCTTCAGTGTACAAGCTCGTTCTAAAAGTAGTCTGCTGGGAAAAGGAACCCCCAGCTGAATTTCCAATGTATTCCTGCGCTTGATTCAGTAACTGGTCAATGTAAAAACCAATCCTTTTGTACAACTTCTTCCAGCAACAAAAACTCCAACAGGTTGACACTACCATCATGTCTGTTCCAGACATATTTAAAAGAGAAATGATGATTTTCTTGAAAACCTACTTGCATAAAAGTTGCAAGATGGTGGAGGGATTCCCACATCCTCCTTCCTCCATCTGGCTTGAAAGTATATTTGATAAAATATGCAACAAAGCACATGATTTATAAGGGAGAGTCAAATGGATGATTTGGGAATTGATCTCTTGTTGATAGTAAACTTCATATCTGCTCGGCGTGACCTTTTTAAAACAAAATGTGGAGCTGAGGCATGAATCTGCCACAACAATTGTAAAGCAAACATACACACTCCCCTTCACATGCCCCCCCTTCCACACACACCTAGGCACACACAGAGATCAGCATAGCAGATCATGAACACCTTGGAAAAGACTGAAATGCTAAATGCCTCTCTTGATGGGCAAAAGAGCTGGTGCAGTAATTCAAATGCCTGGTACAAAAATTCTGTTTAATATTTAGCTCCTATTTAAAAAACAGCTTTTCATTTCATTCTATTTACAGAATATTTTCATTTCATTTGTTTCTTTAAAATTACTTAGTTCTCACCTGTTGTATGTCTAGGAATATTTTCTTCCAAAAATAGAAAAAAATAGTTGATATCTTTTCAGCAGAAAACATTGGTTGATACAATTTTAAACCATCATGATATGGAAGAATTCTTCTGTCCCTCTTGAAGGTGGAAGAAGCATTTGCATCACAGATCTTCTACAATGAAATACTTGACATGTTTAAGATGCTTTCAATCAGTTTTGATCGTCAATTCCTTATTCGTTGTAAACAGTAATTTTTCAGTGAAGGGAAAGTGTGTGTGGTATATCTACATGATGTGTTCAAACCCAGTTCCTACTAATGGCCAGGCTGAATTCCAGTAAATAATGTCCCGAATGATATTTTGCCGCCTTCTTTGGCACTTCATGAAATCTTACCATGATGAAGTGCTGAAACACAGAGATTTTCTCTTAGAGAGTGTCTCATGTTGTAACCCATCCCATGGATTTTATGCTGTAATTCTTATCTCTTTTAAAATTTGCTATCTTCTGTACAGTTTTCATGAACCTTTCTGTTACAGTAGTGAATAGCACAGATAAATGTCATTTTGTACAACTTTGAATTCACCCCAAGAGCTGAGAGAAAACTTGCTCCTATACTTCAATCCGAGTTTCTTCTATAGTCCAACTTTGTTTCTCTACCATCAAGCTTCTCCTTTGTTGCTGCTCCAAGCCCCGTCCAATGTGACCTTGAATACTTTCAGGGATGGGACACCCACAACTTCTCTGGGCATCATGTTGTAGTGTTCCAGTACTCCCACAGTAAAAAAGGCCTTCCTTTCATCTAATATGTGTAGGAAATCATAAATCTAGGCATAGAAACTTGGAGTGCAAATTTGAAATTCTTTGGATTTGAAGCACATTTTATATGAATACTGACTTACAGATGACTAAAAGATGTTGATGGGCATTTGAGCTGACAAGTTTTGAAAAAGTGCACGGAAATTAAAATTGAAACCACTAAAATTAAAAACTTCTTGCCATTTCCTTTTTCCTCTCCTATTCAAAATTGCATATGTCAGATATCAGTGCTTCATGCAAACCTCTCAGATGCTCTCAGAGAAAAAGCTTTTCTTTCAGACTAAGTTGCGGCTGACGTGGAACACTAGCAGTAGTGAAAGCTTTTCTGGGCATCGGGGCAGCACCTTCCCCTTGGATTTGTGTGCAGAATGCATTTTATCCAAACTGGAAAATAGATCCCAGCTCTGTTCTATTCATCATTCTTACTGCATCAGGCCTGAAGATTCTGTGAAAAGTAGCCTGTGGACCTTGAAGATAGCGCATGTGGAAAAGATGAGAGGTGATGGAGAAGTTGAGGGAGAGAAGAAAGAGTATATGGCCCAGTACGGACACCAGAAAGTATTTCTTCATGTGATCATGGGAGATTGCAGGAGCCACTTGCTGCTATCAAACCAGCCCGACTTGGCACTTGTGCCACCTTGGGTCTGGGAACCATCCTGCATATCGTGGATTTTCAGGAGCCAGCCGGCCACTCCCAGCCATAGGCTGCCATAAAAAACCACGGCACTTTTCCCTGGCTAACAAAATTCACCTGCCCCACTTCTGGATGGCAGATTGCAGGAACCACTTGGAACTGCCAAACCAGCCCGACTTGGCACTGGTGCCACCTTGGGTCTGGGAACTCCCCCACGTATCATGGATTTTCAGGAGCCAGCCGGCCTCTCCCAGCCACAGGCCCCCAAACACAAACCAAGGCCTTTTTCCCTGGCAAACAAAACTCACCTGCTCCGCTTCTGGATGGCAGATTGCAGGAGCCTCGTTGTAGTATCAAAGCAGCCTGACTTGGAACTGGTGGCAACTTAGGGCTCCGCACCAGCCTGCGTATCGTGGATTTTCCGGAGTCAGCTGGCCACTCCAAGCCACAGGCCCCGAAACACAAACTACAGCCCTCTTCCCTTGCAAACAAAACTCACCTGCCCCACTTCTGGATGGCAGATCGCACATTGCACTTTGTAGTAACAAACCAGCCTGACTTGGCGCTGGTGCCACCTTGGATCTGGGAGCCATCCTGCATATCAAAGAATTTCAGGAGCCAGCCGGCACTCTCGGCCCCTGGCCGCCAAACAGAAACCTCGGTCCTTTTCCCTTACAAACAAAACTCCCCTGCCCCACTTCTGGCTGGCAGATTGCAGGAGCCACTTGGTACTATCAAACCAGCCCGACTTGGCAGTATTGCTCCCTTGGGTCTGGCAACCATCCTGCATATCAAAGAATTTCAGGAGCCAGCCTGAACAATTGTTTAGCACCCTTTAAAGGCGGTGTTTCACAAACAGGGCTGAAGCAAATCTTCAAAATATCCAGGAGATCAAAATCCATTGAAGCAAATTCTCCTGGCCAGTCACCTTGCTGCTGCTGCTAATTCACCCTACATACCATCTGATCAGGCCTAACAATGCTCCTGCAAAAATATTGTGAAAAAGGTAGGCACATTTTCACAGATGCAGGGAAAATCCCCTTGGATGATCATTCCAAGGCATAACTTGATGGAGCAAGTTATGCAACCTTGTCTACTGGCAATATCTAAGTTGGTGAGTTCACCATCTGTCAGCATCGCTTTCGAAAATAAATGTTTGATCCACAAAAAAAATATTTCATATGTTCTGTCTACCTGCTTCATTTCAACCAATGAATAGGCTACATTCCATCAGCAAAGGGTTTATGATCCTCTCTTTCTTTAATAAGATTCAGATGCCCATGGTAGGGGTGTAATTAAATTCACATGTTAAAAATATCCTTCTTGTTATCTTTTCTTTTAATTACCCACACGTAACATCAGTCTGAGAGCTGAAGAAAACCCCTTCATTTGCTGTTTGCCAAGTATCATCTACGTGATACAAATTCTACTTGAGAAATCACACCCATTCATTGCCATGTAAACAACCTTTTCTTCATCGTTAGGTATTTTGGTGAAGTGAATGATTAGAACATAAGCAAGGGCATTTGTTCAAGATGCTCCAGAAAGAGCTGTGCTCTGTTCTCTTCTTTGCTGCCTATGTTAGCACTGAGCTGCAAAAAATGAAAGACTACTAGGAAAAGTGTTACTTTTACTCTAAATTTGTAAATGATGTTTGAAATACTCTGTTAAATGAAAAGGTGCTCTATTAAATGATGGCATCTTAAGGGAAAAAGTAAGCTTTAAAGAGGTTTTGAGACAGTTGCTTCTGAAAAAAAAATATAATAAAATTGGAGGCATCTAAGGTCTTTAGCCATCCCATCTTGAAGATTGATTCAAAACACAGTTCCTTCATACAGGAAGAAGAGAGGACCATAGGTGGCAACCCATTTGAAAATGGAGTTCTATTTCTTTCTGGTTGGGATTATCGGACACCATTTCTTGTGAAGTCGAGGGACTGCAGTTAGCTCTCCACTAATTTCCTTCCCTGAGATTCATCTGCATTTGCTCCTTTGTCTGGAGTCCCCATTTATTAGTATGCATAGATGGTATACTCCATCGATGCATGAATAACAGAGGGGATAATGTGCCTTTTGCTGCTATGTTCTTTTGCTGCTCCATTTTGCTTGCTTTGTTCTTGCTTTCTGTCAAAGAAATGCTAGCAAAAGCCCTCCTCAAGTCTTGCTGTGAAGACAGACTGCCAGAAAGGTAGAGAAACTTCAGACATTTCCAAGACCCATGTAGCACGTGTCTTGGTCAATTTCTATGCAGATCCTTTCTTCCAGCAGGACTTTTTTGCACCGTTAGCGAACACTGAACTGAATCCAATACAAAAGCAGTGGCTAGAGGAACCATTCTCTTTTCATTTGAATGGTGATAAAAATGCATATCAAATCAAAGCATTTTAGAGCAGCAGGAAGATTTTCTATGCAGCTAGCAAATCATAACAAGATGCCTATTCACCAGCTGGGTTCCTTTCGGAATTTACAAGAATTCCCGACAGAAAACACAGCTTAGTAAACTACCAATCTAAATCACAATATCTAGAAAGGTGACATGGAAAAGAGCAAGAGGAAGAAAACCAAAAAGAAAACCAAAGGAAGCCAGAAAATAAGGCACAACCTCTCCTCCTTTTCTGCTTACTACAGTACCTTAGAAGTACCTTCAAGTTTCCTAACAGTCATATCAGTAGAAAAGTGTGCCAAGAACAATTGTGGAAAACTGTGGAAAACCCTTCTATCACAAGAGAAACATAGGGTTTGCTTTCACGACCATTAAATCTGCATGCAATGCCTACGGTAAGGGTATGTTTTGTATATTCAAGAACAATTGAAAACTCTTTCTGAATTGAAGGGACTGCTTTTTGTTTGTTATGAATGACTTGGCTAAATATGGCGCATGTTAAAATACTGCAGACATGCGGTTCATTTTAGAGATGCCAACTGCAAAGGAGGGAAGCATTTTGTGTGCTTAAGAAGTAATGTATTGGAGAGTGCTTTTGTTACTTCTTTAGAAGGTTAGAATATGCCGAAAAGATGCTAGCTGGGGACTTGCAATTAATGAATTATTTGCTGTAAGTAGGTCAAATGACATTAGCTTTCAAAAAGGAAAAGTAGTCTTATCCCACGTACCAATTCTAAAGTAGATTAATAAGCCTTAAGCAGAAGATGGATGTGAAGAGGGATATGACATGAAAGGTTAAGCAACACTGCTGACAGCAAAAGGCTTACCTGCTGCAGATACAGGAGACAAAATACTATTTTGACACAAACATTGCTATTCAGACGACAGTAAAATTCTGAGTGACAGCAAAATTTACTCAGTCATGACAGTAAAATTTGCCCACATCAAAATGTGCTAATCAATTCTTAGTGTAAGCTAAGCACCTTAAGCAAAGGGTAGTTCCAGCGTAACTGGTATTTGATGGCAAAAAAGGCAACTTGGCCTGCGTTTCTCACTTCTACTCCATTCAAAAGCTTACTCTGTCTCAGATTCCTTCGGAGGGATACCAACGCAAGCCGCGAAACTGCACGAAAATGATGATTGAAAGAAAGATAGATTAGAAAAATGGAATAATGGTTCATGTTCTTTTCCTTCCAACTGCTTTGTTTGCCCTTTTAAATTTTTGAAGTCCTTTCTGGTGTCACCATGGTTGCACTGCAGCAAGTGTTCGGCTGTAAGCTGTCCATATTGCCAGCTTCTGGACTGCCTTCAGAAATTTCCCACTGGTTTTTTATAGAAATCACAAGCAGTAGAGATGACAAAGACTGCAGAAACCTTCTCATCTCCTTCTAGAGCAAGACCATGTCTTTCAGCCACTCTTAACTAGACAACTTTCATCAGTCATGAGGGAGTCTCATGTTCAAGAGCTAAGCAGTGACAGCTGTAAATGAAAAAAAGCAGACTGAAATTCTCTTGGGACTCCAGCAGAGAGCAATGAAGGAGGTTGAATTCACCTTCTTGGGAAGTTCTAAAATGCACGTTAACTTGAGCACAGGAGCTAAGCCATCGTAACCTTTGTTGAGTATGTCTGCGTAGACAGAGTTTCCATCACTGCAGAAGCAATGTTATTTAACCCACGTTATCATCTCTAGCTGCTATGCTGCACTTCTTGCAAAGTATCTGCAACGTATTTTACAGGGTGGGGTTTTATGTGTAATCCCTGAGTAACAGTGCAAAGAGAAGTACTTGGGGTGTGGGGTGGGGGGGGAACCGCAACTCTTAGGTTTTTCAAATAATGGTTCCATTTGAAAGTCAAAAAAGATGTCAAACCTTTCTTTCCTTCAAACCTTTCTTTCCTAGAAAGGTATTACCAGCACAAACTGTACCAGAATTTATGACCCGTAACTGTACCGTGGACGCTCTTTCTCTGGACTATTCCTTAAGAAACAAAGTCCTCACTAGAAATAAAACAAAATTAGCCAAAGTATTGGCCTGGGTTAGTTCCAAGGCTCTGTACTAAAGGCCAAACACGTGTAATAAAAGTAACGAGTGGACTAAAAGTTAAATCAATAGAGCATTACTCAGTTCAAAGACATCTTGTGTCCTAATGTTCTCACAGAAGACTGTAAAAACCTGTCTATTTTTGTGGGTTTCTTTTATCCATTTAGCTGTACCTTCTACTTCTCTCCACTGTCTGAGAACATTGATGATAAGGTTGGATGACCTCATGTCAACTTGTAGAAGTAAAGAAAGAGAAGCCAGTAAAGAAAGGCAAATTTGTTAATTGCAGGTGGAAAGAGGGAGGCCAACAAAAGAAAACAAAAGAACAGTAATAATGAAATGCTCCCCTGTCTTCTGTGAAAAGTAAAGGCACAGACAAGAAAGAACAAGTGCAAACTTCTCACTAGAGAAACGCACTTGATCTGACTCAAGTATTTTGCGGTACATTTCTTGCTGTTTCTCATGCCAAACATATTAACCATTGAAGGTGTCGCTTTCCTCTTTCTGGAATACAGCTAGGAAGATGGCTGTGTCATTGCTGACAAGCTGCTATTCTCAGAGGTGTCCAGCTGAAAGTCCTAGACCAATTGATTTGCTCTGTCACTTTGATATGGCATGACTTACAGTTTCAGCACCTGAACTTGCCAGCCCTACAGCCCTACAATTCTTTGCCCCTTGAATGCTTAGATAGGCTCCTTGGCAACTGGCATTTGTAAGGACATGAAACTATGCAGAATTTGCACCGTGAGATGATGCCAAATGAGTCACGCCAGCGGATTAACTAGGGCATGCAAGGCAGAGAGAGGGAAATGAGAGCACAAGAAGAGAGTACACAAGAAGAGAGTACAATCTCCTTTTTTCTGAAACACTGTAGAGATCAAACTGAACACAAATCCTCCTAGGGGTAGTTCTTGCAAAAGACTAAGAGTTCTTTTTGTGTTCACAGGCCTGGAATATTTAGCTTTGGATCACGGCAAAATGCAGATGACAAAACGAGGTCTTGAAGTCACATCCAGTATGAAGCGGTATGAAAGAGGAAAGCAGCTGAGAGCGTCAACCCTGCTAAGTAGTCTCAGTATTCTTCTTGACATGAGCAGAAATTTGAAATGAGTCTCTGAAAATGACAAAGGAGGCAGAAGAAAAGGGAGCGATGACTCCTCTGGCATAGTGTTTCCTAACAGGGATCTTCAAAATGGAAAGGTTTTATCATCCTTTCAACTGAAGGAAGGTATGAAAACAACAGGAAGGAAATGGCATCAAATACTCTGGGCAGTGTACTTCTAGACAGAAAGGCCACTGATGGAAAACCAACTCAACTGGCACCAATGCAGCAGCATTGTATTAAAGTCAGAAATGTCCAGCGCTTCGCTCTCTGCCATTCCATTCAGATGCACACAGCAGCTCTGCAACATTCCTACTGATAATCTCCTTGGCAAACTGGGAGTGAGGGTTCGTGGTGATGCAGAGTCCCCAGGCAGATGCAAAGGAGAGCTGCTTTCTTGCAAAAACCAGGCTTTTGAAACACTCAGGCTGCGGGGCACGGGACAGGTATAAGTCCAATGGTGTCAGGAACCCACGCCTTAAAAAAGGAACCCACTAGGTCGCGGCAAAATATCCAAATATGGATAACATGACAACCAGAGCAGTGAAGAGATTTTTGCTTTTATTTCCAGCACATCAGTCTCAAAATACAAAATGGAGACATGATAGCTCACTGATCCACACCAAAAAATGTCTCCTTCAACCGGGCTCATACAGCAATACATAAAATCATCTCAGACTAGAATTCAGCCAATCAGACACAGAAAACACATCTTGACAAGCATTCTATCCAATCTTATAAAAAATACGTAATCGTAGCTAAAACAAAGACTAGTTGATAAGAGACAAAGAACAGAGTTCTATTCATGCTAACCTTCTAAAGATATACATTAAATAACCTTGTTGCCATCCTAAAGCAAATTCTACAGAAGCCTATTGTTATTTGTCACATCTACTGCTTGGGAAACTTTTCTACTTGCATGGAAAACTTCTTCTGCTTGCATGGGAAACTTTTTCTGCTTGCATGGGAAACTTTTCTGCAATGCTAACAAAACTCCAGTCTAAGGCCGACATACTTCTTTTTAACCATTTCTTAAAAATCCTCTAACCTTATGGATTCCAACATTTCCCCCTCTCTGTTTGACCCAGAAGCTTTCATTTTCTTGTCGCTTGCTATTTGCGTTTCATAGCTCTATTGCAAAATTTCTGCTTATTATCTGCTGAAGACCTATTTTCACTAAACTGAAGCATTGCTATATTACGGCACAGCAACTTAATGCTCTGAAGACCCAATCCCTGAAAGAGAGATATGAATCACGTTTGGCAACAGTCACAAGGCATCGTTCAAAAAACTCTGGTCGATTCCAAGGCCTTAATTCAAAACCATCGTTCATGTCAATACCCTCATCTACTGCTTTCGTGAGATTTCGTACACTCTCTGTGCTTCTACTTCCTAATTCTCCTGCTTGAATGACAAAAACTTCTCGGACTGTTTTGTTCATCATTCGCCGAACACAACAGAGTATACAAGGTGCCACTATCAATATCAGTATTAGAACACCTAATATGTAAAGACCTATCTTGCAAAGTTGCCTTAGCCAAGGTGCAAAACTCCAATTTTGAAACAAATCATCCAACCAGGAACCTCCATCTTCTTTAATTTGGGCTGTCAGATCCTTTAATTTTTGAATGCTTTTGTGAATGGATTCAGAACGATCAGACAAATTTATACAACACAATCCTTCAAATTCCTCACAACCATGTCCTTGTGCCAGTAAAAGAAAATCAATGGCTGCTCTGTTTTGAAGAGTAGCATGTCTAATACTATCAACATCGGTCAACATATCACTGATTGCGGAGGATGTGGCATTAGCTTGTTTGCTCAGCCAACATCCAACTCGATCTAATTGTCTCAATGCCACAGCTGAAGCCAATTGGGGTAGAAATATACCTGCTGAAAGCCTTCTGGCGGCATTCCAAGGCATAAAATCACTCTGACAGTTCTCATCATAATGAGGAACAGCTCTTGTTTTCCTTTGTTTCTTTTTCATCACTGCTTTGGCAGTGGGGGCAATTATGGTAAGCATACCAATGCTACAAGGGCCACCTTCAAGGTGGGCTGGAATGCCTTGCCAACCTCTGTCTCCGCAAATGATCCAATACCCTTTTGGCAATTGCCGTGGATATTGGTCCGTCTCCAGAAACACATCCCAACTGTTTGAAACATTTGCTGCCCTGAGAAGTTTGTTGGACCTAATGTTCCAATTGAAGGAAGGACTGTTTCCATTGTCAATTCCACCTGGTTTACCATTGGATTCTTTTCTGACCAAAGGAAACTCTTTCACTGGCACACCAACCAAACAGGTTGAGAAAGGCTTTTCTGGTTCCGAATTAGACAGACATATAGTATCCGATCCGGCAGCCTTGGCTAAGGTCTCCCAAACATTCGTCTTCGGTTGATCCACAGGCAAATCTGCACGACAAAAAACAATTAAAATCAAGCAAAACAAGTATACCATTTGATTCTGCCCCATCTCTTTCAAGAACTAAGTTTTGGCCGAATTCTTTCTAAACAAAAACAAGAACCTAAATTTTAAGCCAAAAATTAGCTTTGTTAAACAAACATTCAGCATTCAATTCATATACTCATAAATAACATTGGCACAAAATCAGAGTTCACGGGTTCCACCGATGCACAAAGAACGTCAGGCACAAGAGGCGTCAGGCGAGACCCGGGATCCTTCCATTCGGTCCACGTCTGCGTACTCGCTTCCTCAGTTCTAGGCTCGACAACAGGTTCTGAAGTGCGATACGGTTTGACGTTTTTGGCAGGAACCCACTTAATTCTTCCAGCACCTGTGGAAATAGAAGCATACCCTTTGCCCCACGTTATTAATTGAAACGGACCTTCCATCTGTCCAGAGTCAGGGTTTCTAATTAGAAGAGGAGGATGTTCTTTCAGTTTTGCCTGTGTGCTATTTGAAAAGTGTCTAAAGATTGGTGGATCTGGTTCTGTACTTTTACTATTTAGAAAATTAAAAACATACAAAGCCTTACTCAGTCTCATCTGTGGGGTGATTTCCGTTCCCCCTCTCTGTTGATCTAATATGCGTTTTAAGGTTTGATGTGTTCTTTCAATGATTGCTTGGCTTGTGGGAGAGTGGGGAATACCAAAAATGTGTCGAACACCACATTCATTTAAAAATGTGGCCAATTTTTGAGATATGTATGCGGGACCATTGTCAGTTTTTACTTCTTGGGGTATACCCAATGAAGCAAAAGCTTGCAGGAAATGATGACAGGCATGGCTGCCAGTTTCCCCTGTGTGAAGGGAAGCAAAAACTGCACCAGAGAACGTGTCTATGGAAACATGAATATTTTTAAATTTACCAAAAGAAGGCTATTTAGTAACACCTGTTTGCCACAACTGTAGGCTTTGTAAGCCTCGGGGGTTGATTGCTCCTGTAGAAACAGGAGGTTGTACCAATTGACAGTCAGGGCAAGTATGAATGATAGCTTTAGCTTGACTTTTAGTGATTTGGAACATTCGCATGAGTGCTTGTGCATTTTGGTGGAAAAAGGCATGACTCAATTTTGCTTGTTCAAAACTATTTGGCAATGTGTTAGAAATGACCATTGTCAGCTTGTCCGCTCTTGCATTTCCTTCCACTAAAAATCCAGGAAGTGAAGAATGCGCCCTAATGTGAGAAACAAAATATGGATTAGTTCTATATTGCAAAGTTATAAAAAGACATGAAAGCCAATGATGTAAAGTTTCATTACTAACATCCTTTAAAATGGAACCTTCTATTCTCCTGACTACATTAGCAACATAAGCAGAATCTGTGACCAAATTAAAAGGCCGAGGAAACAGCTGAAAAGCTCAAACTACTGCAGCAAGCTCAACAATTTGAGGGGATCCCTCTACTGTTTGAATATCAGATTCCCAAACATCAGTCTTTTGATTAAACCAAGTCACAACGGACTTGTGGCTTTTACCAGAGCCATCAGTGAAGAGAGTCACAGCATGTAAAGGTTCTTCACTTAATTTAGGTTTTCCTCTGAAACTCAATTTTGCTTGCAGTAGTTTGTGAGCTGGATAGTGTATGGAACAAACACCTGGAAAACCTAAGAATGCATATTGTAAATCATCAGAATTTTGCATTGCCCAATTGAAATAATCATTTTTCAATGGCAAATAGATAACTGAACATTCTTGACCTGCCAAAGTTAACAATCTGGTTCTAGCCTTAATTATAATGTATGCAATCATTTCTAAAACTGAGCAAATGGTCTTTGAAAACCTGTAGGGAGGAAAAACCCATTCCATTATTAACAAAGGATCTTGTTCTGTGGCATCCCACTGGAAAATGAGACCACAAAGCTGCATCTTCTCTCCTAAGATTGCAAGAAAGAAAGGATTTTCAGGAACGCAGCGATGAGCTTGTCTTTTTTGAAGAGCTTCTGTGACTTTGTCGAGAGCAGCACGAGCTTCAGGGGTTAAAGTTCTTGGCGAAGTGATGTCGCAACTTCCTCTCAGCAAATGGAAGAGTGGACTCAGTTCACCATTGGTGATTCCCAGCATCGGTCTGACCCAGTTGATTTCTCCTAGAAGTTGTTGTAACTCTTGTAGGTTGTTGACTCTGGTTCGGATCTGAATTTTCTGTGGTATTATTGTCGTCTTCCATCGTCTTCCATCATCTTCCATCGCAGGTACTTCTAAGGTGAAACTTGTTGAATTTTCGTTGCAGAGATTTCAAGTCCAGCTTTTTGAATTTCAGCAACAACACAGTCGCGAGTTTCTTCCATCTCTTCCTTTCAAAGGACTCCACCCTTAAAGCCAATTTTTCTTTCTCTGTATCTATAGATTGACAAACACCAGAACAACCATGTTTTTGCTTAACTGAAAAAGAGTTCCCCGGAACCACAATTTCCCGAGTGGAAGCAGCCACCTCAGCCTCCACCCCAGGCCCACCAGAATCCAATTCAGGTTTCAGTGTCCCTGCACAAACAATTTTAGGAAGTACAGTCACTTTTTCATTTCCATCTTTTACACACTTTGTTCCATCCCCCTTACAAGAGTCACATATTTTTACATTAACAGAACAACGCGAAGAAAAGTCCAAAAGAGTCTCATTTTTTCCCAGAGAGAGAGAAGAAAGATTTTGTTCAACAGAGTTCAAAGCAATACTTTCAGCATTTGCAACAACACTTGTAACATTCTCCGATACTCACACAGTCTCCGGTTTACTGGAATTTAATGAGACAGAACCAGAAGCTTTGTTTTCTGAGTCCAAGTTGATCTTATTATTATCCGTTTGTTTAAAACAGCGCTCCAACAGCGCTCTACAAACCGACATAAGTTCTCTTAAGCTTTCATCTTTTTTGAGAGAGACTAGATTATAGATTCTCCAGTTTATCTGATCCCAAAAATGAAAAGTAAAAGCAGACTGCAGATTTAAATCTTGCGTATTCGCTTTAACCCAGATAAGTAAGTTTTTAAGCTCAGTTTTTGAAATTTCAGAGTGACCTTTTTCTTGTAACATTGTCTCTAATTGATGAAAAACATCCCATTCAACTTTTGATAAATTCGTTCCCATTTTTGTGTTCTTTTAATAATTTTCTTTTTCGCTATTTTGCCTCCCAACGTCACCCAAGCGCTCTCCCGAGATAAGTTACTTACAATTTTCTTGGCTTCAGCGGGAGAGATGATACAGTGTGCTCCTTGTTAACACTTGGGTCTCCGCAGCTGGTACTTCCACGATTTTTCTTTGTTTTTCTTCTATTCTACGTCCTCACACGAGGCACCAATATGCGAGGGACGGGACAGGTATAAGTCCAATAGTGTCAGGAACCCACGCCTTAAAAAAGGAACCCACTAGGCCGCGGCAAAATATCCAAATATGGATAACATGGTAACCAGACCAGTGAAGAGATTTTTGCTTTTATTTCCAGCACATCAGTCTCAAAATACAAAATGGAGACATGACAGCTCACTGATCCACACCAAAAAATGTCTCCTTCAACAGGGCTCATACAGCAATACATAAAATCATCTCAGACTAGAATTCAGCCAATCAGACACAGAAAACACATCTTGACAAGCATTCTATCCAATCTTATAAAACATAGGTAATCGTAGCTAAAACAAAGACTAGTTGATAAGAGACAAAGAACAGAGTTCTATTCAAGCTAGCCTTCTAAAGATATTCATTAAATAACTTTGTTGCCATCCTAAAGCCAATTCTACAGAAGCCTATTGTTATTTGTCACGTCTACTGCTTGGGAAACTTTTCTGCTTGCATGGAAAACTTTTTCTGCTTGCATGGGAAACTTTTCTGCAATGCTTACAAAACTCCTGTCTAAGGCCTACATACTTCTTTGTAACCATTTCTTAAAAATCCTCTAACCTTATGGATTCCAACATTTCCCCCTCTCTGTTTGACCCAGAAGCTTTCATTTTCTTGTCGCTTGCTATTTGCGTTTCATAGCTCTATTGCAAAATTTCTGCTTATTATCTGCTGAAGACCTATTTTCACTAAACTGAAGCATTGCTATATTACGGCACAGCAACTTAATGCTCTGAAGACCCAATCCCTGAAAGAGAGATATGAATCACGTTTGGCAACAGTCACAAGGCATCGTTCAAAAAACTCTGGTCGATTCCAAGGCCTTAATTCAAAACCATCGTTCATGTCAATACCCTCATCTACTGCTTTCGTGAGATTTCGTACACTCTCTGTGCTTCTACTTCCTAATTCTCCTGCTTGAATGACAAAAACTTCTCGGACTGTTTTGTTCATCATTCCCCGAACACAACAGAGTATACAAGGTGCCACTATCAATATCAGTATTAGAACACCTAATATGTAAAGACCTATCTTGCAAAGTTGCCTTAGCCAAGGTGCAAAACTCCAATTTTGAAACAAATCATCCAACCAGGAACCTCCATCTTCTTTAATTTGGGCTGTCAGATCCTTTAATTTTTGAATGCTTTTGTGAATGGATTCAGAATGATCAGACAAATTCATACAACACAATCCTTCCAATTCCTCACAACCATGTCCTTGTGCCAGTAAGAGAAAATCAATGGCTGCTCTGTTTTGAAGAGTAGCATGTCTAATACTATCAACATTGGTCAACATATCACTGATTGCGGAGGATGTGGCATTAGCTTGTTTGCTCAGCCAACATCCAACTCGATCTAATTGTCTCAATGCCACAGCTGAAGCCAATTGGGGTAGAAATATACCTGCTGAAAGCCTTCTGGCGGCATTCCAAGGCATAAAATCACTCTGACAGTTCTCATCATAATGAGGAACAGCTCTTGTTTTCCTTTGTTTCTTTTTCATCACTGCTTTGGCAGTGGGGGCAATTATGGTAAGCATACCAATGCTACAAGGGCCACCTTCAAGGTGGGCGGGAATGCCTTGCCAACCTCTGTCTCCGCAAATGATCCAATACCTTTTTGGCAATTGCCGTGGATATTGGTCCGTCTCCAGAAACACATCCCAACTGTTTGAAACATTTGCTGCCCTGAGAAGTTTTTTTGAACAAATGTTCCAATTGAAGGAAGGACTTTTTCCATTGTCAATTCCACCTGGTTTACCATTGGATTATTTTCTGACCAAAGGAAACTCTTTCACTGGCACACCAACCAAACAGGTTGAGAAAGGCTTTTCTGGTTCCGAATTAGACAGACATATAGTATCCGATCCGGCAGCCTTCGCTAAGGTCACCCAAACATTCGTTTTCGGTTGATCCACAGGCAAATCTGCACGACAAAAAACAATTAAAATCAAGCAAAACAAGTATACCATTTGATTCTGCCCCATCTCTTTCAAGAACTAAGTTTTGGCAGAATTCTTTCTAAACAAAAACAAGAACCTAAATTTTCAGCCAAAAATTAGCTTTGTTAAACAAACATTCAGCATTCAATTCGTATACTCATAAATAACATTGGCACAAAATCAGAGTTCACGGGTTCCACCGATGCACAAAGAACGTCAGGCACAAGAGGCGTCAGGCGAGACCCGGGATCCTTCCATTCGGTCCACGTCTGCGTACTCGCTTCCTCAGTTCTAGGCTCGACAACAGGTTCTGAAGTGCGATACGGTTTGACGTTTTTGGCAGGAACCCACTTAATTCTTCCAGCACCTGTGGAAATAGAAGCATACCCTTTGCCCCACGTTATTAATTGAAACGGGCCTTCCATCTGTCCAGAGTCAGGGTTTCTAATTAGAAGAGGAGGATGTTCTTTCAGTTTTGCCTGTGTGCTATTTGAAAAGTGTCTAAAGATTGGTGGATCTGGTTCTGTACTTGAACTATTTAGAAAATTAAAACCATACAAAGCCTTACTCAGTCTCATCTGTGGGGTGATTTCCGTTCCCCCTCTCTGTTGATCTAATATGCGTTTTAAGGTTTGATGTGTTCTTTCAATGATTGCTTGGCTTGTGGGAGAGTGGGGAATACCAAAAATGTGTCGAACACCCCATTCATTTAAAAATGTGGCCAATTTTTGAGATATGTATGCGGGACCATTGTCAGTTTTTACTTCTTGGGGTATACCCAATGAAGCAAAAGCTTGCAGGAAATGATGACAGGCATGGCTGCCAGTTTCACCTGTGTGAAGGGAAGCAAAAACTGCACCAGAGAACGTGTCTATGGAAACATGAATATTTTTAAATTTACCAAAAGAAGGCTATTTAGTAACATCTGTTTGCCACAACTGTAGGCTTTGTAAGCCTCGGGGGTTGATTGCTCCTGTAGAAACAGGAGGTTGTACTAATTGACAGTCAGGACATGTACGAAAGATAGCTTTAGCTTGACTTTTAGTGATTTGGAACATTCGCATGAGTGCTTGTGCATTTTGGTGGAAAAAGGCATGACTCAATTTTGCTTGTTGAAAAATATGTGGCAATGTGTTAGAAATGACCATTGTCAGCTTGTCCGCTCTTGCACTTCCTTCCACTAAAAATCCAGGAAGTGAAGAATGCGCCCTAATGTGAGAAACAAAATATGGATTAGTTCTATATTGCAAAGTTATAAAAAGACATGAAAGCCAATGATGTAAAGTTTCATTACTAACATCCTTTAAAATGGAACCTTCTATTCTCCTGACTACATTAGCAACATAAGCAGAATCTGTGACCAAATTAAAAGGCCGAGGAAACAGCTGAAAAGCTCAAACTACTGCAGCAAGCTCAACAATTTGAGGGGATCCCTCTACTGTTTGAATATCAGATTCCCAAACATCAGTCTTTTGATTAAACCAAGTCACAACGGACTTGTGGCTTTTACCAGAGCCATCAGTGAAGAGAGTCACAGCATGTAAAGGTTCTTCACTTAATTTAGGTTTTCCTCTGAAACTCAATTTTGCTTGCAGTAGTTTGTGAGCTGGATAGTGTATGGAACAAACACCTGGAAAACCTAAGAATGCATATTGTAAATCATCAGAATTTTGCATTGCCCAATTGAAATAATCATTTTTCAATGGCAAATAGATAACTGAACATTCTTGACCTGCCAAAGTTAACAATCTGGTTCTAGCCTTAATTATAATGTATGCAATCATTTCTGAAACTGAGCAAATGGTCTTTGAAAACCTGTAGGGAGGAAAAACCCATTCCATTATTAACAAAGGATCTTGTTCTGTGGCATCCCACTGGAAAATGAGACCACAAAGCTGCATCTTCTCTCCTAAGATTGCAAGAAAGAAAGGATTTTCAGGAACGCAGCGATGAGCTTGTCTTTTTTGAAGAGCTTCTGTGACTTTGTCGAGAGCAGCACCAGCTTCAGGGGTTAAAGTTCTTGGCGAAGTGATGTCGCAACTTCCTCTCAGCAAATGGAAGAGCGGACTCAGTTCATCATTGGTGATTTTCAACATCGGTCTGACCCAGTTGATTTCTCCTAGAAGTTGTTGTAACTCTTGTAGGTTGTTGACTCTGGTTCGGATCTGAATTTTCTGTGCTGTTCTTGTCGCCTCAGTCATCTTCCATCCCAGGTACTTCTAAGGTGAAACTTGTTGAATTTTCGTTGCAGAGATTTCAAGTCCAGCTTTTTGAATTTCAGCAACAACACAGTCGCGAGTTTCTTCCATCTCTTCCTTTCAAAGGACTCCACCCTTAAAGCCAATTTTTCTTTCTCTGTATCTATAGATTGACAAACACCAGAACAACCATGTTTTTGCTTAACTGAAAAAGAGTTCCCCGGAACCACAATTTCTCGAGTGGAAGCAGCCACCTCAGCCTCCACCCCAGGCCCACCAGAATCCAATTCAGGTTTCAGTGTCCCTGCACAAACAATTTTAGGAAGTACAGTCACTTTTTCATTTCCATCTTTTACACACTTTGTTCCATCCCCCTTACAAGAGTCACATATTTTTACATTAACAGAACAACGCGAAGAAAAGTCCAAAAGAGTCTCATTTTTTCCCAGAGAGAGAGAAGAAAGATTTTGTTCAACAGAGTTCAAAGCAATACTTTCAGCATTTGCAACAACACTTGTAACATTCTCCGATACTCACACAGTCTCCGGTTTACTGGAATTTAATGAGACAGAACCAGAAGCTTTGTTTTCTGAGTCCAAGTTGATCTTATTATTATCCGTTTGTTTAAAACAGCGCTCCAACAGCGCTCTACAAACCGACATAAGTTCTCTTAAGCTTTCATCTTTTTTGAGAGAGACTAGATTATAGATTCTCCAGTTTATCTGATCCCAAAAATGAAAAGTAAAAGCAGACTGCAGATTTAAATCTTGCGTATTCGCTTTAACCCAGATAAGTAAGTTTTTAAGCTCAGTTTTTGAAATTTCAGAGTGACCTTTTTCTTGTAACATTGTCTCTAATTGATGAAAAACATCCCATTCAACTTTTGATAAATTCGTTCCCATTTTTGTGTTCTTTTAATAATTTTCTTTTTCGCTATTTTGCCTCCCAACGTCACCCAAGCGCTCTCCCAAGATAAGTTACTTACAATTTTCTTGGCTTCGGCGGGAGAGATGATACAGTGTGCTCCTTGTTAACACTTGGGTCTCCGCAGCTGGTACTTCCACGATTTTTCTTTGTTTTTCTTCTATTCTACGTCCTCACACGAGGCACCAATATGCGAGGGACGGGACAGGTATAAGTCCAATAGTGTCAGGAACCCACGCCTTAAAAAAGGAACCCGCTAGGCCGCGGCAAAATATCCAAATATGGATAACATGGTAACCAGACCAGTGAAGAGATTTTTGCTTTTATTTCCAGCACATCAGTCTCAAAATACAAAATGGAGACATGACAGCTCACTGATCCACACCAAAAAATGTCTCCTTCAACAGGGCTCATACAGCAATACATAAAATCATCTCAGACTAGAATTCAGCCAATCAGACACAGAAAACACATCTTGACAAGCATTCTATCCAATCTTATAAAACATAGGTAATCGTAGCTAAAACAAAGACTAGTTGATAAGAGACAAAGAACAGAGTTCTATTCAAGCTAGCCTTCTAAAGATATTCATTAAATAACTTTGTTGCCATCCTAAAGCCAATTCTACAGAAGCCTATTGTTATTTGTCACGTCTACTGCTTGGGAAACTTTTCTGCTTGCATGGAAAACTTTTTCTGCTTGCATGGGAAACTTTTCTGCAATGCTTACAAAACTCCTGTCTAAGGCCTACATACTTCTTTGTAACCATTTCTTAAAAATCCTCTAACCTTATGGATTCCAACATTTCCCCCTCTCTGTTTGACCCAGAAGCTTTCATTTTCTTGTCGCTTGCTATTTGCGTTTCATAGCTCTATTGCAAAATTTCTGCTTATTATCTGCTGAAGACCTATTTTCACTAAACTGAAGCATTGCTATATTACGGCACAGCAACTTAATGCTCTGAAGACCCAATCCCTGAAAGAGAGATATGAATCACGTTTGGCAACAGTCACAAGGCATCGTTCAAAAAACTCTGGTCGATTCCAAGGCCTTAATTCAAAACCATCGTTCATGTCAATACCCTCATCTACTGCTTTCGTGAGATTTCGTACACTCTCTGTGCTTCTACTTCCTAATTCTCCTGCTTGAATGACAAAAACTTCTCGGACTGTTTTGTTCATCATTCCCCGAACACAACAGAGTATACAAGGTGCCACTATCAATATCAGTATTAGAACACCTAATATGTAAAGACCTATCTTGCAAAGTTGCCTTAGCCAAGGTGCAAAACTCCAATTTTGAAACAAATCATCCAACCAGGAACCTCCATCTTCTTTAATTTGGGCTGTCAGATCCTTTAATTTTTGAATGCTTTTGTGAATGGATTCAGAATGATCAGACAAATTCATACAACACAATCCTTCCAATTCCTCACAACCATGTCCTTGTGCCAGTAAGAGAAAATCAATGGCTGCTCTGTTTTGAAGAGTAGCATGTCTAATACTATCAACATTGGTCAACATATCACTGATTGCGGAGGATGTGGCATTAGCTTGTTTGCTCAGCCAACATCCAACTCGATCTAATTGTCTCAATGCCACAGCTGAAGCCAATTGGGGTAGAAATATACCTGCTGAAAGCCTTCTGGCGGCATTCCAAGGCATAAAATCACTCTGACAGTTCTCATCATAATGAGGAACAGCTCTTGTTTTCCTTTGTTTCTTTTTCATCACTGCTTTGGCAGTGGGGGCAATTATGGTAAGCATACCAATGCTACAAGGGCCACCTTCAAGGTGGGCGGGAATGCCTTGCCAACCTCTGTCTCCGCAAATGATCCAATACCTTTTTGGCAATTGCCGTGGATATTGGTCCGTCTCCAGAAACACATCCCAACTGTTTGAAACATTTGCTGCCCTGAGAAGTTTTTTTGAACAAATGTTCCAATTGAAGGAAGGACTTTTTCCATTGTCAATTCCACCTGGTTTACCATTGGATTATTTTCTGACCAAAGGAAACTCTTTCACTGGCACACCAACCAAACAGGTTGAGAAAGGCTTTTCTGGTTCCGAATTAGACAGACATATAGTATCCGATCCGGCAGCCTTGGCTAAGGTCACCCAAACATTCGTTTTCGGTTGATCCACAGGCAAATCTGCACGACAAAAAACAATTAAAATCAAGCAAAACAAGTATACCATTTGATTCTGCCCCATCTCTTTCAAGAACTAAGTTTTGGCAGAATTCTTTCTAAACAAAAACAAGAACCTAAATTTTCAGCCAAAAATTAGCTTTGTTAAACAAACATTCAGCATTCAATTCGTATACTCATAAATAACATTGGCACAAAATCAGAGTTCACGGGTTCCACCGATGCACAAAGAACGTCAGGCACAAGAGGCGTCAGGCGAGACCCGGGATCCTTCCATTCGGTCCACGTCTGCGTACTCGCTTCCTCAGTTCTAGGCTCGACAACAGGTTCTGAAGTGCGATACGGTTTGACGTTTTTGGCAGGAACCCACTTAATTCTTCCAGCACCTGTGGAAATAGAAGCATACCCTTTGCCCCACGTTATTAATTGAAACGGGCCTTCCATCTGTCCAGAGTCAGGGTTTCTAATTAGAAGAGGAGGATGTTCTTTCAGTTTTGCCTGTGTGCTATTTGAAAAGTGTCTAAAGATTGGTGGATCTGGTTCTGTACTTGAACTATTTAGAAAATTAAAACCATACAAAGCCTTACTCAGTCTCATCTGTGGGGTGATTTCCGTTCCCCCTCTCTGTTGATCTAATATGCGTTTTAAGGTTTGATGTGTTCTTTCAATGATTGCTTGGCTTGTGGGAGAGTGGGGAATACCAAAAATGTGTCGAACACCCCATTCATTTAAAAATGTGGCCAATTTTTGAGATATGTATGCGGGACCATTGTCAGTTTTTACTTCTTGGGGTATACCCAATGAAGCAAAAGCTTGCAGGAAATGATGACAGGCATGGCTGCCAGTTTCACCTGTGTGAAGGGAAGCAAAAACTGCACCAGAGAACGTGTCTATGGAAACATGAATATTTTTAAATTTACCAAAAGAAGGCTATTTAGTAACATCTGTTTGCCACAACTGTAGGCTTTGTAAGCCTCGGGGGTTGATTGCTCCTGTAGAAACAGGAGGTTGTACTAATTGACAGTCAGGACATGTACGAAAGATAGCTTTAGCTTGACTTTTAGTGATTTGGAACATTCGCATGAGTGCTTGTGCATTTTGGTGGAAAAAGGCATGACTCAATTTTGCTTGTTGAAAAATATGTGGCAATGTGTTAGAAATGACCATTGTCAGCTTGTCCGCTCTTGCACTTCCTTCCACTAAAAATCCAGGAAGTGAAGAATGCGCCCTAATGTGAGAAACAAAATATGGATTAGTTCTATATTGCAAAGTTATAAAAAGACATGAAAGCCAATGATGTAAAGTTTCATTACTAACATCCTTTAAAATGGAACCTTCTATTCTCCTGACTACATTAGCAACATAAGCAGAATCTGTGACCAAATTAAAAGGCCGAGGAAACAGCTGAAAAGCTCAAACTACTGCAGCAAGCTCAACAATTTGAGGGGATCCCTCTACTGTTTGAATATCAGATTCCCAAACATCAGTCTTTTGATTAAACCAAGTCACAACGGACTTGTGGCTTTTACCAGAGCCATCAGTGAAGAGAGTCACAGCATGTAAAGGTTCTTCACTTAATTTAGGTTTTCCTCTGAAACTCAATTTTGCTTGCAGTAGTTTGTGAGCTGGATAGTGTATGGAACAAACACCTGGAAAACCTAAGAATGCATATTGTAAATCATCAGAATTTTGCATTGCCCAATTGAAATAATCATTTTTCAATGGCAAATAGATAACTGAACATTCTTGACCTGCCAAAGTTAACAATCTGGTTCTAGCCTTAATTATAATGTATGCAATCATTTCTGAAACTGAGCAAATGGTCTTTGAAAACCTGTAGGGAGGAAAAACCCATTCCATTATTAACAAAGGATCTTGTTCTGTGGCATCCCACTGGAAAATGAGACCACAAAGCTGCATCTTCTCTCCTAAGATTGCAAGAAAGAAAGGATTTTCAGGAACGCAGCGATGAGCTTGTCTTTTTTGAAGAGCTTCTGTGACTTTGTCGAGAGCAGCACCAGCTTCAGGGGTTAAAGTTCTTGGCGAAGTGATGTCGCAACTTCCTCTCAGCAAATGGAAGAGCGGACTCAGTTCATCATTGGTGATTCCCAACATCGGTCTGACCCAGTTGATTTCTCCTAGAAGTTGTTGTAACTCTTGTAGGTTGTTGACTCTGGTTCGGATCTGAATTTTCTGTGCTGTTCTTGTCGCCTCAGTCATCTTCCATCCCAGGTACTTCTAAGGTGAAACTTGTTGAATTTTCGTTGCAGAGATTTCAAGTCCAGCTTTTTGAATTTCAGCAACAACACAGTCGCGAGTTTCTTCCATCTCTTCCTTTCAAAGGACTCCACCCTTAAAGCCAATTTTTCTTTCTCTGTATCTATAGATTGACAAACACCAGAACAACCATGTTTTTGCTTAACTGAAAAAGAGTTCCCCGGAACCACAATTTCCCGAGTGGAAGCAGCCACCTCAGCCTCCACCCCAGGCCCACCAGAATCCAATTCAGGTTTCAGTGTCCCTGCACAAACAATTTTAGGAAGTACAGTCACTTTTTCATTTCCATCTTTTACACACTTTGTTCCATCCCCCTTACAAGAGTCACATATTTTTACATTAACAGAACAACGCGAAGAAAAGTCCAAAAGAGTCTCATTTTTTCCCAGAGAGAGAGAAGAAAGATTTTGTTCAACAGAGTTCAAAGCAATACTTTCAGCATTTGCAACAACGCTTGTAACATTCTCCGATACTCACACAGTCTCCGGTTTACTGGAATTTAATGAGACAGAACCAGAAGCTTTGTTTTCTGAGTCCAAGTTGATCTTATTATTATCCGTTTGTTTAAAACAGCGCTCCAACAGCGCTCTACAAACCGACATAAGTTCTCTTAAGCTTTCATCTTTTTTGAGAGAGACTAGATTATAGATTCTCCAGTTTATCTGATCCCAAAAATGAAAAGTAAAAGCAGACTGCAGATTTAAATCTTGCGTATTCGCTTTAACCCAGATAAGTAAGTTTTTAAGCTCAGTTTTTGAAATTTCAGAGTGACCTTTTTCTTGTAACATTGTCTCTAATTGATGAAAAACATCCCATTCAACTTTTGATAAATTCGTTCCCATTTTTGTGTTCTTTTAATAATTTTCTTTTTCGCTATTTTGCCTCCCAACGTCACCCAAGCGCTCTCCCAAGATAAGTTACTTACAATTTTCTTGGCTTCAGCGGGAGAGATGATACAGTGTGCTCCTTGTTAACACTTGGGTCTCCGCAGCTGGTACTTCCACGATTTTTCTTTGTTTTTCTTCTATTCTACGTCCTCACACGAGGCACCAATATGCGAGGGACGGGACAGGTATAAGTCCAATAGTGTCAGGAACCCACGCCTTAAAAAAGGAACCCGCTAGGCCGCGGCAAAATATCCAAATATGGATAACATGGTAACCAGACCAGTGAAGAGATTTTTGCTTTTATTTCCAGCACATCAGTCTCAAAATACAAAATGGAGACATGACAGCTCACTGATCCACACCAAAAAATGTCTCCTTCAACAGGGCTCATACAGCAATACATAAAATCATCTCAGACTAGAATTCAGCCAATCAGACACAGAAAACACATCTTGACAAGCATTCTATCCAATCTTATAAAACATAGGTAATCGTAGCTAAAACAAAGACTAGTTGATAAGAGACAAAGAACAGAGTTCTATTCAAGCTAGCCTTCTAAAGATATTCATTAAATAACTTTGTTGCCATCCTAAAGCCAATTCTACAGAAGCCTATTGTTATTTGTCACGTCTACTGCTTGGGAAACTTTTCTGCTTGCATGGAAAACTTTTTCTGCTTGCATGGGAAACTTTTCTGCAATGCTTACAAAACTCCTGTCTAAGGCCTACATACTTCTTTGTAACCATTTCTTAAAAATCCTCTAACCTTATGGATTCCAACATTTCCCCCTCTCTGTTTGACCCAGAAGCTTTCATTTTCTTGTCGCTTGCTATTTGCGTTTCATAGCTCTATTGCAAAATTTCTGCTTATTATCTGCTGAAGACCTATTTTCACTAAACTGAAGCATTGCTATATTACGGCACAGCAACTTAATGCTCTGAAGACCCAATCCCTGAAAGAGAGATATGAATCACGTTTGGCAACAGTCACAAGGCATCGTTCAAAAAACTCTGGTCGATTCCAAGGCCTTAATTCAAAACCATCGTTCATGTCAATACCCTCATCTACTGCTTTCGTGAGATTTCGTACACTCTCTGTGCTTCTACTTCCTAATTCTCCTGCTTGAATGACAAAAACTTCTCGGACTGTTTTGTTCATCATTCCCCAAACACAACAGAGTATACAAGGTGCCACTATCAATATCAGTATTAGAACACCTAATATGTAAAGACCTATCTTGCAAAGTTGCCTTAGCCAAGGTGCAAAACTCCAATTTTGAAACAAATCATCCAACCAGGAACCTCCATCTTCTTTAATTTGGGCTGTCAGATCCTTTAATTTTTGAATGCTTTTGTGAATGGATTCAGAATGATCAGACAAATTCATACAACACAATCCTTCCAATTCCTCACAACCATGTCCTTGTGCCAGTAAGAGAAAATCAATGGCTGCTCTGTTTTGAAGAGTAGCATGTCTAATACTATCAACATCGGTCAACATATCACTGATTGCGGAGGATGTGGCATTAGCTTGTTTGCTCAGCCAACATCCAACTCGATCTAATTGTCTCAATGCCACAGCTGAAGCCAATTGGGGTAGAAATATACCTGCTGAAAGCCTTCTGGCGGCATTCCAAGGCATAAAATCACTCTGACAGTTCTCATCATAATGAGGAACAGCTCTTGTTTTCCTTTGTTTCTTTTTCATCACTGCTTTGGCAGTGGGGGCAATTATGGTAAGCATACCAATGCTACAAGGGCCACCTTCAAGGTGGGCGGGAATGCCTTGCCAACCTCTGTCTCCGCAAATGATCCAATACCTTTTTGGCAATTGCCGTGGATATTGGTCCGTCTCCAGAAACACATCCCAACTGTTTGAAACATTTGCTGCCCTGAGAAGTTTTTTCGAACAAATGTTCCAATTGAAGGAAGGACTTTTTCCATTGTCAATTCCACCTGGTTTACCATTGGATTATTTTCTGACCAAAGGAAACTCTTTCACTGGCACACCAACCAAACAGGTTGAGAAAGGCTTTTCTGGTTCCGAATTAGACAGACATATAGTATCCGATCCGGCAGCCTTGGCTAAGGTCACCCAAACATTCGTTTTCGGTTGATCCACAGGCAAATCTGCACGACAAAAAACAATTAAAATCAAGCAAAACAAGTATACCATTTGATTCTGCCCCATCTCTTTCAAGAACTAAGTTTTGGCAGAATTCTTTCTAAACAAAAACAAGAACCTAAATTTTAAGCCAAAAATTAGCTTTGTTAAACAAACATTCAGCATTCAATTCGTATACTCATAAATAACATTGGCACAAAATCAGAGTTCACGGGTTCCACCGATGCACAAAGAACGTCAGGCACAAGAGGCGTCAGGCGAGACCCGGGATCCTTCCATTCGGTCCACGTCTGCGTACTCGCTTCCTCAGTTCTAGGCTCGACAACAGGTTCTGAAGTGCGATACGGTTTGACGTTTTTGGCAGGAACCCACTTAATTCTTCCAGCACCTGTGGAAATAGAAGCATACCCTTTGCCCCACGTTATTAATTGAAACGGGCCTTCCATCTGTCCAGAGTCAGGGTTTCTAATTAGAAGAGGAGGATGTTCTTTCAGTTTTGCCTGTGTGCTATTTGAAAAGTGTCTAAAGATTGGTGGATCTGGTTCTGTACTTGAACTATTTAGAAAATTAAAACCATACAAAGCCTTACTCAGTCTCATCTGTGGGGTGATTTCCGTTCCCCCTCTCTGTTGATCTAATATGCGTTTTAAGGTTTGATGTGTTCTTTCAATGATTGCTTGGCTTGTGGGAGAGTGGGGAATACCAAAAATGTGTCGAACACCCCATTCATTTAAAAATGTGGCCAATTTTTGAGATATGTATGCGGGACCATTGTCAGTTTTTACTTCTTGGGGTATACCCAATGAAGCAAAAGCTTGCAGGAAATGATGACAGGCATGGCTGCCAGTTTCACCTGTGTGAAGGGAAGCAAAAACTGCACCAGAGAACGTGTCTATGGAAACATGAATATTTTTAAATTTACCAAAAGAAGGCTATTTAGTAACATCTGTTTGCCACAACTGTAGGCTTTGTAAGCCTCGGGGGTTGATTGCTCCTGTAGAAACAGGAGGTTGTACTAATTGACAGTCAGGACATGTACGAAAGATAGCTTTAGCTTGACTTTTAGTGATTTGGAACATTCGCATGAGTGCTTGTGCATTTTGGTGGAAAAAGGCATGACTCAATTTTGCTTGTTGAAAAATATGTGGCAATGTGTTAGAAATGACCATTGTCAGCTTGTCCGCTCTTGCACTTCCTTCCACTAAAAATCCAGGAAGTGAAGAATGCGCCCTAATGTGAGAAACAAAATATGGATTAGTTCTATATTGCAAAGTTATAAAAAGACATGAAAGCCAATGATGTAAAGTTTCATTACTAACATCCTTTAAAATGGAACCTTCTATTCTCCTGACTACATTAGCAACATAAGCAGAATCTGTGACCAAATTAAAAGGCCGAGGAAACAGCTGAAAAGCTCAAACTACTGCAGCAAGCTCAACAATTTGAGGGGATCCCTCTACTGTTTGAATATCAGATTCCCAAACATCAGTCTTTTGATTAAACCAAGTCACAACGGACTTGTGGCTTTTACCAGAGCCATCAGTGAAGAGAGTCACAGCATGTAAAGGTTCTTCACTTAATTTAGGTTTTCCTCTGAAACTCAATTTTGCTTGCAGTAGTTTGTGAGCTGGATAGTGTATGGAACAAACACCTGGAAAACCTAAGAATGCATATTGTAAATCATCAGAATTTTGCATTGCCCAATTGAAATAATCATTTTTCAATGGCAAATAGATAACTGAACATTCTTGACCTGCCAAAGTTAACAATCTGGTTCTAGCCTTAATTATAATGTATGCAATCATTTCTGAAACTGAGCAAATGGTCTTTGAAAACCTGTAGGGAGGAAAAACCCATTCCATTATTAACAAAGGATCTTGTTCTGTGGCATCCCACTGGAAAATGAGACCACAAAGCTGCATCTTCTCTCCTAAGATTGCAAGAAAGAAAGGATTTTCAGGAACGCAGCGATGAGCTTGTCTTTTTTGAAGAGCTTCTGTGACTTTGTCGAGAGCAGCACCAGCTTCAGGGGTTAAAGTTCTTGGCGAAGTGATGTCGCAACTTCCTCTCAGCAAATGGAAGAGCGGACTCAGTTCATCATTGGTGATTCCCAACATCGGTCTGACCCAGTTGATTTCTCCTAGAAGTTGTTGTAACTCTTGTAGGTTGTTGACTCTGGTTCGGGTCTGAATTTTCTGTGCTGTTCTTGTCGCCTCAGTCATCTTCCATCCCAGGTACTTCTAAGGTGAAACTTGTTGAATTTTCGTTGCAGAGATTTCAAGTCCAGCTTTTTGAATTTCAGCAACAACACAGTCGCGAGTTTCTTCCATCTCTTCCTTTCAAAGGACTCCACCCTTAAAGCCAATTTTTCTTTCTCTGTATCTATAGATTGACAAACACCAGAACAACCATGTTTTTGCTTAACTGAAAAAGAGTTCCCCGGAACCACAATTTCTCGAGTGGAAGCAGCCACCTCAGCCTCCACCCCAGGCCCACCAGAATCCAATTCAGGTTTCAGTGTCCCTGCACAAACAATTTTAGGAAGTACAGTCACTTTTTCATTTCCATCTTTTACACGCTTTGTTCCATCCCCCTTACAAGAGTCACATATTTTTACATTAACAGAACAACGCGAAGAAAAGTCCAAAAGAGTCTCATTTTTTCCCAGAGAGAGAGAAGAAAGATTTTGTTCAACAGAGTTCAAAGCAATACTTTCAGCATTTGCAACAACGCTTGTAACATTCTCCGATACTCACACAGTCTCCGGTTTACTGGAATTTAATAAGACAGAACCAGAAGCTTTGTTTTCTGAGTCCAAGTTGATCTTATTATTATCCGTTTGTTTAAAACAGCGCTCCAACAGCGCTCTACAAACCGACATAAGTTCTCTTAAGCTTTCATCTTTTTTGAGAGAGACTAGATTATAGATTCTCCAGTTTATCTGATCCCAAAAATGAAAAGTAAAAGCAGACTGCAGATTTAAATCTTGCGTATTCGCTTTAACCCAGATAAGTAAGTTTTTAAGCTCAGTTTTTGAAATTTCAGAGTGACCTTTTTCTTGTAACATTGTCTCTAATTGATGAAAAACATCCCATTCAACTTTTGATAAATTCGTTCCCATTTTTGTGTTCTTTTAATAATTTTCTTTTTCGCTATTTTGCCTCCCAACGTCACCCAAGCGCTCTCCCGAGATAAGTTACTTACAATTTTCTTGGCTTCAGCGGGAGAGATGATACAGTGTGCTCCTTGTTAACACTTGGGTCTCCGCAGCTGGTACTTCCACGATTTTTCTTTGTTTTTCTTCTATTCTACGTCCTCACACGAGGCACCAATATGCGAGGGACGGGACAGGTATAAGTCCAATAGTGTCAGGAACCCACGCCTTAAAAAAGGAACCCGCTAGGCCGCGGCAAAATATCCAAATATGGATAACATGGTAACCAGACCAGTGAAGAGATTTTTGCTTTTATTTCCAGCACATCAGTCTCAAAATACAAAATGGAGACATGACAGCTCACTGATCCACACCAAAAAATGTCTCCTTCAACAGGGCTCATACAGCAATACATAAAATCATCTCAGACTAGAATTCAGCCAATCAGACACAGAAAACACATCTTGACAAGCATTCTATCCAATCTTATAAAACATAGGTAATCGTAGCTAAAACAAAGACTAGTTGATAAGAGACAAAGAACAGAGTTCTATTCAAGCTAGCCTTCTAAAGATATTCATTAAATAACTTTGTTGCCATCCTAAAGCCAATTCTACAGAAGCCTATTGTTATTTGTCACGTCTACTGCTTGGGAAACTTTTCTGCTTGCATGGAAAACTTTTTCTGCTTGCATGGGAAACTTTTCTGCAATGCTTACAAAACTCCTGTCTAAGGCCTACATACTTCTTTGTAACCATTTCTTAAAAATCCTCTAACCTTATGGATTCCAACATTTCCCCCTCTCTGTTTGACCCAGAAGCTTTCATTTTCTTGTCGCTTGCTATTTGCGTTTCATAGCTCTATTGCAAAATTTCTGCTTATTATCTGCTGAAGACCTATTTTCACTAAACTGAAGCATTGCTATATTACGGCACAGCAACTTAATGCTCTGAAGACCCAATCCCTGAAAGAGAGATATGAATCACGTTTGGCAACAGTCACAAGGCATCGTTCAAAAAACTCTGGTCGATTCCAAGGCCTTAATTCAAAACCATCGTTCATGTCAATACCCTCATCTACTGCTTTCGTGAGATTTCGTACACTCTCTGTGCTTCTACTTCCTAATTCTCCTGCTTGAATGACAAAAACTTCTCGGACTGTTTTGTTCATCATTCCCCAAACACAACAGAGTATACAAGGTGCCACTATCAATATCAGTATTAGAACACCTAATATGTAAAGACCTATCTTGCAAAGTTGCCTTAGCCAAGGTGCAAAACTCCAATTTTGAAACAAATCATCCAACCAGGAACCTCCATCTTCTTTAATTTGGGCTGTCAGATCCTTTAATTTTTGAATGCTTTTGTGAATGGATTCAGAATGATCAGACAAATTCATACAACACAATCCTTCCAATTCCTCACAACCATGTCCTTGTGCCAGTAAGAGAAAATCAATGGCTGCTCTGTTTTGAAGAGTAGCATGTCTAATACTATCAACATCGGTCAACATATCACTGATTGCGGAGGATGTGGCATTAGCTTGTTTGCTCAGCCAACATCCAACTCGATCTAATTGTCTCAATGCCACAGCTGAAGCCAATTGGGGTAGAAATATACCTGCTGAAAGCCTTCTGGCGGCATTCCAAGGCATAAAATCACTCTGACAGTTCTCATCATAATGAGGAACAGCTCTTGTTTTCCTTTGTTTCTTTTTCATCACTGCTTTGGCAGTGGGGGCAATTATGGTAAGCATACCAATGCTACAAGGGCCACCTTCAAGGTGGGCGGGAATGCCTTGCCAACCTCTGTCTCCGCAAATGATCCAATACCTTTTTGGCAATTGCCGTGGATATTGGTCCGTCTCCAGAAACACATCCCAACTGTTTGAAACATTTGCTGCCCTGAGAAGTTTTTTCGAACAAATGTTCCAATTGAAGGAAGGACTTTTTCCATTGTCAATTCCACCTGGTTTACCATTGGATTATTTTCTGACCAAAGGAAACTCTTTCACTGGCACACCAACCAAACAGGTTGAGAAAGGCTTTTCTGGTTCCGAATTAGACAGACATATAGTATCCGATCCGGCAGCCTTGGCTAAGGTCACCCAAACATTCGTTTTCGGTTGATCCACAGGCAAATCTGCACGACAAAAAACAATTAAAATCAAGCAAAACAAGTATACCATTTGATTCTGCCCCATCTCTTTCAAGAACTAAGTTTTGGCAGAATTCTTTCTAAACAAAAACAAGAACCTAAATTTTCAGCCAAAAATTAGCTTTGTTAAACAAACATTCAGCATTCAATTCGTATACTCATAAATAACATTGGCACAAAATCAGAGTTCACGGGTTCCACCGATGCACAAAGAACGTCAGGCACAAGAGGCGTCAGGCGAGACCCGGGATCCTTCCATTCGGTCCACGTCTGCGTACTCGCTTCCTCAGTTCTAGGCTCGACAACAGGTTCTGAAGTGCGATACGGTTTGACGTTTTTGGCAGGAACCCACTTAATTCTTCCAGCACCTGTGGAAATAGAAGCATACCCTTTGCCCCACGTTATTAATTGAAACGGGCCTTCCATCTGTCCAGAGTCAGGGTTTCTAATTAGAAGAGGAGGATGTTCTTTCAGTTTTGCCTGTGTGCTATTTGAAAAGTGTCTAAAGATTGGTGGATCTGGTTCTGTACTTGAACTATTTAGAAAATTAAAACCATACAAAGCCTTACTCAGTCTCATCTGTGGGGTGATTTCCGTTCCCCCTCTCTGTTGATCTAATATGCGTTTTAAGGTTTGATGTGTTCTTTCAATGATTGCTTGGCTTGTGGGAGAGTGGGGAATACCAAAAATGTGTCGAACACCCCATTCATTTAAAAATGTGGCCAATTTTTGAGATATATATGCGGGACCATTGTCAGTTTTTACTTCTTGGGGTATACCCAATGAAGCAAAAGCTTGCAGGAAATGATGACAGGCATGGCTGCCAGTTTCACCTGTGTGAAGGGAAGCAAAAACTGCACCAGAGAACGTGTCTATGGAAACATGAATATTTTTAAATTTACCAAAAGAAGGCTATTTAGTAACATCTGTTTGCCACAACTGTAGGCTTTGTAAGCCTCGGGGGTTGATTGCTCCTGTAGAAACAGGAGGTTGTACTAATTGACAGTCAGGACATGTACGAAAGATAGCTTTAGCTTGACTTTTAGTGATTTGGAACATTCGCATGAGTGCTTGTGCATTTTGGTGGAAAAAGGCATGACTCAATTTTGCTTGTTGAAAAATATGTGGCAATGTGTTAGAAATGACCATTGTCAGCTTGTCCGCTCTTGCACTTCCTTCCACTAAAAATCCAGGAAGTGAAGAATGCGCCCTAATGTGAGAAACAAAATATGGATTAGTTCTATATTGCAAAGTTATAAAAAGACATGAAAGCCAATGATGTAAAGTTTCATTACTAACATCCTTTAAAATGGAACCTTCTATTCTCCTGACTACATTAGCAACATAAGCAGAATCTGTGACCAAATTAAAAGGCCGAGGAAACAGCTGAAAAGCTCAAACTACTGCAGCAAGCTCAACAATTTGAGGGGATCCCTCTACTGTTTGAATATCAGATTCCCAAACATTAGTCTTTTGATTAAACCAAGTCACAACGGACTTGTGGCTTTTACCAGAGCCATCAGTGAAGAGAGTCACAGCATGTAAAGGTTCTTCACTTAATTTAGGTTTTCCTCTGAAACTCAATTTTGCTTGCAGTAGTTTGTGAGCTGGATAGTGTATGGAACAAACACCTGGAAAACCTAAGAATGCATATTGTAAATCATCAGAATTTTGCATTGCCCAATTGAAATAATCATTTTTCAATGGCAAATAGATAACTGAACATTCTTGACCTGCCAAAGTTAACAATCTGGTTCTAGCCTTAATTATAATGTATGCAATCATTTCTGAAACTGAGCAAATGGTCTTTGAAAACCTCTAGGGAGGAAAAACCCATTCCATTATTAACAAAGGATCTTGTTCTGTGGCATCCCACTGGAAAATGAGACCACAAAGCTGCATCTTCTCTCCTAAGATTGCAAGAAAGAAAGGATTTTCAGGAACGCAGCGATGAGCTTGTCTTTTTTGAAGAGCTTCTGTGACTTTGTCGAGAGCAGCACCAGCTTCAGGGGTTAAAGTTCTTGGCGAAGTGATGTCGCAACTTCCTCTCAGCAAATGGAAGAGCGGACTCAGTTCATCATTGGTGATTCCCAACATCGGTCTGACCCAGTTGATTTCTCCTAGAAGTTGTTGTAACTCTTGTAGGTTGTTGACTCTGGTTCGGATCTGAATTTTCTGTGCTGTTCTTGTCGCCTCAGTCATCTTCCATCCCAGGTACTTCTAAGGTGAAACTTGTTGAATTTTCGTTGCAGAGATTTCAAGTCCAGCTTTTTGAATTTCAGCAACAACACAGTCGCGAGTTTCTTCCATCTCTTCCTTTCAAAGGACTCCACCCTTAAAGCCAATTTTTCTTTCTCTGTATCTATAGATTGACAAACACCAGAACAACCATGTTTTTGCTTAACTGAAAAAGAGTTCCCCGGAACCACAATTTCTCGAGTGGAAGCAGCCACCTCAGCCTCCACCCCAGGCCCACCAGAATCCAATTCAGGTTTCAGTGTCCCTGCACAAACAATTTTAGGAAGTACAGTCACTTTTTCATTTCCATCTTTTACACACTTTGTTCCATCCCCCTTACAAGAGTCACATATTTTTACATTAACAGAACAACGCGAAGAAAAGTCCAAAAGAGTCTCATTTTTTCCCAGAGAGAGAGAAGAAAGATTTTGTTCAACAGAGTTCAAAGCAATACTTTCAGCATTTGCAACAACACTTGTAACATTCTCCGATACTCACACAGTCTCCGGTTTACTGGAATTTAATGAGACAGAACCAGAAGCTTTGTTTTCTGAGTCCAAGTTGATCTTATTATTATCCGTTTGTTTAAAACAGCGCTCCAACAGCGCTCTACAAACCGACATAAGTTCTCTTAAGCTTTCATCTTTTTTGAGAGAGACTAGATTATAGATTCTCCAGTTTATCTGATCCCAAAAATGAAAAGTAAAAGCAGACTGCAGATTTAAATCTTGCGTATTCGCTTTAACCCAGATAAGTAAGTTTTTAAGCTCAGTTTTTGAAATTTCAGAGTGACCTTTTTCTTGTAACATTGTCTCTAATTGATGAAAAACATCCCATTCAACTTTTGATAAATTCGTTCCCATTTTTGTGTTCTTTTAATAATTTTCTTTTTCGCTATTTTGCCTCCCAACGTCACCCAAGCGCTCTCCCGAGATAAGTTACTTACAATTTTCTTGGCTTCAGCGGGAGAGATGATACAGTGTGCTCCTTGTTAACACTTGGGTCTCCGCAGCTGGTACTTCCACGATTTTTCTTTGTTTTTCTTCTATTCTACGTCCTCACACGAGGCACCAATATGCGAGGGACGGGACAGGTATAAGTCCAATAGTGTCAGGAACCCACGCCTTAAAAAAGGAACCCACTAGGCCGCGGCAAAATATCCAAATATGGATAACATGGTAACCAGACCAGTGAAGAGATTTTTGCTTTTATTTCCAGCACATCAGTCTCAAAATACAAAATGGAGACATGACAGCTCACTGATCCACACCAAAAAATGTCTCCTTCAACAGGGCTCATACAGCAATACATAAAATCATCTCAGACTAGAATTCAGCCAATCAGACACAGAAAACACATCTTGACAAGCATTCTATCCAATCTTATAAAACATAGGTAATCGTAGCTAAAACAAAGACTAGTTGATAAGAGACAAAGAACAGAGTTCTATTCAAGCTAGCCTTCTAAAGATATTCATTAAATAACTTTGTTGCCATCCTAAAGCCAATTCTACAGAAGCCTATTGTTATTTGTCACGTCTACTGCTTGGGAAACTTTTCTGCTTGCATGGAAAACTTTTTCTGCTTGCATGGGAAACTTTTCTGCAATGCTTACAAAATTCCTGTCTAAGGCCTACATACTTCTTTGTAACCATTTCTTAAAAATCCTCTAACCTTATGGATTCCAACATTTCCCCCTCTCTGTTTGACCCAGAAGCTTTCATTTTCTTGTCGCTTGCTATTTGCGTTTCATAGCTCTATTGCAAAATTTCTGCTTATTATCTGCTGAAGACCTATTTTCACTAAACTGAAGCATTGCTATATTACGGCACAGCAACTTAATGCTCTGAAGACCCAATCCCTGAAAGAGAGATATGAATCACGTTTGGCAACAGTCACAAGGCATCGTTCAAAAAACTCTGGTCGATTCCAAGGCCTTAATTCAAAACCATCGTTCATGTCAATACCCTCATCTACTGCTTTCGTGAGATTTCGTACACTCTCTGTGCTTCTACTTCCTAATTCTCCTGCTTGAATGACAAAAACTTCTCGGACTGTTTTGTTCATCATTCCCCAAACACAACAGAGTATACAAGGTGCCACTATCAATATCAGTATTAGAACACCTAATATGTAAAGACCTATCTTGCAAAGTTGCCTTAGCCAAGGTGCAAAACTCCAATTTTGAAACAAATCATCCAACCAGGAACCTCCATCTTCTTTAATTTGGGCTGTCAGATCCTTTAATTTTTGAATGCTTTTGTGAATGGATTCAGAATGATCAGACAAATTCATACAACACAATCCTTCCAATTCCTCACAACCATGTCCTTGTGCCAGTAAGAGAAAATCAATGGCTGCTCTGTTTTGAAGAGTAGCATGTCTAATACTATCAACATCGGTCAACATATCACTGATTGCGGAGGATGTGGCATTAGCTTGTTTGCTCAGCCAACATCCAACTCGATCTAATTGTCTCAATGCCACAGCTGAAGCCAATTGGGGTAGAAATATACCTGCTGAAAGCCTTCTGGCGGCATTCCAAGGCATAAAATCACTCTGACAGTTCTCATCATAATGAGGAACAGCTCTTGTTTTCCTTTGTTTCTTTTTCATCACTGCTTTGGCAGTGGGGGCAATTATGGTAAGCATACCAATGCTACAAGGGCCACCTTCAAGGTGGGCGGGAATGCCTTGCCAACCTCTGTCTCCGCAAATGATCCAATACCTTTTTGGCAATTGCCGTGGATATTGGTCCGTCTCCAGAAACACATCCCAACTGTTTGAAACATTTGCTGCCCTGAGAAGTTTTTTCGAACAAATGTTCCAATTGAAGGAAGGACTTTTTCCATTGTCAATTCCACCTGGTTTACCATTGGATTATTTTCTGACCAAAGGAAACTCTTTCACTGGCACACCAACCAAACAGGTTGAGAAAGGCTTTTCTGGTTCCGAATTAGACAGACATATAGTATCCGATCCGGCAGCCTTGGCTAAGGTCACCCAAACATTCGTTTTCGGTTGATCCACAGGCAAATCTGCACGACAAAAAACAATTAAAATCAAGCAAAACAAGTATACCATTTGATTCTGCCCCATCTCTTTCAAGAACTAAGTTTTGGCAGAATTCTTTCTAAACAAAAACAAGAACCTAAATTTTCAGCCAAAAATTAGCTTTGTTAAACAAACATTCAGCATTCAATTCGTATACTCATAAATAACATTGGCACAAAATCAGAGTTCACGGGTTCCACCGATGCACAAAGAACGTCAGGCACAAGAGGCGTCAGGCGAGACCCGGGATCCTTCCATTCGGTCCACGTCTGCGTACTCGCTTCCTCAGTTCTAGGCTCGACAACAGGTTCTGAAGTGCGATACGGTTTGACGTTTTTGGCAGGAACCCACTTAATTCTTCCAGCACCTGTGGAAATAGAAGCATACCCTTTGCCCCACGTTATTAATTGAAACGGGCCTTCCATCTGTCCAGAGTCAGGGTTTCTAATTAGAAGAGGAGGATGTTCTTTCAGTTTTGCCTGTGTGCTATTTGAAAAGTGTCTAAAGATTGGTGGATCTGGTTCTGTACTTGAACTATTTAGAAAATTAAAACCATACAAAGCCTTACTCAGTCTCATCTGTGGGGTGATTTCCGTTCCCCCTCTCTGTTGATCTAATATGCGTTTTAAGGTTTGATGTGTTCTTTCAATGATTGCTTGGCTTGTGGGAGAGTGGGGAATACCAAAAATGTGTCGAACACCCCATTCATTTAAAAATGTGGCCAATTTTTGAGATATGTATGCGGGACCATTGTCAGTTTTTACTTCTTGGGGTATACCCAATGAAGCAAAAGCTTGCAGGAAATGATGACAGGCATGGCTGCCAGTTTCACCTGTGTGAAGGGAAGCAAAAACTGCACCAGAGAACGTGTCTATGGAAACATGAATATTTTTAAATTTACCAAAAGAAGGCTATTTAGTAACATCTGTTTGCCACAACTGTAGGCTTTGTAAGCCTCGGGGGTTGATTGCTCCTGTAGAAACAGGAGGTTGTACTAATTGACAGTCAGGACATGTACGAAAGATAGCTTTAGCTTGACTTTTAGTGATTTGGAACATTCGCATGAGTGCTTGTGCATTTTGGTGGAAAAAGGCATGACTCAATTTTGCTTGTTGAAAAATATGTGGCAATGTGTTAGAAATGACCATTGTCAGCTTGTCCGCTCTTGCACTTCCTTCCACTAAAAATCCAGGAAGTGAAGAATGCGCCCTAATGTGAGAAACAAAATATGGATTAGTTCTATATTGCAAAGTTATAAAAAGACATGAAAGCCAATGATGTAAAGTTTCATTACTAACATCCTTTAAAATGGAACCTTCTATTCTCCTGACTACATTAGCAACATAAGCAGAATCTGTGACCAAATTAAAAGGCCGAGGAAACAGCTGAAAAGCTCAAACTACTGCAGCAAGCTCAACAATTTGAGGGGATCCCTCTACTGTTTGAATATCAGATTCCCAAACATCAGTCTTTTGATTAAACCAAGTCACAACGGACTTGTGGCTTTTACCAGAGCCATCAGTGAAGAGAGTCACAGCATGTAAAGGTTCTTCACTTAATTTAGGTTTTCCTCTGAAACTCAATTTTGCTTGCAGTAGTTTGTGAGCTGGATAGTGTATGGAACAAACACCTGGAAAACCTAAGAATGCATATTGTAAATCATCAGAATTTTGCATTGCCCAATTGAAATAATCATTTTTCAATGGCAAATAGATAACTGAACATTCTTGACCTGCCAAAGTTAACAATCTGGTTCTAGCCTTAATTATAATGTATGCAATCATTTCTGAAACTGAGCAAATGGTCTTTGAAAACCTGTAGGGAGGAAAAACCCATTCCATTATTAACAAAGGATCTTGTTCTGTGGCATCCCACTGGAAAATGAGACCACAAAGCTGCATCTTCTCTCCTAAGATTGCAAGAAAGAAAGGATTTTCAGGAACGCAGCGATGAGCTTGTCTTTTTTGAAGAGCTTCTGTGACTTTGTCGAGAGCAGCACGAGCTTCAGGGGTTAAAGTTCTTGGCGAAGTGATGTCGCAACTTCCTCTCAGCAAATGGAAGAGCGGACTCAGCTCATCATTGGTGATTCCCAACATCGGTCTGACCCAGTTGATTTCTCCTAGAAGTTGTTGTAACTCTTGTAGGTTGTTGACTCTGGTTCGGATCTGAATTTTCTGTGCTGTTCTTGTCGCCTCAGTCATCTTCCATCCCAGGTACTTCTAAGGTGAAACTTGTTGAATTTTCGTTGCAGAGATTTCAAGTCCAGCTTTTTGAATTTCAGCAACAACACAGTCGCGAGTTTCTTCCATCTCTTCCTTTCAAAGGACTCCACCCTTAAAGCCAATTTTTCTTTCTCTGTATCTATAGATTGACAAACACCAGAACAACCATGTTTTTGCTTAACTGAAAAAGAGTTCCCCGGAACCACAATTTCTCGAGTGGAAGCAGCCACCTCAGCCTCCACCCCAGGCCCACCAGAATCCAATTCAGGTTTCAGTGTCCCTGCACAAACAATTTTAGGAAGTACAGTCACTTTTTCATTTCCATCTTTTACACACTTTGTTCCATCCCCCTTACAAGAGTCACATATTTTTACATTAACAGAACAACGCGAAGAAAAGTCCAAAAGAGTCTCATTTTTTCCCAGAGAGAGAGAAGAAAGATTTTGTTCAACAGAGTTCAAAGCAATACTTTCAGCATTTGCAACAACACTTGTAACATTCTCCGATACTCACACAGTCTCCGGTTTCCTGGAATTTAATGAGACAGAACCAGAAGCTTTGTTTTCTGAGTCCAAGTTGATCTTATTATTATCCGTTTGTTTAAAACAGCGCTCCAACAGCGCTCTACAAACCGACATAAGTTCTCTTAAGCTTTCATCTTTTTTGAGAGAGACTAGATTATAGATTCTCCAGTTTATCTGATCCCAAAAATGAAAAGTAAAAGCAGACTGCAGATTTAAATCTTGCGTATTCGCTTTAACCCAGATAAGTAAGTTTTTAAGCTCAGTTTTTGAAATTTCAGAGTGACCTTTTTCTTGTAACATTGTCTCTAATTGATGAAAAACATCCCATTCAACTTTTGATAAATTCGTTCCCATTTTTGTGTTCTTTTAATAATTTTCTTTTTCTCTATTTTGCCTCCCAACGTCACCCAAGCGCTCTCCCGAGATAAGTTACTTACAATTTTCTTGGCTTCGGCGGGAGAGATGATACAGTGTCCTCCTTGTTAACACTTGGGTCTCCGCAGCTGGTACTTCCATGATTTTTCTTTCTTTTTCTTCTATTCTACGTCCTCACACGAGGCACCAATATGCGGGGGACGGGACAGGTATAAGTCCAATGGTGTCAGGAACCCACGCCTTAAAAAAGGAACTCACTAGGTCGCAGCAAAATATCCAAATATGGATAACATGGTAACCAGACCAGTGAAGAGATTTTTGCTTTTATTTCCAGCGCATCAGTCTCAAAATACAAAATGGAGACATGACAGCTCACTGATCCACACCAAAAAATGTCTCCTTCAACAGGGCTCATACAGCAATACATAAAATCATCTCAGACTAGAATTCAGCCAATCAGACACAGAAAACACATCTTGACAAGCATTCTATCCAATCTTATAAAACATAGGTAATCGTAGTTAAACAAAGACTAGTTGATAAGAGACAAAGAACAGAGTTCTATTCATGCTAACCTTCTAAAGATATACATTAAATAACCTTGTTGCCATTTGTCACGTCTACTGCCTGAGAAAATTTCTGCTTGCACGGAAAACTTTTCTGCTTGCATGGAAAACTTTTTCTGCAATGCTCACAAAACTCCAGTCTATGGCCTACAAACTTGTTTTTAACCATTTCTTAAAAATCTAACCTTATGGATTCCAACATCAGGCCTTTATCAGTTCCATAGCTTTAAGCCATAACAAACACAATTCAACCAACCATTATGCACCACGCTGTGAACACACGACGGTTCTAGAACTTGTTGATCTACCTCAAATTCAGCTGCCTCACCTTCCCACAGTCCCCTTCTTCTTAGCCAAAGTAATGGGCATCAGCCCAAGGCCTTCCTTTTGTAAGCTTCTAGCTATATGCAGCAGCAAACCACTACTTTCTTCTGTGCCAAGACTTTAGGTAGACCATTTGCATCTGCCCTTCCAGTGAAACCTAATGGGAAGAGAAAAGCCTCTCAGAGATGTTCAGTCATTCCATTTTCTAGACAGGCCAAATCCAAAGAAAAGCAAGCTATGGGATTGTGTACTTGCTCTTACAAAACACCTGCTGCCCTCTGACAATCAACTAGCAGAAAACCAGCCAAACTGAGACTTGAGGCAAACAACCCTTGGAAGGGAATAATGATGTGATCAATCAAGACAAAACTTTTCCAGGCTAACAAGATATTGGAAATATCAGCAAAGGCTTGAGAGCAAAGGCTGAACTAAAGGGGAAAGGGTAAAAGAATCCCAAGAAAAACATGACCAAAGGTTAAAAGAATTCCAAGAAAAACATAGGCAAGTAACCTGTTGAAGCCTTCAGGAAATCAGTGGCCGCTGATTTACATAGGCCATTCAAGTTAATTGATCCCTGCACCTTCCACTCCTTTTTCATAGGGTGAATTGAGACCATGGAATCACAATTCCTTGGAATCTGTTCTTAACTTTAGGAGATAAGTACAGCAGCTGAAGTACCTGTTACTGATGTGATACCCAGAAACACAGAGTGGACACATTTCATTCTTGGCCAATCACAACAAGCAAGACTAAGAGGATAAGGCTGGCTTATTTTCATGACATTTTTCCTGTTTGACAGCCTGCTCTGATTGCAGTGAAACTTTTTCATTAGCTTCCCTCAAAAAGGAGAAAGTCCAGTTCACTGTCCTGCCCTACTGCTGCAAGTAGACCATTTGGTTTGTCGAGCCAAAAATTTGAATTGGAAGGTACGGAGCTAAGAGCCGCTCCAGGGCGTCTTTGGGCAGAAGCCGCGCTAAGGAGAGCACTGTGAGCGGCACAATCGTCTTTGCGCGAAGAAGCCGCTTCTTCGGCTCCGGGAGTCGGGGAGAGCGGCAGCTTCGGGAAGGTGAAGAAGCAAGCTGTACAACACTGGGATTGTGTGCACAGCTTGCCAACTGATAGAAAACAGTACCTTTGCACTCTCCTGACTTTTCCAATCACATGAACATTCGATTGGAAGCTGTTTTGGACAACTTTTCTTTTCTTCCTGCCAAACACTTGGCAGACATCCGTAAAACGTCTAGAACATGATGGGAGATGTTTTCTGTGCTGGCACAGTTTCTCCTTGCTAGATGTAGTGGAAAAGCTTTTTGCTGAGATGTAGATGAGAAGAGACGCTAAAGACAAAGGTAGGATGCTCTCCGGAGCTAAGAGCCGCTCCCGGGCGTCTTTGGGCAGAAGCCGCGCTAAGGAGAGCACTGTGAGCGGCACAATCGTCTTTGCGCGAAGAAGCCGCTTCTTCGGCTCCGGGAGCCGGGGAGAGCGGCAGCTTCGGGAAGGTGAAGAAGCAAGCTGTACAACACTGGGATTGTGTGTGCACCCTGCCAACTGATAGAAAACAGTACTTTTGCACTCTCCTGACTTTTCCAATCACATGAACTTTCGATTGGAAGCTGTTTTGGACAACTTTTCTTTTCTTCCTGCCAAACACTTGGCAGACATCTCTGCAACTTCTAGAACACGATGGGAGATGTTTACTGTGCTGGCACAGTTTCTCCTAGCCAGACATACTGGGAAAGCGTTTTGCTAAGATGTAGACTACAAAAGACGCTAAAGACGAAGGTAGGATGCTCTCCGGTGCTAAGAGCCGCTCCCGGGCGTCTTTGGGCAGAAGCCGCGCTAAGGAGAGCACTGTGAGCGGCACAATCGTCTTTGCGCGAAGAAGCCGCTTCTGCGGCTCCGGGAGCCGGAGAGAGCGGCAGCTTCGGGAAGGTGAAGAAGCAAGCTGTACAACACTGGGATTGTGAGTGCACCCTACCAACTGATAGAAAACAGTACTTTTGCACTCTCCTGACTTTTCCAATCACATGAACATTCGATTGGAAGCTGTTTTGGACAACTTTTCTTTTCTTCCTGCCAAACACTTGGCAGACATCCGTGCAATGCCTAGAACACGATGGGAGATGTTTTCTGTGCTGGCACAGTTTTTCCTAGCCAGACATAGTGGAAAAGCGTTTTGCTAAGATGGAGACTACAAAAGACGCTAAAGACGAAGGTAGGATGCTCTCCGGAGCTAAGAGCCGCTCCCGGGCGTCTTTGGGCAGAAGCCGCGCTAAGGAGAGCACTGTGAGCGGCACAATCGTCTTTGCGCAAAGAAGCCGCTTCTTCGGCTCCGGGAGCCGTTGAGAGCGGCAGCTTCGGGAAGGTGAAGAAGCAAGCTGTACAACACTGGGATTGTGTGCGCAGCTTGCCAACTGATAGAAAACAGTACTTTTGCACTCTCCTGACTTTTCCAATCACATGAACATTCGATTGGAAGCTGTTTTGGACAACTTTTCTTTTCTTCCTGCCAAACACTTGGCAGACATCTCTGCAACTTCTAGAACACGATGGGAGATGTTTTCTGTGCTGGCACAGTTTCTCCTAGCCAAACATACTGGGAAAGCGTTTTGCTAAGATGTAGACTACAAAAGACGCTAAAGACGAAGGTAGGATGCTCTCCGGAGCTAAGAGCCGCTCCCGGGCGTCTTTGGGCAGAAGCCGCGCTAAGGAGAGCACTGTGAGCGGCACAATCGTCTTTGCGCGAAGAAGCCGCTTCTTCGGCTCCGGGAGCCGGGGAGAGCGGCAGCTTCGGGAATGTGAAGAAGAAAGCTGTACAACACTGGGATTGTGTGCGCACCTTGTCAACTGATAGAAAACAGTACTTTTGCACTCTCCTGACTTTTCCAATCACATGAACATTCGATTGGAAGCTCTTTTGGACAACTTTTCTTTTCTTCATGCCAAACACTTGGCAGACCTCTCTGCAACTTCCAGAACACGATGGGAGATGTTTACTGCGCTGGCACAGTTTCTCCTTACTCGATGTATTGGAAAAGCTTTTTGCTGAGATGAAGATGAGAAGAGACGCTAAAGACAAAGGTAGGATGCTCTCCGGAGCTAAGAGCCGCTCCCGGGCGTCTTTGGGCAGAAGCCGCGCTAAGGAGCGCACTGTGAGCGGCACAATCATCTTAGCGCGAAGAAGCCGCTTCTTCGGCTCCGGGAGCCGGAGAGAGCGGCAGCTTCGGAAAGGTGAAGAAGCAAGCTGTACAACACTGGGATTGTGTGCGCAGCTTGCCAACTGATAGAAAACAGTACTTTTGCACTCTCCTGACTTTTCCAATCACATGAACATTCGATTGGAAGCTGTTTTGGACAACTTTTCTTTTCTTCCTGCCAAACACTTGGCAGACATCTCTGCAACTTCTAGAACACGATGGGAGATGTTTTCTGTGCTGGCACAGTTTCTCCTAGCCAGACATACTGGGAAAGCGTTTTGCTAAGATGTAGACTACAAAAGACGCTAAAGACGAAGGTAGGATGCTCTCCGGTGCTAAGAGCCGCTCCCGGGCGTCTTTGGGCAGAAGCCGCACTAAGGAGCGCACTGTGAGCGGCACAATCGTCTTTGCGCGAAGAAGCCGCTTCTTCGGCTCCGGGAGCCGGGGAGACCGACAGCTTCAGGAAGGTGAAGAAGCAAGCTGTACAACACTGGGATTGTGTGCGCAGCTAGCCAACTGATAGAAAACAGTACTTTTGCACTCTCCTGACTTTTCCAATCACATGAACTTTCGATTGGAAGCTGTTTTGGACAACTTTTCTCTTCTTCCTACCAAACACTTGGCAGACATCTCTGCAACTTCTAGAACACGATGGGAGATGTTTACTGTGCTGGCACAGTTTCTCCTTGCTCGATGTAGTGGAAAAGCTTTTTGCTGAGATGTAGATGAGAAGAGACGCTAAAGACAAAGGTAGGATGCTCTCCGGAGCTAAGAGCCGCTCCCGGGCGTCTTTGGGCAGAAGCCGCGCTAAGGAGAGCACTGTGAGCGGCACAATCGTCTTTGTGCGAAGAAGCCACTTCTTCGGCTCCTGGAGACGGAGAGAGCGGCAGCTTCGGGAAGGTGAAGAAGCAAGCTGTACAACACTGGGATTGTGTGCGCACCTTGCCAACTGATAGAAAACAGTACTTTTGCACTCTCCTGACTTTTCCAATCACATGAACATTCGATTGGAAGCTGTTTTGGACAACTTTTCTTTTCTTCCTGCCAAACACTTGGCAGACATCTCTGCAACTTCTAGAACACGATGGGAGATGTTTTCTGTGCTGGCACAGTTTCTCCTAGCCAGACATACTGGGAAAGCGTTTTGCTAAGATGTAGACTACAAAAGACGCTAAAGACGAAGGTAGGATGCTCTCCGGTGCTAAGAGCCGCTCCCGGGCGTCTTTGGGCAGAAGCCGCGCTAAGGAGAGCACTGTGAGCGGCACAATTGTCTTTGCGCGAAGAACTCGCTTCTTCGGCTCCGGGAGCCGGAGAGAGCGGCAGCTTCGGGAAGGTGAAGAAGCAAGCTGTACAACACTGGGATTGTGTGCGCAGCTTGCCAACTGATAGAAAACAGTACTTTTGCACTCTCCTGACTTTTCCAATCACATGAACATTCGATTGGAAGCTGTTTTGGACAACTTTTCTTTTCTTCCTGCCAAACACTTGGCAGACATCTCTGCAACTTCTAGAACACGATGGGAGATGTTTTCTGTGCTGGCACAGTTTCTCCTAGCCAGACATACTGGGAAAGCGTTTTGCTAAGATGTAGACTACAAAAGACGCTAAAGACGAAGGTAGGATGCTCTCCGGAGCTAAGAGCCGCTCCCGGGCGTCTTTGGGCAGAAGCCGCGCTAAGGAGAGCACTGTGAGCGGCACAATCGTCTTTGCGCGAAGAAGCCGCTTCTGCGGCTCCGGGAGCCGGAGAGAGCGGCAGCTTCGGGAAGGTGAAGAAGCAAGCTGTACAACACTGGGATTGTGTGTGCACCCTACCAACTGATAGAAAACAGTACTTTTGCACTCTCCTGACTTTTCCAATCACAGGAACATTCGATTGGAAGCTGTTTTGGACAACATTTCTTGTCTTCCTGCCAAACACTTGGCAGACATCCGTGCAATGCCTAGAACACGATGGGAGATGTTTTCTGTGCTGGCACAGTTTCTCCTAGCCAGACATACTGGGAAAGCGTTTTGCTAAGATGTAGACTACAAAAGACGCTAAAGACGAAGGTAGGATGCTCTCCGGTGCTAAGAGCCGCTCCCGGGCGTCTTTGGGCAGAAGCCGCGCTAAGGAGAGCACTGTGAGCGGCACAATCGTCTTTGCGCGAAGAAGCCGCTTCTTCGGCTCCGGGAGCCGGGGAGACCGACAGCTTCAGGAAGGTGAAGAAGCAAGCTGTACAACACTGGGATTGTGTGCGCAGCTAGCCAACTGATAGAAAACAGTACTTTTGCACTCTCCTGACTTTTCCAATCACATGAACTTTCGATTGGAAGCTGTTTTGGACAACTTTTCTTTTCTTCCTGCCAAACACTTGGCAGACATCTCTGCAACTTCTAGAACACGATGGGAGATGTTTTCTGTGCTGGCACAGTTTTTCCTAGCCAGACATAGTGGGAAAGCGTTTTGCTAAGATGTAGACTACAAAAGACGCTAAAGACGAAGGTAGGATGCTCTCCGGAGCTAAGAGCCGCTCCCTGGCGTCTTTCGGCAGAAGCTGCGCTAAGGAGAGCACTGTGAGCGGCACAATCGTCTTTGCGCGAAGAAGCCGCTTCTTCGGCTCCGGGAGCCGGGGAGAGCGGCAGCTTCGGGAAGGTGAAGAAGCAAGCTGTACAACACTGGGATTGTGTGCGCAGCTTGCCAACTGATAGAAAACAGTACTTTTGCACTCTCCTGACTTTTCCAATCACATGAACATTCGATTGGAAGCTGTTTTGGACAACTTTTCTTTTCTTCCTGCCAAACACTTGGCAGACATCTCTGCAACTTCTAGAACACGATGGGTAATGTTTTCTGTGCTGGCACAGTTTCTCCTAGCCAGACATACTGGGAAAGCGTTTTGCTAAGATGTAGACTACAAAAGACGCTAAAGACGAAGGTAGGATGCTCTCCGGTGCTAAGAGCCGCTCCCGGGCGTCTTTGGGCAGAAGCCGCGCTAAGGAGAGCACTGTGAGCGGCACAATCGTCTTTGCGCGAAGAAGCCGCTTCTGCGGCTCTGGGAGCCGGAGAGAGCGGCAGCTTCGGGAAGGTGAAGAAGCAAGCTGTAAAACACTGAGATTGTGCGCGCACCTTGCCAACTGATAGAAAACAGTACTTTTGCACTCTCCTGACTTTTCCAATCACATGAACATTCGATTGGAAGCTGTTTTGGACAACTTTTCTTCCTGCCAAACACTTGGCAGACATCTCTGCAACTGCTAGAACACGGTGGGAGATGTTTTCTGTGCTGGCACAGTTTCTCCTAGCCAGACATAGTGGAAAAGCGTTTTGCTAAGATGTAGACTACAAAAGACGCTAAAGACGAAGGTAGGATGCTCTCCGGAGCTAAGAGCCGCTCCCGGGCGTCTTTGGGCAGAAGCCGCGCTAAGGAGAGCACTGTGAGCGGCACAATCGTCTTTGCGCGAAGAAGCCGCTTCTTCGGCTCCGGGAGCCGTTGAGAGCGGCAGCTTCGGGAAGGTGAAGAAGCAAGCTGTACAACACTGGGATTGTGTGCGCACCTTGCCAACTGATAGAAAACAGTACTTTTGCACTCTCCTGACTTTTCCAATCACATGAACATTCGATTGGAGGCTGTTTTGGACAACTTTTCTTTTCTTCCTGCCAAACACTTGGCAGACATCTCTGCAACTTCTAGAACACGATGGGAGATGTTTTCTGTGCTGGCACAGTTTCTCCTAGCCAAACATACTGGGAAAGCGTTTTGCTAAGATGTAGACTACAAAAGACGCTAAAGACGAAGGTAGGATGCTCTCCGGAGCTAAGAGCCGCTCCCGGGCGTCTTTGGGCAGAAGCCGCGCTAAGGAGAGCACTGTGAGCGGCACAATCGTCTTTGCGCGAAGAAGCCGCTTCTTCGGCTCCGGGAGCCGGGGAGAGCGGCAGCTTCGGGAATGTGAAGAAGCAAGCTGTACAACACTGGGATTGTGTGCGCACCTTGTCAACTGATAGAAAACAGTACTTTTGCACTCTCCTGACTTTTCCAATCACATGAACATTCGATTGGAAGCTCTTTTGGACAACTTTTCTTTTCTTCATGCCAAACACTTGGCAGACCTCTCTGCAACTTCCAGAACACGATGGGAGATGTTTACTGCGCTGGCACAGTTTCTCCTTACTCGATGTATTGGAAAAGCTTTTTGCTGAGATGAAGATGAGAAGAGACGCTAAAGACAAAGGTAGGATGCTCTCCGGAGCTGAGAGCTGCTCCCGGGCGTCTTTGGGCAGAAGCCGCGCTAAGGAGAGCACTGTGAGCGGCACAATCGTCTTTGTGCGAAGAAGCCACTTCTTCGGCTCCTGGAGACGGAGAGAGCGGCAGCTTCGGGAAGGTGAAGAAGCAAGCTGTACAACACTGGGATTGTGTGCGCACCTTGCCAACTGATAGAAAACAGTACTTTTGCACTCTCCTGACTTTTCCAATCACATGAACATTCCATTGGAAGCTGTTTTGGACAACTTTTCTTTTCTTCCTGCCAAACACTTGGCAGACATCTCTGCAACTTCTAGAACACGATGGGAGATGTTTTCTGTGCTGGCACAGTTTCTCCTAGCCAGACATACTGGGAAAGCGTTTTGCTAAGATGTAGACTACAAAAGATGCTAAAGACGAAGGTAGGATGCTCTCCGGTGCTAAGAGCCGCTCCCGGACGTCTTTGGGCAGAAGCCGCGCTAAGGAGAGCACTGTGAGCGGCACAATCGTCTTTGCGCGAAGAACTCGCTTCTTCGGCTCCGGGAGCCGGAGAGAGCGGCAGCTTCGGGAAGGTGAAGAAGCAAGCTGTACAACACTGGGATTGTGTGCGCAGCTTGCCAACTGATAGAAAACAGTACTTTTGCACTCTCCTGACTTTTCCAATCACATGAACATTCGATTGGAAGCTGTTTTGGACAACTTTTCTTTTCTTCCTGCCAAACACTTGGCAGACATCTCTGCAACTTCTAGAACACGATGGGAGATGTTTACTGTGCTGGCACAGTTTCTCCTAGCCAGACATACTGGGAAAGCGTTTTGCTAAGATGTAGACTACAAAAGACGCTAAAGACGAAGGTAGGATGCTCTCCGGTGCTAAGAGCCGCTCCCGGGCGTCTTTGGGCAGAAGCCGCGCTAAGGAGAGCACTGTGAGCGGCACAATCGTCTTTGCGCGAAGAAGCCGCTTCTGCGGCTCTGGGAGCCGGAGAGAGCGGCAGCTTCGGGAAGGTGAAGAAGCAAGCTGTACAACACTGGGATTATGTGTGCACCCTACCAACTGATAGAAAACAGTACTTTTGCACTCTCCTGACTTTTCCAATCACATGAACATTCGATTGGAAGCTGTTTTGGACAACTTTTCTTTTCTTCCTGCCAAACACTTGGCAGACATCCGTGCAATGCCTAGAACACGATGGGAGATGTTTTCTGTGCTGGCACAGTTTCTCCTAGCCAGACATACTGGGAAAGCGTTTTGCTAAGATGTAGACTACAAAAGACGCTAAAGACGAAGGTAGGATGCTCTCCGGAGCTAAGAGCCGCTCCCAGGCGTCTTTGGGCAGAAGCCGCGCTAAGGAGAGCACTGTGAGCAGCACACTCGTCTTTGCGGGAAGAAGCCGCTTCTGCGGCTTTGGGAGCCGGAGAGAGCGGCAGCTTCAGGAAGGTGAAGAAGCAAGCTGTAAAACACTGGGATTGTGTGCGCAACTTGCCAACTGATAGAAAACAGTACTTTTGCACTCTCCTGACTTTTCCAATCACATGAACATTCGATTGGAAGCTGTTTTGGACAACTTTTCTTTTCTTCCTGCCAAACACTTGGCAGACATGTCTGCAACTTCTAGAACACGATGGGAGATGTTTTCTGTGCTGGCACAGTTTTTCCTAGCCAGACATAGTGGGAAAGTGTTTTGCTAAGATGTAGACTACAAAAGACGCTAAAGACGAAGGTAGGATGCTCTCCGGAGCTAAGAGCCGCTCCCGGGCGTCTTTCGGCAGAAGCTGCGCTAAGGAGAGCACTGTGAGCGGCACAATCGTCTTTGCGCGAAGAAGCCGCTTCTTCAGCTCCGGGAGCCGGGGAGAGCGGCAGCTTCGGGAAGGTGAAGAAGCAAGCTGTACAACACTGGGATTGTGTGCGCACCTTGCCAACAGATAAAAAACAGTACTTTTGCACTCTCCTGACTTTTCCAATCACATGAACATTCGATTGGAAGCTGTTTTGGACAACTTTTCTTTTCTTCCTGCCAAACACTTGGCAGACATCTCTGCAACTTCTAGAACACGATGGGAGATGTTTTCTGTGCTGGCACAGTTTCTCCTAGCCAGACATACTGGGAAAGCGTTTTGCTAAGATGTAGACTACAAAAGACGCTAAAGACGAAGGTAGGATGCTCTCCGGTGCTAAGAGCCGCTCCCGGGCGTCTTTGGGCAGAAGCCGCGCTAAGGAGAGCACTGTGAGCGGCACAATCGTCTTTGCGCAAAGAAGCCGCTTCTGCGGCTCTGGGAGCCGGAGAGAGCGGCAGCTTCGGGAAGGTGAAGAAGCAAGCTGTAAAACACTGAGATTGTGCGCGCACCATGCCAACTGATAGAAAACAGTACTTTTGCACTCTCCTGACTTTTCCAATCACATGAACATTCGATTGGAAGCTGTTTTGGACAACTTTTCTTCCTGCCAAACACTTGGCAGACATCTCTGCAACTGCTAGAACACGGTGGGAGATGTTTTCTGTGCTGGCACAGTTTCTCCTAGCCAGACATAGTGGAAAAGCGTTTTGCTAAGATGTAGACTACAAAAGACGCTAAAGACGAAGGTAGGATGCTGTCCGGAGCTAAGAGCCGCTCCCGGGCGTCTTTGGGCAGAAGCCGCGCTAAGGAGAGCACTGTGAGTGGCACAATCGTCTTTGCGCGAAGAAGCCGCTTCTTCGGCTCCGGGAGCCAGGGAGACCGACAGCTTCAGGAAGGTGAAGAAGCAAGCTGTACAACACTGGGATTGTGTGCGCAGCTAGCCAACTGATAGAAAACAGTACTTTTGCACTCTCCTGACTTTTCCAAACACATGAACTTTCGATTGGAAGCTGTTTTGGACAACTTTTCTTTTCTTCCTGCCAAACACTTGGCAGACATCTCTGCAATTTCTAGAACACGATGGGAGATGTTTTCGGTGCTGGCACAGTTTCTCCTAGCCAGACATACTGGAAAAGCGTTTTGCTAAGATGTAGACTACAAAAGACGCTAAAGACGAAGGGAGGATGCTCTCCGGTGCTAAGAGCCGCTCCCGGGCGTCTTTGGGCAGAAGCCGCGCTAAGGAGAGCACTGTGAGCGGCACAATCGTCTTTGCGCGAAGAAGCCGCTTCTTCGGCTCCCGGAGACGGAGAGAGCGGCAGCTTCGGGAAGGTGAAGAAGCAAGCTGTACAACACTGGGATTGTGTGCGCACCTTGCCAACTGATAGAAAACAGTACTTTTGCACTCTCCTGACTTTTCCAATCACATGAACATTCCATTGGAAGCTGTTTTGGACAACTTTTCTTTTCTTCCTGCCAAACACTTGGCAGACATCTCTGAAACATCTAGAACACGATGGGAGATGTTTTCTGTGCTGGCACAGTTTCTCCTAGCCAAACATACTGGGAAAGCGTTTTGCTAAGATGTAGACTACAAAAGACGCTAAAGACGAAGGTAGGATGCTCTCCGGAGCTAAGAGCCGCTCCCGGGCGTCTTTGGGCAGAAGCCGCGCTAAGGAGAGCACTGTGAGCGGCACAATCGTCTTTGCGCGAAGAAGCCGCTTCTTCGGCTCCGGGAGCCGGGGAGAGCGGCAGCTTCGGGAATGTGAAGAAGCAAGCTGTACAACACTGGGATTGTGTGCGCACATTGCCAACTGATAGAAAACAGTACTTTTGCACTCTCCTGACTTTTCCAATCACATGAACATTCGATTGGAAGCTCTTTTGGACAACTTTTCTCTTCTTCCTGCCAAACACTTGGCAGACATCTCTGCAACTTCTAGAACACTCTGGGAGATGTTTTCTGTGCTGGCACAGTTTCTCCTTGCTCGATGTAGTGGAAAAGCTTTTTGCTGAGATGTAGATGAGAAGAGACGCTAAAGACAAAGGTAGGATGCTCTCCGGAGCTAAGAGCCGCTCCCGGGCGTCTTTGGGCAGAAGCCGCGCTAAGGAGAGCACTGTGAGCGGCACAATCGTCTTTGTGCGAAGAAGCCACTTCTTCGGCTCCTGGAGACGGAGAGAGCGGCAGCTTCGGGAAGGTGAAGAAGCAAGCTGTACAACACTGGGATTGTGTGCGCACCTTGCCAACTGATAGAAAACAGTACTTTTGCACTCTCCTGACTTTTCCAATCACATGAACATTCGATTGGAAGCTGTTTTGGACAACTTTTCTTTTCTTCCTGCCAAACACTTGGCAGACATCCATAAAACGTCTAGAACATGATGGGAGATGTTTTCTGTGCTGGCACAGTTTCTCCTTGCTAGATGTAGTGGAAAAGCTTTTTGCTGAGATGTAGATGAGAAGAGACGCTAAAGACAAAGGCAGGATGCTCTCCGGAGCTAAGAGCCGCTCCCGGGCGTCTTTGGGCAGAAGCCGCGCTAAGGAGAGCACTGTGAGCGGCACAATCGTCTTTGCGCGAAGAAGCCGCTTCTGCGGCTCCGGGAGCCGGAGAGAGCGGCAGCTTCGGGAAGGTGAAGAAGCAAGCTGTACAACACTGGGATTGTGTGTGCACACTACCAACTGATAGAAAACAGTACTTTTGCACTCTCCTGACTTTTCCAATCACAGGAACATTCGATTGGAAGCTGTTTTGGACAACATTTCTTGTCTTCCTGCCAAACACTTGGCAGACATCCGTGCAATGCCTAGAACACGATGGGAGATGTTTTCTGTGCTGGCACAGTTTCTCCTAGCCAGACATACTGGGAAAGCGTTTTGCTAAGATGTAGACTACAAAAGACGCTAAAGACGAAGATAGGATTCTGTCCAGAGCTAAGAGCCGCTCCCGGGCGTCTTTGGGCAGAAGCCGCGCTAAGGAGAGCACTGTGAGCGGCACAATCGTCTTTGCGCGAAGAAGCCGCTTCTTCGGCTCCGGGAGCCGGAGAGAGCGGCAGCTTCGGGAAGGTGAAGAAGCAAGCTGTACAACACTGGGATTGTTTGCGCACCTTGCCAACTGATAGAAAACAGTACTTTTGCACTCTCCTGACTTTTCCAATCACATGAACATTCGATTGGAAGCTGTTTTGGACAACTTTTCTTTTCTTCCTGCCAAACACTTGGCAGACATCTCTGCAACTTCTAGAACACGATGGGAGATGTTTTCTGTGCTGGCACAGTTTTTCCTAGCCAGACATAGTGGAAAAGCGTTTTGCTAAGATGTAGACTACAAAAGACGCTAAAGACGAAGGTAGGATGCTCTCCGGAGCTAAGAGCCGCTCCCGGGCGTCTTTGGGCAGAAGCCGCGCTAAGGAGAGCACTGTGAGCGGCACAATCGTCTTTGCGCAAAGAAGCCGCTTCTTCGGCTCCGGGAGCCGTTGAGAGCGGCAGCTTCGGGAAGGTGAAGAAGCAAGCTGTACAACACTGGGATTGTGTGCGCAGCTTGCCAAATGATAGAAAACAGTACTTTTGCACTCTCCTGACTTTTCCAATCACATGAACATTCGATTGGAAGCTGTTTTGGACAACTTTTCTTTTCTTCCTGCCAAACACTTGGCAGACATCTCTGCAACTTCTAGAACACGATGGGAGATGTTTTCTGTGCTGGCACAGTTTCTCCTAGCCAAACATACTGGGAAAGCGTTTTGCTAAGATGTAGACTACAAAAGACGCTAAAGACGAAGGTAGGATGCTCTCCGGTGCTAAGAGCCGCTCCCGGGCGTCTTTGGGCAGAAGCCGCGCTAAGGAGAGCACTGTGAGCGGCACAATCGTCTTTGCGCGAAGAAGCCGCTTCTTCGGCTCCGGGAGCCGGGGAGAGCAGCAGCTTCGGGAATGTGAAGAAGAAAGCTGTACAACACTGGGATTGTGTGCGCACCTTGTCAACTGATAGAAAACAGTACTTTTGCACTCTCCTGACTTTTCCAATCACATGAACATTCGATTGGAAGCTCTTTTGGACAACTTTTCTTTTCTTCATGCCAAACACTTGGCAGACCTCTCTGCAACTTCCAGAACACGATGGGAGATGTTTACTGCGCTGGCACAGTTTCTCCTTACTCGATGTATTGGAAAAGCTTTTTGCTGAGATGAAGATGAGAAGAGACGCTAAAGACAAAGGTAGGATGCTCTCCGGAGCTAAGAGCCGCTCCCGGGCGTCTTTGGGCAGAAGCCGCGCTAAGGAGAGCACTGTGAGCGGCACAATCATCTTAGCGCGAAGAAGCCGCTTCTGCGGCTCCGGGAGCCGGAGAGAGCGGCAGCTTCGGGAAGGTGAAGAAGCAAGCTGTACAACACTGGGATTGTGTGTGCACCCTACCAACTAATAGAAAACAGTACTTTTGCACTCTCCTGACTTTTCCAATCACATGAACATTCGATTGGAAGCTCTTTTGGACAACTTTTCTTTTCTTCCTGCCAAACACTTGGCAGACATCCGTGCAATGCCTAGAACACGATGGGAGATGTTTTCTGTGCTGGCACAGTTTCTCCTAGCCAGACATACTGGGAAAGCGTTTTGCTAAGATGTAGACTACAAAAGACCCTAAAGACGAAGGTAGGATGCTCTCCGGAGCTAAGAGCCGCTCCCAGGCGTCTTTGGGCAGAAGCCGCGCTAAGGAGAGCACCGTGAGCGGCACAATCGTCTTTGCGCGAAGAAGCCGCTTCTTCGGCTCCGGGAGCCGGGGAGAGCGGCAGCATCGGGAAGGTGAAGAAGCAAGCTGTACAACACTGGGATTGTGTGCGCACCTTGCCAACTGATAGAGAACAGTACTTTTGCACTCTCCTGACTTTTCCAATCACATGAACATTCGATTGGAAGCTCTTTTGGACAACTTTTCTTTTCTTCCTGCCAAACACTTGGCAGACAACTCTACAACTTCTTAAACACGATGGGAGATGTTTTCTGTGCTGGCACAGTTTTTCCTAGCCAGACATAGTGGGAAAGCGTTTTGCTAAGATGTAGACTACAAAAGACGCTAAAGACGAAGGTAGGATGCTCTCCGGTGCTAAGAGCCGCTCCCGGGCGTCTTTGGGCAGAAGCCGCGCTATGGAGAGCACTGTGAGCGGCACAATCGTCTTTGCGCGAAGAAGCCGCTTCTTCGGCTCCGGGAGCCGGAGAGAGCGGCAGCTTCGGGAAGGTGAAGAAGCAAGCTGTACAACACTGGGATTGTGTGTGCACCCTACCAACTGATAGAAAACAGTACTTTTGCACTCTCCTGACTTTTCCAATCACATGAACATTCGATTGGAAGCTGTTTTGGACAACTTTTCTTTTCTTCCTGCCAAACACTTGGCAGACATCCGTGCAATGCCTAGAACACGATGGGAGATGTTTTCTGTGCTGGCACAGTTTCTCCTAGCCAGACATACTGGGAAAGCGTTTTGCTAAGATGTAGACTACAAAAGACGCTAAAGACGAAGGTAGGATGCTCTCCGGAGCTAAGAGCCGCTCCCAGGCGTCTTTGGGCAGAAGCCGCGCTAAGGAGAGCACTGTGAGCGGCACAATCGTCTTTGCGCGAAGAAGCCGCTTCTTCGGCTCCGGGAGCCGGGGAGAGCGGCAGCTTCGGGAATGTGAAGAAGAAAGCTGTACAACACTGGGATTGTGTGCGCACCTTGTCAACTGATAGAAAACAGTACTTTTGCACTCTCCTGACTTTTCCAATCACATGAACATTCGATTGGAAGCTCTTTTGGACAACTTTTCTTTTCTTCATGCCAAACACTTGGCAGACCTCTCTGCAACTTCCAGAACACGATGGGAGATGTTTACTGCGCTGGCACAGTTTCTCCTTACTCGATGTATTGGAAAAGCTTTTTGCTGAGATGAAGATGAGAAGAGACGCTAAAGACAAAGGTAGGATGCTCTCCGGAGCTAAGAGCCGCTCCCGGGCGTCTTTGGGCAGAAGCCGCGCTAAGGAGAGCACTGTGAGCGGCACAATCATCTTACGCGAAGAAGCCGCTTCTTCGGCTCTGGGAGCCGGAGAGAGCGGCAGCTTCGGAAAGGTGAAGAAGCAAGCTGTACAACACTGGGATTGTGTGCGCAGCTTGCCAACTGATAGAAAACAGTACTTTTGCACTCTCCTGACTTTTCCAATCACATGAACATTCGATTGGAAGCTGTTTTGGACAACTTTTCTTTTCTTCCTGCCAAACACTTGGCAGACATCTCTGCAACTTCTAGAACACGATGGGAGATGTTTTCTGTGCTGGCACAGTTTCTCCTAGCCAGACATACTGGGAAAGCGTTTTGCTAAATGTAGACTACAAAAGACGCTAAAGACGAAGGTAGGATGCTCTCCGGTGCTAAGAGCCGCTCCCGGGCGTCTTTGGGCAGAAGCCGCGCTAAGGAGAGCACTGTGAGCGGCACAATCGTCTTTGCGCGAAGAAGCCGCTTCTGCGGCTCTGGGAGCCGGAGAGAGCGGCAGCTTCGGGAAGGTGAAGAAGCAAGCTGTAAAACACTGAGATTGTGCGCGCACCTTGCCAACTGATAGAAAACAGTACTTTTGCACTCTCCTGACTTTTCCAATCACATGAACATTCGATTGGAAGCTGTTTTGGACAACTTTTCTTCCTGCCAAACACTTGGCAGACATCTCTGCAACTGCTAGAACACGGTGGGAGATGTTTTCTGTTCTGGCACAGTTTCTCCTAGCCAGACATAGTGGGAAAGCATTTTGCTAAGATGTAGACTACAAAAGACGCTAAAGACGAAGGTAGGATGCTCTCCGGTGCTAAGAGCCGCTCCCGGGCGTCTTTGGGCAGAAGCCGCGCTAAGGAGAGCACTGTGAGCGGCTCAATCGTCTTTGCGCGAAGAAGCCGCTTCTTCGGCTCCCGGAGACGGAGAGAGCGGCAGCTTCGGGAAGGTGAAGAAGCAAGCTGTACAACACTGGGATTGTTTGCGCACCTTGCCAACTGATAGAAAACAGTACTTTTGCACTCTCCTGACTTTTCCAATCACATGAACATTCGATTGGAAGCTGTTTTGGACAACTTTTCTTTTCTCCCTGCCAAACACTTGGCAGACATCTCTGAAACATCTAGAACACGATGGGAGATGTTTTCTGTGCTGGCACAGTTTCTCCTAGCCAGACATACTGGGAAAGCGTTTTGCTAAGATGTAGACTACAAAAGACGCTAAAGACGAAGGTAGGATGCTCTCCGGTGCTAAGAGCCGCTCCCGGGCGTCTTTGGGCAGAAGCCGCGCTAAGGAGAGCACTGTGAGCGGCACAATCGTCTTTGCGCGAAGAAGCCGCTTCTTCGGCTCCGGGAGCCGGGGAGAGCGGCAGCTTCGGGAATGTGAAGAAGCAAGCTGTACAACACTGGGATTGTGTGCGCACATTGCCAACTGATAGAAAACAGTACTTTTGCACTCTCCTGACTTTTCCAATCACATGAACATTCGATTGGAAGCTCTTTTGGACAACTTTTCTCTTCTTCCTGCCAAACACTTGGCAGACATCTCTGCAACTTCTAGAACACTCTGGGAGATGTTTTCTGTGCTGGCACAGTTTCTCCTTGCTCGATGTAGTGGAAAAGCTTTTTGCTGAGATGTAGATGAGAAGAGACGCTAAAGACAAAGGTAGGATGCTCTCCGGAGCTAAGAGCCGCTCCCGGGCGTCTTTGGGCAGAAGCCGCGCTAAGGAGAGCACTGTGAGCGGCACAATCGTCTTTGCGCGAAGAAGCCGCTTCTTCGGCTCCGGGAGCCGGGGAGAGCGGCAGCTTCGGGAAGGTGAAGAAGCAAGCTGTACAACACTGGGATTGTGTGTGTACCCTGCAAACTGATAGAAAACAGTACTTTTGCACTCTCCTGACTTTTCCAATCACATGAACATTCGATTGGAAGCTGTTTTGGACAACTTTTCTTTTCTTCCTGCCAAACACTTGGCAGACATCTCTGCAACTTCTAGAACACGATGGGAGATGTTTAATGTGCTGGCACAGTTTCTCCTAGCCAGACATACTGGGAAAGCGTTTTGCTAAGATGTAGACTACAAAAGACGCTAAAGACGAAGGTAGGATGCTCTCCGGTGCTAAGAGCCGCTCCCGGGCGTCTTTGGGCAGAAGCCGCGCTAAGGAGAGCACTGTGAGCGGCACAATCGTCTTTGCGCGAAGAAGCCGCTTCTGCGGCTCCGGGAGCCGGAGAGAGCGGCAGCTTCGGGAAGGTGAAGAAGCAAGCTGTACAACACTGGGATTGTGTGTGCACACTACCAACTGATAGAAAACAGTACTTTTGCACTCTCCTGACTTTTCCAATCACATGAACATTCGATTGGAAGCTGTTTTGGACAACATTTCTTGTCTTCCTGCCAAACACTTGGCAGACATCCGTGCAATGCCTAGAACACGATGGGAGATGTTTTCTGTGCTGGCACAGTTTCTCCTAGCCAGACATACTGGGAAAGCGTTTTGCTAAGATGTAGACTACAAAAGACGCTAAAGACGAAGGTAGGATGCTCTCCGGAGCTAAGAGCCGCTCCCGGGCGTCTTTCGGCAGAAGCCGCGCTAAGGAGAGCACTGTGAGCGGCACAATCGTCTTTGCGCAAAGAAGCCGCTTCTTCGGCTCCGGGAGCCGTTGAGAGCGGCAGCTTCGGAAAGGTGAAGAAGCAAGCTGTACAACACTGGGATTGTGTGCGCAGCTTGCCAACTGATAGAAAACAGTACTTTTGCACTCTCCTGACTTTTCCAATCACATGAACATTCGATTGGAAGCTGTTTTGGACAACTTTTCTTTTCTTCCTGCCAAACACTTGGCAGACATCTCTGCAACTTCTAGAACACGATGGGAGATGTTTTCTGTGCTGGCACAGTTTCTCCTAGCCTAACATACTGGGAAAGCGTTTTGCTAAGATGTAGACTACAAAAGACGCTAAAGACGAAGGTAGGATGCTCTCCGGAGCTAAGAGCCGCTCCCGGGCGTCTTTGGGCAGAAGCCGCGCTAAGGAGAGCACTGTGAGCGGCACAATCGTCTTTGCGCGAAGAAGCCGCTTCTTCGGCTCCGGGAGCCGGAGAGAGCGGCAGCTTCGGGAAGGTGAAGAAGCAAGCTGTACAACACTGGGATTGTTTGCGCACCTTGCCAACTGATAGAAAACAGTACTTTTGCACTCTCCTGACTTTTCCAATCACATGAACATTCGATTGGAAGCTGTTTTGGACAACTTTTCTTTTCTTCCTGCCAAACACTTGGCAGACATCTCTGCAACTTCTAGAACACGATGGGAGATGTTTTCTGTGCTGGCACAGTTTTTCCTAGCCAGACATAGTGGAAAAGCGTTTTGCTAAGATGTAGACTACAAAAGACGCTAAAGACGAAGGTAGGATGCTCTCCGGAGCTAAGAGCCGCTCCCGGGCGTCTTTGGGCAGAAGCCGCGCTAAGGAGAGCACTGTGAGCGGCACAATCGTCTTTGCGCAAAGAAGCCGCTTCTTCGGCTCCGGGAGCCGTTGAGAGCGGCAGCTTCGGGAAGGTGAAGAAGCAAGCTGTACAACACTGGGATTGTGTGCGCAGCTTGCCAAATGATAGAAAACAGTACTTTTGCACTCTCCTGACTTTTCCAATCACATGAACATTCGATTGGAAGCTGTTTTGGACAACTTTTCTTTTCTTCCTGCCAAACACTTGGCAGACATCTCTGCAACTTCTAGAACACGATGGGAGATGTTTTCTGTGCTGGCACAGTTTCTCCTAGCCAAACATACTGGGAAAGCGTTTTGCTAAGATGTAGACTACAAAAGACGCTAAAGACGAAGGTAGGATGCTCTCCGGTGCTAAGAGCCGCTCCCGGGCGTCTTTGGGCAGAAGCCGCGCTAAGGAGAGCACTGTGAGCGGCACAATCGTCTTTGCGCGAAGAAGCCGCTTCTTCGGCTCCGGGAGCCGGGGAGAGCAGCAGCTTCGGGAATGTGAAGAAGAAAGCTGTACAACACTGGGATTGTGTGCGCACCTTGTCAACTGATAGAAAACAGTACTTTTGCACTCTCCTGACTTTTCCAATCACATGAACATTCGATTGGAAGCTCTTTTGGACAACTTTTCTTTTCTTCATGCCAAACACTTGGCAGACCTCTCTGCAACTTCCAGAACACGATGGGAGATGTTTACTGCGCTGGCACAGTTTCTCCTTACTCGATGTATTGGAAAAGCTTTTTGCTGAGATGAAGATGAGAAGAGACGCTAAAGACAAAGGTAGGATGCTCTCCGGAGCTAAGAGCCGCTCCCGGGCGTCTTTGGGCAGAAGCCGCGCTAAGGAGAGCACTGTGAGCGGCACAATCATCTTAGCGCGAAGAAGCCGCTTCTGCGGCTCCGGGAGCCGGAGAGAGCGGCAGCTTCGGGAAGGTGAAGAAGCAAGCTGTACAACACTGGGATTGTGTGTGCACCCTACCAACTAATAGAAAACAGTACTTTTGCACTCTCCTGACTTTTCCAATCACATGAACATTCGATTGGAAGCTCTTTTGGACAACTTTTCTTTTCTTCCTGCCAAACACTTGGCAGACATCCGTGCAATGCCTAGAACACGATGGGAGATGTTTTCTGTGCTGGCACAGTTTCTCCTAGCCAGACATACTGGGAAAGCGTTTTGCTAAGATGTAGACTACAAAAGACCCTAAAGACGAAGGTAGGATGCTCTCCGGAGCTAAGAGCCGCTCCCAGGCGTCTTTGGGCAGAAGCCGCGCTAAGGAGAGCACCGTGAGCGGCACAATCGTCTTTGCGCGAAGAAGCCGCTTCTTCGGCTCCGGGAGCCGGGGAGAGCGGCAGCATCGGGAAGGTGAAGAAGCAAGCTGTACAACACTGGGATTGTGTGCGCACCTTGCCAACTGATAGAGAACAGTACTTTTGCACTCTCCTGACTTTTCCAATCACATGAACATTCGATTGGAAGCTCTTTTGGACAACTTTTCTTTTCTTCCTGCCAAACACTTGGCAGACAACTCTACAACTTCTTAAACACGATGGGAGATGTTTTCTGTGCTGGCACAGTTTTTCCTAGCCAGACATAGTGGGAAAGCGTTTTGCTAAGATGTAGACTACAAAAGACGCTAAAGACGAAGGTAGGATGCTCTCCGGTGCTAAGAGCCGCTCCCGGGCGTCTTTGGGCAGAAGCCGCGCTAAGGAGAGCACTGTGAGCGGCACAATCGTCTTTGCGCGAAGAAGCCGCTTCTTCGGCTCCGGGAGCCGGAGAGAGCGGCAGCTTCGGGAAGGTGAAGAAGCAAGCTGTACAACACTGGGATTGTGTGTGCACCCTACCAACTGATAGAAAACAGTACTTTTGCACTCTCCTGACTTTTCCAATCACATGAACATTCGATTGGAAGCTGTTTTGGACAACTTTTCTTTTCTTCCTGCCAAACACTTGGCAGACATCCGTGCAATGCCTAGAACACGATGGGAGATGTTTTCTGTGCTGGCACAGTTTCTCCTAGCCAGACATACTGGGAAAGCGTTTTGCTAAGATGTAGACTACAAAAGACGCTAAAGACGAAGGTAGGATGCTCTCCGGAGCTAAGAGCCGCTCCCAGGCGTCTTTGGGCAGAAGCCGCGCTAAGGAGAGCACTGTGAGCGGCACAATCGTCTTTGCGCGAAGAAGCCGCTTCTTCGGCTCCGGGAGCCGGGGAGAGCGGCAGCTTCGGGAATGTGAAGAAGAAAGCTGTACAACACTGGGATTGTGTGCGCACCTTGTCAACTGATAGAAAACAGTACTTTTGCACTCTCCTGACTTTTCCAATCACATGAACATTCGATTGGAAGCTCTTTTGGACAACTTTTCTTTTCTTCATGCCAAACACTTGGCAGACCTCTCTGCAACTTCCAGAACACGATGGGAGATGTTTACTGCGCTGGCACAGTTTCTCCTTACTCGATGTATTGGAAAAGCTTTTTGCTGAGATGAAGATGAGAAGAGACGCTAAAGACAAAGGTAGGATGCTCTCCGGAGCTAAGAGCCGCTCCCGGGCGTCTTTGGGCAGAAGCCGCGCTAAGGAGAGCACTGTGAGCGGCACAATCATCTTACGCGAAGAAGCCGCTTCTTCGGCTCTGGGAGCCGGAGAGAGCGGCAGCTTCGGAAAGGTGAAGAAGCAAGCTGTACAACACTGGGATTGTGTGCGCAGCTTGCCAACTGATAGAAAACAGTACTTTTGCACTCTCCTGACTTTTCCAATCACATGAACATTCGATTGGAAGCTGTTTTGGACAACTTTTCTTTTCTTCCTGCCAAACACTTGGCAGACATCTCTGCAACTTCTAGAACACGATGGGAGATGTTTTCTGTGCTGGCACAGTTTCTCCTAGCCAGACATACTGGGAAAGCGTTTTGCTAAATGTAGACTACAAAAGACGCTAAAGACGAAGGTAGGATGCTCTCCGGTGCTAAGAGCCGCTCCCGGGCGTCTTTGGGCAGAAGCCGCGCTAAGGAGAGCACTGTGAGCGGCACAATCGTCTTTGCGCGAAGAAGCCGCTTCTGCGGCTCTGGGAGCCGGAGAGAGCGGCAGCTTCAAGAAGGTGAAGAAGCAAGCTGTAAAACACTGAGATTGTGCGCGCACCTTGCCAACTGATAGAAAACAGTACTTTTGCACTCTCCTGACTTTTCCAATCACATGAACATTCGATTGGAAGCTGTTTTGGACAACTTTTCTTCCTGCCAAACACTTGGCAGACATCTCTGCAACTGCTAGAACACGGTGGGAGATGTTTTCTGTTCTGGCACAGTTTCTCCTAGCCAGACATAGTGGGAAAGCATTTTGCTAAGATGTAGACTACAAAAGACGCTAAAGACGAAGGTAGGATGCTCTCCGGTGCTAAGAGCCGCTCCCGGGCGTCTTTGGGCAGAAGCCGCGCTAAGGAGAGCACTGTGAGCGGCTCAATCGTCTTTGCGCGAAGAAGCCGCTTCTTCGGCTCCCGGAGACGGAGAGAGCGGCAGCTTCGGGAAGGTGAAGAAGCAAGCTGTACAACACTGGGATTGTTTGCGCACCTTGCCAACTGATAGAAAACAGTACTTTTGCACTCTCCTGACTTTTCCAATCACATGAACATTCGATTGGAAGCTGTTTTGGACAACTTTTCTTTTCTCCCTGCCAAACACTTGGCAGACATCTCTGAAACATCTAGAACACGATGGGAGATGTTTTCTGTGCTGGCACAGTTTCTCCTAGCCAGACATACTGGGAAAGCGTTTTGCTAAGATGTAGACTACAAAAGACGCTAAAGACGAAGGTAGGATGCTCTCCGGTGCTAAGAGCCGCTCCCGGGCGTCTTTGGGCAGAAGCCGCGCTAAGGAGAGCACTGTGAGCGGCACAATCGTCTTTGCGCGAAGAAGCCGCTTCTTCGGCTCCGGGAGCCGGGGAGAGCGGCAGCTTCGGGAATGTGAAGAAGCAAGCTGTACAACACTGGGATTGTGTGCGCACATTGCCAACTGATAGAAAACAGTACTTTTGCACTCTCCTGACTTTTCCAATCACATGAACATTCGATTGGAAGCTCTTTTGGACAACTTTTCTCTTCTTCCTGCCAAACACTTGGCAGACATCTCTGCAACTTCTAGAACACTCTGGGAGATGTTTTCTGTGCTGGCACAGTTTCTCCTTGCTCGATGTAGTGGAAAAGCTTTTTGCTGAGATGTAGATGAGAAGAGACGCTAAAGACAAAGGTAGGATGCTCTCCGGAGCTAAGAGCCGCTCCCGGGCGTCTTTGGGCAGAAGCCGCGCTAAGGAGAGCACTGTGAGCGGCACAATCGTCTTTGCGCGAAGAAGCCGCTTCTTCGGCTCCGGGAGCCGGGGAGAGCGGCAGCTTCGGGAAGGTGAAGAAGCAAGCTGTACAACACTGGGATTGTGTGTGTACCCTGCAAACTGATAGAAAACAGTACTTTTGCACTCTCCTGACTTTTCCAATCACATGAACATTCGATTGGAAGCTGTTTTGGACAACTTTTCTTTTCTTCCTGCCAAACACTTGGCAGACATCTCTGCAACTTCTAGAACACGATGGGAGATGTTTAATGTGCTGGCACAGTTTCTCCTAGCCAGACATACTGGGAAAGCGTTTTGCTAAGATGTAGACTACAAAAGACGCTAAAGACGAAGGTAGGATGCTCTCCGGTGCTAAGAGCCGCTCCCGGGCGTCTTTGGGCAGAAGCCGCGCTAAGGAGAGCACTGTGAGCGGCACAATCGTCTTTGCGCGAAGAAGCCGCTTCTGCGGCTCCGGGAGCCGGAGAGAGCGGCAGCTTCGGGAAGGTGAAGAAGCAAGCTGTACAACACTGGGATTGTGTGTGCACACTACCAACTGATAGAAAACAGTACTTTTGCACTCTCCTGACTTTTCCAATCACATGAACATTCGATTGGAAGCTGTTTTGGACAACATTTCTTGTCTTCCTGCCAAACACTTGGCAGACATCCGTGCAATGCCTAGAACACGATGGGAGATGTTTTCTGTGCTGGCACAGTTTCTCCTAGCCAGACATACTGGGAAAGCGTTTTGCTAAGATGTAGACTACAAAAGACGCTAAAGACGAAGGTAGGATGCTCTCCGGAGCTAAGAGCCGCTCCCGGGCGTCTTTCGGCAGAAGCCGCGCTAAGGAGAGCACTGTGAGCGGCACAATCGTCTTTGCGCAAAGAAGCCGCTTCTTCGGCTCCGGGAGCCGTTGAGAGCGGCAGCTTCGGAAAGGTGAAGAAGCAAGCTGTACAACACTGGGATTGTGTGCGCAGCTTGCCAACTGATAGAAAACAGTACTTTTGCACTCTCCTGACTTTTCCAATCACATGAACATTCGATTGGAAGCTGTTTTGGACAACTTTTCTTTTCTTCCTGCCAAACACTTGGCAGACATCTCTGCAACTTCTAGAACACGATGGGAGATGTTTTCTGTGCTGGCACAGTTTCTCCTAGCCTAACATACTGGGAAAGCGTTTTGCTAAGATGTAGACTACAAAAGACGCTAAAGACGAAGGTAGGATGCTCTCCGGAGCTAAGAGCCGCTCCCGGGCGTCTTTGGGCAGAAGCCGCGCTAAGGAGAGCACTGTGAGCGGCACAATCGTCTTTGCGCGAAGAAGCCGCTTCTTCGGCTCCGGGAGCCGGGGAGAGCGGCAGCTTCGGGAATGTGAAGAAGAAAGCTGTACAACACTGGGATTGTGTGCGCACCTTGTCAACTGATAGAAAACAGTACTTTTGCACTCTCCTGACTTTTCCAATCACATGAACATTCGATTGGAAGCTGTTTTGGACAACTTTTCTTTTCTTCCTGCCAAACACTTGGCAGACATCTCTGCAACTTCTAGAACACGATGGGAGATGTTTTCTGTGCTGGCACAGTTTCTCCTAGCCAGACATACTGGGAAAGCGTTTTGCTAAGATGTAGACTACAAAAGACGCTAAAGACGAAGGTAGGATGCTCTCCGGTGCTAAGAGCCGCTCCCGGGCGTCTTTGGGCAGAAGCCGCGCTAAGGAGAGCACTGTGAGCGGCACAATCGTCTTTGCGCGAAGAAGCCGCTTCTGCGGCTCTGGGAGCCGGAGAGAGCGGCAGCTTCGGGAAGGTGAAGAAGCAAGCTGTAAAACACTGAGATTGTGCGCGCACCTTGCCAACTGATAGAAAACAGTACTTTTGCACTCTCCTGACTTTTCCAATCACATGAACATTCGATTGGAAGCTGTTTTGGACAACTTTTCTTCCTGCCAAACACTTGGCAGACATCTCTGCAACTGCTAGAACACGGTGGGAGATGTTTTCTGTTCTGGCACAGTTTCTCCTAGCCAGACATAGTGGGAAAGCATTTTGCTAAGATGTAGACTACAAAAGACACTAAAGACGAAGGTAGGATGCTGTCCGGAGCTAAGAGCCGCTCCCGGGCGTCTTTGGGCAGAAGCCGCGCTAAGGAGAGCACTGTGAGCGGCACAATCGTCTTTGCGCGAAGAAGCCGCTTCTTCGGCTCCGGGAGCCGGGGAGACCGACAGCTTCAGGAAGGTGAAGAAGCAAGCTGTACAACACTGGGATTGTGTGCGCAGCTAGCCAACTGATAGAAAACAGTACTTTTGCACTCTCCTGACTTTTCCAATCACATGAACTTTCGATTGGAAGCTGTTTTGGACAACTTTTCTCTTCTTCCTGCCAAACACTTGGCAGACATCTCTGCAACTTCTAGAACACTCTGGGAGATGTTTTCTGTGCTGGCACAGTTTCTCCTTGCTCGATGTAGTGGAAAAGCTTTTTGCTGAGATGTAGATGAGAAGAGACGCTAAAGACAAAGGTAGGATGCTCTCCGGAGCTAAGAGCCGCTCCCGGGCGTCTTTGGGCAGAAGCCGCGCTAAGGTGAGCACTGTGAGCGGCACAATCGTCTTTGTGCGAAGAAGCCACTTCTTCGGCTCCTGGAGACGGAGAGAGCGGCAGCTTCGGGAAGGTGAAGAAGCAAGCTGTACAACACTGGGATTGTGTGCGCAGCTTGCCAACTGATAGAAAACAGTACTTTTGCACTCTCCTGACTTTTCCAATCACATGAACATTCGATTGGAAGCTGTTTTGGACAACTTTTCTTTTCTTCCTGCCAAACACTTGGCAGACATCTCTGCAACTTCTAGAACACGATGGGAGATGTTTTCTGTGCTGGCACAGTTTCTCCTAGCCAGACATACTGGGAAAGCGTTTTGCTAAGATGTAGACTACAAAAGACGCTGAAGACGAAGGTAGGATGCTCTCCGGAGCTAAGAGCCGCTCCCGGGCGTCTTTGGGCAGAAGCCGCGCTAAGGAGAGCACTGTGAGCGGCACAATCGTCTTTGTGCGAAGAAGCCGCTTCTTCGGCTCCGGGAGCCGGGGAGAGCGGCAGCTTCGGGAAGGTAGGAAGCAAGCTGTACAACACTGGGATTGTGTGCGCAGCTTGCCAACAGATAAAAAACAGTACTTTTGCACTCTCCTGACTTTTCCAATCACATGAACATTCGATTGGAAGCTGTTTTGGACAACTTTTCTTTTCTTCCTGCCAAACACTTGGCAGACATCTCTGCAATTTCTAGAACACGATGGGAGATGTTTTCTGTGCTGGCACAGTTTCTCCTAGCCAGACATACTGCGAAAGCGTTTTGCTAAGATGTAGACTACAAAAGACGCTAAAGACGAAGGTAGGATGCTCTCCGGAGCTAAGAGCCGCTCCCGGGCGTCTTTGGGCAGAAGCCGCGCTAAGGAGAGCACTGTGAGCGGCACAATCGTCTTTGCGCGAAGAAGCCGCTTCTTCGGCTCCGGGAGCCGGGGAGAGCGGCAGCTTCGGGAATGTGAAGAAGAAAGCTGTACAACACTGGGATTGTGTGCGCACCTTGTCAACTGATAGAAAACAGTACTTTTGCACTCTCCTGACTTTTCCAATCACATGAACATTCGATTGGAAGCTGTTTTGGACAACTTTTCTTTTCTTCCTGCCAAACACTTGGCAGACATCTCTGCAACTTCTAGAACACGATGGGAGATGTTTTCTGTGCTGGCACAGTTTCTCCTAGCCAGACATACTGGGAAAGCGTTTTGCTAAGATGTAGACTACAAAAGACGCTAAAGACGAAGGTAGGATGCTGTCCGGAGCTAAGAGCCGCTCCCGGGCGTCTTTGGGCAGAAGCCGCGCTAAGGAGAGCACTGTGAGCGGCACAATCGTCTTTGCGCGAAGAAGCCGCTTCTTCGGCTCCGGGAGCCGGGGAGACCGACAGCTTCAGGAAGGTGAAGAAGCAAGCTGTACAACACTGGGATTGTGTGCGCAGCTTGCCAACTGATAGAAAACAGTACTTTTGCACTCTCCTGACTTTTCCAATCACATGAAATTTTTATTGGAAGCTGTTTTGGACAACTTTTCTCCTCTTCCTGCCAAACACTTGGCAGACATCTCTGCAACTTCTAGAACACTGTGGGAGATGTTTTCTGTGCTGGCACAGTTTCTCCTTGCTCGATGTAGTGGAAAAGCTTTTTGCTGAGATGTAGATAAGAAGAGACGCTAAAGACAAAGGTAGGATGCTCTCCGGAGCTAAGAGCCGCTCCCGGGCGTCTTTGGGCAGAAGCCGCGCTAAGGAGAGCACTGTGAGCGGCACAATCGTCTTTGTGCGAAGAAGCCACTTCTTCGGCTCCTGGAGACGGAGAGAGCGGCAGCTTCGGGAAGGTGAAGAAGCAAGCTGTACAACACTGGGATTGTGTGCGCACCTTGCCAACTGATACAAAACAGTACTTTTGCACTCTCCTGACTTTTCCAATCACATGAACATTCGATTGGAAGCTGTTTTGGACAACTTTTCTTTTCTTCCTGCCAAACACTTGGAAGACATCTCTGCAACTTCTAGAACACGATGGGAGATGTTTTCTGTGCTGGCACAGTTTCTCCTAGCCAGACATACTGGGAAAGCGTTTTGCTAAGATGTAGACTACAAAAGATGCTAAAGACGAAGGTAGGATGCTCTCCGGTGCTAAGAGCCGCTCCCGGGCGTCTTTGGGCAGAAGCCGCGCTAAGGAGAGCACTGTGAGCGGCACAATTGTCTTTGCGCGAAGAACTCGCTTCTTCGGCTCCGGGAGCCGGAGAGAGCGGCAGCTTCGGGAAGGTGAAGAAGCAAGCTGTACAACACTGGGATTGTGTGCGCAGCTTGCCAACTGATAGAAAACAGTACTTTTGCACTCTCCTGACTTTTCCAATCACATGAACATTCGATTGGAAGCTGTTTTGGACAACTTTTCTTTTCTTCCTGCCAAACACTTGGCAGACATCTCTGCAACTTCTAGAACACGATGGGAGATGTTTACTGTGCTGGCACAGTTTCTCCTAGCCAGACATACTGGGAAAGCGTTTTGCTAAGATGTAGACTACAAAAGACGCTAAAGACGAAGGTAGGATGCTCTCCGGTGCTAAGAGCCGCTCCCGGGCGTCTTTGGGCAGAAGCCGCGCTAAGGAGAGCACTGTGAGCGGCACAATCGTCTTTGCGCGAAGAAGCCGCTTCTGCGGCTCCGGGAGCCGGAGAGAGCGGCAGCTTCGGGAAGGTGAAGAAGCAAGCTGTACAACACTGGGATTGTGTGTGCACCCTACCAACTGATAGAAAACAGTACTTTTGCACTCTCCTGACTTTTCCAATCACATGAACATTCGATTGGAAGCTGTTTTGGACAACTTTTCTTTTCTTCCTGCCAAACACTTGGCAGACATCCGTGCAATGCCTAGAACACGATGGGAGATGTTTTCTGTGCTGGCACAGTTTCTCCTAGCCAGACATACTGGGAAAGCGTTTTGCTAAGATGTAGACTACAAAAGACGCTAAAGACGAAGGTAGGATGCTCTCCGGAGCTAAGAGCCGCTCCCAGGCGTCTTTGGGCAGAAGCCGCGCTAAGGAGAGCACCGTGAGCGGCACACTCATCTTTGCGGGAAGAAGCCGCTTCTGCGGCTCCGGGAGCCGGAGAGAGCGGCAGCTTCGGGAAGGTGAAGAAGCAAGCTGTAAAACACTGGGATTGTGTGCGCAACTTGCCAACTGATAGAAAACAGTACTTTTGCACTCTCCTGACTTTTCCAATCACATGAACATTCGATTGGAAGCTGTTTTGGACAACTTTTCTTTTCTTCCTGCCAAACACTTGGCAGACATCTCTGCAACTTCTAGAACACGATGGGAGATGTTTTCTGTGCTGGCACAGTTTTTCCTAGCCAGACATAGTGGGAAAGCGTTTTGCTAAGATGTAGACTACAAAAGACGCTAAAGACGAAGGTAGGATGCTCTCCGGAGCTAAGAGCCGCTCCCGGGCGTCTTTCGGCAGAAGCTGCGCTAAGGAGAGCACTGTGAGCGGCACAATCGTCTTTGCGCGAAGAAGCTGCTTCTTCGGCTCCGGGAGCCGGGGAGAGCGGCAGCTTCGGGAAGGTGAAGAAGCAAGCTGTACAACACTGGGATTGTGTGCGCACCTTGCCAACTGATAGAGAACAGTACTTTTGCACTCTCCTGACTTTTCCAATCACATGAACATTCGATTGGAAGCTGTTTTGGACAACTTTTCTTTTCTTCCTGCCAAACACTTGTCAGACATCTCTGCAACTTCTTAAACACGATGGGAGATGTTTTCTGTGCTGGCACAGTTTTTCCTAGCCAGACATAGTGGGAAAGCGTTTTGCTAAGATGTAGACTACAAAAGACGCTAAAGACGAAGGTAGGATGCTCTCCGGAGCTAAGAGCCGCTCCCGGGCGTCTTTGGGCAGAAGCCGCGCTAAGGAGAGCACTGTGAGCAGCACAATCGTCTTTGTGCGAAGAAGCCGCTTATTCGGCTCCGGGAGCCGGGGAGAGCGGCAGCTTCGGGAAGGTGAAGAAGCAAGCTGTACAACACTGGGATTGTGTGCGCAGCTTGCCAACTGATAGAAAACAGTACTTTTGCACTCTCCTGACTTTTCCAATCACATGAACATTCGATTGGAAGCTGTTTTGGACAACTTTTCTTTTCTTCCTGCCAAACACTTGGCAGACATCCGTGCAATGCCTAGAACACGATGGGAGATGTTTTCTGTGCTGGCACAGTTTCTCCTAGCCAGACATACTGGGAAAGCGTTTTGCTAAGATGTAGACTACAAAAGACGCTAAAGACGAAGGTAGGATGCTCTCCGGAGCTAAGAGCCGCTCCCAGGCGTCTTTGGGCAGAAGCCGCGCTAAGGAGAGCACTGTGAGCGGCACACTCGTCTTTGCGGGAAGAAGCCGCTTCTGCGGCTCCGGGAGCCGGAGAGAGCGGCAGCTTCGGGAAGGTGAAGAAGCAAGCTGTAAAACACTGGGATTGTGTGCGCAACTTGCCAACTGATAGAAAACAGTACTTTTGCACTCTCCTGACTTTTCCAATCACATGAACATTCGATTGGAAGCTGTTTTGGACTTTTCTTTTCTTCCTGCCAAACACTTGGCAGACATGTCTGCAACTTCTAGAACACGATGGGAGATGTTTTCTGTGCTGGCACAGTTTTTCCTAGCCAGACATAGTGGGAAAGCGTTTTGCTAAGATGTAGACTACAAAAGACGCTAAAGACGAAGGTAGGATGCTCTCCGGAGCTAAGAGCCGCTCCCGGGCGTCTTTCGGCAGAAGCTGCGCTAAGGAGAGCACTGTGAGCGGCACAATCGTCTTTGCGCGAAGAAGCCGCTTCTTCGGCTCCGGGAGCCGGGGAGAGCGGCAGCTTCGGGAAGGTGAAGAAGCAAGCTGTACAACACTGGGATTGTGTGCGCACCTTGCCAACTGATAGAAAACAGTACTTTTGCACTCTCCTGACTTTTCCAATCACATGAACATTCGATTGGAAGCTCTTTTGGACAACTTTTCTTTTCTTCCTGCCAAACACTTGTCAGACATCTCTGCAACTTCTTAAACACGATGGGAGATGTTTTCTGTGCTGGCACAGTTTTTCCTAGCCAGATATAGTGGGAAAGCGTTTTGCTAAGATGTAGACTACAAAAGACGCTAAAGACGAAGGTAGGATGCTCTCCGGAGCTAAGAGCCGCTCCCGGGCGTCTTTGGGCAGAAGCCGCGCTAAGGAGAGCACTGTGAGCGGCACAATCGTCTTTGCGCGAAGAAGCCGCTTCTTCGGCTCCGGGAGCCGGGGAGAGCGGCAGCTTCGGGAAGGTAGGAAGCAAGCTGTACAACACTGGGATTGTGTGCGCAGCTTGCCAACAGATAAAAAACAGTACCTTTGCACTCTCCTGACTTTTCCAATCACGTGAACATTCGATTGGAAGCTGTTTTGGACAACTTTTCTTTTCTTCCTGCCAAACACTTGGCAGACCTCCGTGCAACTTCTAGAACACGAAGGGAGATGTTTTCTGTGCTGGCACAGTTTCTCCTAGCCAGACATACTGGGAAAGCGTTTTGCTAAGATGTAGACTACAAAAGACGCTAAAGACGAAGGTAGGATGCTCTCCGGAGCTAAGAGCCGCTCCCGGGCGTCTTTCGGCAGAAGCCGCGCTAAGGAGAGCACTGTGAGCGGCACAATCGTCTTTGCGCGAAGAAGCCGCTTCTTCGGCTCCGGGAGCCGGGGAGAGCGGCAGCTTCGGGAAGGTGAAGAAGCAAGCTGTACAACACTGGGATTGTGTGCGCAACTTGCCAACTGATAGAAAACAGTACTTTTGCACTCTCCTGACTTTTCCAATCACATGAACATTCGATTGGAAGCTGTTTTGGACAACTTTTCTTTTCTTCCTGCCAAACACTTGGCAGACATCTCTGCAACTTCTAGAACACGATGGGAGATGTTTTCTGTGCTGGCACAGTTTTTCCTAGCCAGACATAGTGGGAAAGCGTTTTGCTAAGATGTAGACTACAAAAGACGCTAAAGACGAAGGTAGGATGCTCTCCGGAGCTAAGAGCCGCTCCCGGGCGTCTTTCGGCAGAAGCCGCGCTAAGGAGAGCACTGTGAGCGGCACAATCGTCTTTGCGCGAAGAAGCCGCTTCTTCGGCTCCGAGAGCCGGGGAGAGCGGCAGCTTCGGGAAGGTGAAGAAGCAAGCTGTTCAACACTGGGATTGTGTGCGCACCTTGCCAACTGATAGAAAACAGTACTTTTGCACTCTCCTGACTTTTCCAATCACATGAACATTCGATTGGAAGCTGTTTTGGACAACTTTTCTTTTCTTCCTGCCAAACACTTGGCAGACCTCCGTGCAACTTCTAGAACACTCTGGGAGATGTTTTCTGTGCTGGCACAGTTTCTCCTTGCTCGATGTAGTGGAAAAGCTTTTTGCTGAGATGTAGATGAGAAGAGACGCTAAAGACAAAGGTAGGATGCTCTCCGGAGCTAAGAGCCGCTCCCGGGCGTCTTTGGGCAGAAGCCGCGCTAAGGAGAGCACTGTGAGCGGCACAATCGTCTTTGCGCGAAGAAGCCGCTTCTGCGGCTCCGGGAGCCGGAGAGAGCGGCAGCTTCGGGAAGGTGAAGAAGCAAGCTCTACAACACTGGGATTGTGTGCGCAGCTTGCCAACTGATAGAAAACAGTACTTTTGCACTCTCCTGACTTTTCCAATCACATGAACATTCGATTGGAAGCTGTTTTGGACAACTTTTCTTTTCTTCCTGCCAAACACTTGGCAGACCTCCGTGCAACTTCTAGAACACGATGGGAGATGTTTTCTGTGCTGGCACAGTTTCTCCTAGCCAGACATACTGGGAAAGCGTTTTGCTAAGATGTAGACTACAAAAGACGCTAAAGACGAAGGTAGGATGCTCTCCGGAGCTAAGAGCCGCTCCCGGGCGTCTTTGGGCAGAAGCCGCGCTAAGGAGAGCACTGTGAGCGGCACAATCGTCTTTGCGCGAAGAAGCCGCTTCTTCGGCTCCGGGAGCCGGGGACAGCGGCAGCTTCGGGAAGGTGAAGAAGCAAGCTGTAAAACACTGGGATTGTGTGCGCAACTTGCCAACTGATAGAAAACAGTACTTTTGCACTCTCCTGACTTTTCCAATCACATGAACATTCGATTGGAAACTGTTTTGGACAACTTTTCTTTTCTTCCTGCCAAACACTTGGCAGACATCTCTGCAACTTCTAGAACACGATGGGAGATGTTTTCTGTGCTGGCACAGTTTTTCCTAGCCAGACATAGTGGGAAAGCGTTTTGCTAAGATGTAGACTACAAAAGACGCTAAAGACGAAGGTAGGATGCTCTCCGGAGCTAAGAGCCACTCCCGGGCGTCTTTGGGCAGAAGCCGCGCTAAGGAGAGCACTGTGAGCGGCACAATCGTCTTTGCGCGAAGAAGCCGCTTCTTCGGCTCCGGGAGCCGGGGAGAGCGGCAGCTTCGGGAAGGTGAAGAAGCAAGCTGTTCAACACTGGGATTGTGTGCGCACCTTGCCAACTGATAGAAAACAGTACTTTTGCACTCTCCTGACTTTTCCAATCACATGAACATTCGATTGGAAGCTCTTTTGGACAACTTTTCTTTTCTTCCTGCCAAACACTTGGCAGACATCTCTACAACTTCTTAAACACGATGGGAGATATTTTCTGTGCTGGCACAGTTTTTCCTAGCCAGACATAGTGGGAAAGCATTTTGCTAAGATGTAGACTACAAAAGACACTAAAGACGAAGGTAGGATGCTCTCCGGAGCTAAGAGCCGCTCCCGGGCGTCTTTGGGCAGAAGCCGCGCTAAGGAGAGCACTGTGAGCGGCACAATCGTCTTTGTGCGAAGAAGCCGCTTCTTCGGCTCCGGGAGCCGGGGAGAGCGGCAGCTTCGGGAAGGTAGGAAGCAAGCTGTACAACACTGGGATTGTGTGCGCACCTTGCCAACAGATAAAAAACAGTACCTTTGCACTCTCCTGACTTTTCCAATCACATGAACATTCGATTGGAAGCTGTTTTGGACAACTTTTCTTTTCTTCCTGCCAAACACTTGGCAGACATGTCTGCAACTTCTAGAACACGATGGGAGATGTTTTCTGTGCTGGCACAGTTTTTCCTAGCCAGACATAGTGGGAAAGCGTTTTGCTAAGATGTAGACTACAAAAGACACTAAAGACAAAGGTAGGATGCTCTCCGGAGCTAAGAGCCGCTCCCGGGCGTCTTTGGGCAGAAGCCACGCTAAGGAGAGCACTGTGAGAAGCACAATCGTCTTTGCGCGAAGAAGCCGCTTCTGCGGCTCTGGGAGCCGGAGAGAGCGGCAGCTTCGGGAAGGTGAAGAAGCAAGCTGTACAACACTGGGATTGTGCGCGCACCTTGCCAACTGATAGAAAACAGTACTTTTGCACTCTCCTGACTTTTCCAATCACATGAACATTCGATTGGAAGCTGTTTTGGACAACTTTTCTTTTCTTCCTGCCAAACACTTGGCAGACATCTCTGCAACTTCTAGAACATGATGGGAGATGTTTTCTGTGCTGGCACAGTTTCTCCTAGCCAGACATACTGGGAAAGCGTTTTGCTAAGATGTAGACTACAAAAGACGCTAAAGACGAAGGTAGGATGCTCTCCGGAGCTAAGAGCCGCTCCCGGGCGTCTTTGGGCAGAAGCCGCGCTAAGGAGAGCACTGTGAGCGGCACAATCGTCTTTGCGCGAAGAAGCCGCTTCTTCGGCTCCCGGAGACGGAGAGAGCGGCAGCTTCGGGAAGGTGAAGAAGCAAGCTGTACAACACTGGGATTGTGTGCGCACCTTGCCAACTGATAGAAAACAGTACTTTTGCACTCTCCTGACTTTTCCAATCACATGAACATTCGATTGGAAGCTGTTTTGGACAACTTTTCTTCCTGCCAAACACTTGGCAGACATCTCTGCAACTGCTAGAACACGGTGGGAGATGTTTTCTGTTCTGGCACAGTTTCTCTTAGCCAGACATAGTGGGAAAGCATTTTGCTAAGATGTAGACTACAAAAGACGCTAAAGACGAAGGTAGGATGCTGTCCGGAGCTAAGAGCCGCTCTCGGGCGTCTTTGGGCAGAAGCCACGCTAAGGAGAGCACTGTGAGCGGCACAATCGTCTTTGCGCGAAGAAGCCGCTTCTTCGGCTCCGGGAGCCGGGGAGACCGACATCTTCAGGAAGGTGAAGAAGCAAGCTGTACAACACTGGGATTGTGTGCGCAGCTAGCCAACTGATAGAAAACAGTACTTTTGCACTCTCCTGACTTTTCCAATCACATGAACTTTCGATTGGAAGCTGTTTTGGACAACTTTTCTTTTCTTCCTGCCAAACACTTGGCAGACATCTCTGCAATTTCTAGAACACGATGGGAGATGTTTTCAGTGCTGGCACAGTTTCTCCTAGCCAGACATACTGGAAAAGCGTTTTGCTAAGATGTAGACTACAAAAGACGCTAAAGACGAAGGTAGGATGCTCTCCGGTGCTAAGAGCCGCTCCCGGGCGTCTTTGGGCAGAAGCCGCGCTAAGGAGAGCACTGTGAGCGGCACAATCGTCTTTGCGCGAAGAAGCCGCTTCTTCGGCTCCCGGAGACGGAGAGAGCGGCAGCTTCGGGAAGGTGAAGAAGCAAGCTGTACAACACTGGGATTGTGTGCGCACCTTGCCAACTGATAGAAAACAGTACTTTTGCACTCTCCTGACTTTTCCAATCACATGAACATTCGATTGGAAGCTGTTTTGGACAACTTTTCTTTTCTTCCTGCCAAACACTTGGCAGACATCTCTGAAACATCTAGAACACGATGGGAGATGTTTTCTGTGCTGGCACAGTTTCTCCTAGCCAAACATACTGGGAAAGCGTTTTGCTAAGATGTAGACTACAAAAGACGCTAAAGACGAAGGTAGGATGCTCTCCGGAGCTAAGAGCCGCTCCCAGGCGTCTTTGGGCAGAAGCCGCGCTAAGGAGAGCACTGTGAGCGGCACAATCGTCTTTGCGCGAAGAAGCCGCTTCTTCGGCTCCGGGAGCCGGTGAGAGCGGCAGCTTCGGGAATGTGAAGAAGCAAGCTGTACAACACTGGGATTGTGTGCGCACATTGCCAACTGATAGAAAACAGTACTTTTGCACTCTCCTGACTTTTCCAATCACATGAACATTCGATTGGAAGCTGTTTTGGACAACTTTTCTTTTCTTCCTGCCAAACACTTGGCAGACATCTCTGCAACTTCTAGAACACGATGGGAGATGTTTTCTGTGCTGGCACAGTTTCTCCTAGCCAGACATACTGGGAAAGCGTTTTGCTAAGATGTAGACTACAAAAGACGCTAAAGACGAAGGTAGGATGCTCTCCGGAGCTAAGAGCCGCTCCCAGGCGTCTTTCGGCAGAAGCCGCGCTAAGGAGAGCACTGTGAGCGGCACAATTGTCTTTGCGCGAAGAAGCCGCTTCTTCGGCTCCGGGAGCCAGAGAGAGCGGCAGCTTCGGGAAGGTGAAGAAGCAAGCTGTACAACACTGGGATTGTGTGCGCAGCTTGCCAACTGATAGAAAACAGTACTTTTGCACTCTCCTGACTTTTCCAATCACATGAACATTCGATTGGAAGCTGTTTTGGACAACTTTTCTTTTCTTCCTGCCAAACACTTGGCAGACATCTCTGCAACTTCTAGAACACGATGGGAGATGTTTAATGTGCTGGCACAGTTTCTCCTAGCCAGACATACTGGGAAAGCGTTTTGCTAAGATGTAGACTACAAAAGACGCTAAAGACGAAGGTAGGATGCTCTCCGGTGCTAAGAGCCGCTCCCGGGCGTCTTTGGGCAGAAGCCGCGCTAAGGAGAGCACTGTGAGCGGCACAATCGTCTTTGCGCGAAGAAGCCGCTTCTGCGGCTCCTGGAACCGGAGAGAGCGGCAGCTTCGGGAAGGTGAAGAAGCAAGCTGTACAACACTGGGATTGTGTGTGCACCCTACCAACTGATAGAAAACAGTACTTTTGCACTCTCCTGACTTTTCCAATCACATGAACATTCGATTGGAAGCTGTTTTGGACAACTTTTCTTTTCTTCCTGCCAAACACTTGGCAGACATCCGTGCAATGCCTAGAACACGATGGGAGATGTTTTCTGTGCTGGCACAGTTTCTCCTAGCCAGACATACTGGGAAAGCGTTTTGCTAAGATGTAGACTACAAAAGACGCTAAAGACGAAGGTAGGATGCTCTCCGGAGCTAAGAGCCGCTCCCAGGCGTCTTTGGGCAGAAGCCGCGCTAAGGAGAGCACTGTGAGCGGCACACTCGTCTTTGCGGGAAGAAGCCGCTTCTGCGGCTCCGGGAGCCGTGAGAGCGGCAGCTTCGGGAAGGTGAAGAAGCAAGCTGTTCAACACTTGTATTGTGTGCGCACCTTGCCAACTGATAGAAAACAGTACTTTTGCACTCTCCTGAGTTTTCCAATCACATGAACATTCGATTGGAAGCTCTTTTGGACAACTTTTCTTTTCTTCCTGCCAAACACTTGGCAGACATCTCTGCAACTTCTTAAACACGATGGGAGATATTTTCTGTGCTGGCACAGTTTCTCCTAGCCAGACATACTGGGAAAGCGTTTTGCTAAGATGTAGACTACAAAAGACGCTAAAGACGAAGGTAGGATGCTCTCCGGAGCTAAGAGCCGCTCCCAGGCGTCTTTGGGCAGAAGCCGCGCTAAGGAGAGCACTGTGAGCGGCACACTCGTCTTTGCGGGAAGAAGCCGCTTCTGCGGCTCCGGGAGCCGGAGAGAGCGGCAGCTTCGGGAAGGTGAAGAAGCAAGCTGTAAAACACTGGGATTGTGTGCGCAACTTGCCAACTGATAGAAAACAGTACTTTTGCACTCTCCTGACTTTTCCAATCACATGAACATTCGATTGGAAGCTCTTTTGGACAACTTTTCTTTTCTTCCTGCCAAACACTTGGCAGACATCTCTGCAACTTCTAGAACACGATGGGAGATGTTTTCTGTGCTGGCACAGTTTTTCCTAGCAAGACATAGTGGGAAAGCGTTTTGCTAAGATGTAGACTACAAAAGACGCTAAAGACGAAGGTAGGATGCTCTCCGGAGCTAAGAGCCGCTCCCGGGCGTCTTTCGGCAGAAGCCGCGCTAAGGAGAGCACTGTGAGCGGCACAATCGTCTTTGCGCGAAGAAGCCACTTCTTCGGCTCCGAGAGCCGGGGAGAGCGGCAGCTTCGGGAAGGTGAAGAAGCAAGCTGTTCAACACTGGGATTGTGTGCGCACCTTGCCAACTGATAGAAAACAGTACTTTTGCACTCTCCTGACTTTTCCAATCACATGAACATTCGATTGGAAGCTGTTTTGGACAACTTTTCTTTTCTTCCTGCCAAACACTTGGCAGACCTCCGTGCAACTTCTAGAACACTCTGGGAGATGTTTTCTGTGCTGGCACAGTTTTTCCTAGCCAGACATAGTGGGAAAGCGTTTTGCTAAGATGTAGACTACAAAAGACGCTAAAGACGAAGGTAGGATGCTCTCCGGAGCTAAGAGCCGCTCCCGGGCGTCTTTCGGCAGAAGCCGCGCTAAGGAGAGCACTGTGAGCGGCACAATCGTCTTTGCGCGAAGAAGCCGCTTCTTCGGCTCCGAGAGCCGGGGAGAGCGGCAGCTTCGGGAAGGTGAAGAAGCAAGCTGTTCAACACTGGGATTGTGTGCGCACCTTGCCAACTGATAGAAAACAGTACTTTTGCACTCTCCTGACTTTTCCAATCACATGAACATTCGATTGGAAGCTGTTTTGGACAACTTTTCTTTTCTTCCTGCCAAACACTTGGCAGACCTCCGTGCAACTTCTAGAACACTCTGGGAGATGTTTTCTGTGCTGGCACAGTTTCTCCTTGCTCGATGTAGTGGAAAAGCTTTTTGCTGAGATGTAGATGAGAAGAGACGCTAAAGACAAAGGTAGGATGCTCTCCGGAGCTAAGAGCCGCTCCCGGGCGTCTTTGGGCAGAAGCCGCGCTAAGGAGAGCACTGTGAGCGGCACAATCGTCTTTGCGCGAAGAAGCCGCTTCTGCGGCTCCAGGAGCCGGAGAGAGCGGCAGCTTCGGGAAGGTGAAGAAGCAAGCTCTACAACACTGGGATTGTGTGCGCAGCTTGCCAACTGATAGAAAACAGTACTTTTGCACTCTCCTGACTTTTCCAATCACATGAACATTCGATTGGAAGCTGTTTTGGACAACTTTTCTTTTCTTCCTGCCAAACACTTGGCAGACCTCCGTGCAACTTCTAGAACACGATGGGAGATGTTTTCTGTGCTGGCACAGTTTCTCCTAGCCAGACATACTGGGAAAGCGTTTTGCTAAGATGTAGACTACAAAAGACGCTAAAGACGAAGGTAGGATGCTCTCCGGAGCTAAGAGCCGCTCCCGGGCGTCTTTGGGCAGAAGCCGCGCTAAGGAGAGCACTGTGAGCGGCACAATCGTCTTTGCGCGAAGAAGCCGCTTCTTCGGCTCCGGGAGCCGGGGAGAGCGGCAGCTTCGGGAAGGTGAAGAAGCAAGCTGTAAAACACTGGGATTGTGTGCGCAACTTGCCAACTGATAGAAAACAGTACTTTTGCACTCTCCTGACTTTTCCAATCACATGAACATTCGATTGGAAGCTGTTTTGGACAACTTTTCTTTTCTTCCTGCCAAACACTTGGCAGACATCTCTGCAACTTCTAGAACACGATGGGAGATGTTTTCTGTGCTGGCACAGTTTTTCCTAGCCAGACATAGTGGGAAAGCGTTTTGCTAAGATGTAGACTACAAAAGACGCTAAAGACGAAGGTAGGATGCTCTCCGGAGCTAAGAGCCACTCCCGGGCGTCTTTGGGCAGAAGCCGCGCTAAGGAGAGCACTGTGAGCGGCACAATCGTCTTTGCGCAAAGAAGCCGCTTCTTCGGCTCCGGGAGCCGGGGAGAGCGGCAGCTTCGGGAAGGTGAAGAAGCAAGCTGTTCAACACTGGGATTGTGTGCGCACCTTGCCAACTGATAGAAAACAGTACTTTTGCACTCTCCTGACTTTTCCAATCACATGAACATTCGATTGGAAGCTCTTTTGGACAACTTTTCTTTTCTTCCTGCCAAACACTTGGCAGACATCTCTGCAACTTCTTAAACACGATGGGAGATATTTTCTGTGCTGGCACAGTTTTTCCTAGCCAGACATAGTGGGAAAGCATTTTGCTAAGATGTAGACTACAAAAGACACTAAAGACGAAGGTAGGATGCTCTCCGGAGCTAAGAGCCGCTCCCGGGCGTCTTTGGGCAGAAGCCGCGCTAAGGAGAGCACTGTGAGCGGCACAATCGTCTTTGTGCGAAGAAGCCGCTTCTTCGGCTCCGGGAGCCGGGGAGAGCGGCAGCTTCGGGAAGGTAGGAAGCAAGCTGTACAACACTGGGATTGTGTGCGCACCTTGCCAACAGATAAAAAACAGTACCTTTGCACTCTCCTGACTTTTCCAATCACATGAACATTCGATTGGAAGCTGTTTTGGACAACTTTTCTTTTCTTCCTGCCAAACACTTGGCAGACATCTCTGCAACTTCTAGAACACGATGGGAGATGTTTTCTGTGCTGGCACAGTTTTTCCTAGCCAGACATAGTGGGAAAGCGTTTTGCTAAGATGTAGACTACAAAAGACACTAAAGACGAAGGTAGGATGCTCTCCGGAGCTAAGAGCCGCTCCCGGGCGTCTTTGGGCAGAAGCCACGCTAAGGAGAGCACTGTGAGAAGCACAATCGTCTTTGCGCGAAGAAGCCGCTTCTGCGGCTCTGGGAGCCGGAGAGAGCGGCAGCTTCGGGAAGGTGAAGAAGCAAGCTGTACAACACTGGGATTGTGCGCGCACCTTGCCAACTGATAGAAAACAGTACTTTTGCACTCTCTTGACTTTTCCAATCACATGAACATTCGATTGGAAGCTGTTTTGGACAACTTTTCTTTTCTTCCTGCCAAACACTTGGCAGACATCTCTGCAACTTCTAGAACATGATGGGAGATGTTTTCTGTGCTGGCACAGTTTCTCCTAGCCAGACATACTGGGAAAGCGTTTTGCTAAGATGTAGACTACAAAAGACGCTAAAGACGAAGGTAGGATGCTCTCCGGAGCTAAGAGCCGCTCCCGGGCGTCTTTGGGCAGAAGCCGCGCTAAGGAGAGCACTGTGAGCGGCACAATCGTCTTTGCGCGAAGAAGCCGCTTCTTCGGCTCCCGGAGACGGAGAGAGCGGCAGCTTCGGGAAGGTGAAGAAGCAAGCTGTACAACACTGGGATTGTGTGCGCACCTTGCCAACTGATAGAAAACAGTACTTTTGCACTCTCCTGACTTTTCCAATCACATGAACATTCGATTGGAAGCTGTTTTGGACAACTTTTCTTCCTGCCAAACACTTGGCAGACATCTCTGCAACTGCTAGAACACGGTGGGAGATGTTTTCTGTTCTGGCACAGTTTCTCCTAGCCAGACATAGTGGGAAAGCATTTTGCTAAGATGTAGACTACAAAAGACGCTAAAGACGAAGGTAGGATGCTGTCCGGAGCTAAGAGCCGCTCTCGGGCGTCTTTGGGCAGAAGCCGCGCTAAGGAGAGCACTGTGAGCGGCACAATCGTCTTTGCGCGAAGAAGCCGCTTCTTCGGCTCCGGGAGCCGGGGAGACCGACATCTTCAGGAAGGTGAAGAAGCAAGCTGTACAACACTGGGATTGTGTGCGCAGCTAGCCAACTGATAGAAAACAGTACTTTTGCACTCTCCTGACTTTTCCAATCACATGAACTTTCGATTGGAAGCTGTTTTGGACAACTTTTCTTTTCTTCCTGCCAAACACTTGGCAGACATCTCTGCAATTTCTAGAACACGATGGGAGATGTTTTCAGTGCTGGCACAGTTTCTCCTAGCCAGACATACTGGAAAAGCGTTTTGCTAAGATGTAGACTACAAAAGACGCTAAAGACGAAGGTAGGATGCTCTCCGGTGCTAAGAGCCGCTCCCGGGCGTCTTTGGGCAGAAGCCGCGCTAAGGAGAGCACTGTGAGCGGCACAATCGTCTTTGCGCGAAGAAGCCGCTTCTTCGGCTCCCGGAGACGGAGAGAGCGGCAGCTTCGGGAAGGTGAAGAAGCAAGCTGTACAACACTGGGATTGTGTGCGCACCTTGCCAACTGATAGAAAACAGTACTTTTGCACTCTCCTGACTTTTCCAATCACATGAACATTCGATTGGAAGCTGTTTTGGACAACTTTTCTTTTCTTCCTGCCAAACACTTGGCAGACATCTCTGAAACATCTAGAACACGATGGGAGATGTTTTCTGTGCTGGCACAGTTTCTCCTAGCCAAACATACTGGGAAAGCGTTTTGCTAAGATGTAGACTACAAAAGACGCTAAAGACGAAGGTAGGATGCTCTCCGGAGCTAAGAGCCGCTCCCAGGCGTCTTTGGGCAGAAGCCGCGCTAAGGAGAGCACTGTGAGCGGCACAATCGTCTTTGCGCGAAGAAGCCGCTTCTTCGGCTCCGGGAGCCGGGGAGAGCGGCAGCTTCGGGAATGTGAAGAAGCAAGCTGTACAACACTGGGATTGTGTGCGCACATTGCCAACTGATAGAAAACAGTACTTTTGCACTCTCCTGACTTTTCCAATCACATGAACATTCGATTGGAAGCTGTTTTGGACAACTTTTCTTTTCTTCCTGCCAAACACTTGGCAGACATCCGTGCAATGCCTAGAACACGATGGGAGATGTTTTCTGTGCTGGCACAGTTTCTCCTAGCCAGACATAGTGGGAAAGCGTTTTGCTAAGATGTAGACTACAAAAGACGCTAAAGACGAAGGTAGGATGCTCTCCGGAGCTAAGAGCCGCTCCCGGGCGTCTTTCGGCAGAAGCTGTGCTAAGGAGAGCACTGTGAGCGGCACAATCGTCTTTGCGCGAAGAAGCCGCTTCTTCGGCTCCGGGAGCCGGGGAGAGCGGCAGCTTCGGGAAGGTGAAGAAGCAAGCTGTACAACACTGGGATTGTGTGCGCACCTTGCCAACTGATAGAAAACAGTACTTTTGCACTCTCCTGACTTTTCCAATCACATGAACATTCGATTGGAAGCTCTTTTGGACAACTTTTCTTTTCTTCCTGCCAAACACTTGTCAGACATCTCTGCAACTTCTTAAACACGATCGGAGATGTTTTCTGTGCTGGCACAGTTTTTCCTAGCCAGACATAGTGGGAAAGCGTTTTGCTAAGATGTAGACTACAAAAGACGCTAAAGACGAAGGTAGGATGCTCTCCGGAGATAAGAGCCGCTCCCGGGCGTCTTTGGGCAGAAGCCGCGCTAAGGAGAGCACTGTGAGCGGCACAATCGTCTTTGTGCGAAGAAGCCGCTTCTTCGGCTCCGGGAGCCGGGGAGAGCGGCAGCTTCGGGAAGGTAGGAAGCAAGCTGTACAACACTGGGATTGTGTGCGCAGCTTGCCAACAGATAAAAAACAGTACCTTTGCACTCTCCTGACTTTTCCAATCACATGAACATTCGATTGGAAGCTGTTTTGGACAACTTTTCTTTTCTTCCTGCCAAACACTTGGCAGACATCTCTGCAACTTCTAGAACACTATGGGAGATGTTTTCTGTGCTGGCACAGTTTCTCCTAGCCAGACATACTGGGAAAGCGTTTTGCTAAGATGTAGACTACAAAAGACGCTAAAGACGAAGGTAGGATGCTCTCCGGAGCTAAGAGCCGCTCCCGGGCGTCTTTGGGCAGAAGCCGCGCTAAGGAGAGCACTGTGAGCGGCACAATCGTCTTTGCGCGAAGAAGCCGCTTCTTCGGCTCCGGGAGCCGGGGAGAGCGGCAGCTTCGGGAAGGTGAAGAAGCAAGCTCTACAACACTGGGATTGTGTGCGCAGCTTGCCAACTGATAGAAAACAGTACTTTTGCACTCTCCTGACTTTTCCAATCACATGAACATTCGATTGGAAGCTGTTTTGGACAACTTTTCTTTTCTTCCTGCCAAACACTTGGCAGACCTCCGTGCAACTTCTAGAACACGATGGGAGATGTTTTCTGTGCTGGCACAGTTTCTCCTAGCCAGACATAGTGGGAAAGCGTTTTGCTAAGATGTAGACTACAAAAGACACTAAAGACGAAGGTAGGATGCTCTCCGGAGCTAAGAGCCGCTCCCGGGCGTCTTTGGGCAGAAGCCACGCTAAGGAGAGCACTGTGAGAAGCACAATCGTCTTTGCGCGAAGAAGCCGCTTCTGCGGCTCTGGGAGCCGGAGAGAGCGGCAGCTTCGGGAAGGTGAAGAAGCAAGCTGTACAACACTGGGATTGTGCGCGCACCTTGCCAACTGATAGAAAACAGTACTTTTGCACTCTCTTGACTTTTCCAATCACATGAACATTCGATTGGAAGCTGTTTTGGACAACTTTTCTTTTCTTCCTGCCAAACACTTGGCAGACCTCCGTGCAACTTCTAGAACACGATGGGAGATGTTTTCTGTGCTGGCACAGTTTTTCCTAGCCAGACATAGTGGGAAAGCGTTTTGCTAAGATGTAGACTACAAAAGACGCTAAAGACGAAGGTAGGATGCTCTCCGGAGCTAAGAGCCACTCCCGGGCGTCTTTCGGCAGAAGCCGCGCTAAGGAGAGCACTGTGAGCGGCACAATCGTCTTTGCGCGAAGAAGCCGCTTCTTCGGCTCCGGGAGCCGGGGAGAGCGGCAGCTTCGGGAAGGTAGGAAGCAAGCTGTACAACACTGGGATTGTGTGCGCACCTTGCCAACAGATAAAAAACAGTACCTTTGCACTCTCCTGACTTTTCCAATCACATGAACATTCGATTGGAAGCTGTTTTGGACAACTTTTCTTTTCTTCCTGCCAAACACTTGGCAGACATCTCTGCAACTTCTAGAACACGATGGGAGATGTTTTCTGTGCTGGCACAGTTTTTCCTAGCCAGACATAGTGGGAAAGCGTTTTGCTAAGATGTAGACTACAAAAGACACTAAAGACGAAGGTAGGATGCTCTCCGGAGCTAAGAGCCGCTCCCGGGCGTCTTTGGGCAGAAGCCACGCTAAGGAGAGCACTGTGAGAAGCACAATCGTCTTTGCGCGAAGAAGCCGCTTCTGCGGCTCTGGGAGCCGGAGAGAGCGGCAGCTTCGGGAAGGTGAAGAAGCAAGCTGTACAACACTGGGATTGTGCGCGCACCTTGCCAACTGATAGAAAACAGTACTTTTGCACTCTCTTGACTTTTCCAATCACATGAACATTCGATTGGAAGCTGTTTTGGACAACTTTTCTTTTCTTCCTGCCAAACACTTGGCAGACATCTCTGCAACTTCTAGAACATGATGGGAGATGTTTTCTGTGCTGGCACAGTTTCTCCTAGCCAGACATACTGGGAAAGCGTTTTGCTAAGATGTAGACTACAAAAGACGCTAAAGACGAAGGTAGGATGCTCTCCGGAGCTAAGAGCCGCTCCCGGGCGTCTTTGGGCAGAAGCCGCGCTAAGGAGAGCACTGTGAGCGGCACAATCGTCTTTGCGCGAAGAAGCCGCTTCTTCGGCTCCCGGAGACGGAGAGAGCGGCAGCTTCGGGAAGGTGAAGAAGCAAGCTGTACAACACTGGGATTGTGTGCGCACCTTGCCAACTGATAGAAAACAGTACTTTTGCACTCTCCTGACTTTTCCAATCACATGAACATTCGATTGGAAGCTGTTTTGGACAACTTTTCTTCCTGCCAAACACTTGGCAGACATCTCTGCAACTGCTAGAACACGGTGGGAGATGTTTTCTGTTCTGGCACAGTTTCTCCTAGCCAGACATAGTGGGAAAGCATTTTGCTAAGATGTAGACTACAAAAGACGCTAAAGACGAAGGTAGGATGCTGTCCGGAGCTAAGAGCCGCTCTCGGGCGTCTTTGGGCAGAAGCCGCGCTAAGGAGAGCACTGTGAGCGGCACAATCGTCTTTGCGCGAAGAAGCCGCTTCTTCGGCTCCGGGAGCCGGGGAGACCGACATCTTCAGGAAGGTGAAGAAGCAAGCTGTACAACACTGGGATTGTGTGCGCAGCTAGCCAACTGATAGAAAACAGTACTTTTGCACTCTCCTGACTTTTCCAATCACATGAACTTTCGATTGGAAGCTGTTTTGGACAACTTTTCTTTTCTTCCTGCCAAACACTTGGCAGACATCTCTGCAATTTCTAGAACACGATGGGAGATGTTTTCAGTGCTGGCACAGTTTCTCCTAGCCAGACATACTGGAAAAGCGTTTTGCTAAGATGTAGACTACAAAAGACGCTAAAGACGAAGGTAGGATGCTCTCCGGTGCTAAGAGCCGCTCCCGGGCGTCTTTGGGCAGAAGCCGCGCTAAGGAGAGCACTGTGAGCGGCACAATCGTCTTTGCGCGAAGAAGCCGCTTCTTCGGCTCCCGGAGACGGAGAGAGCGGCAGCTTCGGGAAGGTGAAGAAGCAAGCTGTACAACACTGGGATTGTGTGCGCACCTTGCCAACTGATAGAAAACAGTACTTTTGCACTCTCCTGACTTTTCCAATCACATGAACATTCGATTGGAAGCTGTTTTGGACAACTTTTCTTTTCTTCCTGCCAAACACTTGGCAGACATCTCTGAAACATCTAGAACACGATGGGAGATGTTTTCTGTGCTGGCACAGTTTCTCCTAGCCAAACATACTGGGAAAGCGTTTTGCTAAGATGTAGACTACAAAAGACGCTAAAGACGAAGGTAGGATGCTCTCCGGAGCTAAGAGCCGCTCCCAGGCGTCTTTGGGCAGAAGCCGCGCTAAGGAGAGCACTGTGAGCGGCACAATCGTCTTTGCGCGAAGAAGCCGCTTCTTCGGCTCCGGGAGCCGGGGAGAGCGGCAGCTTCGGGAATGTGAAGAAGCAAGCTGTACAACACTGGGATTGTGTGCGCACATTGCCAACTGATAGAAAACAGTACTTTTGCACTCTCCTGACTTTTCCAATCACATGAACATTCGATTGGAAGCTGTTTTGGACAACTTTTCTTTTCTTCCTGCCAAACACTTGGCAGACATCCGTGCAATGCCTAGAACACGATGGGAGATGTTTTCTGTGCTGGCACAGTTTCTCCTAGCCAGACATAGTGGGAAAGCGTTTTGCTAAGATGTAGACTACAAAAGACGCTAAAGACGAAGGTAGGATGCTCTCCGGAGCTAAGAGCCGCTCCCGGGCGTCTTTCGGCAGAAGCTGTGCTAAGGAGAGCACTGTGAGCGGCACAATCGTCTTTGCGCGAAGAAGCCGCTTCTTCGGCTCCGGGAGCCGGGGAGAGCGGCAGCTTCGGGAAGGTGAAGAAGCAAGCTGTACAACACTGGGATTGTGTGCGCACCTTGCCAACTGATAGAAAACAGTACTTTTGCACTCTCCTGACTTTTCCAATCACATGAACATTCGATTGGAAGCTCTTTTGGACAACTTTTCTTTTCTTCCTGCCAAACACTTGTCAGACATCTCTGCAACTTCTTAAACACGATCGGAGATGTTTTCTGTGCTGGCACAGTTTTTCCTAGCCAGACATAGTGGGAAAGCGTTTTGCTAAGATGTAGACTACAAAAGACGCTAAAGACGAAGGTAGGATGCTCTCCGGAGATAAGAGCCGCTCCCGGGCGTCTTTGGGCAGAAGCCGCGCTAAGGAGAGCACTGTGAGCGGCACAATCGTCTTTGTGCGAAGAAGCCGCTTCTTCGGCTCCGGGAGCCGGGGAGAGCGGCAGCTTCGGGAAGGTAGGAAGCAAGCTGTACAACACTGGGATTGTGTGCGCAGCTTGCCAACAGATAAAAAACAGTACCTTTGCACTCTCCTGACTTTTCCAATCACATGAACATTCGATTGGAAGCTGTTTTGGACAACTTTTCTTTTCTTCCTGCCAAACACTTGGCAGACATCTCTGCAACTTCTAGAACACTATGGGAGATGTTTTCTGTGCTGGCACAGTTTCTCCTAGCCAGACATACTGGGAAAGCGTTTTGCTAAGATGTAGACTACAAAAGACGCTAAAGACGAAGGTAGGATGCTCTCCGGAGCTAAGAGCCGCTCCCGGGCGTCTTTGGGCAGAAGCCGCGCTAAGGAGAGCACTGTGAGCGGCACAATCGTCTTTGCGCGAAGAAGCCGCTTCTTCGGCTCCGGGAGCCGGGGAGAGCGGCAGCTTCGGGAAGGTGAAGAAGCAAGCTCTACAACACTGGGATTGTGTGCGCAGCTTGCCAACTGATAGAAAACAGTACTTTTGCACTCTCCTGACTTTTCCAATCACATGAACATTCGATTGGAAGCTGTTTTGGACAACTTTTCTTTTCTTCCTGCCAAACACTTGGCAGACCTCCGTGCAACTTCTAGAACACGATGGGAGATGTTTTCTGTGCTGGCACAGTTTCTCCTAGCCAGACATACTGGGAAAGCGTTTTGCTAAGATGTAGACTACAAAAGATGCTAAAGACGAAGGTAGGATGCTCTCCGGAGCTAAGAGCCGCTCCCGGGCGTCTTTGGGCAGAAGCCGCGCTAAGGAGAGCACTGTGAGCGGCACAATCGTCTTTGCGCGAAGAAGCCGCTTCTTCGGCTCCGGGAGCCGGGGAGAGCGGCAGCTTCGGGAAGGTGAAGAAGCAAGCTGTAAAACACTGGGATTGTGTGCGCAACTTGCCAACTGATAGAAAACAGTACTTTTGCACTCTCCTGACTTTTCCAATCACATGAACATTCGATTGGAAGCTGTTTTGGACAACTTTTCTTTTCTTCCTGCCAAACACTTGGCAGACATCTCTGCAACTTCTAGAACACGATGGGGGATGTTTTCTGTGCTGGCACAGTTTTTCCTAGCCAGACATAGTGGGAAAGCGTTTTGCTAAGATGTAGACTACAAAAGACGCTAAAGACGAAGGTAGGATGCTCTCCGGAGCTAAGAGCCACTCCCGGGCGTCTTTCGGCAGAAGCCGCGCTAAGGAGAGCACTGTGAGCGGCACAATCGTCTTTGCGCGAAGAAGCCGCTTCTTCGGCTCCGGGAGCCGGGGAGAGCGGCAGCTTCGGGAAGGTGAAGAAGCAAGCTGTTCAACACTTGTATTGTGTGCGCACCTTGCCAACTGATAGAAAACAGTACTTTTGCACTCTCCTGAGTTTTCCAATCACATGAACATTCGATTGGAAGCTCTTTTGGACAACTTTTCTTTTCTTCCTGCCAAACACTTGGCAGACATCTCTGCAACTTCTTAAACACGATGGGAGATATTTTCTGTGCTGGCACAGTTTCTCCTAGCCAGACATACTGGGAAAGCGTTTTGCTAAGATGTAGACTACAAAAGACGCTAAAGACGAAGGTAGGATGCTCTCCGGAGCTAAGAGCCGCTCCCGGGCGTCTTTGGGCAGAAGCCGCGCTAAGGAGAGCACTGTGAGCGGCACAATCGTCTTTACGCGAAGAAGCCGCTTCTTCGGCTCCGGGAGCCGGGGAGAGCGGCAGCTTCGGGAAGGTGAAGAAGCAAGCTGTTCAACACTTGTATTGTGTGCGCACCTTGCCAACTGATAGAAAACAGTACTTTTGCACTCTCCTGACTTTTCCAATCACATGAACATTCGATTGGAAGCTGTTTTGGACAACTTTTCTTTTCTTCCTGCCAAACACTTGGCAGACATCTCTGCAACTTCTAGAACACGATGGGAGATGTTTTCTGTGCTGGCACAGTTTTTCCTAGCCAGACATAGTGGGAAAGCGTTTTGCTAAGATGTAGACTACAAAAGACGCTAAAGACGAAGGTAGGATGCTCTCCGGAGCTAAGAGCCGCTCCCGGGCGTCTTTCGGCAGAAGCTGCGCTAAGGAGAGCACTGTGAGCGGCACAATCGTCTTTGCGCGAAGAAGCCGCTTCTTCGGCTCCGGGAGCCGGGGAGAGCGGCAGCTTCGGGAAGGTGAAGAAGCAAGCTGTACAACACTGGGATTGTGTGCGCACCTTGCCAACTGATAGAAAACAGTACTTTTGCACTCTCCTGACTTTTCCAATCACATGAACATTCGATTGGAAGCTCTTTTGGACAACTTTTCTTTTCTTCCTGCCAAACACTTGTCAGACATCTCTGCAACTTCTTAAACACGATGGGAGATGTTTTCTGTGCTGGCACAGTTTTTCCTAGCCAGACATAGTGGGAAAGCGTTTTGCTAAGATGTAGACTACAAAAGACGCTAAAGACGAAGGTAGGATGCTCTCCGGAGATAAGAGCCGCTCCCGGGCGTCTTTGGGCAGAAGCCGCGCTAAGGAGATCACTGTGAGCGGCACAATCGTCTTTGTGCGAAGAAGCCGCTTCTTCGGCTCCGGGAGCCGGGGAGAGCGGCAGCTTCGGGAAGGTAGGAAGCAAGCTGTACAACACTGGGATTGTGTGCGCAGCTTGCCAACAGATAAAAAACAGTACCTTTGCACTCTCCTGACTTTTCCAATCACATGAACATTCGATTGGAAGCTGTTTTGGACAACTTTTCTTTTCTTCCTGCCAAACACTTGGCAGACATCTCTGCAACTTCTAGAACACTATGGGAGATGTTTTCTGTGCTGGCACAGTTTCTCCTAGCCAGACATACTGGGAAAGCGTTTTGCTAAGATGTAGACTACAAAAGACGCTAAAGACGAAGGTAGGATGCTCTCCGGAGCTAAGAGCCGCTCCCGGGCGTCTTTGGGCAGAAGCCGCGCTAAGGAGAGCACTGTGAGCGGCACAATCGTCTTTGCGCGAAGAAGCCGCTTCTTCGGCTCCGGGAGCCGGGGAGAGCGGCAGCTTCGGGAAGGTGAAGAAGCAAGCTCTACAACACTGGGATTGTGTGCGCAGCTTGCCAACTGATAGAAAACAGTACTTTTGCACTCTCCTGACTTTTCCAATCACATGAACATTCGATTGGAAGCTGTTTTGGACAACTTTTCTTTTCTTCCTGCCAAACACTTGGCAGACCTCCGTGCAACTTCTAGAACACGATGGGAGATGTTTTCTGTGCTGGCACAGTTTCTCCTAGCCAGACATACTGGGAAAGCGTTTTGCTAAGATGTAGACTACAAAAGACGCTAAAGACGAAGGTAGGATGCTCTCCGGAGCTAAGAGCCGCTCCCGGGCGTCTTTGGGCAGAAGCCGCGCTAAGGAGAGCACTGTGAGCGGCACAATCGTCTTTGCGCGAAGAAGCCGCTTCTTCGGCTCCGGGAGCCGGGGAGAGCGGCAGCTTCGGGAAGGTGAAGAAGCAAGCTGTAAAACACTGGGATTGTGTGCGCAACTTGCCAACTGATAGAAAACAGTACTTTTGCACTCTCCTGACTTTTCCAATCACATGAACATTCGATTGGAAGCTGTTTTGGACAACTTTTCTTTTCTTCCTGCCAAACACTTGGCAGACATCTCTGCAACTTCTAGAACACGATGGGAGATGTTTTCTGTGCTGGCACAGTTTTTCCTAGCCAGACATAGTGGGAAAGCGTTTTGCTAAGATGTAGACTACAAAAGACGCTAAAGACGAAGGTAGGATGCTCTCCGGAGCTAAGAGCCACTCCCGGGCGTCTTTCGGCAGAAGCCGCGCTAAGGAGAGCACTGTGAGCGGCACAATCGTCTTTGCGCGAAGAAGCCGCTTCTTCGGCTCCGGGAGCCGGGGAGAGCGGCAGCTTCGGGAAGGTGAAGAAGCAAGCTGTTCAACACTGGGATTGTGTGCGCACCTTGCCAACTGATAGAAAACAGTACTTTTGCACTCTCCTGACTTTTCCAATCACATGAACATTCGATTGGAAGCTGTTTTGGACAACTTTTCTTTTCTTCCTGCCAAACACTTGGCAGACATCTCTGCAACTTCTAGAACACGATGGGAGATGTTTTCTGTGCTGGCACAGTTTTTCCTAGCCAGACATAGTGGGAAAGCGTTTTGCTAAGATGTAGACTACAAAAGACACTAAAGACGAAGGTAGGATGCTCTCCGGAGCTAAGAGCCGCTCCCGGGCGTCTTTGGGCAGAAGCCGCGCTAAGGAGAGCACTGTGAGCGGCACAATCGTCTTTGCGCGAAGAAGCCGCTTCTTCGGCTCCCGGAGACGGAGAGAGCGGCAGCTTCGGGAAGGTGAAGAAGCAAGCTGTACAACACTGGGATTGTGTGCGCACATTGCCAACTGATAGAAAACAGTACTTTTGCACTCTCCTGACTTTTCCAATCACATGAACATTCGATTGGAAGCTGTTTTGGACAACTTTTCTTTTCTTCCTGCCAAACACTTGGCAGACATCTCTGCACCTGCTAGAACACGGTGGGAGATGTTTTCTGTTCTGGCACAGTTTCTCCTAGCCAGACATAGTGGGAAAGCATTTTGCTAAGATGTAGACTACAAAAGACGCTAAAGACGAAGGTAGGATGCTGTCCGGAGCTAAGAGCCGCTCCCGGGCATCTTTGGGCAGAAGCCGCGCTAAGGAGAGCACTGTGAGCGGCACAATCGTCTTTGCGCGAAGAAGCCGCTTCTTCGGCTCCGGGAGCCGGGGAGACCGACATCTTCAGGAAGGTGAAGAAGCAAGCTGTACAACACTGGGATTGTGTGCGCAGCTAGCCAACTGATAGAAAACAGTACTTTTGCACTCTCCTGACTTTTCCAATCACATGAACTTTCGATTGGAAGCTGTTTTGGACAACTTTTCTTTTCTTCCTGCCAAACACTTGGCAGACATCTCTGCAATTTCTAGAACACGATGGGAGATGTTTTCGGTGCTGGCACAGTTTCTCCTAGCCAGACATACTGGAAAAGCGTTTTGCTAAGATGTAGACTACAAAAGACGCTAAAGACGAAGGTAGGATGCTCTCCGGTGCTAAGAGCCGCTCCCGGGCGTCTTTGGGCAGAAGCCGCGCTAAGGAGAGCACTGTGAGCGGCACAATCGTCTTTGCGCGAAGAAGCCGCTTCTTCGGCTCCCGGAGACGGAGAGAGCGGCAGCTTCGGGAAGGTGAAGAAGCAAGCTGTACAACACTGGGATTGTGCGCGCACCTTGCCAACTGATAGAAAACAGTACTTTTGCACTCTCCTGACTTTTCCAATCACATGAACATTCGATTGGAAGCTGTTTTGGACAACTTTTCTTTTCTTCCTGCCAAACACTTGGCAGACATCTCTGAAACATCTAGAACACGATGGGAGATGTTTTCTGTGCTGGCACAGTTTCTCCTAGCCAAACATACTGGGAAAGCGTTTTGCTAAGATGTAGACTACAAAAGACGCTAAAGACGAAGGTAGGATGCTCTCCGGAGCTAAGAGCCGCTCCCGGGCGTCTTTGGGCAGAAGCCGCGCTAAGGAGAGCACTGTGAGCGGCACAATCGTCTTTGCGCGAAGAAGCCGCTTCTTCGGCTCCGGGAGCCGGGGAGAGCGGCAGCTTCGGGAATGTGAAGAAGCAAGCTGTACAACACTGGGATTGTGTGCGCACATTGCCAACTGATAGAAAACAGTACTTTTGCACTCTCCTGACTTTTCCAATCACATGAACATTCGATTGGAAGCTGTTTTGGACAACTTTTCTTTTCTTCCTGCCAAACACTTGGCAGACATCTCTGCAACTTCTAGAACACGATGGGAGATGTTTTCTGTGCTGGCACAGTTTCTCCTAGCCAGACATACTGGGAAAGCGTTTTGCTAAGATGTAGACTACAAAAGATGCTAAAGACGAAGGTAGGATGCTCTCCGGTGCTAAGAGCCGCTCCCGGGCGTCTTTGGGCAGAAGCCGCGCTAAGGAGAGCACTGTGAGCGGCACAATTGTCTTTGCGCGAAGAAGCCGCTTCTTCGGCTCCGGGAGCCGGAGAGAGCGGCAGCTTCGGGAAGGTGAAGAAGCAAGCTGTACAACACTGGGATTGTGTGCGCAGCTTGCCAACTGATAGAAAACAGTACTTTTGCACTCTCCTGACTTTTCCAATCACATGAACATTCGATTGGAAGCTGTTTTGGACAACTTTTCTTTTCTTCCTGCCAAACACTTGGCAGACAGCTCTGCAACTTCTAGAACACGATGGGAGATGTTTACTGTGCTGTCACAGTTTCTCCTAGCCAGACATACTGGGAAAGCGTTTTGCTAAGATGTAGACTACAAAAGACGCTAAAGACGAAGGTAGGATGCTCTCCGGTGCTAAGAGCCGCTCCCGGGCGTCTTTGGGCAGAAGCCGCGCTAAGGAGAACACTGTGAGCGGCACAATCGTCTTTGCGGGAAGAAGCCGCTTCTGCGGCTCCGGGAGCCGGAGAGAGCGGCAGCTTCGGGAAGGTGAAGAAGCAAGCTGTACAACACTGGGATTGTGTGTGCACCCTACCAACTGATAGAAAACAGTACTTTTGCACTCTCCTGACTTTTCCAATCACATGAACATTCGATTGGAAGCTGTTTTGGACAACTTTTCTTTTCTTCCTGCCAAACACTTGGCAGACATGTCTGCAACTTCTAGAACACGATGGGAGATGTTTTCTGTGCTGGCACAGTTTTTCCTAGCCAGACATAGTGGGAAAGCGTTTTGCTAAGATGTAGACTACAAAAGACGCTAAAGACGAAGGTAGGATGCTCTCCGGAGCTAAGAGCCGCTCCCGGGCGTCTTTCGGCAGAAGCTGCGCTAAGGAGAGCACTGTGAGCGGCACAATCGTCTTTGCGGGAAGAAGCCGCTTCTTCGGCTCTGGGAGCCGGGGAGAGCGGCAGCTTCGGGAAGGTGAAGAAGCAAGCTGTACAACACTGGGATTGTGTGCGCACCTTGCCAACTGATAGAAAACAGTACTTTTGCACTCTCCTGACTTTTCCAATCACATGAACATTCGATTGGAAGCTCTTTTGGACAACTTTTCTTTTCTTCCTGCCAAACACTTGTCAGACATCTCTGCAACTTCTTAAACACGATGGGAGATGTTTTCTGTGCTGGCACAGTTTTTCCTAGCCAGACATAGTGGGAAAGCGTTTTGCTAAGATGTAGACTACAAAAGACGCTAAAGACGAAGGTAGGATGCTCTCCGGAGATAAGAGCCGCTCCCGGGCGTCTTTCGGCAGAAGCCGCGCTAAGGAGAGCACTGTGAGCGGCACAATCGTCTTTGCGCGAAGAAGCCGCTTCTTCGGCTCCGGGAGCCGGGGAGAGCGGCAGCTTCGGGAAGGTGAAGAAGCAAGCTCTACAACACTGGGATTGTGTGTGCACCCTACCAACTGATAGCAAACAGTACTTTTGCACTCTCCTGACTTTTCCAATCACATGAACATTCGATTGGAAGCTGTTTTGGACAACTTTTCTTCCTGCCAAACACTTGGCAGACCTCCGTGCAACTTCTAGAACACGATGGGAGATGTTTTCTGTGCTGGCACAGTTTCTCCTTGCCAGATGTAGTGGAAAAGCTTTTTGCTAAGATGTAGACGACAAGAGAGGCTAAAGAGTGGATGTAAGCAAATGACAGCCATCTTCAAAAAAGGCTATTAAGAGGACTCGCGATAGTACATACTAGCAAGCCTCTTTTTTATGCCCAGGAATTTGATGAAGCAGCTCTTCCTTGAAAACCTTGCCAGGCACATGAAAGACGACCAAATAATGTAGTTAGCATGATTTTTCAGGGGAATTTCATGCTGAACATCACTTTAAACTTTTCTGATGAATCAACTTGACTGGTAGATGAAGGGAATATTATCTGCCTGGGCTTCAGGGAGGTTTTTGACATATCTCTACATGGCAGCACACATACATATGCAAGCAATAGTGCAAAGGGGAGGGAATCAGTGTCTTTTCAGTGATGCTGAGGGAAAAGACAAGAGGCAGTGGGCGCACACTGAAATACAGGAGATTGCCTTTGAACATCAGTAAATGTTTCTTTACTGTGAGGGTGACTGAACCACGGCACAGACTGCCCAGAAAGATTGTGGAGCCTGGATCTTTGAAGACATTAAAAGTACACCCAGATAGAATCCTGGGCAAGAGGCTCTAGGTATCCTGGTTTAGGCAGGGGGGTTGGACCTGGTTAGCCCCACCAACCCCTTCCACTCTTTTTCGTTCTGTGCTAGTGAATTCTCTTCAAGATGCATTTCAAGCACTGGCATGACAAAGTTCTGTGCAGACAGAGATCCAAATGGACATGGCATCTAAGTTCCTTAAGCAGTGTTCAAGAAGAATGTAAAACTCTGGCACAAGTGTCTCTTCCCTACCTGAATCCCTTTCAAGGGAAAATTCCCAACTCTAGAAAGATCTTCTGATACGCATGCTTAAGACTGACACTGGCTGAGCAAATTTCTCCCTATGTGTATCTAAGACCAGTTAGGATCTTCACCCAAAGTGCTGTCAACATAGTCACAGAATGCCTATTGTTAAGAAGTGACAACTTCCATCAGAATGGCAACTATTGGTCCACAAAATGGATTAATGGATGGGAATTATCTACGTGGGTTAAAAACAAAAATAAAGAGTTGGTCTTTATTTATCAATTTCATTGCAATATTGATAAGGGAAGAAAAAGATCTAAGTCCTTGACTTTCTGAACTCGAGGAAAGATTTTAAAAATTCCTTGTAAAAATGTATGATCACAATCAGACTATTGAATCCATTTTAGTTGGGAAAAAAGTTCCAAAATTGTCTAGATAGTGGCAAAGAAGCCAAGAAAATAGGAAAGAAACAAAAAGAGAGCAAAAGAGTCAGCTTCAGTGTACAAGCTCGTTCTAGAAGTAGTCTGCTGGGAAAAAGAAACCCCCAGCTGAATTTCCAATGTATTCCTGCGCTTGATTCAGTGACTGGTCAATGTAAAAAACCAATCCTTTTGTACAACTTCTTCCAGCAACAAAAACTCCAACAGGTTGACACTACCATCATGCCTGTTCCAGACATATTTAAAAGAGAAATGATGATTTTCTTGAAAACCTACTTGCATAAAAGTTGCAAGATGGTGGAGGGATTCGCACATCCTCCTTCCTCCATCTGGCTTGAAAGTATATTTGATAAAATATGCAACAAAGCACATGATTTATAAGGGAGAGTCAAATGGATGATTTGGGAATTGATCTCTTGTTGATAGGAAACTTCATATCTACTTGGTGTGACCTTTTTAAAACAAAATGTGGAGCTGAGGCATGAATCTGCCACAACAATTGTAAAGCAAACATACACACTCCCCTTCACATGCCCCCCCTTCCACACACACCTAGGCACACACAGAGATCAGCATAGCAGATCATGAACACCTTGGAAAAGACTGAAATGCTAAATGCCTCTCTTGATGGGCAAAAGAGCTGGTGCAGTAATTCAAATGCCTGGTACAAAAATTCTGTTTAATATTTAGCTCCTATTTAAAACACAACTTTTCATTTCATTCTATTTACAGAATATTTTCATTTCATTTGTTTCTTTAAAATTACTTAGTTCTCACCTGTTGTATGTCTAGGAATATTTTCTTCCAAAAATAGAAAAAAATAGATGATATCTTTTCAAGCAGAAAACATTGGTTGATACAATTTTAAACCATCATGATATGGAAGAATTCTTCTGTCCCTCTCGAAGGTGGAAGAAGCATTTGGATCACAGATCATCTACAATGAAATACTTGACATGTTTAAGATGCTTTCAATCAATTTTGATCGTCAATTGCTTATTCGTTGTAAACAGTAATTTTTCAGTGAAGGGAAAGTGTGTGTGGTATATCTACATGATGTGTTCAAAGCCAGTTCCTACTAATGGCCAGGCTGAATTCCAGTAAATAATATCCCGAATGATATTTTGCCGCCTTCTTTGGCACTTCATGAAATCTTACCCCGATGAAGTGCTGAAACACAGAGATTTTCTCTTAGAGAGTGTCTCATGTTGTAACCCATCCCATGGATTTTATGCTGTAATTCTTATCTCTTTTAAAATTTGCTATCTTCTGTACAGTTTTCATGAAACTTTCTGTTACAGTAGTGAATAGCACAGATAAATGTCATTTTGTACAACTTTGAATTTACCCCAAGAGCTGAGAGAAAACTTGCTCCTATACTTCAATCCGAGTTTCTTCTATAGTCCAACTTTGTTTCTCTACCATCAAGCTTCTCCTTTGTTGCTGCTCCAAGCCCCGTCCAAGGTGACCTTGAATACTTTCAGGGATGGGACACCCACAACTTCTCTGGGCAACCTGTTCCAGTGTTCCAGCACTCCCACAGTCAAAAAGGCCTTCCTTTCATCTAATATGTGTAGGAAATCATAAATCTAGGCATAGAAACTTGGAGTGCAAATTTGAAATTCTTTGGATTTGAAGCACATTTTATATGAATACTGACTTACAGATGACTAAAAGATGTTGATGGGCATTTGAGCTGACAAGTTTTGAAAAAGTGCACGGAAATTAAAATTGAAACCACTAAAATTAAAAACTCCTTGCCATTTTCTTTTTCCTCTCCTATTCAAAATTGCATATGTCAGATATCAGTGCTTCATGCAAACCTCTCAGATGCTCTCAGAGAAAAAGCTTTTCTTTCAGACTAAGTTGCGGTTGACGTAGAACACTAGCAGGAGTGAAAGTTTTTCTGGGCATCGGGGCAGCACCTACTCCTTGGATTTGTGTGCAGAATGCATTTTATCCAAACTGGAAAATAGATCCCAGCTCTGTTCTATTCATCATTCTTAATGCATCAGGCCTGAAGATTCTGTGAAAAGTAGCCTGTGGACCTTGAAGATAGCGCATGTGAAACAGATGAGAGGTGATGGAGAAGTAGAGGGAGAGAAGAAAGAGCATATGGCTGAAACCAGAAAGTATTTCTTCACGTGATCATGGCAGATTGCAGGAGCCATTTGGTACTATCAACCCAGCCTGACTTGGCACTGGTGCCACCTTGGATCTGGGAACCATCCTGCGTATCGTGGATTTTCAGGAGCCAGCCGGCCACTCTCAGCCATAGGCCCCCAAACACAAACCTCGGCCCTTTTCTCTGGCAAACAAAACTCAGCTGCCCCTCTTCTGGATGGCAAATTGCAGGAGCCACTTGATACTACAAAAACAGCCCGACTTGGCACTGGTGCCACCTTGGGTCTGGTTACCATCCTGCGTATCGTGCATTTTAAGGAGCCAGCTGGCCACTCCCAGCCATATGCCCCCAAACACGCCCACGGCCCTTTTCTCTGGCAAACAAAACGCAGCTGCCCAGCTTCTGGATGGAAGATTGCAGGAGCCACTTGGTACTATCAAACCAGCCCGACTTGGCACTGGTGCCACCTTGGGTCTGGGAAGCATCCTGCCTATCAATGAATTCCAGGAGCCAGCCTGCCACTCTCGGCCACAGGCCCCCAAATCCAAACCTCGACCCTTTTCCCTTGCAAAAAAAAAATCACCTGCCACGCTTCTGGATGGCACATTGCAGGAGGAACATGGTACTGTCAAACAAGCTCGACTTGGCACTGGTGCCTCTTTGGGTCTGCAAAACATCCTGCGAATCGTGGATTTTAAGGCGCCAGGCAGCCACTCCCTGCCATAGGCCCCCAAACAAAAACAACAGCCCTTTTCCCTGGCAAACAAAACTCGCCTGCCCCTCTTCTGCATGGCAGATTGCAGAAGCGATTTGACACTGTCGAAACAGCCCGACTTGGCAGTGGTGCCACCTTGGGCATAGCAACCATCCTGCGTATCGTGGATTTTCAGGAGCCAGCCGGCCACTCCCAGCCACAGCCCCCCAAACACAAACCACGGCCCTTTTCCCTGGCAAACAAAACTCTCCTGCCCCGCTTCTGGATGGCAGATTGCAGGAGCCACTTGGTACTATCAAACCAGCCCGACTTGGCGCTGTGTTGAAAACGAAGGGAAGCCAATCCACCTTGTCGTTGATCAGCATTGACTCCAATTTATTGATTAAATCAGCCACTTTATATAACAGTGGTAATTAACTTCACGCATATTGCAAAATCCAAGCTCACTAGAGGTTAACAGCGAAAACTCTAACCCCTCCTTTTGTTTTACCATACCCATGATTGTTTATTGAAAACAGGGCCAGCGCTCCCACTGTGATATGAAAGCCAAGTATTGGAGAGTGTTTTTGTTACTTCTTTAGAAGTTTAGAATATGCCAAAAAGATGCTAGCTGGGGACTTGCAATTAATGAATTATTTGCTCTAAGTAGGTCAAATGACATTAGCTTTCAAAAAGGAAAAGTAGTCTTGTTCCACGTGCCAATTCTAAAGTAGATTAATAAGCCTTAAGCAGAAGATGGATGTGAAGAGGGATATGACATGAAAGGTTAAGCAACACTGCTGACAGCAAAAGGCTTACCTGCTGCAGATACAGGAGACAAAATACTATTTTGACACAAACATTGCTATTCAGACGACAGTAAAATTCTGAGTGACAGCAAAATTTACTCAGTCATGACAGTAAAATTTGCCCACATCAAAATGTGCTAATCAATTCTTAGTGCAAATTAAGCACCTTAAGCAAAGGGTAGCTCAAGCGTAACTGGTATTTGATGGCAAAAAAGGCAACTTGGCCTGCGTTTCTCACTTCTACTCCATTCAAAAGCTTACTCTGTCTCAGATTCCTTCGGAGGGATACCAACGCAAGCCGCGAAACTGCACGAAAATGATGATTGAAAGAAAGATAGATTAGAAAAATGGAATAATGGTTCATGTTCTTTTCCTTCCAACTGCTTTGTTTGCCCTTTTAAATTTTTGAAGTCCTTTCTGGTTTCACCATGGTTGCACTGCAGCAAGTGTTCGGCTGTAAGCTGTCCATATTGCCAGCTTCTGGACTGCCTTCAGAAATTTCCCACTGGTTTTTTATAGAAATCACAAGCAGTAGAGATGACAAAGACTGCAGAAACCTTCTCATCTCCTTCTAGAGCAAGACCATGTCTTTCAGCCACTCTTAACTAGACAACTTTCATCAGTCATGAGGGAGTCTCATGTTCAAGAGCTAAGCAGTGACAGCTGTAAATGACAAAAAGCAGACTGAAATTCTCTTGGGACTCCAGCAGAGAGCAATGAAGGAGGTTGAATTCACCTTCTTGGGAAGTTCTAAAATGCACGTTAACTTGAGCACAGGAGCTAAGCCATCGTAACCTTTGTTGAGTATGTCTGCGTAGACAGAGTTTCCATCACTGCAGAAGCAATGCTATTTAACCCACGTTATCATCTCTAGCTGCTAAGCTGCACTTATTGCAAAGTATCTGCAACGTATTTTACAGGGTGGGCTTTTATGTGTAATCCCTGAGTAACCGTGCAAAGAGAAGTACTTGGGGTGTGGGGTGGGGGGGGAACCGCAACTCTTAGGTTTTTCAAATAATGGTTCCATTTGAAAGTCAAAAAAGATGTCAAACCTTTCTTTCCTTCAAACCTTTCTTTCCTAGACGTATTACCAGCACAAACTGTCCCAGAATTTATGACCCGTAACTGTACCGTGGACGCTCTTTCTCTGGACTATTCCTTAAGAAACAAAGTCCTCACTAGAAATAAAACAAAATTAGCCAAAGTATTGGCCTGGGTTAGTTCCAAGGCTCTGTACTAAAGGCCAAACACGTGTAATAATAGTAACGAGTGGACTAAAAGTTAAATCAATAGAGCATTACTCAGTTCAAAGACATCTTGTGTCCTAATGTTCTCACAGAAGACTGTGAGAAAAACCTGTCTATTTCTGTGGGTTTCTTTTATCCATTTAGCTGTACCTTCTACTTCTCTCCACTGTCTGAGAACATTGATGATAAGGTTGGATGACCTCATGTCAACTTGTAGAAGTAAAGAAAGAGAAGCCAGTAAAGAAAGGCAAATTTGTTAATTGCAGGTGGAAAGAGGGAGGCCAACAAAAGAAAACAAAAGAACAGTCATAATTAAATGCTCCCCTGTCTTCTGTGAAAAGTAAAGGCACAGACAAGAAAGAACAAGTGCAAACTTCTCACTAGAGAAACGCACTTGATCTGACTCAAGTATTTTGCGGTACATTTCTTGCTGTTTCTCATGCCAAACATATTAACCATTGAAGGTGTCGCTTTCCTCTTTCTGGAATACAGCTAGGAAGATGGCTGTGTCATTGCTGACAAGCTGCTATTCTCAGAGGTGTCCAGCTGAAAGTCCTAGATCAATTGATTTGCTCTGTCACTTTGATATGGCATGACTTACAGTTTCAGCACCTGAACTTGCCAGCCCTACAATTCTTTGCCCCTTGAATGCTTAGATAGGCTCCTTGGCAACTGGCATTTGTAAGGACATGAAACTATGCAGAATTTGCACCGTGAGATGATGCCAAATGAGTCACGCCAGCGGATTAACTAGGGCATGCAAGGCAGAGAGAGGGAAATGAGAGCACAAGAAGAGAGTACACAAGAAGAGAGTACAATCTCCTTTTTTCTGAAACACTGTAGAGATCAAACTGAACACAAATCCTCCTAGGGGTAGTTCTTGCAAAAGACTAAGAGTTCTTTTTGTGTTCACAGGCCTGGAATATTTAGCTTTGGATCACGGCAAAATGCAGATGACAAAATGAGGTCTTGAAGTCACATCCAGTATGAAGCGGTATGAAAGAGGAAAGCAGCTGAGAGCGTCAACCCTGCTAAGTAGTCTCAGTATTCTTCTTGACATGAGCAGAAATTTGAAATGAGTCTCTGAAAATGACAAAGGAGGCAGAAGAAAAGGGAGCGATGACTCCTCTGGCATAGTGTTTCCTAACAGGGATCTTCAAAGTGGAAAGGTTGTATCATCCTTTCAACTGAAGGAAGGTATGAAAACAACAGGAAGGAAATGGCATCAAATACTCTGGGCAGTGTACTTCTAGAGAGAAAGGCCACTGATGGAAAACCAACTCAACTGGCACCAATGCAGCAGCATTGTACTAAAGCCAGAAATGTCCAGCACTTCGCTCTCTGCCATTCCATTCAGATGCACACAGCAGCTCTGCAACATTCCTACTGATCATCTCCTTGGCAAACTGGGAGTGAGGGTTCGTGGTGATGCAGAGTCCCCAGGCAGATGCAAAGGAGAGCTGCTTTCATGCAAAAACCAGGCTTTTGAAACACTCAGGCTGCAAGGGACGGGACAGGTATAAGTCCAATGGTGTCAGGAACCCACGCCTTAAAAAAGGAACCCACTAGGCCGCGGCAAAATATCCAAATATGGATAACATGACAACCAGAGCAGTGAAGAGATTTTTGCTTTTATTTTCAGCACATCAGTCTCAAAATACAAAATGGAGACATGACAGCTCACTGATCCACACCAAAAAATGTCTCCTTCAACAGGGCTCATACAGCAATACATAAAATCATCTCAGACTAGAATTCAGCCAATCAGACACAGAAAACACATCTTGACAAGCATTCTATCCAATCTTATAAAACATAGGTAATCGTAGCTAAAACAAAGACTAGTTGATAAGAGACAAAGAACAGAGTTCTATTCATGCTAACCTTCTAAAGATATACATCAAATAACCTTGTTGCCATCCTAAAGCCAATTCTACAGAAGCCTATTGTTATTTGTCACGTCTACTGCTTGGGAAACTTTTCTGCTTGCATGGAAAACTTTTTCTGCTTGCATGGGAAACTTTTCTGCAATGCTAACAAAACTCCAGTCTAAGGCCGACATACTTCTTTTTAACCATTTCTTAAAAATCCTCTAACCTTATGGATTCCAACATTTCCCCCTCTCTGTTTGACCCAGAAGCTTTCATTTCCTTGTCGCTTGCTATTTGCGTTTCATAGCTCTATTGCAAAATTTCTGCTTATTATCTGCTGAAGACCTATTTTCACTAAACTGAAGCATTGCTATATTACGGCACAGCAACTTAATGCTCTGACGACCCAATCCCTGAAAGAGAGATATGAATCACGTTTGGCAACAGTCACAAGGCATCGTTCAAAAAACTCTGGTCGATTCCAAGGCCTTAATTCAAAACCTTCGTTCATGTCAATACCCTCATCTACTGCTTTCGTGAGATTTCGTACACTCTCTGTGCTTCTACTTCCTAATTCTCCTGCTTGAATGACAAAAACTTCTCGGACTGTTTTGTTCATCATTCGCCAAAGACAACAGAGTATACAAGGTGCCACTATCAATATCAGTATTAGAACACCTAATATGTAAAGACCTATCTTGCAAAGTTGCCTTAGCCAAGGTGCAAAACTCCAATTTTGAAACAAATCATCCAACCAGGAACCTCCATCTTCTTTAATTTGGGCTGTCAGATCCTTTAATTTTTGAATGCTTTTGTGAAATGATTCAGAATGATCAGACAAATTCATACAACAAAATCCTTCCAATTCCTCACAACCATGTCCTTGTGCCAGTAAGAGAAAATCAATGGCTGCTCTGTTTTGAAGAGTAGCATGTCTAATACTATCAACATCGGTCAACATATCACTGATTGCGGAGGATGTGGCATTAGCTTGTTTGCTCAGCCAACATCCAACTCGATCTAATTGTCTCAATGCCACAGCTGAAGCCAATTGGGGTAGAAATATACCTGCTGAAACCCTTCTGGCGGCATTCCAAGGCATAAAATCACTCTGACAGTTCTCATCATAATGAGGAACAGCTCTTGTTTTCCTTTGTTTCTTTTTCATCACTGCTTTGGCAGTGGGGGCAATTATGGTAAGCATACCAATGCTGCAAGGGCCACCTTCAAGGTGGGCTGGAATGCCTTGCCAGCCTCTGTCTCCGCAAATGATCCAATACCCTTTTCGCAATTGCCGTGGATATTGGTCCGTCTCCAGAAACACATCCCAACTGTTTGAAAAATTTGCTGCCCTGAGAAGTTTGTTGGAACAAATGTTTCAATTGAAGGAAGGACTGTTTCCATTGTCAATTCCACCTGGTTTACCATTGGATTGTTTTCTGACCAAAGGAAACTCTTTCACTGGCACACCAACCAAACAGGTTGAGAAAGGCTTTTCTGGTTCCGAATTAGACAGACATATAGTATCCGATCCGGCAGCCTTGGCTAAGGTCACCCAAACATTCGTCTTCGGTTGATCCACAGGCAAATCTGCACGACAAAAAACAATTAAAATCAAGCAAAACAAGTATACCATTTGATTCTGCCCCATCTCTTTCAAGAACTAAGTTTTGGCAGAATTCTTTCTAAACAAAAACAAGAACCTAAATTTTCAGCCAAAAATTAGCTTTGTTAAACAAACATTCAGCATTCAATTCGTATACTCATAAATAACATTGGCACAAAATCAGAGTTCATGGGTTCCACCGATGCACAAAGAACGTCAGGCACAAGAGGCGTCAGGCGAGACCCGGGATCCTTCCATTCGGTCCACGTCTGCGTACTCGCTTCCTCAGTTCTAGGCTCGACAACAGGTTCTGAAGTGCGATACGGTTTGACGTTTTTGGCAGGAACCCACTTAATTCTTCCAGCACCTGTGGAAATAGAAGCATACCCTTTGCCCCACGTTATTAATTGAAACGGACCATCCATCTGTCCAGAGTCAGGGTTTCTAATTAGAAGAGGAGGATGTTCTTTCAGTTTTGCCTGTGTGCTATTTGAAAAGTGTCTAAAGATTGGTGGATCTGGTTCTGTACTTGAACTATTTAGAAAATTAAAACCATACAAAGCCTTACTCAGTCTCATCTGTGGGGTGATTTCCGTTCCCCCTCTCTGTTGATCTAATATGCGTTTTAAGGTTTGATGTGTTCTTTCAATGATTGCTTGGCTTGTGGGAGAGTGGGGAATACCAAAAATGTGTCGAACACCCCATTCATTTAAAAATGTGGCCAATTTTTGAGATATGTATGCGGGACCATGGTCAGTTTTTACTTCTTGGGGTATACCCAATGAAGCAAAAGCTTGCAGGAAATGATGACAGGCACGGCTGCCAGTTTCACCTGTGTGAAGGGAAGCAAAAACTGCACCAGAGAACGTGTCTATGGAAACATGAATATTTTTAAATTTACCAAAAGAAGGCTATTTAGTAACATCTGTTTGCCACAACTGTAGGCTTTGTAAGCCTCGGGGGTTGAGTGCTCCTGTAGAAGCAGGAGGTTGTACCAATTGACAGTCAGGGCAAGTACGAATGATAGCTTTAGCTTGACTTTTAGTGATTTGGAACATTCGCATGAGTGCTTGTGCATTTTGGTGGAAAAAGGCATGACTCAATTTTGCTTGTTCAAAACTATTTGGCAATGTGTTAGAAATGACCATTGTCAGCTTGTCCGCTCTTGCATTTCCTTCCACTAAAAATCCAGGAAGTGAAGAATGCGCCCTAATGTGAGAAACAAAATATGGATTAGTTCTATATTGCAAAGTTATAAAAAGACATGAAAGCCAATGATGTAAAGTTTCATTACTAACATCCTTTAAAATGGAACCTTCTCCTGACTACATTAGCAACATAAGCAGAATCTGTGACCAAATTAAAAGGCCGAGGAAACAGCTGAAAAGCTCAAACTACTGCAGCAAGCTCAACAATTTGAGGGGATCCCTCTACTGTTTGAATATCAGATTCCCAAACATCAGTCTTGTGATTAAACCAAGTCACAACGGACTTGTGGCTTTTACCAGAGCCATCAGTGAAGAGAGTCACAGCGTGTAAAGGTTCTTCACTTAATTTAGGTTTTCCTCTGAAACTCAAGTTTGCTTGCAGTAGTTTGTGAGCTGGATAGTGTATGGAACAGACACCTGGAAAACCTAAGAATGCATATTGTAAATCATCAGAATTTTGCATTGCCCAATTGAAATAATCATTTTTCAATGGCAAATAGATAACTGAACATTCTTGACCTGCCAAAGTTAACAATCTGGTTCTAGCCTTAATTATAATGTATGCAATCATTTCTAAAACTGAGCAAATGGTCTTTGAAAACCTGTAGGGAGGAAAAACCCATTCCATTATTAACAAAGGATCTTGTTCTGTGGCATCCCACTGGAAAATGAGACCACAAAGCTGCATCTTCTCTCCTAAGATTGCAAGAAAGAAAGGATTTTCAGGAACGCAGCGATGAGCTTGTCTTTTTTGAAGAGCTTCTGTGACTTTGTCGAGAGCAGCACCAGCTTCAGGGGTTAAAGTTCTTGGCGAAGTGATGTCGCAACTTCCTCTCAGCAAATGGAAGAGCGGACTCAGTTCATCATTGGTGATTCCCAGCATCGGTCTGACCCAGTTGATTTCTCCTAGAAGTTGTTGTAACTCTTGTAGGTTGTTGACTCTGGTGCGGATCTGAATTTTCTGTGGTGTTCTTGTCGTCTCAGTCATCTTCCATCCCAGGTACTTCTAAGGTGAAACTTCTTGAATTTTCGTTGCAGAGATTTCAAGTCCAGCTTTTTGAATTTCAGCAACAACACAGTCGCCAGTTTCTTCCATCTCTTCCTTTCAAAGGACTCCACCCTTAAAGCCAATTTTTCTTTCTCTGTATCTATAGATTGACAAACACCAGAACAACCATGGTTTTACTTAACTGAAAAAGAGTTCCCCGGAACCACAATTTCCCGAGTGGAAGCAGCCACCTCAGCCTCCACCCCAGGCCCAACAGAATCCAATTCAGGTTTCAGTGTCCCTGCACAAACAATTTTAGGAAGTACAGTCACTTTTTCATTTCCATCTTTTACACACTTTGTTCCATCCCCCTTACAAGAGTCACATATTTTTACATTAACAGAACAACGCGAAGAAAAGTCCAAAAGAGTCTCATTTTTTCCCAGAGAGAGAGAAGAAAGATTTTGTTCAACAGAGTTCAAAGCAATACTTTCAGCATTTGCAACAACACTTGTAACATTCTCCGATACACACACAGTCTCCGGTTTACTGGAATTTAATGAGACAGAACCAGAAGCTTTGTTTTCTGAGTCCAAGTTGATCCTATTATTATCAGTTTGTTTAAAACAGCGCTCCAACAGCGCTCTACAAACCGGCACAAGTTCTCTTAAGCTTTCATCTTTTTTGAGAGAGACTAGATTATAGATTCTCCAGTTTATCTGATCCCAAAAATGAAAAGTAAAAGCAGACTGCAGATTTAAATCTTGCGTATTCGCTTTAACCCAGATAAGTAAGTTTTTAAGCTCAGTTTTTGAAATTTCAGAGTGACCTTTTTCTTGTAACATTGTCTCTAATTGATGAAAAACATCCCATTCAACTTGTGATAAATTCGTTCCCATTTTTGTGTTCTTGTAATAATTTTCTTTTTCTCTATTTTGCCTCCCAACGTCACCCAAGCGGTCTCCCAAGATAAGTTACTTACAATTTTCTTGGCTTCGGCGGGAGAGATGATACAGTGTGTACCTTGTTAACACTTGGGTCTCCGCGGCTGGTACTTCCACGATTTTTCTTCTTTTTTCTTCTATTCTACGTCCTCACACGAGGCACCAATATGCGGGGGACGGGACAGGTATAAGTCCAATGGTGTCAGGAACCCACGCCTTAAAAAAGGAACCCACTAGGCCGCGGCAAAATATCCAAATATGGATAACATGACAACCAGAGCAGTGAAGAGATTTTTGCTTTTATTTTCAGCACATCAGTCTCAAAATACAAAATGGAGACATGACAGCTCACTGATCCACACCAAAAAATGTCTCCTTCAACAGGGCTCATACAGCAATACATAAAATCATCTCAGACTAGAATTCAGCCAATCAGACACAGAAAACACATCTTGACAAGCATTCTATCCAATCTTATAAAACATAGGTAATCGTAGCTAAAACAAAGACTAGTTGATAAGAGACAAAGAACAGAGTTCTATTCATGCTAACCTTCTAAAGATATACATTAAATAACCTTGTTGCCATCCTAAAGCCAACTCTACAGAAGCCTATTGTTATTTGTCACGTCTACTGCTTGGGAAACTTTTCTGCTTGCATGGAAAACTTTTTCTGCTTGCATGGGAAACTTTTCTGCAATGCTAACAAAACTCCAGTCTAAGGCCGACATACTTCTTTTTAACCATTTCTTAAAAATCCTCTAACCTTATGGATTCCAACATTTCCCCCTCTCTGTTTGACCCAGAAGCTTTCATTTCCTTGTCGCTTGCTATTTGCGTTTCATAGCTCTATTGCAAAATTTCTGCTTATTATCTGCTGAAGACCTATTTTCACTAAACTGAAGCATTGCTATATTACGGCACAGCAACTTAATGCTCTGAAGACCCAATCCCTGAAAGAGATATGTTTGGCAACAGTCACAAGGCATCGTTCAAAAAACTCTGGTCGATTCCAAGGCCTTAATTCAAAACCTTCGTTCATGTCAATACCCTCATCTACTGCTTTCGTGAGATTTCGTACACTCTCTTTGCTTCTACTTCCTAATTCTCCTGCTTGAATGACAAAAAATTCTCGGACTGTTTTGTTCATCATTCGCCAAAGACAACAGAGTATACAAGGTACCACTATCAATATCAGTATTAGAACACCTAATATGTAAAGACCTATCTTGCAAAGTTGCCTTAGCCAAGGTGCAAAACTCCAATTTTGAAACAAATCATCCAACCAGGAACCTCCATCTTCTTTAATTTGTGCTGTCAGATCCTTTAATTTTTGAATGCTTTTGTGAATGGATTCAGAATGATCAGACAAATTCATACAACACAATCCTTCCAATTCCTCACAACCATGTCCTTGTGCCAGTAAGAGAAAATCAATGGCTGCTCTGTTTTGAAGAGTAGCATGTCTAATACTATCAACATCGGTCAACATATCACTGATTGCGGAGGATGTGGCATTAGCTTGTTTGCTCAGCTGTTGAAGTGAGGGGAGAACGACCATCCTGTGATGCATCGGACTCGATTTATTGATCGATCAGTCAGCTTAAATAATAGTGTTAACGAACTTCATGCATATTCTGAAATACAGGTTTATGATAGGCTAACAGAGAAAACTCTAACCACACCTTTTGTTTTACTACACCGTTGATTGTTTACACAAAACAAAACCAGTGTTCTCACTGTGATACGAACGGTTCCCAAAACTTCCACATCTGTTCTCAGGGTGCCATCTTTTCCCAGAGAGAGTGTTACACTTGTTATGAGAAGACTGCCTGAGAACTTTATTGTTTATACAATGATGCCTGAAAGAGTTTAATTGTTTATAGAAGTCAGGCTGGGAACTGCTTCACAGCTACCTGTTACTTTTCTCTCAATTTCATGGCTTCATGGCCTTTTTCTTCAAGCCATGCCTGAACTAAACTTTCCACACTTCCCCCGCTTTTTTCTTTAAGAGAAAGGAGGTTAGTTTGCCAGGTATTCTCTATCATCCTACTAACCATCTTTTGGATACAGCTACAGAAACAAGGTAATATAAGTAAAAGTAATAAGAGTACCCCTAATATCCCTATAGCATATGTTATAAGGTTTCTTAGCCAGGGTCCCAATCCGAAACTTTTCAGCCATTCATCAACACCCAATCCTTCTTCTTCCTTAAGTTTGTTAAAACCTAGCCGTAGCTCTTTTAACTTAGCATGAATAGATACAGAATGATCAGATAAGTTCATGTAACACATTCCTTCACACTCTTCACACCCATGGCCTTGTGCTAATAATAAGAAATCTATAGCAGCTCTATTTTGTAGAACAGCGTGATTAACACTTTGTACATCTGAAGTTAACATATCTAATATCTGTGAAGTTTTATTCAGTTCACCCTTAGCCCAACACCCTATTTGTTTTGCTAGAGTCAATGCTTTGCTGGCAGCACCCCATGGCAGGAAAGCTGAAACAATCACTTGCTTAAATTTACTCAAGAACCACGGATCTCCTATTTGACCACAGTCTAAATTATGTAAGCTACGCTTTTGCCTGCTTATCTTATGGCTTAATTGCATTAGCACAGATATATTAGGGTGGAATAAAGATAATTTGCCTAAATAACAAGGTCCACCCTGAGGCTGGGCAGGTATACCATTCCAGGCTCTATCTCCGCAAATTAGAAATATACCCGTAGGTAATTTCTTAGGTGTTATGATGCTAGAGCCTTTACAATGATTGTAGAGTTGTTTAGACACTATGTTTGGCTTTAGGGCTGAATCCAGGGTAGCCCACGTTTGTGTATGTGGATTCATCTTTTGAGGATTAGAATAATCAAAGCTAAACCACCCACCGTCGGAAGTGCTGGTCATGCTAGCATTTGCACTCCCGAAAAGCTCCAATTCCTCAGGTGGAGAATGCAAAGGAATATTAAGTGATTGAATTAACAGGCATTGACGGTAGCCGTCACTCTGACTGGCAGTATACCCTTTAGGCAATTTAATATTTACCATACTGCGCATACATAAGGCATGGTTATTAATAAAACTGCAGAATTCTTGAGGAGACCATACTGGAAGTCCTACCAAACATGTTCGAAAGGGGTTAGTAACTCCTCCAATGCTGAGACAAAGCGATGTCTGATTAATCTGCCTAGCAAGTGTTAACCATACATTATCTCTAGACTGACTAAAATGTGTTACTTTTAATTCTTCAGCTACCACTACACCAAGTAATATAATAAAAGGAAACCTCATTTTTCTGGTTTTACTTTGACCTTCTTCTTCTTATCAGTTTTTAACCTTACTGTTCCCGAGGCCCGAAGACCACACCTTTGTAACCTTCTAATGCAGTTGTCTAATGCCTGATTGGGATCTCCTTTTATAGGCCCTACAATGGAATGTTGTGTTAAAGGCACCAGTTTTCTACACCTTACAGAGGTAATATATGATGCACTTTGAGCTTTAACCCTTTTCAAAATACACTGTACCTCCCACCGATAATAAGCCAAGATTTTCTGCTCATGTGACTCATAAAGAGCTAAAGCTGAGGCAGTGTTTAGTCCTGTTTCATTCCGTAGTGCCCACTCCCAATTATGTTCCCAGTTATGTTCATAATTACAGGTATTACACCATAAATGAAAAAGTGACAACTGATCCACCCAAAAAGTCCTGTCACAACCCCCACAACACAGTGCAACCCAAGCAGCACAATGTGGGCTGTGACATTCAAGGCAGTTCTCTTTTGCCGGTCCTTTTATATGGAAAGATGATAATGATTCAATAATGTCAATCAGTTCCCTGGTTGTCCGGCAACTGCGTGTTATGGCCCTGTCGATCGCCTTCGAGTGTCCCTTCAGTTGAAGCAGTAGTGGTCTCAGGATCAGGAACAGCTTCTTCTCCAGACGGTCCTTGTCCTCTTCTGTGAGTTGATCCACCAGGCGCTGCATCAAGAACAGGTTTAGTCCACTTGGCAGGTACCCACAGTGCTCCTGTAGGGGTGGAAATACAAACATATCCCCTTCCCCAGAACAAGACCTTAGCAGGATCCTTCCATAGCCCTGTCTTGGGGTCTCGGTATTTTACCCATACCTCTTTTTCCTGCTCACCAGTTTCTGGTGGCTTATAGTGTAGTTCTGCTGGGGGCTGCCCTACATCACCAAACACACACAAATGATTGATCACAAATAAGCTTTTTAGTAATCTGGAGTGGGGGTCAGTTACCTCTTCCTGTTTGGCTAAATACTTCTTTAAGGTACCATGTGCCCTTTCAATGATGGCCTGCCCTGTTGGGGAATTAGGTATACCTGTAACATGTTCAATTCCCCAATTTCTAAAGAATTTCCCTATTCTATGACTAGTATAGGCAGAACCATTATCTGTTTTAATTCTTTTTGGTGTACCCATCACTGCAAAGCAACTGTATAGATGTCTTTCTACATGTATAGCTTTTTCTCCTGACTGAGCTGTTGCCCATATATATTTGCTATAAGTATCAACGGACACATGTACATACTTTAGGTTGCCAAAACTAGGGACATGTGTAACGTCCATTTGCCACAATTCATTTGTTTGCAGGCCTCGTGGATTTACTCCTAGGCCTAAACCACTTCCCCCATTATGGTGACTACAAATAGGGCAAGCCCTCACAATGGCTTTAGCTTCTGAGAGTGTTATTTTAAATTCTCTGCTTAAGCCTTTTGCATTCTGGTGAAACATTGAGTGAGCTTCTCGAGCCAATTGGTGACTTGACAGAGGTGTACTTTGGGTAATAGTAACCAATCTATCTGCCCTATCATTTCCTTCACCTAAACCAACGTTCCATTTATGACTTCTAATATGTATTACAGCATAAGCATGTTCCCTGGATCTTGTAGCTCTTTTTAGCTGCAATAGTAGTTCATATAGTCTTTGATTTTGCACCTCTTTTATGGAAGCATCTTCAATTCTTGCTACAACTCCTGCTACATACAGAGAGTCTGTAACAACATTCAAAGGTTCCTTAAATTGTACCATTGCCCATACCACTGCTAACAGTTCCATGGTTTGTAGGCTGTCCACTGCTTCTGCTTGCAGAATATGATGCTTCCATACTCCCTTTTCCTGCCAGGTTATTGCAGCTGTTCTTGATTTCCTGCCAGCGTCTGTAAATGCAGTAATAGCACCTGAGATAGGAGAATTCTCTCGCTTTGGACGAGTTATCCAGTCCCAGTCCCCTATCCATTGAATAGATGCTGGTCGAAGCTGGTGTGTGTCAATAGGGCAACGTGCACCCAAAAGGGTTTCCTGCATTTCCTCTGAATTAGTCAAATACCAGTCCAAGGTATCCTTCTTCATTGGAATCTTGATGGCAGCTGGTTCTGACCCAGCTACCTGCAACATCCTTTCTCTGCCCTTCTTTATCAAATTTGCTAACATTTCAATTTTTTGAAGAAGAGTCTTGCTTTGTTGTAGTGGGGGGGAGATCCATTCTAATATCCGTGTTTCCCGTTTCTTTTTTACATTGTGTAAGTGCACCCAAAAATATTGTGGGCCTTTCCAGATGGTAAGATCTATGGGTACTTCTGGATCCCTTCGATGAACATGTCCATGCATAACACAGTCCATAATTTGCTGAATGGCCTGCTGTTGCTTATCAGTGATGCACACCGGATGAGCTGGATCAGTTCCTTTTAACAGTGGACGCAGCTCATCAAGCAGTTCATTAGGTATTCCCACCATTGGTTTTAACCACTGTAAATCACCTAAGAATCTCTGAGCTTCATTTAAGGTAGTTATTTTTGTTTTTAATTGCAGCTTTTGAGGTTTAACAATTTGTTCTGTTATAGACCATCCCAGATATTTCCAGGGAGCAGTTGTTTGAATTTTCTCAGGAGCTACTACTAAAGAATATTGTGCCAGTGTTGTTCTTATTTCCTGGACTTGTTGTTGCGTGAAAGGCATCGGCTGAGCAAACAATACATCATCCATGTAATGATATATCACTGTATTAGGCCATTGCTTTCTGAGAGGTTGCAAAGCTGCACTTACATAAAGCTCACACAAGGTGGGGCTGTTCCGCATGCCCTGCGGAAGAACGGTCCATTCAAACCTCTGATCGGGTGCTTCTTTGTTAATCGCGGGCAATGTGAATGCAAATCGTCACATATTCTGCGGGTGAAGGGCAATAGTAAAAAAGCAGTCCTTGAGATCAATAATCCGCAAAGGCCAATCCATCGGGATCATGGCTGGGTTAGGTAATCCAGGTTGTAATGAACCCATAGGTTCCATCTGATCATTGACAGCACGCAAGTCATGGAGCAGTCTGTATTTCCCTGATTTCTTTTTGATTACAAAAATTGGAGTATTCCAGGGGCTGGTAGACAAACGCAAATGTCCCTGTTGAAACTGTTCTGAAACGAGCTGATGTGCGTGTTGTAAACTTTCCCCTTTCAAAGGCCATTGCTTAACCCATACCGGGGTGTCATCGACCCAGGTGATGGGAATTGGGAAAGTCCAAGCAATGGTTTTTACTCCAAAGGGTGTTCATTTGTTAGAACAACCCCTAGCTGAGCCATAATGTCCCGGCCTAAAAGGCATTGAACAGTAGGTGGTAACTGCACCACCGAGAAAGTCGCCGTCAGCTGCTTGCCGTCGATGTGAACTTGAAGGGGGGGCGAACGGCTTGCCAAGGTAAATCCTCCTACCCCAGATACGGCAGTGGCTGCCGGCTGCAAGGGCCAGTGATGAGGCCAGCAGCTAGGACTAATAATGCTGGAATCTGCTCCAGTATCCAGCAGACCTGAAAATGACCTTTTCTGTCCGTTATATTCTATCTCAACTTTTTTCTTCGGTCTCTCGGTAAGATTTAAAGTTAACAAAGTAAGTCCTCCTGTAGAACCAAAAGCGCTGTCTCTCCTCTCTTGGGTTTTCATGGGTTGTATTCCTTTCGTCATTTGCTCAAGCGGTACCAGCTGAGCAATTCTTTGTCCTTTGTTAATTTGGAGAGGAGGAAAAGGAGTATAAACCATGACCATAATCTCTCCCGTGTAATCCGCGTCAATAACGCCAGGTAAAACAAACAGTCCTAACATAGATGTGGAAGATCTCCCAAATAGTAGCACACCCATCGCTTTGTTTTGTATAATAATAGGTCCTTGAACCCCCGTAGGGACTTTTTGCGGGTGCGGAGTCATCAGCGTTACGTCTACTGCGGCTGCCAGGTCCATGTCGAGGCTCCCTGCTGTGGCGGGTTGGAGACTCCCGGCTGCGGCGGGTTGGAGACTGCCTGCTGCGGCGGGTTGGAGACTGCCTGCTGTGGAGGGTTGAAAGAGTGGGGGGGTGTTATCTCTGCAGCGGCAATTTGTGTCTGGGCGTGGCTGCTGCGGGAATACGCGCTCCTGGAGAAGTTTCCCGACCTCCGCTTACAAGCGCTTGTATGATGATTATCCATACGGTATTTCTGGCACCAGACTCCAGTAGCCTGGCACTCCTGGCGCGTATGTCCAAAGCCTCCGCAGCGAAAACATTTTATGCGGCCCTTTTTACTTGATGCTGCAAATGCGGCTGACGCTTGAAGAGGTGCAAGCGCAGCTAAAACCTGACTCTGAGAAGATTTTGCCTGTTCTTGCAACCCTACTCCTAGGTGTTTAATTGCGTCTACCACTAAAGCCTGCTGCCCGGTTGGCACAAGAGCCATCCTCTCCAATGCCTCCTCAATAGTCCAATTTGCTCCTAAGGTATTAAGTATGTTTCTAGTGGCAGAATTACAATTTTGGATCGCACACTGCTTGAGAAGGGCCCCGCGCATAAATTCGGCTACTCCAGCCCTCTCAATTGCAGCCGCAGCTCTATCAATAAAAGCGCCAAATGATTCCTCTCTACCTTGCTTAATTCCCATATATACTGGTATCCCTCCTGGTTCCTTTACCCTTTCTATCGCGAGTCTGACTAACCTCATTGCCTCCCGGCACTTCTCCTGACCTATTAAAGCTTGTGCTTCAGTGCGAAGGAAAGGTCCCAGACCCATAAGCTCATTAACAGTGACGTCATGGAGGGGGTCACCCTGCTGTCTTTGTACTGCCACGCACTCATTTACTAAAGCTTGCCAATGGGCGTTAAAAAGCAATTGCTGATGTTGAGTAAAGATTAATTTGACTATGCCACGACAATCATTAATAAGAAGAATACTGGTGTCAAAAATATAGTCCAGCATTTGCTTGGCTGGTTCGCTTTTAAAGCCAAACTGACTAACAGTGGCTCGCAACTGAGATAACATCTTCCAATCTAAAGCGCTAATTGTCGCTTGCATGCCTCCACCAGCCTGAGGGGTGAAAATAACCGGACAAGCCAGTTCGCTCGCTAAGCTAATCAACTCCTGGTCTCCCTTTTCCACTGCATCTTTGGCCAGAGCTGCCCACGCATCCCGTCTTTCCCATGCAATCATCGCCGCTCGATCGTTTTCCAACCCAGGGCTCTGATTACTTTTCGGGAACGGAACACACGTTTTTGGCTCTGGCTGCTGCGATGCGAGCGATACGGGAGACTCAGAAGTGCTGCGGATAGCCTGCGGCAAAGCGGGCAATAAAGCACCCTGCGGAGCACCCTGCGGAGCTTGGCTCGTTAGGGGGGGCTGGTTTGTTAAAGGAGGCAGTGGAAGCGGCGCTGGAAGCGGCGCGGCTAAAGGAGGCGGTGGAAGCGGTGCTGGAAGCGGCGCGGCGGGTAGTAAAGCGGCCTGTGGAGCTTGGCTCGGAACCTGGCTTGTAGCCGGGCTCACAGCCCGGCTCGGAACCTGGTTTGCAGGAACCTGGCTCAGAACCTGGCTCGCAGCCTGGCTCGCAGCCTGGCTCGGCGCCTGGCTCGCAGTCGGGCTTGCCGAGGGAGGTGGCGAGGCTGGTAATAAAACTGTCCTCATTGCGGGGCCGAGAGGGGTCCCTGACTCTTTATCATACTCCCTGTCTCGATCGTATTCTTTATTACAATCGTGAGCGGCAGTAGCCTGATGGGCAGCCCTCTTTTCCGCCTGAAACTGCAACAGTTCGGTGTTAATGACCCGCCATAATTTACCCATTTTCCTAGCAGTTTTATCATCGTCTAACGTAGCCTGCCATAATATATCACCAAATTTACGCCACTCAGACAACTCGTGAATCGTGTGGGGATTCACAAAGACTCCCCGTTCCAGACCATAAGCCAAAAGACCTTGCAATTCCTTCTGTAAATCTTTTCCCTTAACTTGCCTTTTTTGCAAAAAAGTAATAAAAAGTTCATATGCGGCTTGCCTTTCCATACCTCTTTTTAAGTGCGCACTTTTACCTAGCAGCGATTTCCAGGCATCGGCCAAACGTATCAGCTGGACCCATCTATATGGTCGCCAGGGCACGGCGCATATCGGCGGCTTTTTTGTTTTTTCTCCGCTTTGGTTTCGCGCTTATTTGCCGCTCCCGCTGCTTCGGAGCCTGAACCAGTCCTCACTTCTCGTGGTGTTCGCAATTCCCGTGGTGGTCGCGATCGTCGTGTCCGCTATCACGTCCGGGTGGTCACCATTTGTTGAAGTGAGGGGAGAACGACCATCCTGTGATGCATCGGACTCGATGTATTGATCGATCAGTCAGCTTAAATAATAGTGTTAACGAACTTCATGCATATTCTGAAATACAGGTTTATGATAGGCTAACAGAGAAAACTCTAACCACACCTTTTGTTTTACTACACCGTTGATTGTTTACACAAAACAAAACCAGTGTTCTCACTGTGATACGAACGGTTCCCAAAACTTCCACATCTGTTCTCAGGGTGCCATCTTTTCCCAGAGAGAGTGTTACACTTGTTATGAGAAGACTGCCTGAGAACTTCATTGTTTATACAATGATGCCTGAAAGAGTCTAATTGTTTATAGAAGTCAGGCTGGGAACTGTTTCACAGCTACCTGTTACTTTTCTCTCAATTTCATGGCTTCATGGCCTTTTTCTTCAAGCCATGCCTGAACTAAACTCTCCACACTCAGCCAACATCCAACTCGATCTAATTGTCTCAATGCCACAGTTGAAGCCAATTGGGGTAGAAATATACCTGCTGAAACCCTTCTGGCGGCATTCCAAGGCATAAAATCACTCTGACAGTTCTCATCATAATGAGGAACAGCTCTTGTTTTCCTTTGTTTCTTTTTCATCACTGCTTTGGCAGTGGGGGCAATTATGGTAAGCATACCAATGCTACAAGGGCCACCTTCAAGGTGGGCTGGAATGCCTTGCCAACCTCCGTCTCCGCAAATGATCCAATACCCTTTTGGCAATTGCCGTGGATATTGGTCCGTCTCCAGAAACACATCCCAACTGTTTGAAACATTTGCTGCCCTGAGAAGTTTTTTCGAACAAATGTTCCAATTGAAGGAAGGACTGTTTCCATTGTCAATTCCACCTGGTTTACCATTGGATTCTTTTCTGACCAAAGGAAACTCTTTCACTGGCACACCAACCAAACAGGTTGAGAAAGGCTTTTCTGGTTCCGAATTAGACAGACATATAGTATCCGATCCGGCAGCCTTGGCTAAGGTCACCCAAACATTCGTTTTCGGTTGATCCACAGGCAAATCTGCACGACAAAAAACAATTAAAATCAAGCAAAACAAGTATACCATTTGATTCTGCCCCATCTCTTTCAAGAACTAAGTTTTGGCAGAATTCTTTCTAAACAAAAACAAGAACCTAAATTTTCAGCCAAAAATTAGCTTTGTTAAACAAACATTCAGCATTCAATTCGTATACTCATAAATAACATTGGCACAAAATCAGAGTTCATGGGTTCCACCGATGCACAAAGAACGTCAGGCACAAGAGGCGTCAGGCGAGACCCGGGATCCTTCGATTCGGTCCACGTCTGCGTACTTGCTTCCTCAGTTCTAGGCTCGACAACAGGTTCTGAAGTGCAATACGGTTTGACATTTTTGGCAGGAACCCACTTAATTCTTCCAGCACCTGTGGAAATAGAAGCATACCCTTTGCCCCACGTTATTAATTGAAACGGGCCTTCCATCTGTCCAGAGTCAGGGTTTCTAATTAGAAGAGGAGGATGTTCTTTCAGTTTTGCCTGTGTGCTATTTGAAAAGTGTCTAAAGATTGGTGGATCTGGTTCTGTACTTGAACTATTTAAAAAATTACAACCATACAAAGCCTTACTCAGTCTCATCTGTGGGGTGATTTCCGTTCCCCCTCTCTGTTGATCTAATATGCGTTTTAAGGTTTGATGTGTTCTTTCAATGATTGCTTGGCTTGTGGGAGAGTGGGGAATACCAAAAATGTGTCGAACACCCCATTCATTTAAAAATGTGGCCAATTTTTGAGATATGTATGCGGGACCATGGTCAGTTTTTACTTCTTGGGGTATACCCAATGAAGCAAAAGCTTGCAGGAAATGATGACAGGCATGGCTGCCAGTTTCACCTGTGTGAAGGGAAGCAAAAACTGCACCAGAGAACGTGTCTATGGAAACATGAATATTTTTAAATTTACCAAAAGAAGGCTATTTAGTAACATCTGTTTGCCACAACTGTAGGCTTTGAAAGCCTCGGGGGTTGATTGCTCCTGTAGAAGCAGGAGGTTGTACCAATTGACAGTCAGGGCAAGTATGAATGATAGCTTTAGCTTGACTTTTAGTGATTTGGAACATTTGCATGAGTGCTTGTGCATTTTGGTGGAAAAAGGCATGACTCAATTTTGCTTGTTCAAAACTATTTGGCAATGTGTTAGAAATGACCATTGTCAGCTTGTCCGCTCTTGCATTTCCTTCCACTAAAAATCCAGGAAGTGAAGAATGCGCCCTAATGTGAGAAACAAAATATGGATTAGTTCTATATTGCAAAGTTATAAAAAGACATGAAATCCAACGATGTAAAGTTTCATTACTAACATCCTTTAAAATGGAACCTTCTATTCTCCTGACTACATTAGCAACATAAGCAGAATCTGTGACCAAATTAAAAGGCTGAGGAAACAGCTGAAAAGCTCAAACTACTGCAGCAAGCTCAACAATTTGAGGGGATCCCTCTACTGTTTGAATATCAGATTCCCAAACATCAGTCTTTTGATTAAACCAAGTCACAACGGACTTGTGGCTTTTACCAGAGCCATCAGTGAAGAGAGTCACAGCGTGTAAAGGTTCTTCACTAAATTTAGGTTTTTCTCTGAAACTCAATTTTGCTTGCAGTAGTTTGTGAGCTGGATAGTGTATGGAACAGACACCTGGAAAACCTAAGAATGCATATTGTAAATCATCAGAATTTTGCATTGCCCAATTGAAATAATCATTTTTCAATGGCAAATAGATAACTGAACATTCTCGACCTGCCAAAGTTAACAATCTGGTTCTAGCCTTAATTATAATGTATGCAATCATTTCTAAAACTGAGCAAATGGTCTTTGAAAACCTGTAGGGAGGAAAAACCCATTCCATTATTAACAAAGGATCTTGTTCTGTGGCATCCCACTGGAAAATGAGACCACAAAGCTGCATCTTCTCTCCTAAGGTTGCAAGAAAGAAAGGATTTTCAGGAACGCAGCGATGAGCTTGTCTTTTTTGAAGAGCTTCTGTGACTTTGTCGAGAGCAGCACGAGCTTCAGGGGTTAAAGTTCTTGGCGAAGTGATGTCGCAACTTCCTCTCAGCAAATGGAAGAGCGGACTCAGTTCATCATTGGTGATTCCCAACATCGGTCTGACCCAGTTGATTTCTCCTAGAAGTTGTTGTAACTCTTGTAGGTTGTTGACTCTAGTTCGGATCTGAATTTTCTGTGGTGTTCTTGTCGTCTCAGTCATCTTCCATCCCAGGTACTTCTAAGGTGAAACTTCTTGAATTTTCGTTGCAGAGATTTCAAGTCCAGCTTTTTGAATTTCAGCAACAACACAGTCGCCAGTTTCTTCCATCTCTTCCTTTCAAAGGACTCCACCCTTAAAGCCAATTTTTCTTTCTCTGTATCTATAGATTGACAAACACCAGAACAACCATGTTTTTGCTTAACTGAAAAAGAGTTCCCCGGAACCACAATTTCCCGAGTGGAAGCAGCCACCTCGGCCTCCACCCCAGGCCCAACAGAAGCCAATTCAGGTTTCAGTGTCCCTGCACAAACAATTTTAGGAAGTACAGTCACTTTTTCATTTCCATCTTTTACACACTTTGTTCCATCCCCCTTAGAAGAGTCACATATTTTTACATTAACAGAACAACGCGAAGAAAAGTCCGAAAGAGTCTCACTTTTTCCCAGAGAGAGAGAAGAAAGATTTTGTTCAACAGAGTTCAAAGCAATACTTTAAGCATTTGCAACAACACTTGTAACATTCTCCGATACACACACAGTCTCCGGTTTACTGGAATTTAATGAGACAGAACCAGAAGCTTTGTTTTCTGAGTCCAAGTTGATCTTATTTTTATCAGTTTGTTTAAATAGCACTCCAACAGCGCTCTACAAACCGGCATAAGTTCTCTTAAGCTTTCATCTTTTTTGAGAGAGACTAGATTATAGATTCTCCAGTTTATCTGATCCCAAAAATGAAAAGTAAAAGCAGACTGCAGATTTAAATCTTGCGTATTCGCTTTAACCCAGATGAGTAAGTTTTTAAGCTCAGTTTTTAAAATTTCAGAGTGACATTTTTCTTGTAACATTGTCTCTAATTGATGAAAAACATCCCATTCAGCTTTTGATAAATTCACTCCTATTTTTGTGTTCTTTTAATAACTTTCTTTTTCTCTATTTTGCCTCCCAACGTCACCCAAGCGCTCTCCCAAGATAAGTTACTTACAATTTTCTTGGCTTCGGCGGGAGAGATGATACAGTGTGCTCCTTGTTAACACTTGGGTCTCCGCGGCTGGTACTTCCACGATTTTTCTTTTTTTTTCTTGTATTCTACGTCCTCACACGGGGCACCAATATGTGGGGGACGGGACAGGTATAAGTCCAATGGTGTCAGGAACCCACGCCTTAATAAAGGAACCCACTAGGCCGCGGCAAAATATCCAAATATGGATAACATGGTAACCAGACCAGTGAAGAGATTTTTGCTTTTATTTCCAGCACATCAGTCTCAAAATACAAAATGGAGACATGACAGCTCACTGATCCACACCAAAAAATGTCTCCTTCAACAGGACTCATACAGCAATACATAAAATCATCTCAGACTAGAATTCAGCCAATCAGACACAGAAAACACATCTTGACAAGCATTCTATCCAATCTTATAAAACATAGGTAATCGTAGCTAAAAGACTAGTTGATAAGAGACAAAGAACAGAGTTCTATTCATGCTAACCTTCTAAATATATACATTAAATAACCTTGTTGCCATTTGTCATGACTACTGCTGGGGAAACTTTTCTGCTTGCATGGGAAACTTTTCTGCAATGCTCACAAAACTCCAGTCTAAGGCCTACATACTTCTTTTTAACCATTTCTTAAAAATCTAACCCTATGGATTCCAACATCAGGCCTTTATCAGTTCCATAGCTTTAAGCCATAACAAACACAATTCAACCAACCACCATGCACCACGCTGTGAACACACGACGGTTCTAGAACTTGTTGATTTACCTCTAATTCAGCTGCCTCACCTCCCACAGTCTTTTTCTACTTAGCCAAAGTAATGGGCCTCAGCCCAAGGCCTTCCTTTTGTAAGCTTCTAGCTATATGCAGCAGCAAACCACTACTTTCTTCTGTGCCAAGACTTTAGGTAGACGATTTGCATCTGCCCTTCCAGTGAAACCTAATGGGGAGAGAAAAGCCTCTCAGAGATGTTCAGTCATTTCATTTTCTAGACAGGCCAAATTCAAAGAAAAGTAAGCTATGGGATTGTGTACTTGCTCTTACAAAACACCTGCTGCCCTCTGACAATCAACTAGCAGAAAACCAGCCAAACTGAGACTTGAGGCAAACAACCCTTGGAAGGGAATAATGATGTGATCAATCAAGACAACACTTTTCCAGGCTACCGAGATATTGGAAATGTCAGCAAAGGCTTGAGAGCAAAGGCTGAACAAATGGGGAAAGGGTAAAAGAATCCCAAGAAAAACATGACCAAAGGTTAAAACAATCCCAAGAAAAACATAGGCAAGTAACCTGTGGAAGCCTTCAGGAAATCAGTGGCCGCTGATTTACATAGGCCATTCAAGTTAATTGATCCCTGCACCTTCCACTCCTTTTTCATAGGGTGAATTGAGACCATGGAATCACAATTCCTTGGATTCTGTTCTTTACTTTAGGAGAGAAGTACAGCAGCTGAAGTACCTGTTACTGATGTGATACCCAGAAACACAGAGTTGACACATTTCATTCTTGGCCAATCACAACAAGCAAGACTAAGAGGATTAGGCTGGTTTATTTTCATGACATTTTTCTTGTTTGACAGCCTGCTCTGATTGCAGTGAAACTTTTCCATTAGCTTCTCTCTAAAAGGAGAAAGTCCAGTTCACTGTCCTGCCCTACTGCTGCAAGTAGACCATTTGGTTTGTCGAGCCAAAAAATTGAATTGGAAGGTACGGAGCTAAGAGCCACTCCGGGGCGTCTTTCAGCAGAAGTCGCGCTAAGGAGAGCGCTGTGCGAGGCACAATCGTCTTTGCGCGAAGAAGCCGCTTCTTCGGCTTAGGGAGCCTGAGAGAGCGGCAGCTTCGGGAAGGTGAAGAAGCAAGCTGTACAACACTGGGTTTGTGTGCGCACCTTGCCAACTGATACAAAACTGTACCTTTGCACTCTCCTGACTTTTCCAATCACATGAAGATTTGATTGGAAGCTGTTATGGACAACTTTTCTTTTCTTCCTGCCAAACACTTGGCAGACATCTCTGCAACTTCTAGAACACGATGGGAGATGTTTTCTGTGCTGGCACAGTTTTTCCTAGCCAGAAATAGTGGAAAAGCTTTTTGCAGAGATGTAGACTACAAAAGACGCTAAAGACGAAGGTAGGATGCTCTCCGGAGCTAAGAGCCGCTCCCGGGCGTCTTTGGGCGGAAGCCGCGCTAAGGAGAGCACTGTGAGCGGCACAATCGTCTTTGCGAGAAGAAGCCGCTTCTTCGGCTTCGGGAGTCGGGGAGAGCGGCAGCTTCGGGAAGGTGAAGGAGCAAGCTGTATACAACACTGGGATTGTGTGCGCAGCTTGCCAACTGATAGAAAACAGTACTTTTGCACTCTCCTGACTTTTCCAATCACATGAACATTCGATTGGAAGCTGTTTTGGACAACTTTTCTTTTCTTCCTGCCAAACACTTGGCAGACCTCCGTGCAACGTCTAGAACATGATGGGAGATGTTTTCTGTGCTGGCACAGTTTCCCCTTGCCAGATGTAGTGGAAAAGCTTTTTGCTAAGATGTAGACGACAAGTGAGGCTAAAGAGTGAATGTAAGCAAATGACAGCCATCTTCAAAAATGGCTATTAAGAGGACTCGCGATAGTACAAACTAGCAAGCCTCTTTTTTATGCCCAGGGAGTTGATGAGGCAGCTCTTCCTGGAAAACCTTGCCAGGCACATGAAAGACGACCAAATAATGTAGTTAGCATGATTTTTCAGGGGAATTTCATGCTGAACATCACTTTAAACTCCTCTGATGAATCAACTTGACTGGTAGATGAAGGGAATATTATCTGCCTGGGCTTCAGGGAGGTTTTTGACATATCTCTACATGGCAGCACACATACATATGCAAGCAGTAGTGCAAAGGGGAGGGAATCAGTGTCTTTTCAGTGATGCTGAGGGAAAAGACAAGAGGCAGTGGGCACACACTGAAATACAGGAGATTGCCTTTGAACATCAGTAAATGTTTCTTTACTGTGAGGGTGACTGAACCACGGCACAGACTGCCCAGAAAGATTGTGGAGCCTGGATCTTTGAAGACATTAAAAGTACACCCAGATAGAATCCTGGGCAAGAGGCTCTAGGTATCCTGGTTTAGGCAGGGGGGTTGGGCCTGGTTAGCCCCACCAACCCCTTCCACTCTCATTCATTCTGTGCTAGTGAATTCTCTTCAAGATGCATTTCAAGCACTGGCATGACAAAGTTCTGTGCAGACAGAGATCCAAATGGACATGGCATCTAAGTTCCTTAAGCAGTGTTCAAGAAGAATGTAAAACTCTGGCACAAGTGTCTCTTCCCTAACTGAATCCCTTTCATGGGAAAATTCCCAACTCTAGAAAGATCTTCTGATACGCATGCTTAAGACTGACACTGGCTGAGCAAATTTCTCCCTATGTGTATCTAAGACCAGTTAGGATCTTCACCCAAAGTGCTGTCAACATAGTCACAGAATGCCTATTGTTAAGAAGTGACAACTTCCATCAGAATGGCAATTATTGGTCCACAAAATGGATTAATGGATGGGAATTATCTACGTGGGTTAAAAACAAAAGTAAAGAGTTGGTCTTTATTTATCAATTTCATTGCAATATTGATAAGGGAAGAAAAAGATCTAAGTCCTTGACTTTCTGAACTCGAGGAAAGATTTTAAAAATTCCTTGTAAAAATGTATGATCACAATCAGACTATTGAAACCATTTTAGTTGGGAACAAAGTTCCAAAATTGTCTAGATAGTGGCAAAGAAGCCAAGAAAATAGGAAAGAAACAAAAAGAGAGCAAAAGAGTCCGCTTCAGTGTACAAGCTCGTTCTAGAAGTAGTCTGCTGGGAAAAGGAACCCCGAGCTGAATTTCCAATGCATTCCTGCGCTTGATTCAGTCACTGGTCAATGTAAAAAACCCATCATTTTGTACAACTTCTTCCAGCAACAAAAACTCCAACAGGTTGACACTACCATCATGCCTGTTCCAGACATATTTAAAAGAGAAATGATGATTTTCTTGAAAACCTACTTGCATAAAAGTTGCAAGATGGTGGAGGGATTCCCACATCCTCCTTCCTCCATCTGGCTTGAAAGTATATTTGATAAAATATGCAACAAAGCACATGATTTATAAGGGAGAGTCAAATTTGGGAATTGATCTCTTGTTGATAGTAAATTTCATATCCACTCTGTGTGACCTTTTTAAAACAAAATGTGGAGCTGAGGCATGAATCTGCCACAACAATTGTAAAGCAAACATACACACTCCCCTTCACATGCCCCCCCTTCCACACACACCTAGGCACACACAGAGATCAGCATAGCAGATCATGAACACCTTGGAAAAGACTGAAATGCTAAATGCCTCTCTTGATGGGCAAAAGAGCTGGTGCAGTAATTCAAATGCCTGGTACAAAAATTCTGTTTAATAATTAGCTCCTATTTAAAACACAGCTTTTCATTTCATTCTATTTACAGAATATTTTCATTTCATTTGTTTCTTTAAAATTACTTAGTTCTCACCTGTTGTATGTCTAGGAATATTTTCTTCCAAAAATAGAAAAAAATAGATGATATCTTTTCAGCAGAAAACATTGGTTGATACAATTTTAAACCATCATGATATGGAAGAATTCTTCTGTCCCTCTCGAAGGTGGAAGAAGCATTTGGATCACAGATCATCTACAATGAAATACTTGACATGTTTAAGATGCTTTCAATCAATTTTGATCGTCAATTGCTTATTCGTTTTAAACAGTAATTTTTCAGTGAAGGGAAAGTGTGTGTGGTATATCTACATGATGTGTTCAAAGCCAGTTCCTACTAATGGCCAGGCTGAATTCCAGTAAATAATGTCCCGAATGATATTTTGCCGCCTTCTTTGGCACTTCATGAAATCTTACCCTGATGAAGTGCTGAAACACAGAGATTTTCTCTTAGAGAGTGTCTCATGTTGTAACCCATCCCATGGATTTTATGCTGTAATTCTTATCTCTTTTAAAATTTACTATCTTCTGTACAGTTTTCATGAAACTTTCTGTTACAGTAGTGAATAGCACAGATAAATGTCATTTTGTACAACTTTGAATTTACCCCAAGAGTTGAGAGAAAACTTGCTCCTATACTTCAATCCGAGTTTCTTCTATAGTCCAACTTTGTTTCTCTACCATCAAGCTTCTCCTTTGTTGCTGCTCCAAGCCCCGTCCAAGGTGACCTTGAATACTTTCAGGGATGGGACACCCACAACTTCTCTGGGCAACCTGTTCCAGTGTTCCAGAACTCCCACAGTAAAAAAGGCCTTCCTTTCATCTAATATGTGTAGGAAATCATAAATCTAGGCATAGAAACTTGGAGTGCAAATTTGAAATTCTTTGGATTTGAAGCACATTTTATATGAATACTGACTTACAGATGACTAAAAGATGTTGATGGGCATTTGAGCTGACAAGTTTTGAAAAAGTGCACGGAAATTAAAATTGAAACCACTAAAATTAAAAACTCCTTGCCATTTTCTTTTTCCTCTCCTATTCAAAATTGCATATGTCAGATATCAGTGCTTCATGCAAACCTCTCAGATGCTCTCAGAGAAAAAGCTTTTCTTTCAGACTAAGTTGCGGTTGACGTAGAACACTAGCAGGAGTGAAAGTTTTTCTGGGCATCGGGGCAGCACCTACTCCTTGGATTTGTGTGCAGAATGCATTTTATCCAAACTGGAAAATAGATCCCAGCTCTGTTCTATTCATCATTCTTACTGCATCAGGCCTGAAGATTCTGTGAAAAGTAGCCTGTGGACCTTGAAGATAGCGCATGTGAAACAGATGAGAGGTGATGGAGAAGTTGAGGGAGAGAAGAAAGAGCATATGGCTGAAACCAGAAAGTATTCCTTCACGTGATCATGGCAGATTGCAGGAGCCACTTGGTGCTATCAAACCAGCCCGACTTGGCACTGGTGCCAGCTTGGGTCTGGGAGCCATCCTGCATATCGTGGATTTTAAGGAGCCAGCCGGTCACTCCCAGCCACACACCCCCAAACACAAACCACAGCCCTTTCCTCGGGCAAACAAAACTCAGCTGCCCCTCTTCTGCATGGCAGATTGAAGGAGCTACTTACTACTATCAAACCAGCACGACTTGGCACTGGTGCCACCTTGGCTCTGGGAACCATCCTGCGTATAGTGGATTTTCAGGAGCCAGCCGGCCACTCCCAGCCACAGGGCCCACAAAAAATCCATGGCCATTTTCCTTGGCAAACAAAACTCAGCTGCCTCGCTTCTGGATGGCAAATTGCACGACGCACTTGGTCCTACAAAAACAGCCTGACTTGGCAGTGGTGCCACTTTGGGTCTGGGAACCATCCTGCGTATCGAGCATTTTAAGGAGCCAGCCGGCCACTCCCAGCCATATGCCCCCAAAAACAAACCACGGACCTTTTCTCTGGCAAACAAAACTCAACTGCCCCTCTTCTGGATGGCAAATTTCAGGAGCCACTTGGTATTACAAAAACAGCCCGACTTGGCACTGGTGCCACCTTGGGTCTGGTTACCATCCTGCGTATCATGCATTTTAAGGAGCCAGCTGGCCACTCCCAGCCATATGCCCCCAAACACGCCCACGGCCCTTTTCTCTGGCAAACAAAACGCAGCTGCCCAGCTTCTGGATGGCAGATTGCAGGAGCCACTTGGTACTATCAAACCAGCCCGACTTGGCACTGGTGCCACCTTGGGTCTGGGAAGCATCCTGCCTGCCAATGAATTCCAGGAGCCAGCCGGCCACTCTCGGCCACAGGCCCCCAAATACAAACCTCGACCCTTTTCCCTTGCAAAAAAAAAATCACCTGCCACGCTTCTGGATGGCACATTGCAGGAGGAACATGGTACTGTCAAACAAGCTCGACTTGGCACTGGTGCCTCTTTGGGTCTGGAAAACATCCTGCGAATCGTGGATTTTAAGGCACCAGGCAGCCACTCCCTGCCATAGGCCCCCAAACAAAAACAACGGCCCTTTTCCCTGGCAAACAGAACTCACCCGCCCCTCTTCTGCATGGCAGATTGCAAAAGCGACTTGACACTGTCGAAACAGCCCGACTTGGCAGTGGTGCCACCTTGGGCATAGCAACCATCCTGCGTATCGTGGATTTTCAGGAGCCAGCCGGCCACTCCCAGCCACAGCCCCCCAAACACAAACCACGGCCCTTTTCCCTGGCAAACAAAACTCTCCTGCCCCGCTTCTGGATGGCAGATTGCAGGAGCCACTTGGTACTATCAAACCAGCCCGACTTGGCGCTGTGTTGAAAACGAAGGGAAGCCAATCCACCTTGTTGTTGATCAGCATTGACTCCAATTTATTGATTAAATCAGCCACTTTATATAACAGTGGTAATTAACTTCATGCATATTGCAAAATCCAAGCTCACTACAGGTTAACAGCGAAAACTCTAACCCCTCCTTTTGTTTTACCATACCCATGATTGTTTATTGAAAACAGGGCCAGCGCTCCCACTGTGATATGAAAGCCAAGTATTGGAGAGTGTTTTTGTTACTTCTTTAGAAGTTTAGAATATGCCAAAAAGATGCTAGCTGGGGACTTGCAATTAATGAATTATTTGCTCTAAGTAGGTCAAATGACATTAGCTTTCAAAAAGGAAAAGTAGTCTTGTTCCACGTGCCAATTCTAAAGTAGATTAATAAGCCTTAAGCAGAAGATGGATGTGAAGAGGGATATGACATGAAAGGTTAAGCAACACTGCTGACAGCAAAAGGCTTACCTGCTGCAGATACAGGAGACAAAATACTATTTTGACACAAACATTGCTATTCAGACAACAGTAAAATTCTGAGTGACAGCAAAATTTACTCAGTCATGACAGTAAAATTTGCTCACATCAAAATGTGCTAATCAATTCTCAGTGTAAATTAAGCACCTTAAGCAAAGGGTAGCTCAAGCGTAACTGGTATTTGATGGCAAAAAAGGCAACTTGGCCTGCGTTTCTCACTTCTACTCCATTCAAAAGCTTACTCTGTCTCAGATTCCTTCGGAGGGATACCAACGCAAGCCGCGAAACTGCACGAAAATGATGATTGAAAGAAAGATAGATTAGAAAAATGGAATAATGGTTCATGTTCTTTTCCTTCCAACTGCTTTGTTTGCCCTTTTAAATTTTTGAAGTCCTTTCTGGTGTCACCATGGTTGCACTGCAGCAAGTGTTTGGCTGTAAGCTGTCCATATTGCCAGCTTCTGGACTGCCTTCAGAAATTTCCCACTGGTTTTGTATAGAAATCACAAGCAGTAGAGATGACAAAGACTGCAGAAACCTTCTCATCTCCTTCTAGAGCAAGACCATGTCTTTCAGCCACTCTTAACTAGACAACTTTCATCAGTCATGAGGGAGTCTCATGTTCAAGAGCTAAGCAGTGACAGCTGTAAATGACAAAAAGCAGACTGAAATGCTCTTGGGACTCCAGCAGAGAGCAATGAAGGAGGTTGAATTCACCTTCTTGGGAAGTTCTAAAATGCACGTTAACTTGAGCACAGGAGCTAAGCCATCGTAACCTTTGTTGAGTATGTCTGCGTAGACAGAGTTTCCATCACTGCAGAAGCAATGTTATTTAACCCACGTTATCATCTCTAGCTGCTAAGCTGCACTTATTGCAAAGTATCTGCAACGTATTTTACAGGGTGGGCTTTTATGTGTAATCCCTGAGTAACAGTGCAAAGAGAAGTACTTGGGGTGTGGGGTGGGGGGGGAACCGCAACTCTTAGGTTTTTCAAATAATGGTTCCATTTGAAAGTCAAAAAAGATGTCAAACCTTTCTTTCCTTCAAACCTTTCTTTCCTAGACGTATTACCAGCACAAACTGTCCCAGAATTTATGACCCGTAACTGTACCGTGGACGCTCTTTCTCTGGACTATTCCTTAAGAAACAAAGTCCTCACTAGAAATAAAACAAAATTAGCCAAAGTATTGGCCTGGGTTAGTTCCAAGGCTCTGTACTAAAGGCCAAACACGTGTAATAATAGTAACGAGTGGACTAAAAGTTAAATCAATAGAGCATTACTCAGTTCAAAGACATCTTGTGTCCTAATGTTCTCACAGAAGACTGTGAGAAAAACCTGTCTATTTCTGTGGGTTTCTTTTATCCATTTAGCTGTACCTTCTACTTCTCTCCACTGTCTGAGAACATTGATGATAAGGTTGGATGACCTCATGTCAACTTGTAGAAGTAAAGAAAGAGAAGCCAGTAAAGAAAGGCAAATTTGTTAATTGCAGGTGGAAAGAGGGAGGCCAACAAAAGAAAACAAAAGAACAGTCATAATGAAATGCTCCCCTGTCTTCTGTGAAAAGTAAAGGCACAGACAAGAAAGAACAAGTGCAAACTTCTCACTAGAGAAACGCACTTGATCTGACTCAAGTATTTTGCGGTACATTTCTTGCTGTTTCTCATGCCAAACATATTAACCATTGAAGGTGTCGCTTTCCTCTTTCTGGAATACAGCTAGGAAGATGGCTGTGTCATTGCTGACAAGCTGCTATTCTCAGAGGTGTCCAGCTGAAAGTCCTAGATCAATTGATTTGCTCTGTCACTTTGATATGGCATGACTTACAGTTTCAGCACCTGAACTTGCCAGCCCTACAATTCTTTGCCCCTTGAATGCTTAGATAGGCTCCTTGGCAACTGGCATTTGTAAGGACATGAAACTATGCAGAATTTGCACCGTGAGATGATGCCAAATGAGTCATGCCAGCGGATTAACTAGGGCATGCAAGGCAGAGAGAGGGAAATGAGAGCACAAGAAGAGAGTACACAAGAAGAGAGTACAATCTCCTTTTTTCTGAAACACTGTAGAGATCAAACTGAACACAAATCCTCCTAGGGGTAGTTCTTGCAAAAGACTAAGAGTTCTTTTTGTGTTCACAGGCCTGGAATATTTAGCTTTGGATCACGGCAAAATGCAGATGACAAAACGAGGTCTTGAAGTCACATCCTGTATGAAGCGGTATGAAAGAGGAAAGCAGCTGAGAGCGTCAACCCTGCTAAGTAGTCTCAGTATTCTTCTTGACATTAGCAGAAATTTGAAATGAGTCTCTGAAAATGACAAAGGAGGCAGAAGAAAAGGGAGCGATGACTCCTCTGGCATAGTGTTTCCTAACAGGGATCTTCAAAGTGGAAAGGTTGTATCATCCTTTCAACTGAAGGAAGGTATGAAAACAACAGGAAGGAAATGGCATCAAATACTCTGGGCAGTGTACTTCTAGAGACAAAGGCCACTGATGGAAAACCAACTCAACTGGCACCAATGCAGCAGCATTGTAATAAAGCCAGAAATGTCCAGCACTTGGCTCTCTGCCATTCCATTCAGATGCACACAGCAGCTCTACAACATTCCTACTGATCATCTCCTTGGAAAACTGGGAGTGAGGGTTCGTGGTGATGCAGAGTCCCCAGGCAGATGCAAAGGAGAGCTGCTTTCTTGCAAAAACCAGGCGTTTGAAACACTCAGGCTGCAGGGGACAGGACAGGTATAAGTCCAATGGTGTCAGGAACCCACGCCTTAAAAAAGGAACCCACTAGGCCACGGCAAAATATCCAAATATGGATAACATGGTAACCAGACCAGTGAAGAGATTTTTGCTTTTATTTCCAGCACATCAGTCTCAAAATACAAAATGGAGACATGACAGCTCACTGATCCACACCAAAAAATGTCTCCTTCAACAGGGCTCATACAGCAATACATAAAATCATCTCAGACTAGAATTCAGCCAATCAGACACAGAAAACACATCTTAACAAGCATTCTCTCCAATCTTATAAAACATACGTAATCGTAGCTAAAAGACTAGTTGATAAGAGACAAAGAACAGAGTTCTATTCATGCTAACCTTCTAAAGATATACATTAAATAACCTTGTTGCCATTTGTCACGTATACTGCTTGGGAAAATTTCTGCTTGCACGGAAAACTTTTCTGCTTGCATGGGAAACTTTTCTGCAATGCTCACAAAACTCCAGTCTAAGGCCTACATACTTCTTTTTAACCATTTCTTAAAAATCTAACCCTATGGATTCCAACATCAGGCCTTTATCAGTTCCATAGCTTTAAGCCATAACAAACACAATTCAACCAACCACCATGCACCACGCTGTGAACACACGACGGTTCTAGAACTTGTTGATTTACCTCTAATACAGCTGCCTCACCTCCCACAGTCCTTTTCTACTTAGCCAAAGTAATGGGCCTCAGCCCAAGGCCTTCCTTTTGTAAGCTTCTAGCTATATGCAGCAGCAAACCACTACTTTCTTCTGTGCCAAGACTTTAGGTAGACGATTTGCATCTGCCCTTCCAGTGAAACCTAATGGAGAGAGAAAAGCCTCTCAGAGATGTTCAGTCATTTCATTTTCTAGACAGGCCAAATCCAAAGAAAAGCAAGCTATGGGATTGTGTACTTGCTCTTACAAAACACCTGCTGCCCGCTGACAATCAACTAGCAGAAAACCAGCCAAACTGAGACTTGAGGCAAACAACCCTTGGAAGGGAATAATGATGTGATCAATCAAGACAACACTTTTCCAGGCTACCGAGATATTGGAAATGTCAGCAAAGGCTTGAGAGCAAAGGCTGAACAAATGGGGAAAGGGTAAAAGAATCCCAAGAAAAACATGACCAAAGGTTAAAACAATTCCAAGAAAAACATAGGCAAGTAACCTGTTGAAGTCTTCAGGAAATCAGTGGCCGCTGATTTACCTAGGCCATTCAAGTTAATTGACCCCTGCACCTTCCACTCCTTTTTCATAGGGTGAATTGAGACCATGGAATCACAATTCCTTGGATTCTGTTCTTAATTTTATGAGAGAAGTACAGCAGCTGAAGTACCTGTTACTGATGTGATACCCAGAAATACAGAGTTGACACATTTCATTCTTGGCCAATCACAACAAGCAAGACTAAGAGGATAAGGCTGGCTTATTTTCATGACATTTTTCTTGTTTGACAGCCTGCTCTGACTGCAGTGAAATTTTTTCATTAGCTTCTCTCTAAAAGGAGAAAGTCCAGTTCACAGTCCGGCCCTATGGCTGCAAGTAGACCATTTGGTTTGTCGAGCCAAAAAATTGAATTGGAAGGTACGGAGCTAAGAGCCGCTCCCGGGCGTCTTTGGGCAGAAGCCGCGCTAAGGAGAGCGCTGTGAGCGCCAAAATCGTCTTTGCGGGAAGAAGCCGCCTCTTCGGCTCCGGGAGCCGGAGAGAGCGGCAGCTTCAGGAAGGTGAAGAAGCTAGCTGTACAACACTAGGATTGTGTGCGCAGCTGGTCAACTGGTAGAAAACAGTATTTTGCACTCTCCTGACTTTTCCAATCACATGAACATTCGATTGGAAGCTGTTTTGGACAACTTTTCTTCCTGCCAAAAACTTGGCAGACATCTCTGCAACTTCTAGAACACGATGGGAGATGTTTTCTGTGCTGGCACAGTTTTTCCTAGCCAGACATAGTGGAAAAGCTTTTTGCTAAGATGTAGAGTACAAAAGACGCTAAAGACGAAGGTAGGATGCTCTGCGTAGCTAAGAGCCGCTCCCGGGCGTCTTTGGGCAGAAGCCGCGCTAAGGAGAGCACTGTGAGCGGCACAATCGTCTTTGCGAGAAGAAGCCGCTTCTTCGGCTCCGGGAGCAGGAGAAAGCGGCAGCTTCGGGAAGGTGAAGAAGCAAGCCGTACAACACTGGGATTGTGTGCGCAGCTTGCCAACTGATAGAAAACAGTACTTTTGCACTCTCCTGACTTTTCCAATCACATGAACATTCCATTGGAAGCTGTTTTGGACAACTTTTCTTCCTGCCAAACACTTGGCAGACATCTCTGCAACTTCTAGAACACGATGAGAGATGTTTTCTGTGCTGGCACAGTTTTTCCTAGCCAGATGTAGTGGAAAAGCTTTTTGCTGAGATGTAGATTAGAAGAGACGCTATAGACGAAGGTAGGATGCTCTCCGGAGCTAAGAGCCGCTCCCGGGCATCTTTGGGCAGAAGCCGCGCTAAGGAGAGCACTGTGAGTGGCACAATCGTCTTTGCGAGAAGAAGCCGCTTCTTTGGCTCCGGGAGCCGGGGAGAGCGGCAGCTTCGGGAAGGTGAAGAAGCAAGCTGTACAACACTGGGATTGTGTGCGCAACTTGCCAACTGATAGAAAACAGTATTTTGCACTTTCCTGACTTTTCCAATCACATGAACATTCGATTGGAAGCTGTTTTGGACAACTTTCCTTTTCTTCCTGCCAAACATTGGCAGACCTCGGTGCAACGTCTAAAACACGATGGGAGATGTTTTCTGCACTGGCACAGTTTCTCCTTGCCAGATGTAGTGGAAAAGCTTTTTGCTGAGATGTAGATTAGAAGAGACGCTAAAGACGAAGGTAGGATGCTCTCCGGAGCTAAGAGCCGCTCCCAGGAGTCTTTGGGCAGAAGCCGCGCTAAGGAGAGCACAGTGATGGGCACAATCGTCTTTGCGCGAAGAAGCCGCTTCTTCGGCTCTGGGAGCCGGGAAGAGCGGCAGCGTCGGGAAGGTGAAGAAGCAAGCTGTACAACACTGGGATTGTGTGCGCACCTTGCCAACCGATAGAAAACAGTACTTTTGCAGTCTCCTGACTTTTCCAATCACATGAACATTCGATTGGAAGCTGTTTTGGACAACTTGTCTTCCTGCAAAACACTTGGCAGACCTCCGTGCAACGTCTAGAACACAATGGGAGATGTTTTCTGTGCTGGCACAGTTTCTCCTTGCCAGATGTAGTGGAAAAGCTTTTTGCTAAGATGTAGACGACAAGAGAGGCTAAAGAGTGGATGTAAGCAAATGACAGCCATCTTCAAAAAAGTCTATTAAGAGGACTCGCGATAGTACAAACTAGCAAGCCTCTTTTTTATGCCCAGGAATTTGATGAAGCAGCTCTTCCTGGAAAACCTTGCCAGGCACATGAAAGACGACCAAATAATGTAGTTAGCATGATTTTTCAGGGGAATTTAATGCTGAACATCACTTTAAACTCCTCTGATGAATCAACTTGACTGGTAGATGAAGGGAATATTATCTGCCTGGGCTTCAGGGAGGTTTTTGACATATCTCTACATGGCAGCACACATACATATGCAAGCAATAGTGCAAAGGGGAGGGAATCAGTGTCTTTTCAGTGATGCTGAGGGAAAAGACAAGAGGCAGTGGGCGCACACTGAAATACAGGAGATTGCCTTTGAACATCAGTAAATGTTTCTTTACTGTGAGGGTGACTGAACCACGGCACAGACTGCCCAGAAAGATTGTGGAGCCTGGATCTTTGAAGACATTAAAAGTACACCCAGATAGAATCCTGGGCAAGAGGCTCTAGGTATCCTGGTTTAGGCAGGGGGGTTGGGCCTGGTTAGCCCCACCAACCCCTTCCACTCTCTTTCATTCTGTGCTAGTGAATTCTCTTCAAGATGCATTTCAAGCACTGGCATGACAAAGTTCTGTGCAGACAGAGATCCAAATGGACATGGCATCTGAACTTAGATTAGGGTTCTGATTAGCAGTGTTCAAGAAGAATGTAAAACTCTGGCACAAGTGTCTCTTCCCTAACTGAATCTCTTTCATGGGAAAATTCCCAGCTCTAGAAAGATCTTCTGATACGCATGCTTAAGACTGACACTGGCTGAGCAAATTTCTCCCTATGTGTATCTAAGACCAGTTAGGATCTTCACCCAAAGTGCTGTCAACATAGTCACCGAATGCCTATTGTTAAGAAGTGACAACTTCCATCAGAATGGCAACTATTGGTCCACAAAATGGATTAATGGATGGGAATTATCTACATGGATTAAAAACAAAAATAAAGAGTTGGTCTTTATTTATCAATTTCATTGCAATATTGATAAGGGAAGAAAAAGATCTAAGTCCTTGACTTTCTGAACTCGAGGAAAGATTTTAAAAATTCCTTGTAAAAATGTATGATCACAATCAGACTATTGAAACCATTTTAGTTGGGAACAAAGTTCCAAAATTGTCTAGATAGTGGCAAAGAAGCCAAGAAAATAGGAAAGAAACAAAAAGAGAGCAAAAGAGTCCGCTTCAGTGTACAAGCTCGTTCTAGAAGTAGTCTGCTGGGAAAAGGAACCCCCAGCTGAATTTCCAATGTATTCCTGCGCTTGATTCAGTCACTGGTCAATGTAAAAACCAATCCTTTTGTACAACTTCTTCCAGCAACAAAAACTCCAACAGGTTGACACTACCATCATGCCTGTTCCAGACATATTTAGAAGAGAAATGATGATTTTCTTGAAAACCTACTTGCATAAAAGTTGCAAGATGGTGGAGGGATTCCCACATCCTCCTTCCTCCATCTGGCTTGAAAGTATATTTGATAAAATATGCAACAAAGCACATGATTTATAAGGGAGAGTCAAATGGATGATTTGGGAATTGATCTCTTGTTGATAGGAAACTTCATATCCACTCGGTGTGACCTTTTTAAAACAAAATGTAGAGCTGAGGCATGAATCTGCCACAACAATTGTAAAGCAAACATACACACTCCCCTTCACATGCTCCCCCTTCCACACACACCTAGGCACACACAGAGATCAGCATAGCAGATCATGAACACCTTGGAAAAGACTGAAATGCTAAATGCCTCTCTTGATGGGCAAAAGAGCTGGTGCAGTAATTCAAATGCCTGGTACAAAAATTCTGTTTAATATTTAGCACCTATTTAAAACACAGCTTTTCATTTCATTCTATTTACAGAATATTTTCATTTCATTTGTTTCTTTAAAATTACTTAGTTCTCACCTGTTGTATGTCTAAGAATATTTTCTTCCAAAAATAGAAAAAAATAGATGACATCTTTTCAGCAGAAAACATTGGTTGATACAATTTTAAACCATCATGATATGGAAGAATTCTTCTGTCCCTCTCGAAGGTGGAAGAAGCATTTGGATCACAGATCATCTACAATGAAATACTTGACATGTTTAAGATGCTTTCAATCAATTTTGATCGTCAATTGCTTATTCGTTGTAAACAGTAATTTTTCAGTGAAGGGAAAGTGTGTGTGGTATATCTACATGATGTGTTCAAAGCCAGTTCCTACTAATGGCCAGGCTGAATTCCAGTAAATAATGTCCCGAATGATATTTTGCCGCCTTCTTTGGCACTTCATGAAATCTTACCCCGATGAAGTGCTGAAACACAGAGATTTTCTCTTAGAGAGTGTCTCATGTTGTAACCCATCCCATGGATTTTATGCTGTAATTCTTATCTCTTTTAAAATTTACTATCTTCTGTACAGTTTTCATGAAACTTTCTGTTACAGTAGTGAATAGCACAGATAAATGTCATTTTGTACAACTTTGAATTTACCCCAAGAGTTGAGAGAAAACTTGCTCCTATACTTCAATCCGAGTTTCTTCTATAGTCCAACTTTGTTTCTCTACCATCAAGCTTCTCCTTTGTTGCTGCTCCAAGCCCCGTCCAAGGTGACCTTGAATACTTTCAGGGATGGGACACCCACAACTTCTCTGGGCAACCTGTTCCAGTGTTCCAGCACTCCCACAGTCAAAAAGGCCTTCCTTTCATCTAATATGTGTAGGAAATCATAAATCTAGGCATAGAAACTTGGAGTGCAAATTTGAAATTCTTTGGATTGGAAGCACATTTTATATGAATACTGACTTACAGATGACTAAAAGATGTTGATGGGCATTTGAGCAGACAAGTTTTGAAAAAGTGCACGGAAATTAAAATTGAAACCACTAAAATTAAAAACTCCTTGCCATTTTCTTTTTCCTCTCCTATTCAAAATTGCATATGTCAGATATCAGTGCTTCATGCAAACCTCTCAGATGCTCTCAGAGAAAAAGCTTTTCTTTCAGACTAAGTTGCGGTTGACGTAGAACACTAGCAGGAGTGAAAGTTTTTCTGGGCATGGGGCAGCACCTACTCCTTGGATTTGTGTGCAGAATACATTTTATCCAAACTGGAAAATAGATCCCAGCTCTGTTCTATTCATCATTCTTACTGCATCAGGCCTGAAGATTCTGTGAAAAGTAGCCTGTGGACCTTGAAGATAGCGCATGTGAAACAGATGAGAGGTGATGGAGAAGTTGAGGGAGAGAAGAAAGAGCATATGACTGAAACCAGAAAGTATTTCATCACGTGATCATGGCAGATTGCAGGAGCCACTTGGTACTATCAACCCAGCCCGACTTGGCACTGGTGCCACCTTGGATCTGGGAACCATCCTGCGTATCGTGGATTTTCAGGAGCCAGCCGGCCACTCTCAGCCATAGGCCGCCAAACACAAACCACGGCCCTTTTCTCTGGCAAACAAAACTCAACTGCCTCTCTTCTGGATGGCAAATTGCAGGAGCCACTTGATACTACAAAAACAGCCCGACTTGGCACTGGTGCCACCTTGGGTCTGGTTACCATCCTGCGTATCATGCATTTTAAGGAGCCAGCTGGCCACTCCCAGCCATATGCCCCCAAACACGCCCACGGCCCTTTACTCTGGCAAACAAAACTCAGCTGCCCAGCTTCTGGATGGCAGATTGCAGGAGCCACTTGGTACTATCAAACCAGCCCGACTTGGCACTGGTGCCACCTTGGGTCTGGGAAGCATCCTGCCTATCAATGAATTCCAGGAGCCAGCCGGCCACTCTTGGCCACAGGCCCCCAAATACAAACCTCGACCCTTTTCCCTTGCAAAAAAAAAATCACCTGCCACGCTTCTGGATGGCACATTGCAGAAGGAACATGGTACTGTCAAACAAGCTCGACTTGGCAATGGTGCCTCTTTGGGTCTGGAAAACATCCTGCGAATCGTGGATTTTAAGGCGCCAGGCAGCCACTCCCTGCCATAGGCCCCCAAAAAAAAACAACGGCCCTTTTCCCTGGCAAACAAAACTCACCTGCCCCTCTTCTGCATGGCAGATTGCAGAAGCGACTTGACACTGTCGAAACAGCCCGACTTGGCAGTGGTGCCACCTTGGGCATAGCAACCATCCTGCGTATCGTGGATTTTCAGGAGCCAGCCGGCCACTCCCAGCCACAGCCCCCCAAACACAAACCACGGCCCTTTTCCCTGGCAAACAAAACTCTCCTGCCCCGCTTCTGGATGGCAGATTGCAGGAGCCACTTGGTACTATCAAACCAGCCCGACTTGGCGCTGTGTTGAAAACGAAGGGAAGCCAATCCACCTTGTTGTTGATCAGCATTGACTCCAATTTATTGATTAAATCAGCCACTTTATATAACAGTGGTAATTAACTTCATGCATATTGCAAAATCCAAGCTCACTACAGGTTAACAGCGAAAACTCTAACCCCTCCTTTTGTTTTACCATACCCATGATTGTTTATTGAAAACAGGGCCAGCGCTCCCACTGTGATATGAAAGCCAAGTATTGGAGAGTGTTTTTGTTACTTCTTTAGAAGTTTAGAATATGCCAAAAAGATGCTAGCTGGGGACTTGCAATTAATGAATTATTTGCTCTAAGTAGGTCAAATGACATTAGCTTTCAAAAAGGAAAAGTAGTCTTGTTCCACGTGCCAATTCTAAAGTAGATTAATAAGCCTTAAGCAGAAGATGGATGTGAAGAGGAATATGACATGAAAGGTTAAGCAACACTGCTGACAGCAAAAGGCTTACCTGCTGCAGATACAGGAGACAAAATACTATTTTGACACAAACATTGCTATTCAGACGACAGTAAAATTCTGAGTGCCAGCAAAATTTACTCAGTCATGACAGTAAAATTTGCTCACATCAAAATGTGCTAATCAATTCTTAGTGTAAATTAAGCACCTTAAGCAAAGGGTAGCTCAAGCGTAACTGGTATTTGATGGCAAAAAAGGCAACTTGGCCTGCGTTTCTCACTTCTACTCCATTCAAAAGCTTACTCTGTCTCAGATTCCTTCGGAGGGATACCAACGCAAGCCGCGAAACTGCACGAAAATGATGATTGAAAGAAAGATAGATTAGAAAAATGGAATAATGGTTCATGTTCTTTTCCTTCCAACTGCTTTGTTTGCCCTTTTAAATTTTTGAAGTCCTTTCTGGTGTCACCATGGTTGCACTGCAGCAAGTGTTCGGCTGTAAGCTGTCCATATTGCCAGCTTCTGGACTGCCTTGGGAAATTTCCCACTGGTTTTGTATAGAAATCACAAGCAGTAGAGATGACAAAGACTGCAGAAACCTTCTCATCTCCTTATAGAGCAAGACCATGTCTTTCAGCCACTCTTAACTAGACAACTTTCATCAGTCATGAGGGAGTCTCATGTTCAAGAGCTAAGCAGTGACAGCTGTAAATGACAAAAAGCAGACTGAAATGCTCTTGGGACTCCAGCAGAGAGCAATGAAGGAGGTTGAATTCACCTTCTTGGGAAGTTCTAAAATGCACATTAACTTGAGCACAGGGGCTAAGCCATCGTAACCTTTGTTGAGTATGTCTGCGTAGACAGAGTTTCCATCACTGCAGAAGCAATGTTATTTAACCCACGTTATCATCTCTAGCTGCTAAGCTGCACTTATTGCAAAGTATCTGCAACGTATTTTACAGGGTGGGCTTTTATGTGTAATCCCTGAGTAACAGTGCAAAGAGAAGTACTTGGGGTGTGGGGTGGGGGGGGAACCGCAACTCTTAGGTTTTTCAAATAATGGTTCCATTTGAAAGTCAAAAAAGATGTCAAACCTTTCTTTCCTTCAAACCTTTCTTTCCTAGACGTATTACCAGCACAAACTGTCCCAGAATTTATGACCCGTAACTGTACCGTGGACGCTCTTTCTCTGGACTATTCCTTAAGAAACAAAGTCCTCACTAGAAATAAAACAAAATTAGCCAAAGTATTGGCCTGGGTTAGTTCCAAGGCTCTGTACTAAAGGCCAAACACGTGTAATAATAGTAACGAGTGGACTAAAAGTTAAATCAATAGAGCATTACTCAGTTCAAAGACATCTTGTGTCCTAATGTTCTCACAGAAGACTGTGAGAAAAACCTGTCTATTTCTGTGGGTTTCTTTTATCCATTTAGCTGTACCTTCTACTTCTCTCCACTGTCTGAGAACATTGATGATAAGGTTGGATGACCTCATGTCAACTTGTAGAAGTAAAGAAAGAGAAGCCAGTAAAGAAAGGCAAATTTGTTAATTGCAGGTGGAAAGAGGGAGGCCAACAAAAGAAAACAAAAGAACAGTAATAATGAAATGCTCCCCTGTCTTCTGTGAAAAGTAAAGGCACAGACAAGAAAGAACAAGTGCAAACTTCTCACTAGAGAAATGCACTTGACCTGACTCAAGTATTTTGCGGTACATTTCTTGCTGTTTCTCATGCCAAACATATTAACCATTGAAGGTGTCGCTTTCCTCTTTCTGGAATACAGCTAGGAAGATGGCTGTGTCATTGCTGACAAGCTGCTATTCTCAGAGGTGTCCAGCTGAAAGTCCTAGATCAATTGATTTGCTCTGTCACTTTGATATGGCATGACTTACAGTTTCAGCACCTGAACTTGCCAGCCCTACAATTCTTTGCCCCTTGAATGGTTAGATAGGCTCCTTGGCAACTGGCATTTGTAAGGACATGAAACTATGCAGAATTTGCACCGTGAGATGATGCCAAATGAGTCACGCCAGTGGATTAACTAGGGCATGCAAGGCAGAGAGAGGGAAATGAGAGCACAAGAAGAGAATACACAAGAAGAGAGTACAATCTCCTTTTTTCTGAAACACTGTAGAGATCAAACTGAACACAAATCCTCCTAGGGGTAGTTCTTGCAAAAGACTAAGAGTTCTTTTTGTGTTCACAGGCCTGGAATATTTAGCTTTGGATCACGGCAAAATGCAGATGACAAAACGAGGTCTTGAAGTCACATCCAGTATGAAGCGGTATGAAAGAGGAAAGCAGCTGAGAGCGTCAACCCTGCTAAGTAGTCTCAGTATTCTTCTTGACATTAGCAGAAATTTGAAATGAGTCTCTGAAAATGACAAAGGAGGCAGAAGAAAAGGGAGCGATGACTCCTCTGGCATAGTGTTTCCTAACAGGGATCTTCAAAGTGGAAAGGTTGTATCATCCTTTCAACTGAAGGAAGGTATGAAAACAACAGGAAGGAAATGGCATCAAATACTCTGGGCAGTGTACTTCTAGAGACAAAGGCCACTGATGGAAAACCAACTCAACTGGCACCAATGCAGCAGCATTGTAATAAAGCCAGAAATGTCCAGCACTTCGCTCTCTGCCATTCCATTCAGATGCACACAGCAGCTCTGCAACATTCCTACTGATCATCTCCTTGGCAAACTGGGAGTGAGGGTTCGTGGTGATGCAGAGTCCCCAGGCAGATGCAAAGGAGAGCTGCTTTCTTGCAAAAACCAGGCTTTTGAAACACTCAGGCTGCAGGGGACGGGACAGGTATAAGTCCAATGGTGTCAGGAACCCACGCCTTAAAAAAGGAACCCACTAGGCCGCGGCAAAATATCCAAATATGGATAACATGGTAACCAGAGCAGTGAAGAGATTTTTGCTTTTATTTCCAGCACATCAGTCTCAAAATACAAAATGGAGACATGACAGCTCACTGATCCACACCAAAAAATGTCTCCTTCAACAGGGCTCATACAGCAATACATAAAATCATCTCAGACTAGAATTCAGCCAATCAGACACAGAAAACACATCTTGACAAGCATTCTATCCAACCTTATAAAACATAGGTAATCGCAGCTAAAACAAAGACTAGTTGATAAGAGACAAAGAACAGAGTTCTATTCATGCTAACCTTCTAAAGATATACATTAAATAACCTTGTTGCCATCCTAAAGCCAATTCTACAGAAGCCTATTGTTATTTGTCACGTCTACTGCTTGGGAAACTTTTCTGCTTGCATGGAAAACTTTTTCTGCTTGCATGGGAAACTTTTCTGCAATGCTAACAAAACTCCAGTCTAAGGCTTTTGGAAAAAAAGTGGCTCCCAATATTATCAGTTAGATTGTACTTGGGCCAGTCTGACCCTCGCTGCTGGGCCAAAGGCAGCAACTGCAGTGTCTCACCCCAGAGATACCTTGGCTTGCTAGTGGTTGCAGCTGGGCACTGAACAAGTCCAGGCTTGTAAGGGACCCCGTTACCTCAGGAGGGATAGCTTCAGGCGATGGTGAAGAGAAAAAGGAGATGGATTCTGCTGGAGGGTTTAATGTCCAGAGGTTTATTCCATGGTTACAGAGGTCGGAACGTGAGCAACTGCTCCAACAGAATCCAGACCGCATGGTCTGATTCACCTTTTAAGCTCAGGGACAGAGGGAGGGGAGGTACAGGTGAGCCACCAACCAGGTGAGAGGGGCAGGATCTCAGGGGAAGATGACACCCAGACAGGCCAATGACCTCTGGGCATAGGGGCATCCTTTGAACTTGACCAACCACACAACGCCTTGCTGGAATGTTAAGTCTGAGTGACAGGACTCACTCAGCATGGGGGTAAGGGGGAAGGGAGAGAGACATAGGCACACCTGGGAAAGTGACCTGGAAGGCCAAAATGGGACAATACAGCACACCACAGCATCTCCCCCTAGTTTTGTTTAAAAAGGACTGTGTTTGTGGTGCAGAATGATTGCCAAACCATGGTTGGTAAATCAGTTCTTCCTCCACAGGAGGGTCAGTGTTTTCCACTGAGGCTTCTAGGTCATCCATTGGAGCACTGAGGGCTTCCAAATGGTAGACCTCAGGAGGGGGAGATGAGCTTGAAATTAACTTGAGAACCATGCGTTTGATTAGTCCAAAAACAATGCTAACAACTACAATAACTATAACTCAAATAAACAGCACTAAAAACACAGTTTTCAGAATAGATCCCAACCAGCCCGAGAGTCCCCAGCCTTTGAACAGTCCATTCAGCCCGTTTTCAGTTTCTCTGTTGATGTCTGAGAGCCTTTGTCAAGGTAGTCCATATGTGGTTTGGGCTGAGGCACTATGCAGGAGGTCACAGGTGGGATGATCACGAGTAGGACGAGAAGCAGGCTCGGTCTCATGGTGTCTCGAGGCTACACACGAACAGTGGGATCTAAACTGGCACAAAAACTTGAAACAAATATATATTATAAACTATTCCAGATAGGAGGCTTAAATGGAATTTCCTCCAGAGAACGCGTGCGGCGTTTTCTTCTCCAGGCAGCATGAGCAACCTGGGGTGCTTCTGTAGATTTCTCTGAGACCTTGGGAACATAGGGCTTTACCCATTTGGAAGGAACCCACCTTAAACCAGAGGGGGTGGACACACAGGCATATCCACGTCCCCAAGTAACCAATTTGTAGGGTCCCACCATTTTCCAAGTCTCAGGGTCCTTTACTAAAACTGGAGGTTTTTCTTTCATTAACTTATGATTGCTTCCCCCAAAGTGGCGTAGGATGGGTGGGTTCAGGCTGTCAAAAGAACAATTCAGAAAATTGATTGTGAATAGTGCCCTGGATAACCGGATGTGGGGAGGTTCTACCTTCAGAACCTGTTGTTACTGGTCCAGGACCCTTTTAATATCACGGTGAGTTCTTTCTACAATGGCTTGACCTGTAGGGGAGTAGGGGATGCCAGTTTTGTGCTCTACTCCCCATTGCTGCAGCAAGCTCCCAAATTCCTTGGATTTGTAAGCAGGCCCATTATCAGTTTTCAGCTCCTTGGGGATGCCCATGAAAGAAAAAGCCTGTAACGGGTGCTTAATAGCATCAATAGATGATTCTCCTGTGTGGGCAGAAGCATAGACCGCTCCAGGAAAGGTATCTACACTAACATGAACATATTTCTGCCGTCCAAAAGACTGTATGTGTGTTACATCTGTTTGCCACAGTTCACAACTGTTCAGTCCCCTTGGGTTTGCTCCCGTACTCACTGTAGGGAGTGCACGTTGTTGGCAATTTGGGCATGTGGCCACAATCGCTTTGGCCTGTTCTCGAGTGATGTTAAACTGACGAACCAGGCCAGGTGCATTTTGGTGGAAAAGCTGGTGGCTGATTTTTGCCTGTTCAAAAACATTTGGGAGAGTAGCCATCACTGCAGGTGCAGCAAGAGCATCTGCCCTTCTGTTGCCTTCAGCGATAAACCCTGGCAAGTCAGTGTGTGATCTGACATGCATCACATAAAATGGTTGCTCTCAGTGAGTGACTAACTTTACCAGTTTTGAGAGCAATTCGAAAAGTGCGATGTTAGACACATCTTGCAGTATTGCTTGATCTGCCCTGGATACTACTCCTGCCACATATGCAGAGTCTGTAATCAGATTAAATGGTTCTGAGAACCTTTCAAAGGCCCTAACAACTGCAGCACATTCAGCAACCTGAGGTGAACCTTCCACCTCAGCAATGTCTGTTTCCCACTGCTGGGATTGAGGATCCTTCCAAGTCATAACGGACTTGTGGGACCTCCCAGATGCATCTGTGAAGACAGTTAGAGCCCTTTTTAAAGGTCTCCTACTTAGAGCACTTCTCAGTTTTAAGGTAAATTGAACATCTTGTTCGAACAATTTGTGAGTGGGCCGCGCTACCGAAATTTGTCCTGAGTAGGAATCCAGAGCAAACTGCAACACTTCATTTTCTTGAAACAATTGTTCCAGTATTTTCATAGTATTTTGACCTGATTTTAACTCAACTGGAATGTGAATGCACTTAAAATCACATCCTGCTAACTCCCTGATCCAGGTCCTTGCTTTCCGGATCAGTTCTGCTACCAGCTCCTGAGGCTTTGTCAGTCTCTTGGACCTTTTGTGACTGAGGAAAACCCATTCTATGATCAAGAGAGGGTCCCTCCGGTCCCGGTCCTTTTTTGGTGTGTTCTTTGCCTTAGGTGTTTGTTTTTCCTCCCACTGGAAAATAATTCCATGGAGGTGTGGCAACTTACCTAGGATGATAAATTTGAATGGCAGGTCAGGCCGGCATCGGTTGGCCTGTCTTGTGGACATTGCAATCTGAACCTTTTCTAGAGCTTTCCGTGCCTCTGGGGTAATAGACCTAGGAGCACCTGGGTCCTCTCTCCCTTTCAATAAATTGAAAAGAGGGGCAAGGTCTTCATTAGTCAGACCGAGCCATGGTCTTACCCAATTCAAAGACCCACACAACTTGTGGACATCTGCAAGGGTCTTGATCTTTGGATTGATTTCTAATTTTTGAGGAACAATGGTCCTATTTCCAATTTCTAAGCCCAAATACTTCCAAGGTGGCATCTTTTGAATTTTCTTTTCCTGGAGCTCAAACCCTGCAACAATCAATGCATCGATCGTTAGGTCAAGCGCATGTGTGAGTAAATCATCATTGGGGGCACACACAAGGATATCATTCATATAATGATAGATAATGGCCTTCTCTGCGGCTGCACGTACTGGGGAAAGCAGGGAAGACACATACCACTGGCAGATAGCTGGAGATACCTTTAATCCCTGAGGAAGAACGGTCCAATGGTACCTTTTCATAGGGGATTCCATATCAATAGAAGGAACTGAGAATGCAAAACACAGTGCATCGTCAGGGTGCAAGGGGATTTGGAAAAAACAATCCTTAATATCAATAACAGCTAATTTCCAGTCTTGGGGAAGCATTGTTGGGGATGGCATACCAGGTTGGGGAGAACCCATATCTTCAATTACATTATTAATTTGTCGGAGGTCGCAGAGGAGCCGCCATCTCTTTTTGTCAGCTTTTTGGATGACAAACACTGGAGAGTTCCATGGGGACATGGTCTCCACAATGTGGCCCTTTTTTAGTTGCTCTTCCACTAGTTCTTCAAGCACCTTTATTTTTTGTTTATTGAGCGGCCACTGTTTCACCTGAACTGGTTTGTCTGTTATCCACTTCAATTTTTGGGTGGGGCGCTGTTGTTCAATGACTGCTGTACAAATATGCTGTGGAGAGTCTGGAATATCAATTGTGACACCCCACTGGGCCATTAAATCTCTCCCTAACAAAGGTTCTGAATAATCCAACACAAATGGACGGATATTTGCCAATTGTCCGTTTGGTCCCTCAAATTGAATAATGCTTTTGAATTGTCTTGCCAATTGCAGACCTCCTACACCTTGAAGGTGACCGGCAACATCTTGCAAAGGCCAATGTGCTGGCCAGTCTTGTACTGGAATTACTGTGCAGTCTGCACCTGTGTCTACAAGCATCTCAATGCGTTTAGACTCCCCACCCCCACTGACATTACACCATAATTTGGGTTTGTCTTTCCCAATAACTTGTACTCGGGCGATTGTGGGCCCTTGTTTTTTTGATATTTTGAAGTAAAGATGTCACAGGGATAGCTTGTGCAACAATTTGTCCCTTGGGAAGGAACAGGGGTGGGTGGAAACAATGCAGGCCGAGAACAAATTGCTCAGGATCTGATGTTGTCATTCCCGGAGCAATTTCGATCTCTTGTGGTGTGTGTTTGGTGTCCCCAATGACGATGTACTTACAACGAATCCGGTTCCAAGTACCTTTCTGTTCAGGATTTACAGACACAAAATGCCAATCACTGTCCTTCAGGTGGAGTGACTCAGTCAGCTGCAACCTGTAAGGCTCATTGACAGAAGAGGTGGTTAACACAGGATCACCTAAATCATACACAGTCTTTGAAGCACCTGCTTCACTTACACAAACATTAATATTATTGCGTGCTTGATTTGTTTTGCTACCCTTATTCCCTTGGCCTGCTCTTTTTGTGTCTGCGCGCCTGGCAGGCGGGCGCTTTCTTTTCAGTTTTTTTGTTGTTGTTGACCCCCAGGGAGGGCTTGGAGTTCTCCTCCCCTGCCATTTCTAAATTCATCAAATTCCCTTTTCAGGGGGCACTGGTTACTCCAGTGCCCTAGGTTGTTACAAAGCAGGCATGGTTTTGTGGGCTCAGCCAGTGCTGGTCTCCGCTGCTGCCCAGGGTACTGCTGTGCTGAGGGAAAAGGCGCAGGGCCGGCAACAGCGACACGTTGAGGTGGTCTTGGCAGCAGCCTTGGTCTGGTGTCTTCAGCCACACTCATCAGAGGCACTTTCCTGTTACACACTAGGAGCATATCTTTGATGGTTGGAGAAGGTTGAAGAGGAAGGCTAAGGATTGCTGCTTGACACTGTTTATTTGCATTTGTAAATGCCATTTATTCTAAAATTGCTTCCCTAGCATTCTCTTTTTTAACTTGTATTTCAATAGCTCTAATTAACCTTTCTACAAATTTCAAAAAAGGCTCTGATGGTAGCTGTTTAATTTTACTATAGGGCTCAAAAGGCCCCTCAGGTTGTAGGGAAAAGAATGCTTTTTCAGCTGCTTCTTTTACTTTCTCGAGAGTTTCTGCAGGAATTGCAGTAGCTTGGATTGAGGGAGAAGACCATTGGCCCTCACCACAGAGGTGCTCAGTGGTGATAGGGTTACCACTGTTGTCTTTGGCTGTGTTTGGATCAGCATGCAAGCCTGGGAGAGCATCATTCAGCATTTGTTTCCATGCTATTTCCCATAATTTGAATTCCGTGGAGGTCATGAGACAGGAAAAAAGCTGTTTTAAATCATGTGGAATCACTACAGTCCTACTCAATTCAGAATTTAAAAGGCCACGGAAATATGGACTGTGTGGACCATATTCTTTATGAGATTTACAGATCTCTTTAATCAATTGTCGTCCAAAAGAACTCCAATTAGCAGTTGGAGCTGCTCCCCCCTGAGCAGCAGGCTGAAAGGTAACAGGAGCCAGTGACAACATGGGACTATGCATTGAATCTGCTGTTCCCTGCTCTGTATCCCTTGAAACAGAAGCATTGGGATCACAGATACAGGTTTGGGGAATGGCAGTGGGTGTGTCCCCACTGTGGGAACCCGGGGAGGGGGCGGGGATGCAACAGGTACAGGGGGCGGGGACAGGGGGCTGGCAAGGGGCGGGGAAACCGTGGGAACAAGGGGCGGGGACACCTGGTGACATCACGTCAGCAGACGCCCCCTGGAAGGAGTAGAGGGGTGGAGCTGAGGGTATTGCAGGAAAGGGAGGGGGAGGGGGGAAGGTGTCACGAGGAACAGGAGGAGAGGGGGATGGGGCTGGAGTTTTGGGATGCTTAAGGGGATTTTGGGAAGAAGAAGACCAGGTTTGGGGGCCATTTTGGGTAACACTACTCTCTGCAAAGCTAACACGTGCTGTGGGTTTCTGAGGATGGGACACAGGGGATTAGGAAAGGTTCCACGCAGCCTGGCCAGGGCCTTGTGAACAGGGCAACTCAGGCATTTCAACAGACTTTGGGCGTCGACTTCCCAATGAGTTTGATCTGTTTAAAATACTAAGTTTTGGGGAAAGAGGTTTAGGGGTTTTAGAACTAGGAGAGGGAGAAACAGGGAGAGCAGAGGTACATGGCTTTACATTTGGCTTTTTCTCCATTTCCTTTTGTTTGAGCAATGCTGTACGAATTTGTAAACTCCAAAACACAAATTTAGCTGAGGGGGCATTGCCAGATTGTCCTAAGGTTGTCAATTCATTTCCAACTTTATCCCAGAATTGAATATTGTGGATTTCTTCAGGGGAGATTTGTGGGAAGTGGAAGAAAAGCCATCTTACAAACTGTTTCAATTTTCCTTTAGAGAACTTAACATTATCACTGTCCAAAATGCTTACAATATTATAATACACTCCTTTTTGTACAATGCTGAGTTTCAAACCCATGTTAGATGTAAAAAGCAAAGTACTAAATCCTGCCTGACCAAAAACAAAGCCAAAATCAGCTACCGATTTCAAAAAAAAACCACAGATGGAAAGGGATAACGAGCCGACAAAAGCTTCACAATGCAGCTGTATATACTGCTTTTAAAATTCCCGGGCAGCAGCAGCAGGGCACGCCCTGCCGAGCAAAGGCAGAAACAAAGCCTCCCCCCCGCCGTGGAATGCACCCCCCCGCGGAGCAGAGAGAGCAGCTACGCCACGTGGCAAGCCGAAACCGGGCCCCCCCTGCGCCGCGTGTGCAGAGAACTCCCCTTCCTCCACAGAGAGAGAGAAAGAGAGTCCCCCGCGGCAAGAGAGCCGAGAACCCCCCCTCCCCCGCACAGAGAGAGAGAGAAAGATCTCCCGACCACGTGGAGAGAGCCGAGCCTGCAGAGCCGGGAGGGAAGGGCAGAGAGCTCCCACGCGAATTCCAAAAGACAGCAAAACACGCGGCAGAAAGCTAATAGCTAGAAATCAATGAATTCCCGTCTGTGGGGCTGCGCAGCCAAAAATACAAATGCAAAAAGGAACAGAATTCACGGCAGAGTCTGTTTTTGAGCTCCTGCCCTACCGAGAGCAGAGATACTCACCCGAAATGGAAGCTGTAGCTGGCTGGGTACAGGCAGATCTCTTCACCGGAACAGGACCTCTCTGTGGGCGAGAGAGGCTCCCCTGTCCTCCCTCTGGAAAATCTGCTCACCAGAAAGGAGCTGGGCTTTCCAGAGGCGCCGAACAGTCCACGAAACTTCTTCTGGGAATATTCCCTAAGTCTCTAGCTGAGGGCGTTGCAACCAAAGCCCCTTTCAGCTGGATGCACGGCTGCCAGAAGCTTCTCCAAGGTACTGCAAGTCTGTCTCGGGCTGCAGAGTCGCTTTGCCCACCTCAGGGACGCCAATTATTGGAAAAAAAAGTTCCCAGTATTACCAGTTAGATTGTGCCTGGGCCAGTCTGACCCTCACTGCTGGGCCAAAGGCAGCAACTGGGGTGTGTCACCCCAGAGATACCTTAGCTTGCTGGTGGTTGCAGCTGGGCACTGAACAAGTCCAGGCTTGTTAGGACCCCGTTTACCTCAAGAGGATACCTTCAGGCAATGGTGAAGAGAAAAGGAGATGGATTCTGCTGGAGGGTTTAATGTCCAGAGGTTTATTCCATGGTTACAGAGGTCGGAACGTGAGCAACTGCTCCAACAGAATCCAGACCGCATGGTCTGATTCACCTTTTAAGCTCAGGGACAGAGGGAGGGGAGGTACAGGTGAGCCACCAACCAGGTGAGAGGGGCAAGGTCTCAGGGGAAGATGACACCCAGACAGGCCAATGACCTCTGGGCATAGGGGCATCCTTTGAACTTCACCAACCACACGACGCCTTGCTGGAATGTTAAGTCTGAGTGACAGGACTCACTCAGCATGGGGGTAAGGGGGAAGGGAGAGAGACATAGGCAAACCTGGGAAAGTGACCTGGAAGGCCAAAATGGGACAATACAGCACACAACAACAAAGGCCTACATACTTCTTTTTAACCATTTCTTAAAAATCCTCTAACCTTATGGATTCCAACATTTCCCCCTCTCTCTTTGACCCAGAAGCTTTCATTTTCTTGTTGCTTGCTATTTGCGTTTCATAGCTCTATTGCAAAATTTCTGCTTATTATCTGCTGAAGACCTATTTTCACTAAACTGAAGCATTGCTATATTACGGCACAGCAACTTAATGCTGTGAAGACCCAATCCCTGAAAGAGAGCTATGAATCACGTTTGGCAACAGTCACAAGGCATCGTTCAAAAAACTCTGGTCGATTCCAAGGCCTTAATTCAAAACCTTCCTTCATGTCAATACCCTCATCTACTGCTTCCGTGAGATTTCATACACTCTCTGTGCTTCTACTTCCTAATTCTCCTGCTTGAATGACAAAAACTTCTCAGACTGTTTTGTTCATCATTCGCCGAACACAACAGAGTATACAAGGTACCACTATCAATATCAGTATTAGAACACCTAATATGTAAAGACCTATCTTGCAAAGTTGCCTTAGCCAAGGTGCAAAACTCCAATTTTGAAACAAATCATCCAACCAGGAACCTCCATCTTCTTTAATTTGGGCTGTCAGATCCTTTAATTTTTGAATGCTTTTGTGAATGGATTCAGAATGATCAGACAAATTCATACAACACAATCCTTCCAATTCCTCACAACCATGTCCTTGTGCCAGTAAGAGAAAATCAATGGCTGCTCTGTTTTGAAGAGTAGCATGTCAAATACTATCAACATCGGTCAACATATCACTGATTGCGGAGGATGTGGCATTAGCTTGTTTGCTCAGCCAACATCCAACTCGATCTAATTGTCTCAATGCCACAGCTGAAGCCAATTGGGGTAGAAATATACCTGCTGAAACCCTTCTGGCGGCATTCCAAGGCATAAAATCACTCTGACAGTTCTCATCATAATGAGGAACAGCTCTTGTTTTCCTTTGTTTCTTTTTCATCACTGCTTTGGCAGTGAGGGCAATTATGGTAAGCATACCAATGCTGCAAGGGCCACCTTCAAGGTGGGCTGGAATGCCTTGCCAACCTCTGTCTCCGCAAATGATCCAATACCCTTTTGGCAATTGCCGTGGATATTGGTCCGTCTCCAGAAACACATCCCAACTGTTTGAAACATTTGCTGCCCTGAGAAGTTTGTTGGACCAAATGTTCCAATTGAAGGAAGGACTGTTTCCATTGTCAATTCCACCTGGTTTACCATTGGATTGTTTTCTGACCAAAGGAAACTCTTTCACTGGCACACCAACCAAACAGGTTGAGAAAGGCTTTTCTGGTTCCGAATTAGACAGACATATAGTATCCGATCCGGCAGCCTTGGCTAAGGTCACCCAAACATTCGTTTTCGGTTGATCCACAGGCAAATCTGCATGACAAAAAACAATTAAAATCAAGCAAAACAAGTATACCATTTGATTCTGCCCCATCTCTTTCAAGAACTAAGTTTTGGCAGAATTCTTTCTAAACAAAAACAAGAACCTAAATTTTCAGCCAAAAATTAGCTTTGTTAAACAAACATTCAGCATTTCATTCGTATACTCATAAATAAAAATTGGCACAAAATCAGAGTTCACGGGTTCCACCGATGCACAAAGAATGTCAGGCACAAGAGGCGTCAGGCGAGACCCGGGATCCTTCGGTTCGGTCCACGTCTGCGTACTTGCTTCCTCAGTTCTAGGCTCGACAACAGGTTCTGAAGTGCGATACGGTTTGACGTTTTTGGCAGGAACCCACTTAATTCTTCCAGCACCTGTGGAAATAGAAGCATACCCTTTGCCCCACGTTATTAATTGAAACGGGCCTTCCATCTGTCCAGAGTCAGGGTTTCTAATTAGAAGAGGAGGATGTTCTTTCAGTTTTGCCTGTGTGCTATTTGAAAAGTGTCTAAAGATTGGTGGATCTGGTTCTGTACTTGAACTATTTAGACAATTAAAACCATACAAAGCCTTACTCAGTCTCATCTGTGGGGTGATTTCCGTTCCCCCTCTCTGTTGATCTAATATGCGTTTTAAGGTTTGATGTGTTCTTTCAATGATTGCTTGCCTTGTGGGAGAGTGGGGAATACCAAAAATGTGTCGAACACCCCATTCATTTAAAAATGTGGCCAATTTTTGAGATATGTATGCGGGACCATGGTCAGTTTTTACTTCTTGGGGTATACCCAATGAAGCAAAAGCTTGCAGGAAATGATGACAGGCATGGCTGCCAGTTTCACCTGTGTGAAGGGAAGCAAAAACTGCACCAGAGAACGTGTCTATGGAAACATGAATATTTTTAAATTTACCAAAAGAAGGCTATTTAGTAACATCTGTTTGCCACAACTGTAGGCTTTGTAAGCCTCGGGGGTTGAGCGCTCCTCTAGAAGCAGGAGGTTGTTCCAATTGACAGTCAGGGCAAGTACAAATGATAGCTTTAGCTTGACTTTTAGTGATTTGGAACATTTGCATGAGTGCTTGTGCATTTTGGTGGAAAAAGGCATGACTCAATTTTGCTTGTTCAAAACTATTTGGCAATGTGTTAGAAATGACCATTGTCAGCTTGTCCGCTCTTGCATTTCCTTCCACTAAAAATCTAGGAAGTGAAGAATGCGCCCTAATGTGAGAAACAAAATATGGATTAGTTCTATATTGCAAAGTTATAAAAAGACATGAAAGCCAACGATGTAAAGTTTCATTACTAACATCCTTTAAAATGGAACCTTCTATTCTCCTGACTACATTAGCAACATAAGCAGAATCTGTGACCAAATTAAAAGGCTGAGGAAACAGCTGAAAAGCTCAAACTACTGCAGCAAGCTCAACAATTTGAGGGGATCCCTCTACTGTTTGAATATCAGATTCCCAAACATCAGTCTTTTGATTAAACCAAGTCACAACGGACTTGTGGCTTTTACCAGAGCCATCAGTGAAGAGAGTCATAGCATGTAAAGGTTCTTCACTTAATTTAGGTTTTTCTCTGAAACTCAATTTTGCTTGCAGTAGTTTGTGAGCTGGATAGTGTATGGAACAAACACCTGGAAAACCTAAGAATGCATATTGTAAATCATCAGAATTTTGCATTGCCCAATTGAAATAATCATTTTTCAATGGCAAATAGATAACTGAAAATTCTTGACCTGCCAAAGTTAACAATCTGGTTCTAGCCTTAATTATAATGTATGCAATCATTTCTAAAACTGAGCAAATGGTCTTTGAAAACCTGTAGGGAGGAAAAACCCATTCCATTATTAACAAAGGATCTTGTTCTGTGGCATCCCACTGGAAAATGAGACCACAAAGCTGCATCTTCTCTCCTAAGATTGCAAGAAAGAAAGGATTTTCAGGAACGCAGCGATGAGCTTGTCTTTTTTGAAGAGCTTCTGTGACTTTGTCGAGAGCAGCACGAGCTTCAGGGGTTAAAGTTCTTGGCGAAGTGATGTCGCAACTTCCTCTCAGCAAATGGAAGAGCAGACTCAGTTCATCATTGGTGATACACAGCATCGGTCTGACCCAGTTGATTTCTCCTAGAAGCTGTTGTAACTCTTGTAGGTTGTTGACTCTGATTCAGATCTGAATTTTCTGTGGTATTATTGTCGTCTCAGTCATCTTCCATCCCAGGTACTTCTAAGGTGAAACTTCTTGAATTTTCGTTGCAGAGATTTCAAGTCCAGCTTTTTGAATTTCAGCAACAACACAGTCACCAGTTTCTTCCATCTCTTCTTTTCAAAGGACTCCACCCTTAAAGCCAATTTTTCTTTCTCTGTATCTATAGATTGACAAACACCAGAACAACCATGGTTTTGCTTAACTGAAAAAGAGTTCCCCGGAACCACAATTTCCCGAGTGGAAGCAGCCACCTCAGCCTTCACCCCAGGCCCAACAGAATCCAATTCAGGTTTCAGTGTCCCTGCACAAACAATTTTAGGAAGTACAGTCACTTTTTCATTTCCATCTTTTACACGCTTTGTTCCATCCCCCTTACAAGAGTCACATATTTTTACATTAACAGAACAACGTGAAGAAAAGTCCGAAAGAGTCTCAGTTTTTCCCAGAGAGAGAGAAGAAAGATTTTGTTCAGCAGAGTTCAAAGCAATACTTTCAGCATTTGCAACAACACTTGTAACATTCTCCGATACACACACAGTCTCCGGTTTACTGGAATTTAATGAGACAGAACCAGAAGCTTTGTTTTCTGAGTCCAAGTTGATCTTATAATTATCAGTTTGTTTAAAACAGCGCTCCAACAGCGCTCTACAAACCGGCATAAATTCTCTTAAGCTTTCATCTTTTTTGAGAGAGACTAGATTATAGATTCTCCAGTTTATCTGATCCCAAAAATGAAAAGTAAAAGCAGACTGCAGATTTAAATCTTGCGTATTCGCTTTAACCTAGATAAGTAAGTTTTTAAGCTCAGTTTTTGAAATTTCAGAGTGACCTTTTTCTTGTAACATTGTCTCTAATTGATGAAAAACATCCCATTCAACTTTTGATAAATTCGTTCCCATTTTTGTGTTCTTTTAATAATTTTCTTTTTCTCTATTTTGCCTCCCAACGTCACGCAAGCGCTCTCCCGAGATAAGTTACTTGCAATTTTCTTGGCTTCGGCGGGAGAGATGATACAGTGTCCTCCTTGTTAACACTTGGGTCTCCGCGGCTGGTACTTCCACGATTTTTCTTTTTTTATTTTCTATTCTACGTCCTCACACGGGGCACCAATATGCAGCGCACGGGACAGGTATAAGTCCAATGGTGTCAGGAACCCACGCCTTAAAAAAGGAACCCACTAGGCCACGGCAAAATATCCAAATATGGATAACATGATAACCAGAGCAGTGAAGAGATTTTTGCTTTTATTTCCAGCACATCAGTCTCAAAATACAAAATGGAGACATGACAGCTCACTGATCCACACCAAAAAATGTCTCCTTCAACAGGGCTCATACAGCAATACATAAAATCATCTCAGACTAGAATTCAGCCAATCAGACACAGAAAACACATCTTGACAAGCATTCTATCCAATCTTATAAAACATAGGTAATCGTAGCTAAAACAAAGACTAGTTGATAAGAGACAAAGAACAGAGTTCTATTCATGCTAACCTTCTAAAGATATACATTAAATAACCTTGTTGCCATCCTAAAGCCAATTCTACAGAAGCCTATTGTTATTTGTCACGTCTACTGCTTGGGAAACTTTTCTGCTTGCATGGAAAACTTTTTCTGCTTGCATGGGAAACTTTTCTGCAATGCTAACAAAACTCCAGTCTAAGGCTGACATACTTCTTTTTAACCATTTCTTAAAAATCCTCTAACCCTATGGATTCCAACATTTCCCCCTCTCTGTTTGACCCAGAAGCTTTCATTTTCTTGTTGCTTGCTATTTGCGTTTCATAGCTCTATTGCAAAATTTCTGCTTATTATCTGCTGAAGACCTATTTTCACTAAACTGAAGCATTGCTATATTACGACACAGCAACTTAATGCTGTGAAGACCCAATCCCTGAAAGAGAGATATGAATCACATTTGGCAACAGTCACAAGGCATCGTTCAAAAAACTCTGGTCGATTCCAAGGCCTTAATTCAAAACCTTCGTTCATGTCTGTCGTGGGTTGACAGCCTTTATCCCAATATCGTGTGTTGTGTCTGGCAGCTGTGCCTTTTCTCTCTTCCCCCCCCCCCCCACCCCGGCCGTCTTTCTGCGACGGGGCGGGGAAGAGAGGGGGGGAGTGTTTGACCAGGCTTTTTGGCTTTTGGCTTTTTGCTGCTTGGCTTGGCTAGCCGCTTTGCTTGCTTGCTTTCTGCTTTTTGCGCTATTTTTTTTTCTTTTTTTTTGTTCCCTCTTTCTTACCCTCCCCTGAAGATACTGGACCGGCTCCGGACCTGACCTGAGACGTCCAGGACACCTGGAGCCTGCAAGAGAAGCTTGACGCCCTCACCACACACAGTCTGTTTCTTTCCTTTTCTTGTGTTGGGGAGTGTTCTTTTGTTACTTGTAAATAAATAGGTTTTGTTTTCCACTTTGCTCCTCCGAGAAATTCCTTCCTGAACCCGGTGTTGGGGGAGGGGTGGTTGGAGGTTTGTTTTATTTGGGGGGCTCCCTTTTGCAGATTTCCCTTAATTTGTCCTAACCCAGGAAAATATACATTTTGGTGCGTTGGCCGGGAAACGGAGGCCAAAACAAAAACAGTGGAAAAAAACCCTATAACAATAATATTTTGGTTTTGGCTATTTTGGTGGGCATATTGGTTATTCATAATGTCATTTGGAGTGGAAGCTTGCCGATATTTCTGGTCCCTAGGGGTTTTTGAAGTTTTAATACTTTTGTGGTCCCTGGGGTTATTTCCTTACCCAAAAATAGCTCTGATGTTGTCCCTAATAAGTAGCTTTTGTAAGCGGGGGGCGCTAACCAGAATAGTCATTGTGCTGGTCTTATGTGTGATGATGTGTCGGATAAAAATGCTGGACTTTATTTCAGGAATGTATGGATTGCTGTTATGGTTGTTTACTCAGTTTGTTTGGGGAGAAGAAGGGGAAGGGGCTTTTCAGCCTTTGTCTTCCTTCTTGTCCTCCAAATTGTTGACATCTCTATTAGAAAATACTGAATTTCCCCTGAGTTTGAAAGAAACCATCTTTCTGGCATTTAATTTATTAAGCCTTTTCTATACTGTCTGGAGTGTGTATAAAATGAAGACTGAGATTTCTAGAGGGGTTAGAGACACTCCTGACTTAGGAGTAAAACAAAGCAGGAAAAATCTTGACTGGAGTGGGAAATGGGAGGACATGGGCCAGACTTTAAAGGAATTTTCCGATCCTATAGACTGGGACTTTCCATCTGATCAAATTCAGGATCCAGTCGAGGTGGCAAAGTATTTGAGGGAGAAGTGCCATGGTAATACTAAGGAGGAAAGGGTTACTGCAGTGAGCTGGGCCTTGGCGTTTGTTTACCGTACTCTGCTAGATACTGTGGAGCAGCAGATAGCAGAAAGGGAACAGGGAGATAAGTTAGTTACTATCCCAGTGACCCAGGCTGCAGCTAACATCCCAGGCTCCAGGCTAGCAGCTGAATCAGACAATAGGCCCCAAACCATGGCTGTTGCAGCTAATACAAGAGGTGGAAAGTGTAAAGGCAAGACTGAACGAAAGGTGGAGGATGATGATGATGATGCAGGAGAAGGACCCTCACCAAAATCAGAGGCCACATCAAGGGGCACAGAATCTGGAGCTAATATTGACTCCTTTTCTCTGAAGGACCTCAGAGGCCTAAGAAAGGATTACAGACGACAACCTGACGAATCTATAATTAGTTGGTTAGTCCGCCTTTGGGATGCTGCAGGGGAGGTTACGATTTTGGATGGTACTGAAGCGAGGCATTTGGGATCCCTGTCACATGATCCTGTCATTGATCAAGGTATGATGAGGGGGGCTAACCCTCACAGCCTCTGGGAACGGGTCCTAAGAAGCGTAGCAGAACGATACCTGTGTACGGATTATCTCTATATGCAGCAGACACGGTGGAAGACCATAGAACAGGGGATCCAACGCCTGAGAGAGATGGCGGTGGCAGAGCTCATTTTCTCAGATGATACAACAACTAGGAATCCGGACCTGGTACCATGCACACCTGTAATGTGGAGGAAACTTGTGCGACTTGGGCCACCTGAATATGCTTCTGCCCTAGCAATAATGAAGCGGGATGATACATATGAGACTGTGCTCGATATGGCAAAGAAGCTTCGAGCGTATGCAGATGCTGTGCATGGCCCAACTCATGCCAGAATTGCAGCAGTGGAAACTCGACTGCAGAAACTAGAGGACAAAATAGAGGAGAATCATAAGAAACTCCGGGAAGAGATTAAGGAGGACCTTATTCAAATCTCAGCTGTACAAATTAGAGGCCCTGGTGTCCAACGCTGGCGCTCCTTTGATGGGGAGAGAAGGTACATCCCACGGGCTGAGTTATGGGCTTTTCTTCGTGAGTCTGGAGAAGACATGAGGAGATGGGATGGAAAACCCACCGCTGCTTTGGCACAACAGGTACGTGATTTGAAGAAAAGAGAAAGTATCACCAAAAGGATAGCAGCTCCGGTCGCTCGTAGCCGAGATGTTAAGTATGCTGATGACGATGACATGTCCGATCCCCTTGAAGGAACTTCTAAGGCATATGCCCAAGGAAAGAAGGACAATCTGGCTTAGAGGGGCCCTGCCTCCAGCCAGGAAGAGGCACGGGAGAACCGGGTTTTCTGGAAGGTGTGGATCAGATGGCCTGGCACATCAGAGCCACAAGACTATGAAGCATTGGTTGACACTGGATCACAGTGTACCTTGATGCCATCGGAACACGTGGGGACAGAACCTGTTTCCATTGCTGGAGTGACAGGAGGATCACAACAGTTGACTTTGTTGGAAGCTGAGGTGAGCTTGACTGGGAAGGAGTGGCAGGAACATCCAATTGTGACTGGTCCAGAGGCTCCGTGTATTTTGGGCATAGACTTCCTCCGGAATGGCTATTACAAAGATCCTAAGGGATTCAGGTGGGCTTTTGGAATAGCTGCAGTGGAGATAGAGGGTATTAAACAATTGAATACCTTGTCTGGACTATCAGAGAACCCATCTGCAGTAGGACTCTTGAAGGTAGAGGAACAACGAGTGCCAATTGCCACCTCAACAGTGCACCGCAGGCAGTACCGGACGAATCGAGATGCCGTGATCCCCATCCACAAAATGATCCGAGAGCTGGAGAGCCAAGGGGTGGTCAGTAAAACCCACTCACCCTTCAACAGCCCTATCTGGCCTGTGCGAAAATCTGACGGAGAATGGAGACTGACTGTGGACTCTCGTGCCTTGAATGAAGTGACTCCACCACTGAGTGCGGCTGTACCGGACATACTGGAACTGCAGTACGAGCTGGAGTCCAAGGCAGCAAAGTGGTACGCGACCATCGATATTGCTAACGCGTTTTTCTCCATCCCTCTGGCAGCAGAATGCAGGCCCCAGTTTGCTTTTACATGGAGGGGAGTGCAGTATACCTGGAACCGACTGCCCCAGGGGTGGAAACACAGTCCTACCATCTGTCATGGACTGATCCAGGCTGCACTAGAAGAGGGTGAGGCTCCAGAACATTTACAATATATTGATGATATCATTGTTTGGGGGAACACAGCAATAGAAGTGTTCGAGAAAGGAGAGAAGATAATTCATATTCTCTTGGAAGCCGGATTTGCCATTAAGAAGAGCAAAGTCAAGGGACCTGCCCGAGAAATTCAGTTTTTGGAGGTGAAGTGGCAAGATGGACGGCATCAGATTCCTGCAGATGTTATTAACAAAATCACTGCTATGTCCCCACCAACTGATAAGAAGGAAACACAAGCTTTCTTAGGTGCTATAGGTTTCTGGAGGATGCACATCCCTGAGTATAGTCAGATTGTGAGACCCCTTTATCTGGTTACCCGCAAGAAGAACAACTTCCATTGGGGCCCTGAGCAGCAGCAAGCTTTCCTCCAGATCAAGCAGGAGATCGCTCATGCTGTAGCCCTTGGTCCAGTCAGGACGGGACCAGATGTGAAGAACGTGCTCTACTCTGCAGCTGGGAGCCATGGTCTGTCCTGGAGCCTTTGGCAGAAGGTGCCTGGCGAGACCCGAGGCCGACCATTGGGATTTTGGAGTCGGAGCTACAGGGGGTCTGAAGATAACTATACCCCAACAGAAAAGGAAATCTTGGCCGCCTATGAAGGAGTCCAAGCCGCCTCGGAGGTGATTGGTATAGAGGACCAACTCCTTCTGGCACTCTGACTACCGGTGCTGGGATGGATGTTCAGAGGAAAGGTTCCCTCTACCCACCATGCCACCAATGCTACTTGGAGTAAGTGGATTGCCCTCATTACGCAGCGCGCTCAAATTGGGAAGTTAAATCGCCCTGGGATCCTGGAAATAATTACAAATTGGCCCGAAGGTGAAAGCTTTAGTGTCGCGGATGAGGAACAAGAGCCAGTGACCCGGGTTGAGGAAGTTCCGCCATACAATCAGTTACCAGCAGAAGAAACGCGTTACGCTCTATTCACCGATGGTTCTTGTCGCGTCATAGGGATGAAACGGAGGTGGAAAGCAGCTGTATGGAGTCCCACTCGACGAGTTGCAGAGGCTACTGGAGGAGAAGGCGAATCCAGTCAATTTGCTGAAATCAAAGCTATTCAACTGGCCCTAGGTATTGCAGAGAGAGAGAAGTGGCCAAGGCTCTATTTGTATACCGATTCTTGGATGGTAGCCAATGCTCTATGGGGATGGCTGAAGAGATGGAAAGAGGCGAACTGGCAGCGAAGAGGAAAACCGATTTGGGCTGCGGAAGAGTGGAAAGATATCGCTACTCGGTTAGAGAAGCTACCTGTGAAGGTTCGCCATGTAGATGCCCATGTCCCCAGAAGTAGAGCTAATGAAGAGCAGCAAAACAACCAGCAAGTACATCAGGCTGCAAAGATAGGGGAGTTGAAGATAGATCTCGACTGGGAGCATAAGGGAGAGTTATTCTTAGCACGATGGGCCCATGATGCCTCAGGCCACCAGGGTAGAGATGCCACCTATAAGTGGGCACGAGACCGAGGGGTGGATCTAACCATGGACAGTATCTCTCAGGTTATTCGTGACTGTGAGACGTGCGCTGCCATTAAGCAGGCCAAGCGGGTGAAGCCCCTCTGGTATGGGGGGCGGTGGTCTAAGTACAAATACGGGGAGGCCTGGCAGATTGATTACATCACACTGCCTCAGACCCGCCAGGGCAAGCGCTATGTACTAACCATGGTAGAAGCCACCACGGGATGGTTGGAAACCTATCCTGTGTCTCATGCCACAGCCAGTAACACTATCTTGGGCCTTGAAAAGCAGGTCCTTTGGAGGCACGGTACTCCCGAGAGAATTGAGTCGGATAATGGGACTCATTTTAAAAACAATCTTATTAATACTTGGGCTAGGGAACATGGCATCGAGTGGATATACCATATCCCCTATCATGCACCAGCTGCAGGGAAAGTGGAAAGGTACAATGGATTGTTAAAAACCACCTTAAAAGCATTGGGTGGGGGGTCTTTAAAAAACTGGGAGCAGCATTTGGCAAAGGCTACCTGGTTAGTTAACACTTGAGGTTCCACCAACCGAGCGGGTCCTGCTCAGTCTGAGCTCCTTAATATAGTAGATGGGGATAAAGCCCCAGTGGCCCATGTCAGAGGTTTGTTGGGAAAGACAGTATGGATCAACCCTGCCTCGAGTACAGACAAACCCATCCGTGGGATTCTCTTTGCTCAAGGACCAGGTTATACATGGTGGATAATGCAGAAAGATGGAACAACACGGTGTGTACCTCAGGGAGACCTGATTGTGGGATGAGACTCATATATGAATGTCATTGTTTGTTGAATGTGAGACAGAAGGAAACTGTAAGTGTCAAAGGTCTGAGCAAGTAAGATGAGAGGAATGCGTAAGTGTCAAAGGTGTGAGTAAGTGAAATGAAAGTTTTTATTGTATATTCACGATATGGGATAAGGGGTGGAGTGTCGTGGGTTGACAGCCTTTATCCCAATATCGTGTGTTGTGTCTGGCAGCTGTGCCTTTTCTCTCTTCCCCCTACCCCCCCGGCCGTCTTGCTGCGGCGGGGCGGGGAAGAGAGGAGGGGAGTGTTTGACCAGGCTTTTTGGCTTTTGGCTTTTTGCTGCTTGGCTTGGCTAGCCGCTTTGCTTGCTTGCTTTCTGCTTTTTGCGCTATTTTTTTTTCTTTTCTTTTGTTCCCTCTTTCTTACCCTCCCCTGAAGATACTGGACCGGCTCCGGACCTGACCTGAGACGTCCAAGACACCTGGAGCCTGCAAGAGAAGCTTGACGCCCTCACCACACACAGTCTGTTTCTTTCCTTTTCTTGTGTTGGGGAGTGTTCTTTTGTTACTTGTAAATAAATAGGCTTTGTTTTCCACTTTGCTCCTCCGAGAAATTCCTTCCCGAACCCGGTGTTGGAGGAGGGGTGGTTGGAGGTTGGTTTTGTGTGGGGGGCTCCCTTTTAGACATTTCCCTTAATTTGTCCTAAACCAGGACAATGCCAATACCCTCATCTACTGCTTTTGTGAGATTTCGTACACTCTCTATGCTTCTACTTCCTAATTCTCCTGCTTGAATGACAAAAACTTCTCGGACTGTTTTGTTCATCATTCGCCAAAGACAACAGAGTATACAAGGTACCACTATCAATATCAGTATTAGAACACCTAATATGTAAAGACCTATCTTGCAAAGTTGCCTTAGCCAAGGTGCAAAACTCCAATTTTGAAACAAATCATCCAACCAGGAACCTCCACCTTCTTTAATTTGGGCTGTCAGATCCTTTAATTTTTGAATGCTTTTGTGAAATGATTCAGAATGATCAGACAAATTCATACAACAAAATCCTTCCAATTCCTCACAACCATGTCCTTGTGCCAGTAAGAGAAAATCAATGGCTGCTCTGTTTTGAAGAGTAGCATGTTTAATACTATCAACATCGGTCAACATATCACTGATTGCGGAGGATGTGGCATTAGCTTGTTTGCTCAGCCAACATCCAACTCGATCTAATTGTCTCAATGCCACGGCTGAAGCCAATTGGGGTAGAAATATACCTGCTGAAACCCTTCTGGCGGCATTCCAAGGCATAAAATCACTCTGACAGTTCTCATCATAATGAGGAACAGCTCTTGTTTTCCTTTGTTTCTTTTTCATCACTGCTTTGGCAGTGGGGGCAATTATGGTAAGCATACCAATGCTACAAGGGCCACCTTCAAGGTGGGCTGGAATGCCTTGCCAACCTCTGTCTCCGCAAATGATCCAATACCCTTTTGACAATTGCCGTGGATATTGGTCCGTCTCCAGAAACACATCCCAACTGTTTGAAACATTTGCTGCCCTGAGAAGTTTCTTGGAACAAATGTTCCAATTGAAGGAAGGACTGTTTCCATTGTCAATTCCACCTGGTTTACCATTGGATTGTTTTCTGACCAAAGGAAACTCTTTCACTGGCACACCAACCAAACAGGTTGAGAAAGGCTTTTCTGGTTCCGAATTAGACAGACATATAGTATCCGATCCGGCAGCCTTGGCTAAGGTCACCCAAACATTCGTCTTCGGTTGATCCACAGGCAAATCTGCACGACAAAAAACAATTAAAATCAAGCAAAACAAGTATACCATTTGATTCTGCCCCATCTCTTTCAAGAACTAAGTTTTGGCAGAATTCTTTCTAAACAAAAACAAGAACCTAAATTTTCAGCCAAAAATTAGCTTTGTTAAACAAACATTCAGCATTCAATTCGTATACTCATAAATAACATTGGCACAAAATCAGAGTTCACGGGTTCCACCGATGCACAAAGAATGTCAGGCACAAGAGGCGTCAGGCGAGACCCGGGATCCTTCGGTTCGGTCCACGTCTGCGTACTTGCTTCCTCAGTTCTAGGCTCGACAACAGGTTCTGAAGTGCGATACGGTTTGACGTTTTTGGCAGGAACCCACTTAATTCTTCCAGCACCTGTGGAAATAGAAGCATACCCTTTGCCCCACGTTATTAATTGAAACGGACCTTCCATCTGTCCAGAGTCAGGGTTTCTAATTAGAAGAGGAGGATGTTCTTTCAGTTTTGCCTGTGTGCTATTTGAAAAGTGTCTAAAGATTGGTGAATCTGGTTCTGTACTTGAACTATTTAGACAATTAAAACCATACAAAGCCTTACTCAGTCTCATCTGTGGGGTGATTTCCGTTCCCCCTCTCTGTTGATCTAATATGCGTTTTAAGGTTTGATGTGTTCTTTCAATGATTGCTTGCCTTGTGGGAGAGTGGGGAATACCAAAAATGTGTCGAACACCCCATTCATTTAAAAATGTGGCCAATTTTTGAGATATGTATGCGGGACCATTGTCAGTTTTTACTTCTTGGGGTATACCCAATGAAGCAAAAGCTTGCAGGAAATGATGACAGGCATGGCTGCCAGTTTCACCTGTGTGAAGGGAAGCAAAAACTGCACCAGAGAACGTGTCTATGGAAACATGAATATTTTTAAATTTACCAAAAGAAGGCTATTTAGTAACATCTGTTTGCCATAACTGTAGGCTTTGTAAGCCTCGGGGGTTGAGTGCTCCTGTAGAAGCGGGAGGTTGTACCAATTGACAGTCAGGGCAAGTATGAATGATAGCTTTAGCTTGACTTTTAGTGATTTGGAACATTTGCATGAGTGCTTGTGCATTTTGGTGGAAAAAGGCATGACTCAATTTTGCTTGTTCAAAACTATTTGGCAATGTGTTAGAAATGACCATTGTCAGCGTGTCCGCTCTTGCATTTCCTTCCACTAAAAATCCAGGAAGTGAAGAATGCGCCCTAATGTGAGAAACAAAATATGGATTAGTTCTATATTGCAAAGTTATAAAAAGACATGAAAGCCAATGATGTAAAGTTTCATTACTAACATCCTTTAAAATGGAACCTTCTATTCTCCTGACTACATTAGCAACATAAGCAGAATCTGTGACCAAATTAAAAGGCTGAGGAAACAGCTGAAAAGCTCAAACTACTGCAGCAAGCTCAACAATTTGAGGGGATCCCTCTACTGTTTGAATATCAGATTCCCAAACATCAGTCTTTTGATTAAACCAAGTCACAACGGACTTGTGGCTTTTACCAGAGCCATCAGTGAAGAGAGTCACAGCATGTAAAGGTTCTTCACTTAATTTAGGTTTTTCTCTGAAACTCAATTTTGCTTGCAGTAGTTTGTGAGCTGGATAGTGTATGGAACAAACACCTGGAAAACCTAAGAATGCATATTGTAAATCATCAGAATTTTGCATTGCCCAATTGAAATAATCATTTTTCAATGGCAAATAGATAACTGAAAATTCTTGACCTGCCAAAGTTAACAATCTGGTTCTAGCCTTAATTATAATGTATGAAATCATTTCTAAAACTGAGCAAATGGTCTTTGAAAACCTGTAGGGAGGAAAATCCCATTCCATTATTAACAAAGGATCTTGTTCTGTGGCATCCCACTGGAAAATGAGACCACAAAGCTGCATCTTCTCTCCTAAGATTGCAAGAAAGAAAGGATTTTCAGGAACGCAGCGATGAGCTTGTCTTTTTTGAAGAGCTTCTGTGACTTTGTCGAGAGCAGCACGAGCTTCAGGGGTTAAAGTTCTTGGCGAAGTGATGTCGCAACTTCCTCTCAGCAAATGGAAGAGCGGACTCAGTTCATCATTGGTGATTCCCAGCATCGGTCTGACCCAGTTGATTTCTCCTAGAAGTTGTTGTAACTCTTGTAGGTTGTTGACTCTGGTTCGGATCTGAATTTTCTGTGGTGTTCTTGTCGTCTCAGTCATCTTCCATCCCAGGTACTTCTAAGGTGAAACTTCTTGAATTTTCGTTGCAGAGATTTCAAGTCCAGCTTTTTGAATTTCAGCAACAACACAGTCGCCAGTTTCTTCCATCTCTTCCTTTCAAAGGACTCCACCCTTAAAGCCAATTTTTCTTTCTCTGTATCTATAGATTGACAAACACCAGAACAACCATGTTTTTGCTTAACTGAAAAAGAGTTCCCCGGAACCACAATTTCCCGAGTGGAAGCAGCCACCTCAGACTCCACCCCAGGCCCAACAGAATCCAATTCAGGTTTCAGTGTCCCTGCACAAACAATTTTAGGAAGTACAGTCACTTTTTCATTTCCATCTTTTACACACTTTGTTCCATCCCCCTTACAAGAGTCACATATTTTTACATTAACAGAACAACGCGAAGAAAATCCAAAAGAGTCTCATTTTTTCCCAGAGAGAGAGAAGAAAGATTTTGTTCAACAGAGTTCAAAGCAATACTTTCAGCATTTGCAACAACACTTGTAACATTCTCTGATACACACACAGTCTCCGGTTTACTGGAATTTAATGAGACAGAACCAGAAGCTTTGTTTTCTGAGTCCAAGTTGATCTTATTATTATCAGTTTGTTTAAAACAGCGCTCCAACAGCGCTCTACAAACCGGCATAAGTTCTCTTAAGCTTTCATCTTTTTTGAGAGAGACTAGATTATAGATTCTCCAGTTTATCTGATCCCAAAAATGAAAAGTAAAAGCAGACTGCAGATTTAAAACTTGCGTATTCGCTTTAACCCAGATAAGTAAGTTTTTAAGCTCAGTTTTTGAAATTTCAGAGTGACCTTTTTCTTGTAACATTGTCTCTAATTGATGAAAAACATCCCATTCAACTTTTGATAAATTCGTTCCCATTTTTGTGTTCTTGTAATAATTTTCTTTTTCTCTATTTTTCTTCCCAACGTCACCCAAGCGCTCTCCCGAGATAAGTTACTTACAATTTTCTTGGCTTCGGCGGGAGAGATGATACAGTATGCTCCTTCTTAACACTTGGGTCTCCGCGGCTGGTACTTCCACGATTTTTCTTTTCTTATTTTCTATTCTACGTCCTCACACGGGGCACCAATATGCAGGGCACGGGACAGGTATAAGTCCAATGGTGTCAGGAACCCACGCCTTAAAAAAGGAACCCACTAGGCCGCGGCAAAATATCCAAATATGGATAACATGGTAACCAGAGCAGTGAAGAGATTTTTGCTTTTATTTCCAGCACATCAGTCTCAAAATACAAAATGGAGACATGACAGCTCACTGATCCACACCAAAAAATGTCTCCTTCAATTGGGCTCATACAGCAATACATAAAATCATCTCAGACTAGAATTCAGCCAATCAGACACAGAAAACACATCTTGACAAGCATTCTATCCAATCTTATAAAACATAGGTAATCGTAGCTAAAACAAAGACTAGTTGATAAGAGACAAAGAACAGAGTTCTATTCATGCTAACCTTCTAAAGATATACATTAAATAACCTTCTTGCCATTTGTCACGTCTACTTCTTGGGAAAATTTCTGCTTGCACGGAAAACTTTTCTGCTTGCATGGGAAACTTTTCTGCAATGCTCACAAAACTCCAGTCTAAGGCCTACATACTTCTTTTTAACCATTTCTTAAAAATCTAACCTTATGGATTCCAACATCAGGCCTTTATCAGTTCCATAGCTTTAAGCCATAACAAACACAATTCAACCAACCACCATGCACCACGCTGTGAACACACGACGGTTCTAGAACTTGTTGATTTACCTCTAATTCAGCTGCCTCACCTCCCACAGTCCTTTTCTACTTAGCCAAAGTAATGGGCCTCAGCCCAAGGCCTTCCTTTTGTAAGCTTCTAGCTATATGCAGCAGCAAACCACTACTTTCTTCTGTGCCAAGACTTTAGGTAGACGATTTGCATCTGCCCTTCCAGTGAAACCTAATGGAGAGAGAAAAGCCTCTCAGAGATGTTCAGTCATTCCATTTTCTAGACAGGCCAAATCCAAAGAAAAGCAAGCTATGGGATTGTGTACTTGCTCTTACAAAACACCTGCTGCCCTCTGACAATCAACTAGCAGAAAACCAGCCAAACTGAGACTTGAGGCAAACAACCCTTGGAAGGGAATAATGATGTGATCAATCAAGACAACACTTTTCCAGGCTACCGAGATATTGGAAATGTCAGCAAAAGCTTGAGAGCAAAGGCTGAACAAATGGGGAAAGGGTAAAAGAATCCCAAGAAAAACATGTCCAAAGGTTAAAAGAATTCCAAGAAAAACATAGGCAAGTGACCTGTTGAAGCCTTCAGGAAATCAGTGGCCGCTGATTTACATAGGCCATTCAAGTTAATTGATCCCTGCACGTTCCCCTCCTTTTTCATAGGGTGAATTGAGACCATGGAATCACAATTCCTTGGATTCTGTTCTTAACTTTAGGAGAGAAGTACAGCAGCTGAAGTACCTGTTACTGATGTGATACCCAGAAACACAGAGTTGACAATTTTCATTCTTGGCCAAACACAACAAGCAAGACAAAGAGGATAAGGCTGGCTTATTTTCATGACATTTTTCTTGCTTGACAGCCTACTCTGATTGCAGTGAAACTTTTTCATTAGCTTCTCTCTAAAAGGAGATAGTCCAGTTCAATGTCCTGCCCGACTGCTGCAAGTAGACCATTTGGTTTGTCGAGCCAAAAAATTGAATTTGAAGGTACGGAGCTAAGAGCCGCTCCAGGGCGTCTTTCGGCAGAAGCCGCGCTAAGGAGAGCACTGTGAGCGGCACAATCGTCTTTGCGCGAAGAAGCCGCATCTTCGGCTCCGGGAGCCAGGCAGAGCAGCAGCTTCGGAAAGGTGAAGAAGCAAGCTGTACAACACTAGGATTGTGTGCACACCTTGCCAAGTGATAAAAAACAGTACTTTTGCACTCCTTACTTTTCCAATCACATGAACATTCGATTGGAAGCTGTTTTGGACAACTTTTCTTTTCTCCCGGCCAAACACTTGGCAGACATCACTGCAACTTCTAGAACACGATGGGAGATGTTTTCTGTGCTGGCACAGTTTTTCCTAGCCAGACATAGTGGGAAAGCGTTTTGCTAAGATGTAGACTACAAAAGACGCTAAAGACGAAGGTAGGATGCTCTCCGGAGCTAAGAGCCGCTCCCGGGCGTCTTTGGGACGAAGCCGCGCTAAGGAGAGCACTGTGAGCGGCACAATCGTCTTTGCGCGAAGAAGCCGCTTCTTCGACTCCGGGAGCCGGAGAGAGCGGCAGCTTCGGGAAGGTAAGAAGCAAGCTGTTCAACACTGGGATTGTGTGCGCAGCTTGCCAACTGATAGAAAACAGTACTTTTGCACTCTCCTGACTTTTCCAATCACATGAACATTCGATTGGAAGCTGTTTTGGACAACTTTTCTTTTCTTCCTGCCAAACACTTGGCAGACATCTCTGCAACTTCTAGAACACAATGGGAGATATATTCTGTGCTGGCACAGTTTTTTCTAGCCAGACATAGTGGGAAAGCGTTTTGCTAAGATGTAGACTACAAAAGACACTAAAGACGAAGGTAGGATGCTCTCCGGAGCTAAGAGCCGCTCCCGGGCGTCTTTGGGCACAAGCCGCGCTAAGGAGAGCACTGTGAGCGGCACAATCGTCTTTGCGCGAAGAAGCCGCTTCTTCGGCTCCGGGAGCCGGAGAGAGCGGCAGCTTCGGGAAGGTAAGAAGCAAGCTGTACAACACTAGGATTGTGTGCGCAGCTTGCCAACTGATAGAAAACAGTACTTTTGCACTCTCCTGACTTTTCCAATCACATGAACATTCGATTGGAAGCTGTTTTGGACAACTTTTCTTTTCTTCCTGCCAAACATTTGGCAGACCTCCGCGCAACGTCTAGAACACGATGGGAGATGTTTTCTGTGCTGGCACAGTTTTTCCTAGCCAGACATGGTGGGAAAGCGTTTTGCTAAGATGTAGACTACAAAAGACGCTAAAGACGAAGGTAGGATGCTCTCCGGAGCTAAGAGCCGCTCCCGGGCGTCTTTGGGCAGAAGCCGCGCTAAGGAGAGCACTGTGAGCGGCACAATCGTCTTTGCGCGAAGAAGCCGCTTCTTCGGCTCCGGGAGCCGGGGAGAGCGGCAGCTTCGGGAAGGTGAAGAAGCAAGCTGTACAACACTGGGATTGTGTGCGCACCTTGCCAACTGATAGAAAACAGTACTTTTGCACTCTCCTGACTTTTCCAATCACATGAACATTCGATTGGAAGCTGTTTTGGACAACTTTTCTTTTCTTCCTGCCAAACACTTGGCAGACATCTCTGCAACTTCTAGAACACGATGGGAGATGTTTTCTGTGCTGGCACAGTTTATCCTAGCCAGACATAGTGGGAAAGCTATTTGCTGAGATGTAGATGAGAAGAGACGCTAAAGACGAAGGTAGGATGCTCTCTGGAGCTAAGAGCCGCTCCCAGGCGTCTTTGGGCACAAGCCGCGCTAAGGAGAGCACTGTGAGCGACACAATCGTCTTTGCGAGAAGAAGCCGCTTCTTCGGCCCCGGGAGCCGGAGAGAGCGGCAGCTTCGGGAAGGTAAGAAGCAAGCTGTACAACACTAGGATTGTGTGCGCAGCTTGCCAACTGATAGAAAACAGTACTTTTGCACTCTCCTGACTTTTCCAATCACATGAACATTCGATTGGAAGCTGTTTTGGACAACTTTTCTTTTCTTCCTGCCAAACATTTGGCAGACCTCCGTGCAACGTCTAGAACACGATGGGAGATGTTTTCTGTGCTGGCACAGTTTTTCCTAACGAGACATACTGGGAAAGCGTTTTGCTAAGATGTAGACTACAAAAGACGCTAAAGACGAAGGTAGGATGCTCTCCGGAGCTAAGAGCCGCTCCCGGGAGTCTTTGGGCAGAAGCCGCGCTAAGGAGAGCACTGTGAGCGGCACAATCATCTTTGCCCGAAGAAGCCGCTTCATCGACTCCGGGAGCCGAGGAGAGCGGCAGCTTCGGGAAGGTGAAGAAGCAAGCTGTACAACACTGGGATTGTGTCCGCAGCTTGCCAACTGATAGAAAACAGTACTTTTGCACTCTCCAGACTTTTCCAATCACATGAACATTCGATTGGAAGCTGTTTTGGACAACTCTTCTTTTCTTCCTGCCAAATATTTTGCAGACCTTTGTGCAACGTCTAGAACACAATGGGAGATGTTTTCTGTGCTGGCACAGTTTTTCCTAGCCAGACATAGTGGGAAAGCGTTTTGCTAAGATGTAGACTACAAAAGACGCTAAAGACGAAGGTAGGATGCTCTCCGGAGCTAAGAGCCGCTCCCGGGCGTCTTTGGGCAGAAGCCGCGCTAAGGAGAGCACTGTGAGCGGCACAATCGTCTTTGCGCGAAGAAGCCACTTCTTCGGCTCCGGGAGCCGGGGAGAGCGGCAGCTTCGGGAAGGTGAAGAAGCAAGCAGTACAACACTGGGATTGTGTGCACAGCTTGCCAACTGATAGAAAACAGTGCTTTTGCACTCTCCTGACTTTTCCAATCACATGAACATTCGATTGGAAGCTGTTTTGGACAACTTTTCTTTTCTTCCTGCCAAACACTTGACAGACATCTCTGCAACTTCTAGAACACGATGGGAGATGTTTTCTGTGCTGGCAGAGTTTTTCCTAGCCAGACATAGTGGGAAAGCGTTTTGCTAAGATGTAGACTACAAAAGACGCTAAAGACGAAGGTAGGATGCTCTCCGGAGCAAAGAGCCGCTCGCGGGCGTCTTTGGGCACAAGCCGCGCTAAGGAGAGCACTGTGAGCGGCACAATCGTCTTTGCGCGAAGAAGCCGCTTCTTCGGCTCCGGGAGCCTGAGAGAGCGGCAGCTTCGGGAAGGTAATAAGCAAGCTGTACAACACTAGGATTGTGTGCGCAGCTTGCCAACTGATAGAAAACAGTACTTTTGCACTCTCCTGACTTTTCCAATCACATGAACATTCGATTGGAAGCTGTTTTGGACAACTTTACTTTTCTTCCTGCCAAACACTTGGCAGACATCTCTGCAACTTCTAGAACACGATGGGAGATGTTTTCAGTGCTGGCACAGTTTCTCCTAGCCAGACATACTGGGAAAGTGTTTTGCTAAGATGTAGACTACAAAAGACGCTAAAGACGAAGGTAGGATGCTCTCCGGAGCTAAGAGCCGCTCCCGGGCGTCTTTGGGCAGAAGCCGCGCTAAGGAGAACACTGTGAGCCGCACAATCGTCTTTGCGAGAAGAAGCCGCTTCTTCGGCTCCGGGAGCCGGGGAGAGCGGCAGCTTCGGAAAGGTGAAGAAGCAAGCTGTACAACACTGGGATTGTGTGCGCGGCTTGCCAACTGATAGAAAACAGTACTTTTGCACTCTCCTGACTTTTCCAATCACATGAACATTCGATTGGAAGCTGTTTTGGACAACTTTTCTTTTCTTCCTGCCAAACACTTGGCAGACATCTCTGCAACTTCTAGAACACGATGGGAGATGTTTTCTGTGCTGGCATAGTTTCTCCTAGCCAGACATACTGGGAAAGCGTTTTGCTAAGATGTAGACTACAAAAGACACTAAAGACGAAGGTAGGATGCTCTCCGGAGCTAAGAGCCGCTCCCGGGCATCTTTGGGCAGAAGCCGCGCTATGGAGAGCATTGTAAGCGGCACAATCGTCTTTGTGAGAAGAAGCCGCTTCTTCGGCTCCGGGAGCCTGAGAGAGCGGCAGCTTCGGGAAGGTGAAGAAGCAAGCTGTACAACACTAGGATTGTGTGCGCAGCTTGCCAACTGATAGAAAACAGTACTTTTGCACTCTCCTGACTTTTCCAATCACATGAACATTCGATTGGAAGCTGTTTTGGACAACTTTTCTTTTCTTCCTGCCAAACACTTGGCAGACATCTCTGCCACTTCTAGAACACGATGGGAGATGTTTTCTGTGCTGGCATAGTTTCTCCTAGCCAGACATAGTGGGAAAGCGTTTTGCTAAGATGTAGACTACAAAAGACGCTAAAGACGAAGGTAGGATGCTCTCCGGAGCTAAGAGCCGCTCCCGGGCATCTTTGGGCAGAAGCCGCGTTAAGGAGAGCACTGTGAGCCGCACAATCGTCTTTGCGAGAAGAAGCCGCTTCTTCGGCTCCGGGAGCCGGGGAGAGCGGCAGCTTCGGGAAGGTGAAGAAGCAAGCTGTACAACACTGGGATTGTGTGCGCAGCTTGCCAACTGATAGAAAACAGTATTTTTGCACTCTCCTGACTTTTCCAATCACATGAACATTCGATTGGAAGCTGTTTTGGACAACTTTTCTTTTCTTCCTGCCAAACACTTGGCAGACATCTCTGCAACTTCTAGAACACGATGGGAGATGTTTTCTGTGCTGGCATAGTTTCTCCTAGCCAGACATACTGGGAAAGCGTTTTGCTAAGATGTAGACTACAAAAGACGCTAAAGACGAAGGTAGGATGCTCTCCGGAGCTAAGAGCCGCTCCCGGGCGTTTTTGGGCAGAAGCCGCGCTAAGGAGAGCATTGTAAGTGGCACAATCGTCTTTGTGAGAAGAAGCCGCTTCTTCGGCTCCAGGAGCCTGAGAGAGCGGCAGCTTCGGGAAGGTTAAGAAGCAAGCTGTACAACACTGGGATTGTGTGCGCAGCTTGCCAACTGATAGAAAACAGTACTTTTGCACTCTCCTGACTTTTCCAATCACATGAACATTCGATTGGAAGCTGTTTTGGACAACTCTTCTTTTCTTCCTGCCAAACACTTGGCAGACATCTCTGCAACTTCTAGAACACGATGGGAGATGTTTTCTGTGCTAGCAGAGTTTCTCCTAGCCAGACATACTGGGAAAGCGTTTTGCTAAGATGTAGACTACAAAAGACGCTAAAGACGAAGGTACGATGCTCTCCGGAGCTAAGAGCCGCTCCCGGGCGTCTTTGAGCAGAAGTCGAGCTAAGGAGAGCACTGTGAGCGGCACAATCGTCTTTGCGCGAAGATGCCGCTTCTTCGGCTCCGGGAGCCGGAGAGAGCGGCAGCTTCGGGAAGGTGAAGAAGCAAGCTGTACAACACTGGGATTGTGTGCGCGGCTTGCCAACTGATAGAAAACAGTACTTTTGCACTCTCCTGACTTTTCCAATCACATGAACATTCGATTGGAAGCTGTTTTGGACAACTTTTCTTTTCTTCCTGCCAAACACTTGGCAGACATCTCTGCAACTTCTAGAACACGATGGGAGATGTTTTCTGTGCTGGCATAGTTTCTCCTAGCCAGACATACTGGGAAAGCGTTTTGCTAAGATGTAGACTACAAAAGACGCTAAAGACGAAGGTAGGATGCTCTCCGGAGCTAAGAGCCGCTCCCGGGCATCTTTGGGCAGAAGCCGCGCTAAGGAGAGCACTGTGAGCCGCACAATCGTCTTTGCGAGAAGAAGCCGCTTCTTCGGCTCCGGGAGCCGGGGAGAGCGGCAGCTTCAGGAAGGTGAAGAAGCAAGCTGTACAACACTGGGATTGTGTGCGCACCTTGCCAACTGATAGAAAACAGTATTTTTGCACTCTCCTGACTTTTCCAATCACATGAACATTCGATTGGAAGCTGTTTTGGACAACTTTTCTTTTCTTCCTGCCAAACACTTGGCAGACATCTCTGCAACTTCTAGAACACGATGGGAGATGTTTTCTGTGCTGGCATAGTTTCTCCTAGCCAGACATACTGGGAAAGCGTTTTGCTAAGATGTAGACTACAAAAGACGCTAAAGACGAAGGTAGGATGCTCTCCGGAGCTAAGAGCCGCTCCCGGGCGTTTTTGGGCAGAAGCCGCGCTAAGGAGAGCATTGTAAGTGGCACAATCGTCTTTGTGAGAAGAAGCCGCTTCTTCGGCTCCAGGAGCCTGAGAGAGCGGCAGCTTCGGGAAGGTGAAGAAGCAAGCTGTACAACACTGGGATTGTGTGCGCGGCTTGCCAACTGATAGAAAACAGTACTTTTGCACTCTCCTGACTTTTCCAATCACATGAACATTCGATTGGAAGCTGTTTTGGACAACTTTTCTTTTCTTCCTGCCAAACACTTGGCAGACATCTCTGCAACTTCTAGAACACGATGGGAGATGTTTTCTGTGGTGGCAGAGATTTTCCTAGCCAGACGTATTGGAAAAGCGTTTTGCTAAGATGTAGACTACAAAAGACGCTAAAGACGAAGGTAGGATGCTCTCCGGAGCTAAGAGCCGCTCCCGGGCGTCTTTGGGCAGAAGCCGCGCTAAGGAGAGCACTGTGAGCGGCACAATCGTCTTTGCGAGAAGAAGCCGCTTCTTCAGCTCCGGGAGCCGGGGAGAGCGGCAGCTTCGGGAAGGTGAAGAAGCAAGCTGTACAACACTGGGATTGTGTTCGCACCTTGCCAACTGATAGAAAACAGTACTTTTGCACTCTCCTGACTTTTCCAATCACATGAACATTCGATTGGAAGCTGTTTTGGACAACTTTTCTTTTCTTCCTGCCAAACACTTGGCAGACATCTCTGCAACTTCTAGAACACGATGGGAGATGTTTTCTGTGCTGGCACAGTTTCTCCTAGCCAGACGTAGTGGAAAAGCGTTTTGCTAAGATGTAGACTACAAAAGACGCTAAAGACGAAGGTAGGATGCTCTCCGGAGCTAAGAGCCGCTCCCGGGAGTCTTTGGGCAGAAGCCGCGCTAAGGAGAGCACTGTGAGCGGCACAATCGTCTTTGCGAGAAGAAGCCGCTTCTTCGGATCCGGGAGCCGGAGAGAGCGGCAGCTTCGGGAAGGTGAAGAAGCAAGCTGTACAACTCTGGGATTGTGTGCGCACCTTGCCAACTGATAGAAAACAGTACTTTTGCACTCTCCTGACTTTTCCAATCACATGAACATTCGATTGGAGGCTGTTTTGGACAACTTTTCTTTTCTTCCTGCCAAACACTTGACAGACATCTCTGCAACTTCTAGAACACGATGGGAGATGTTTTCTGTGCTGGCAGAGTTTTTCCTAGCCAGACGTATTGGAAAAGCGTTTTGCTAAGATGTAGAGTACAAAAGACGCTAAAGACGAAGGTAGGATGCTCTCCGGAGCTAAGAGCCGCTCCCGGGCGTCTTTGGGCACAAGCCGCACTAAGGAGAGCACTGTGAGCGGCACAATCGTCTTTGCGAGAAGAAGCCGCTTCTTCGAATCCGGGAGTCGGGGAGAGCGGCAGCTTCGGGAAGGTGAAGAAGCAAGCTGTACAACACTGGGATTGTGTGCGCACCTTGCCAACTGATAGAAAACAGTACTTTCGCACACTCCTGACTTTTCCAATCACATGAACATTCGATTGGAAGCTGTTTTGGACAACTTTTCTTTTCTTCCTGCCAAAAACTTGACAGACATCTCTGCAACTTCTAGAACACGATGGGAGATGTTTTCTGTGCTGGCAGAGTTTTTCCTAGCCAGACGTATTGGAAAAGCGTTTTGCTAAGATGTAGAGTACAAAAGACGCTGAAGACGAAGGTAGGATGCTCTCCGGAGCTAAGAGCCGCTCCCGGGCGTCTTTGGGCACAAGCCGCACTAAGGAGAGCACTGTGAGCGGCACAATCGTCTTTGCGAGAAGAAGCCGCTTCTACAGCTCCGGGAGCCAGAGAGAACGGTAGCTTCGGGAAGGTAAGAAGCAAGCTGTACAACACTAGGATTGTGTGCGCAGCTTGCTAACTGATAGAAAACAGCACTTTTGCACTCTCCTGACTTTTCCAATCACATGAACTTTTGATTGGAAGCTGTTTTGGACAACTTTTCTTTTCTTCCTGCCAAACACTTGGCAGACATCTCTGCAACTTCTAGAACACGATGGGAGATGTTTTCTGTGCTGGCATAGTTTCTCCTAGCCAGACATACTGGGAAAGCGTTTTGCTAAGATGTAGACTACAAAAGACGCTAAAGACGAAGGTAGGATGCTCTCCGGAGCTAAGAGCCGCTCCCGGGCGTTTTTGGGCAGAAGCCGCGCTAAGGAGAGCATTGTAAGCGGCACAATCGTCTTTGCGAGAAGAAGCCGCTTCTTCGGCTCCGGGAGCCTGAAGGAGCGGCAGCTTCGGGAAGGTAAGAAGCAAGCTGTACAACTCTGGGATTGTGTGCGCACCTTGCCAACTGATAGAAAACAGTACTTTTGCACTCTCCTGACTTTTCCAATCACATGAACATTCGATTGGAAGCTGTTTTGGACAACTTTTCTTTTCTTCCTGCCAAACACTTGACAGACATCTCTGCAACTTCTAGAACACGATGGGAGATGTTTTCTGTGCTGGCAGAGTTTTTCCTAGCCAGACGTAGTGGAAAAGCGTTTTGCTAAGATGTAGAGTACAAAAGACACTAAAGACGAAGGTAGGATGCTCTCCGGAGCTAAGAGCCGCTCCCGGGCGTCTTTGGGCAGAAGCCGCACTAAGGAGAGCACTGTGAGCGGCACAATCGTCTTTGCGAGAAGAAGCCGCTTCTACAGCTCCGGGAGCCGGGGAGAGCGGCAGCTTCGGGAAGGTGAAGAAGCAAGCTGTACAACACTGGGATTGTGTGCGCACCTTGCCAACTGATAGAAAACAGTACTTTTGCACTCTCCTGACTTTTCCAATCACATGAACATTCGATTGGAAGCTGTTTTGGACAACTTTTCTTCCTGCCAAACACTTGGCAGACATCTCTGCAACTTCTAGAACACGATGGGAGATGTTTTCTGTGCTGGCATAGTTTCTCCTAGCCAGACATACTGGGAAAGCGTTTTGCTAAGATGTAGACTACAAAAGACGCTAAAGACGAAGGTAGGATGCTCTCCGGAGCTAAGAGCCGCTCCCGGGCGTTTTTGGGCAGAAGCCACGCTAAGGAGAGCATTGTAAGTGGCACAATCGTCTTTGTGAGAAGAAGCCGCTTCTTCGGCTCCAGGAGCCTGAGAGAGCGGCAGCTTCAGGAAGGTGAAGAAGCAAGTTGTACAACACTGGGATTGTGTGTGCAGCTTGCCAACTGATAGAAAACAGTACTTTTGCACTCTCCTGACTTTTCCAATCACATGAGCATTCGATTGGAGGCTGTTTTGGACAACTTTTCTTTTCTTCCTGCCAAACATTTGGCAGACCTCCGTGCAACGTCTAAAACACAATGGGAGATGTTTTCTGTGCTGGCACAGTTTTTCCGAGCCAGACATAGTGGGAAAGCGTTTTGCTAAGATGTAGACTACAAAAGACGCTAAAGACGAAGGTAGGATGCTCTCCGGAGCTAAGAGCCGCTCCCGGGCGTCTTTGGGCAGAAGTCGCGCTAAGGAGAGCACTGTGAGCGGCACAATCGTCTTTGCGCGAAGAAGCCGCTTCTTCGGCCCCGCGAGCCGGAGAGAACGGCAGCTTCGGGAAGGTAAGAAGCAAGCTGTACAACACTAGGATTGTGTGCGCAGCTTGCTAACTGATAGAAAACAGCACTTTTGCACTCTCCTGACTTTTCCAATCACATGAACTTTTGATTGGAAGCTGTTTTGGACAACTTTTCTTTTCTTCCTGCCAAACACTTGGCAGACATCTCTGCAACTTCTAGAACACGATGGGAGATGTTTTCTGTGCTGGCAGAGTTTTTCCTAGCCAGACGTAGTGGAAAAGCGTTTTGCTAAGATGTAGAGTACAAAAGACACTAAAGACGAAGGTAGGATGCTCTCCGGAGCTAAGAGCCGCTCCCGGGCGTCTTTGGGCAGAAGCCGCACTAAGGAGAGCACTGTGAGCGGCACAATCGTCTTTGCGAGAAGAAGCCGCTTCTACAGCTCCGGGAGCCGGGGAGAGCGGCAGCTTCGGGAAGGTGAAGAAGCAAGCTGTACAACACTGGGATTGTGTGCGCACCTTGCCAACTGATAGAAAACAGTACTTTCGCACACTCCTGACTTTTCCAATCACATGAACATTCGATTGGAAGCTGTTTTGGACAACTTTTCTTCCTGCCAAACACTTGGCAGACATCTCTGCAACTTCTAGAACACGATGGGAGATGTTTTCTGTGCTGGCATAGTTTCTCCTAGCCAGACATACTGGGAAAGCGTTTTGCTAAGATGTAGACTACAAAAGACGCTAAAGACGAAGGTAGGATGCTCTCCGGAGCTAAGAGCCGCTCCCGGGCGTTTTTGGGCAGAAGCCGCGCTAAGGAGAGCATTGTAAGTGGCACAATCGTCTTTGTGAGAAGAAGCCGCTTCTTCGGCTCCAGGAGCCTGAGAGAGCGGCAGCTTCGGGAAGGTGAAGAAGCAAGTTGTACAACACTGGGATTGTGTGCGCAGCTTGCCAACTGATAGAAAACAGTACTTTTGCACTCTCCTGACTTTTCCAATCACATGAGCATTCGATTAGAGGCTGTTTTGGACAACTTTTCTTTTCTTCCTGCCAAACACTTGGCAGACATCTCTGCAACTTCTAGAACACGATGGGAGATGTTTTCTGTGCTGGCAGAGTTTCTCCTAGCCAGACATACTGGGAAAGCGTTTTGCTAAGATGTAGACTACAAAAGACGCTAAAGACGAAGGTACGATGCTCTCCGGAGCTAAGAGCCGCTCCCGGGCGTCTTTGGGCAGAAGTCGAGCTAAGGAGAGCACTGTGAGCGGCACAATCGTCTTTGCGCGAAGATGCCGCTTCTTCGGCTCCGGGAGCCGGAGAGAGCGGCAGCTTCGGGAAGGTGAAGAAGCAAGCTGTACAACACTGGGATTGTGTGCGCGGCTTGCCAACTGATAGAAAACAGTACTTTTGCACTCTCCTGACTTTTCCAATCACATGAACATTCGATTGGAAGCTGTTTTGGACAACTTTTCTTTTCTTCCTGCCAAACACTTGGCAGACATCTCTGCAACTTCTAGAACACGATGGGAGATGTTTTCTGTGCTGGCAGAGTTTTTCCTAGTCAGACGTATTGGAAAAGCGTTTTGCTAAGATGTAGACTACAAAAGACGCTAAAGACGAAGGTAGGATGCTCTCCGGAGCTAAGAGCCGCTCCCGGGCGTCTTTGGGCAGAAGCCGCGCTAAGGAGAGCACTGTGAGCGGCACAATCGTCTTTGCGCGAAGAAGCCGCTTCTTCGGCCCCGCGAGCCGGAGAGAACGGCAGCTTCGGGAAGGTAAGAAGCAAGCTGTACAACACTAGGATTGTGTGCGCAGCTTGCTAACTGATAGAAAACAGCACTTTTGCACTCTCCTGACTTTTCCAATCACATGAACTTTTGATTGGAAGCTGTTTTGGACAACTTTTCTTTTCTTCCTGCCAAACACTTGGCAGACATCTCTGCAACTTCTAGAACACGATGGGAGATATTTTCTGTGCTGGCATAGTTTCTCCTAGCCAGACATACTGGGAAAGCGTTTTGCTAAGATGTAGACTACAAAAGACGCTAAAGACGAAGGTAGGATGCTCTCCGGAGCTAAGAGCCGCTCCCGGGCGTTTTTGGGCAGAAGCCGCGCTAAGGAGAGCATTGTAAGCGGCACAATCGTCTTTGCGAGAAGAAGCCGCTTCTTCGGCTCCGGGAGCCTGAAGGAGCGGCAGCTTCGGGAAGGTAAGAAGCAAGCTGTACAACTCTGGGATTGTGTGCGCACCTTGCCAACTGATAGAAAACAGTACTTTTGCACTCTCCTGACTTTTCCAATCACATGAACATTCGATTGGAAGCTGTTTTGGACAACTTTTCTTTTCTTCCTGCCAAACACTTGACAGACATCTCTGCAACTTCTAGAACACGATGGGAGATGTTTTCTGTGCTGGCACAGTTTTTCCTAGCCAGACGTAGTGGAAAAGCATTTTGCTAAGATGTAGAGTACAAAAGACACTAAAGACGAAGGTAGGATGCTCTCCGGAGCTAAGAGCCGCTCCCGGGCGTCTTTGGGCAGAAGCCGCACTAAGGAGAGCACTGTGAGCGGCACAATCGTCTTTGCGAGAAGAAGCCGCTTCTACAGCTCCGGGAGCCGGGGAGAGCGGCAGCTTCGGGAAGGTGAAGAAGCAAGCTGTACAACACTGGGATTGTGTGCGCACCTTTCCAACTGATAGAAAACAGTACTTTTGCACTCTCCTGACTTTTCCAATCACATGAACATTCGATTGGAAGCTGTTTTGGACAACTTTTCTTCCTGCCAAACACTTGGCAGACATCTCTGCAACTTCTAGAACACGATGGGAGATGTTTTCTGTGCTGGCATAGTTTTTCCTTGCCAGACGTATTGGAAAAGCGTTTTGCTATCATGTAGACTACAAAAGACGCTAAAGACGAAGGTAGGATGCTCTCCGGAGCTAAGAGCCGCTCCCGGGCGTCTTTGGGCAGAAGCCGCGCTAAGGAGAGCACTGTGAGCGGCACAATCGTCTTTGCGCGAAGAAGCCGCTTCTTCGGCTCCGGGAGCCGGGGACGGCGGCAGCTTCGGGAAGGTAAGAAGCAAGCTGTACAACACTGGGATTGTGTGCGCGGCTTGCCAACTGATAGAAAACAGTACTTTTGCACTCTCCTGACTTTTCCAATCACATGAACATTCGATTGGAAGCTGTTTTGGACAACTTTTCTTTTCTTCCTGCCAAACACTTGGCAGACATCTCTGCATCTTCTAGAACACGATGGGAGATGTTTTCAGTGCTGGCACAGTTTCTCCTAGCCAGACATACTGGGAAAGCGTTTTGCTAAGATGTCGACTACAAAAGACGCTAAAGACGAAGGTAGGATGCTCTCCGGAGCTAAGAGCCGCTCCCGGGCGTCTTTGGGCAGAAGCCGCGCTAAGGAGAGCACTGTGAGCGGCACAATCGTCTTTGCGCGAAGAAGCCGCTTCTTCGGCTCCGGGAGCCGGAGAGAGCGGCAGCTTCAGGAAGGTAATAAGCAAGCTGTACAACACTAGGATTGTGTGCGCAGCTCCCCAACTGATAGAAAACAGTACTTTTGCAATCTCCTGACTTTTCCAATCACATGAGCATTCGATTGGAAGCTGTTTTGGACAACTTTTCTTTTCTTCCTGCCAAACATTTGGCAGACCTCCGTGCAACGTCTAAAACACAATGGGAGATGTTTTCTGTGCTGGCACAGTTTTTCCTAGCCAGACATAGTGGGAAAGCGTTTTGCTAAGATGTAGACTACAAAAGACGCTAAAGACGAAGGTAGGATGCTCTCCGGAGCTAAGAGCCGCTCCCGGGCGTCTTTGGGCAGAAGCCGCGCTAAGGAGAGCACTGTGAGCGGCACAATCGTCTTTGCGCGAAGAAGCCGCTTCTTCGGCCCCGCGAGCCGGAGAGAACGGCAGCTTCGGGAAGGTAAGAAGCAAGCTGTACAACACTAGGATTGTGTGCGCAGCTTGCTAACTGATAGAAAACAGTACTTTTGCAATCTCCTGACTTTTCCAATCACATGAGCATTCGATTGGAAGCTGTTTTGGACAACTTTTCTTTTCTTCCTGCCAAACATTTGGCAGACCTCCGTGCAACGTCTAAAACACAATGGGAGATGTTTTCTGTGCTGGCACAGTTTTTCCTAGCCAGACATAGTGGGAAAGCGTTTTGCTAAGATGTAGACTACAAAAGACGCTAAAGACGAAGGTAGGATGCTCTCCGGAGCTAAGAGCCGCTCCCGGGCGTCTTTGGGCAGAAGCCGCGCTAAGGAGAGCACTGTGAGCGGCACAATCGTCTTTGCGCGAAGAAGCCGCTTCTTCGGCCCCGCGAGCCGGAGAGAACGGCAGCTTCGGGAAGGTAAGAAGCAAGCTGTACAACACTAGGATTGTGTGCGCAGCTTGCTAACTGATAGAAAACAGCACTTTTGCACTCTCCTGACTTTTCCAATCACATGAACTTTTGATTGGAAGCTGTTTTGGACAACTTTTCTTTTCTTCCTGCCAAACACTTGGCAGACATCTCTGCAACTTCTAGAACACGATGGGAGATATTTTCTGTGCTGGCATAGTTTCTCCTAGCCAGACATACTGGGAAAGCGTTTTGCTAAGATGTAGACTACAAAAGACGCTAAAGACGAAGGTAGGATGCTCTCCGGAGCTAAGAGCCGCTCCCGGGCGTCTTTGGGCAGAAGCCGCGCTAAGGAGAGCACTGTGAGCGGCACAATCGTCTTTGCGCGAAGAAGCCGCTTCTTCGGCTCCGGGAGCCGGGGAGAGCGGCAGCTTCGGGAAGGTGAAGAAGCAAGCTGTACAACACTGGGATTGTGTGCGCAGCTTGCCAACTGATAGAAAACAGTACTTTTGCACTCTCCTGACTTTTCCAATCACATGAACATTCGATTGGAAGCTGTTTGGGACAACTTTTCTTTTCTTCCTGCCAAACACTTGGCAGACATCTCTGCAACTTCTAGAACACGATGGGAGATGTTTTCTGTGCTGGCATAGTTTCTCCTAGCCAGACATACTGGGAAAGCGTTTTGCTAAGATGTAGACTACAAAAGACACTAAAGACGAAGGTAGGATGCTCTCCGGAGCTAAGAGCCGCTCCCGGGCGTTTTTGGGCAGAAGCCGCGCTAAGGAGAGCATTGTAAGTGGCACAATCGTCTTTGTGAGAAGAAGCCGCTTCTTCGGCTCCAGGAGCCTGAGAGAGCGGCAGCTTCGGGAAGGTGAAGAAGCAAGCTGTACAACACTGGGATTGTGTGCGCAGCTTGCAAACTGATAGAAAACAGTACTTTTGCACTATCCTGACTTTTCCAATCACATGAGCATTCGATTGGAGGCTGTTTTGGACAACTTTTCTTTTCTTCCTGCCAAACACTTGGCAGACATCTCTGCAACTTCTAGAACACGATGGGAGATGTTTTCTGTGCTGGCCGAGTTTCTCCTAGCCAGACATACTGGGAAAGCGTTTTGCTAAGATGTAGACTACAAAAGACGCTAAAGACGAAGGTACGATGCTCTCCGGAGCTAAGAGCCGCTCCTGGGCGTCTTTGGGCAGAAGTCGAGCTAAGGAGAGCACTGTGAGCGGCACAATCGTCTTTGCGCGAAGATGCCGCTTCTTCGGCTCCGGGAGCCGGGGAGAGCGGCAGCTTCGGGAAGGTGAAGAAGCAAGCTGTACAACACTGGGATTGTGTGCGCACCTTGCCAACTGATAGAAAACAGCACTTTTGCACTCTCCTGACTTTTCCAATCACATGAACATTCGATTGGAGGCTGTTTTGGACAACTTTTCTTTTCTTCCTGCCAAACACTTGACAGAAATCTCTGCAACTTCTAGAACACGATGGGAGATGTTTTCTGTGCTGGCAGAGTTTTTCCTAGCCAGACGTATTGGAAAAGCGTTATGCTAAGATGTAGAGTACAAAAGACGCTAAAGACGAAGGTAGGATGCTCTCCGGAGCTAAGAGCCGCTCCCGGGCGTCTTTGGGCACAAGCCGCACTAAGGAGAGCACTGTGAGCGGCACAATCGTCTTTGCGAGAAGAAGCCTCTTCTTCGGCTCCGGGAGCCGGAGAGAGCGGCAGCTTCGGGAAGGTGAAGAAGCAAGCTGTACAACACTGGGATTGTGTGCGCACCTTGCCAACTGATAGAAAACAGTACTTTTGCACTCTCCTGACTTTTCCAATCACATGAACATTTGATTGGAAGCTGTTTTGGACAACTTTTCTTTTCTTCCTGCCAAACACCTGGCAGACATCTCTGCAACTTCTAGAACATGATGGGAGTTGTTTTCTGTGCTGGCACAGTTTTTCCTAGCCAGACGTATTGGAAAAGCGTTTTGCTATCATGTAGACTACAAAAGACGCTAAAGACGAAGGTAGGATGCTCTCCGGAGCTAAGAGCCGCTCCCGGGCGTCTTTGGGCAGAAGCCGCGCTAAGGAGAGCACTGTGAGTGGCACAATCGTCTTTGCGCGAAGAAGCCGCTTCTTCGGCTCCGGGAGCCGGAGAGAGGGGCAGCTTCGGGAAGGTGAAGAAGCAAGCTGTACAACACTGGGATTGTGTGCGCGGCTTGCCAACTGATAGAAAACAGTACTTTTGCACTCTCCTGACTTTTCCAATCACATGAACATTCGATTGGAAGCTGTTTTGGACAACTTTTCTTTTCTTCCTGCCAAACACTTGGCAGACATCTCTGAAACTTCTAGAACATGATGGGAGATGTTTTCTGTGCTGGCAGAGTTTCTCCTAGCCAGACGTATTGGAAAAGCGTTTTGCTAAGATGTAGACTACAAAAGATGCTAAAGACGAAGGTAGGATGCTCTCCGGAGCTAAGAGCCGCTCCCGGGCGTCTTTGGGCAGAAGCCGCGCTAAGGAGAGCACTGTGAGCGGCACAATCGTCTTTGCGAGAAGAAGCCGCTTCTTCAGCTCCGGGAGCCGGGGAGAGCGGCAGCTTCGGGAAGGTGAAGAAGCAAGCTGTACAACACTGGGATGGTGTGCGCACCTTGCCAACTGATAGAAAACAGTACTTTTGCACTCTCCTGACTTTTCCAATCACATGAACATTCGATTGGAAGCTGTTTTGGACAACTTTTCTTTTCTTCCTGCCAAAAACTTGACAGACATCTCTGCAACTTCTAGAACACGATGGGAGATGTTTTCTGTGCTGGCAGAGTTTTTCCTAGCCAGACGTATTGGAAAAGCGTTTTGCTAAGATGTAGACTACAAAAGACGCTAAAGACGAAGGTAGGATGCTCTCCGGAGCTAAGAGCCGCTCCCGGGCGTCTTTGGGCACAAGCCGCACTAAGGAGAGCACTGTGAGCGGCACAATCGTCTTTGCGAGAAGAAGCCGCTTCTACAGCTCCGGGAGCCGGGGAGAGCGGCAGCTTCGGGAAGGTGAAGAAGCAAGCTGTACAACACTGGGATTGTGTGCGCACCTTGCCAACTGATAGAAAACAGTACTTTCGCACACTCCTGACTTTTCCAATCACATGAACATTCGATTGGAAGCTGTTTTGGACAACTTTTCTTTTCTTCCTGCCAAACACTTGGCAGACATCTCTGCAACTTCTAGAACATGATGGGGGATGTTTTCTTTGCTGGCAGAGTTTTTCCTAGCCAGACGTATTGGAAAAGCGTTTTGCTAAGATGTAGACTACAAAAGATGCTAAAGACGAAGGTAGGATGCTCTCCGGAGCTAAGAGTCGCTCCCGGGCGTCTTTGGGCAGAAGCCGCGCTAAGGAGAGCACTGTGAGCGGCACAATCGTCTTTGCGCGAAGAAGCCGCTTCTTCGGCTCCGGGAGCCGGAGAGAGCGGCAGCTTCGGGAAGGTGAAGAAGCAAGCTGTACAACACTGGGATTGTGTGCGCACCTTGCCAACTGATAGAAAACAGTACTTTTGCACTCTCCTGACTTTTCCAATCACATGAACATTCGATTGGAAGCTGTTTTGGACAACTTTTCTTTTCTTCCTGCCAAACACTTGGCAGACATCTCTGCAACTTCTAGAACATGATGGGAGATGTTTTCTGTGCTGGCACAGTTTTTCCTTGCCAGACGTATTGGAAAAGCGTTTTGCTATCATGTAGACTACAAAAGACGCTAAAGACGAAGGTAGGATGCTCTCCGGAGCTAAGAGCCGCTCCCGGGCGTCTTTGGGCAGAAGCCGCGCTAAGGAGAGCACTGTGAGTGGCACAATCGTCTTTGCGCGAAGAAGCCGCTTCTTCGGCTCCGGGAGCCGGAGAGAGGGGCAGCTTCGGGAAGGTGAAGAAGCAAGCTGTACAACACTGGGATTGTGTGCGCGGCTTGCCAACTGATAGAAAACAGTACTTTTGCACTCTCCTGACTTTTCCAATCACATGAACATTCGATTGGAAGCTGTTTTGGACAACTTTTCTTTTCTTCCTGCCAAACACTTGGCAGACATCTCTGAAACTTCTAGAACATGATGGGAGATGTTTTCTGTGCTGGCAGAGTTTCTCCTAGCCAGACGTATTGGAAAAGCGTTTTGCTAAGATGTAGACTACAAAAGATGCTAAAGACGAAGGTAGGATGCTCTCCGGAGCTAAGAGCCGCTCCCGGGCGTCTTTGGGCAGAAGCCGCGCTAAGGAGAGCACTGTGAGCGGCACAATCGTCTTTGCGAGAAGAAGCCGCTTCTTCAGCTCCGGGAGCCGGGGAGAGCGGCAGCTTCGGGAAGGTGAAGAAGCAAGCTGTACAACACTGGGATGGTGTGCGCACCTTGCCAACTGATAGAAAACAGTACTTTCGCACACTCCTGACTTTTCCAATCACATGAACATTCGATTGGAAGCTGTTTTGGACAACTTTTCTTTTCTTCCTGCCAAACACTTGGCAGACATCTCTGCAACTTCTAGAACACGATGGGAGATGTTTTCTGTGCTGGCACAGTTTTTCCTTGCCAGACATAGTGGAAAAGCTTTTTGCTGAGATGTAGATGAGAAGAGACGCTAAAGACGAAGGTAGGATGCTCTCCGGAGCTAAGAGCCGCTCCCGGGCGTATTTCGGCAGAACCCGCGCTAAGGAGAGCACTGTGAGCGGCACAATTGTCTTTGCGCGAAGAAGTCGCTTCTTCGGCTCCGGGAGCCGGGGAGGGCGGCAGCTTCGGGAAGGTGAAGAAGCAAGCTGTACAACACTGGGATTGTGTGCGCACCTTGCCAACTGATAGAAAACAGTACTTTTGCACTCTCCTGACTTTTCCATTCACATGAACATTCGATTGGAAGCTGTTTTGGACAACTTTTCTTTTCTTCCTGCCAAACACTTGGCAGACATCTCTGCAACTTCTAGAACACGATGGGAGATGTTTTCTGTGCTGGCACAGTTTTTCCTAGCCAGACATAGTGGGAAAGCATTTTGCTAAGATGTAGACTACAAAAGACGCGAAAGACGAAGGTAGGATGCTCTCCGAAGCTAAGATCCACTCCCGGGCGTCTTTCGGCAGAAGCCGCGCTAAGGAGAGCACTGTGAGCGGCACAACCGTCTTTGCGCGAAGAAGCCGCTTCTTCGGCTCCGGGAGACGGAGAGAGCGGCAGCTTCGGGAAGGTGCAGAAGCAAGCTGTACAACACTGGGATTGTGTGCGCGGCTTGCCAACTGATAGAAAACAGTACTTTTGCACTCTCCTGACTTTTCCAATCACATGAACATTCGATTGGAAGCTGTTTTGGACAACTTTTCTTTTCTTCCTGCCAAACACTTGGCAGACATCTCTGAAACTTCTAGAACATGATGGGAGATGTTTTCTGTGCTGGCAGAGTTTCTCCTAGCCAGACGTATTGGAAAAGCGTTTTGCTAAGATGTAGACTACAAAAGACGCTAAAGACGAAGGTAGGATGCTCTCCGGAGCTAAGAGCCGCTCCCGGGCGTCTTTGGGCAGAAGCCGCGCTAAGGAGAGCACTGTGAGCGGCACAATCGTCTTTGCGAGAAGAAGCCGCTTCTTCAGCTCCGGGAGCCGGGGAGAGCGGCAGCTTCGGGAAGGTGAAGAAGCAAGCTGTACAACACTGGGATTGTGTGCGCACCTTGCCAACTGATAGAAAACAGTACTTTTGCACTCTCCTGACTTTTCCAATCACATGAACATTCGATTGGAAGCTGTTTTGGACAACTTTTCTTTTCTTCCTGCCAAACACTTGGCAGACATCTCTGCAACTTCTAGAACATGATGGGAGATGTTTTCTGTGCTGGCACAGTTTTTCCTTGCCAGACGTATTGGAAAAGCGTTTTGCTATCATGTAGACTACAAAAGACGCTAAAGACGAAGGTAGGATGCTCTCCGGAGCTAAGAGCCGCTCCCGGGCGTCTTTGGGCAGAAGCCGCGCTAAGGAGAGCACTGTGAGTGGCACAATCGTCTTTGCGCGAAGAAGCCGCTTCTTCGGCTCCGGGAGCCGGAGAGAGGGGCAGCTTCGGGAAGGTGAAGAAGCAAGCTGTACAACACTGGGATTGTGTGCGCGGCTTGCCAACTGATAGAAAACAGTACTTTTGCACTCTCCTGACTTTTCCAATCACATGAACATTCGATTGGAAGCTGTTTTGGACAACTTTTCTTTTCTTCCTGCCAAACACTTGGCAGACATCTCTGAAACTTCTAGAACATGATGGGAGATGTTTTCTGTGCTGGCAGAGTTTCTCCTAGCCAGACGTATTGGAAAAGCGTTTTGCTAAGATGTAGACTACAAAAGATGCTAAAGACGAAGGTAGGATGCTCTCCGGAGCTAAGAGCCGCTCCCGGGCGTCTTTGGGCAGAAGCCGCGCTAAGGAGAGCACTGTGAGCGGCACAATCGTCTTTGCGAGAAGAAGCCGCTTCTTCAGCTCCGGGAGCCGGGGAGAGCGGCAGCTTCGGGAAGGTGAAGAAGCAAGCTGTACAACACTGGGATTGTGTGCGCACCTTGCCAACTGATAGAAAACAGTACTTTCGCACACTCCTGACTTTTCCAATCACATGAACATTCGATTGGAAGCTGTTTTGGACAACTTTTCTTTTCTTCCTGCCAAACACTTGGCAGACATCTCTGCAACTTCTAGAACACGATGGGAGATGTTTTCTGTGCTGGCACAGTTTTTCCTTGCCAGACATAGTGGAAAAGCTTTTTGCTGAGATGTAGATGAGAAGAGACGCTAAAGACGAAGGTAGGATGCTCTCCGGAGCTAAGAGCCGCTCCCGGGCGTATTTCGGCAGAACCCGCGCTAAGCAGAGCACTGTGAGCGGCACAATTGTCTTTGCGCATAGAAGTCGCTTCTTCGGCTCCGGGAGCCGGGGAGGGCGGCAGCTTCGGGAAGGTGAAGAAGCAAGCTGTACAACACTGGGATTGTGTGCGCACCTTGCCAACTGATAGAAAACAGTACTTTTGCACTCTCCTGACTTTTCCATTCACATGAACATTCGATTGGAAGCTGTTTTGGACAACTTTTCTTTTCTTCCTGCCAAACACTTGGCAGACATCTCTGCAACTTCTAGAACACGATGGGAGATGTTTTCTGTGCTGGCACAGTTTTTCCTAGCCAGACATAGTGGGAAAGCATTTTGCTAAGATGTAGACTACAAAAGACGCGAAAGACGAAGGTAGGATGCTCTCCGAAGCTAAGATCCACTCCCGGGCGTCTTTCGGCAGAAGCCGCGCTAAGGAGAGCACTGTGAGCGGCACAACCGTCTTTGCGCGAAGAAGCCGCTTCTTCGGCACCGGGAGACGGAGAGAGCGGCAGCTTCGGGAAGGTGCAGAAGCAAGCTGTACAACACTGGGATTGGGTGCGCAACTTGCCAACTGATACAAAACAGTAATTTTGCACTCTCCTGACTTTTCCAATCACATGAACATTCGATTGGAAGCTGTTTTGGACAACTTTTCTTTTCTTCCTGCCAAACACTTGGCAGACATCTCTGAAACTTCTAGAACATGATGGGAGATGTTTTCTGTGCTGGCAGAGTTTCTCCTAGCCAGACGTATTGGAAAAGCATTTTGCTAAGATGTAGACTACAAAAGATGCTAAAGACGAAGGTAGGATGCTCTCCGGAGCTAAGAGCCGCTCCCGGGCGTCTTTGGGCAGAAGCCGCGCTAAGGAGAGCACTGTGAGCGGCACAATCGTCTTTGCGAGAAGAAGCCGCTTCTTCAGCTCCGGGAGCCGGGGAGAGCGGCAGCTTCGGGAAGGTGAAGAAGCAAGCTGTACAACACTGGGATTGTGTGCGCACCTTGCCAACTGATAGAAAACAGTACTTTCGCACACTCCTGACTTTTCCAATCACATGAACATTCGATTGGAAGCTGTTTTGGACAACTTTTCTTTTCTTCCTGCCAAACACTTGGCAGACATCTCTGCAACTTCTAGAACACGATGGGAGATGTTTTCTGTGCTGGCACAGTTTTTCCTTGCCGGACATAGTGGAAAAGCTTTTTGCTGAGATGTAGATGAGAAGAGACGCTAAAGACGAAGGTAGGATGCTCTCCGGAGCTAAGAGCCGCTCCCGGGCGTATTTCGGCAGAACCCGCGCTAAGGAGAGCACTGTGAGCGGCACAATTGTCTTTGCGCATAGAAGTCGCTTCTTCGGCTCCGGGAGCCGGGGAGGGCGGCAGCTTCGGGAAGGTGAAGAAGCAAGCTGTACAACACTGGGATTGTGTGCGCACCTTGCCAACTGATAGAAAACAGTACTTTTGCACTCTCCTGACTTTTCCATTCACATGAACATTCGATTGGAAGCTGTTTTGGACAACTTTTCTTTTCTTCCTGCCAAACACTTGGCAGACATCTCTGCAACTTCTAGAACACGATGGGAGATGTTTTCTGTGCTGGCACAGTTTTTCCTAGCCAGACATAGTGGGAAAGCATTTTGCTAAGATGTAGACTACAAAAGACGCGAAAGACGAAGGTAGGATGCTCTCCGAAGCTAAGATCCACTCCCGGGCGTCTTTCGGCAGAAGCCGCGCTAAGGAGAGCACTGTGAGCGGCACAACCGTCTTTGCGCGAAGAAGCCGCTTCTTCGGCTCCGGGAGACGGAGAGAGCGGCAGCTTCGGGAAGGTGCAGAAGCAAGCTGTACAACACTGGGATTGGGTGCGCAACTTGCCAACTGATACAAAACAGTAATTTTGCACTCTCCTGACTCTTCCAATCACATGAACATTCGATTGGTAGCTGTTTTGGACAACTTTTCTTTTCTTCCTGCCAAACACTTGGCAGACATCTCTGCAACGTCTAGAACACGATAGGAGATGTTTTCTGTACTGGCACAGTTTTTCCTAGCAGACATAGTGGAAAAGCTTTTTGCCGAGATGTAGATGAGAAGAGGCGCTAAAGACGAAGGTAGGATGCTCTCCGGAGCTAAGAGCCGCTCTTGGGCGTCTTTGGGCAGAAGCCGCGCTAAGGAGAGCACTGTGAGCGGCACAATCGTCTTTGCGCGAAGAAGCCGCTTCTTCGGCTCCGGGAGCCGGAGAGAGCGGCAGCTTCGTGAGGGTGAGAAGCAAGCTGTACAACACTGGGATTGTGTGCGCAACTTGCCAACTGATATAAAACAGTAATTTTGCACTCTCCTGACTTTTCCAATCACATGAACATTCGATTGGAAGCTGTTTTGGACAACTTTTCTTTTCTTCCTGCCAAACACTTGGCAGACATCTCTGCAACTTCTAGAACACGATGGGAGATGTTTTCTGTGCTGGCACAGTTTTTCCTAGCCAGACATAGTGGGAAAGCGTTTTGCTAAGATGTAGACTACAAAAGACGCGAAAGACGAAGGTAGGATGCTCTCCCGAGATAAGAGCCGCTCACGGGCGTCTTTGGGCAGAAGCCGCGCTAAGGAGAGCACTGTGAGCGGCACAATCGTCTTTGCGCGAAGAAGCCGCTTCTTCGGCTCCGGGAGCCGGAGAGAGGGGCAGCTTCGGGAAGGTGAAGAAGCAAGCTGTACAACACTGGGATTGTGTGCGCAACTTGCCAACTGATAGAAAACAGTACTTTTGCACTCTCCTGACTTTTCCAATCACATGAACATTCGATTGGAAGCTGTTTTGGACAACTTTCCTTTTCTTCCTGCCAAACACTTGGCAGACATCCGTGCAACGTCTAGAACACGATGGGAGATGTTTTCTGTGCTGGCAGTTTTTCCTAGCCAGACATAGTGGGAAAGCGTTTTGCTAAGATGTAGACTACAAAAGACGCAAAAGACGAAGGTAGGATGCTCTCCGGAGCTAAGAGCCGCTCCCGGGCGTCTTTCGGCAGAAGCCGCGCTAAGGAGAGCACTGTGAGCGGCACAATCGTCTTTGCGCGAAGAAGCCGCTTCTTCGGCTCCGGGAGCCGGGGAGGGCGGGGCGGCAGTTTCGGGAAGGTGAAGAAGCAAGCTGTACAACACTGGGATTGTGTGCGCAGCTTGCCAACTGATATAAAACAGTAATTTTGCACTCTCCTGACTTTTCCAATCACATGAACATTCGATTGGAAGCTGTTTTGGACAACTTTTCTTTTCTTCCTGCCAAACACTTGGCAGACATCTCTGCAACTTCTAGAACACGATGGGAGATGTTTTCTGTGCTGGCACAGTTTTTCCTAGCCAGACATAGTGGGAAAGCGTTTTGCTAAGATGTAGACTACAAAAGACGCGAAAGACGAAGGTAGGATGCTCTCCCGAGATAAGAGCCGCTCACGGGCGTCTTTGGGCAGAAGCCGCGCTAAGGAGAGCACTGTGAGCGGCACAATCGTCTTTGCGCGAAGAAGCCGCTTCTTCGGCTCCGGGAGACCGAGAGAGCGGCAGCTTCGGGAAGGTGAAGAAGCAAGCTGTACAACACTGGGATTGTGTGCGCAACTTGCCAACTGATAGAAAACAGTACTTTTGCACTCTCCTGACTTTTCCAATCACATGAACATTCGATTGGAAGCTGTTTTGGACAACTTTCCTTTTCTTCCTGCCAAACACTTGGCAGACATCCGTGCAACGTCTAGAACACGATGGGAGATGTTTTCTGTGCTGGCAGTTTTTCCTAGCCAGACATAGTGGGAAAGCGTTTTGCTAAGATGTAGACTACAAAAGACGCAAAAGACGAAGGTAGGATGCTCTCCGGAGCTAAGAGCCGCTCCCGGGCGTCTTTCGGCAGAAGCCGCGCTAAGGAGAGCACTGTGAGCGGCACAATCGTCTTTGCGCGAAGAAGCCGCTTCTTCGGCTCCGGGAGCCGGGGAGGGCGGCAGCTTCAGGAAGGTGAAGAAGCAAGCTGTACAACACTGGGATTGTGTGCGCAGCTTGCCAACTGATAGAAAACAGTACTTTTGCACTCTCCTGACTTTTCCAATCACATGAACATTCGATTGGAAGCTGTTTTGGACAACTTTTCTTTTCTTCCTGCCAAACACTTGGCAGACATCTCTGCAACTTCTAGAACATGATGGGAGATGTTTTCTGTGCTGGCACAGTTTTTCCTAGCCAGACATAGTGGGAAAGCATTTTTCTAAGATGTAGACTACAAAAGACGCGAAAGACGAAGGTAGGATGCTCTCCGAAGCTAAGATCCACTCCCGGGCGTCTTTCGGCAGAAGCCGCGCTAAGGAGAGCACTGTGAGCCGCACAACCGTCTTTGCGCGAAGAAGCCGCTTCTTCGGCTCCGGGAGACAGAGAGAGCGGCAGCTTCGGGAAGGTGCAGAAGCAAGCTGTACAACACTGGGATTGTGTGCGCAACTTGCCAACTGATAGAAAACAGTAATTTTGCACTCTCCTGACTCTTCCAATCACATGAACATTCGATTGGAAGCTGTTTTGGACCACTTTTCTTTTCTTCCTGCCAAACACTTGGCAGACATCTCTGCAACGTCTAGAACACGATGGGAGATGTTTTCTGTACTGGCACAGTTTTTCCTAGCAGACATAGTGGAAAAGCTTTTTGCCGAGATGTAGATGAGAAGAGGCGCTAAAGACCAAGGTAGGATGCTCTCCGGAGCTAAGAGCTGCTCACGAGCGTCTTTCGGCAGAAGCCGCGCTAAGGAGAGCACTGTGAGCGGCACAATCGTCTTTGCGCGAAGAAGCCGCTTCTTCGGCTCCGGGAGCCGGAGAGAGCGGCAGCTTCGTGAGGGTGAGAAGCAAGCTGTACAACACTGGGATTGTGTGCGCAACTTGCCAACTGATATAAAACAGTAATTTTGCACTCTCCTGACTTTTCCAATCACATGAACATTCGATTGGAAGCTGTTTTGGACAACTTTTCTTTTCTTCCTGCCAAACACTTGGCAGACATCTCTGCAACTTCTAGAACACGATGGGAGATGTTTTCTGTGCTGGCACAGTTTTTCCTAGCCAGACATAGTGGAAAAGCTTTTTGCTGAGATGTAGATGAGAAGAGACGCTAAAGACGAAGGTAGGATGCTCTCCGGAGCTAAGAGCCGCTCCCGGGCGTATTTCGGCAGAACCCGCGCTAAGGAGAGCACTGTGAGCGGCACAATTGTCTTTGCGCATAGAAGTCGCTTCTTCGGCTCCGGGAGCCGGGGAGGGCGGCAGCTTCGGGAAGGTGAAGAAGCAAGCTGTACAACACTGGGATTGTGTGCGCACCTTGCCAACTGATAGAAAACAGTACTTTTGCACTCTCCTGACTTTTCCATTCACATGAACATTCGATTGGAAGCTGTTTTGGACAACTTTTCTTTTCTTCCTGCCAAACACTTGGCAGACATCTCTGCAACTTCTAGAACACGATGGGAGATGTTTTCTGTGCTGGCACAGTTTTTCCTAGCCAGACATAGTGGGAAAGCATTTTGCTAAGATGTAGACTACAAAAGACGCGAAAGACGAAGGTAGGATGCTCTCCGAAGCTAAGATCCACTCCCGGGCGTCTTTCGGCAGAAGCCGCGCTAAGGAGAGCACTGTGAGCGGCACAATCGTCTTTGCGCAAAGAAGCCGCTTCTTCGGCTCCGGGAGCCTGGGAGGGCGGCAGCTTCGGGAAGGTGAAGAAGCAAGCTGTACAACACTGGGATTGTGTGCGCAACTTGCCAACTGATATAAAACAGTAATTTTGCACTCTCCTGACTTTTCCAATCACATGAACATTCGATTGGAAGCTGTTTTGGACAACTTTTCTTTTCTTCCTGCCAAACACTTGGCAGACATCTCTGCAACTTCTAGAACACGAAGGGAGATGTTTTCTGTGCTGGCACAGGTTTTCCTAGCCAGACATAGTGGAAAAGCTTTTTGCTGAGATGTAGATGAGAAGAGGCGCTAAAGACGAAGGTAGGATGCTCTCCGGAGCAAAGAGCCGCTCCCGGGCGTCTTTCGGCAGAAGCCACGCTAAGGAGAGCACTGTGAGCGGCACAATCGTCTTTGCGCGAAGACGCTTCTTCGGCTCCGGGAGCCGGGGAGAGCGGCAGCTTCGGGAAGGTGAAGAAGCAAGCTGTACAACACTGGGATTGTGTGCGCACCTTGCCAACTGATAGAAAACAGTACTTTTGCACTCTCCTGACTTTTCCAATCACATGAACATTCGATTGGAAGCTGTTTTGGACAACTTTTCTTTTCTTCCTGCCAAACACTTGGCAGACATCTCTGCAACTTCTAGAACACGATGGGAGATGTTTTCTGTGCTGGCACAGGTTTTCCTAGCCAGACATAGTGGAAAAGCTTTTTGCTGAGATGTAGATAAGAAGAGGCGCTAAAGACGAAGGAAGGATGCTCTCCGGAGCTAAGAGCCGCTCCCGGGCGTATTTCGGCAGAACCCGCGCTAAGGAGAGCACTGTGAGCGGCACAATTGTCTTTGCGCATAGAAGTCGCTTCTTCGGCTCCGGGAGCCGGGGAGGGCGGCAGCTTCGGGAAGGTGAAGAAGCAAGCTGTACAACACTGGGATTGTGTGCGCACCTTGCCAACTGATAGAAAACAGTACTTTTGCACTCTCCTGACTTTTCCATTCACATGAACATTCGATTGGAAGCTGTTTTGGACAACTTTTCTTTTCTTCCTGCCAAACACTTGGCAGACATCTCTGCAACTTCTAGAACACGATGGGAGATGTTTTCTGTGCTGGCACAGTTTTTCCTAGCCAGACATAGTGGGAAAGCATTTTGCTAAGATGTAGACTACAAAAGACGCGAAAGACGAAGGTAGGATGCTCTCCGAAGCTAAGATCCACTCCCGGGCGTCTTTCGGCAGAAGCCGCGCTAAGGAGAGCACTGTGAGCGGCACAACCGTCTTTGCGCGAAGAAGCCGCTTCTCCGGCTCCGGGAGACGGAGAGAGCGGCAGCTTCGGGAAGGTGCAGAAGCAAGCTGTACAACACTGGGATTGGGTGCGCAACTTGCCAACTGATACAAAACAGTACTTTTGCACTCTCCTGACTCTTCCAATCACATGAACATTCGATTGGAAGCTGTTTTGGACAACTTTTCTTTTCTTCCTGCCAAACACTTGGCAGACATCTCTGCAACGTCTAGAACACGATAGGAGATGTTTTCTGTACTGGCACAGTTTTTCCGAGCCAGACATAGTGGAAAAGCTTTTTGCCGAGATGTAGATGAGAAGAGGCGCTAAAAACGAAGGTAGGATGCTCTCCGGAGCTAAGAGCCGCTCTTGGGCGTCTTTCGGCAGAAGCCGCGCTAAGGAGAGCACTGTGAGCGGCACAATCGTCTTTGCGCGAAGAAGCCGCTTCTTCGGCTCCGGGAGCCGGAGAGAGCGGCAGCTTCGTGAGGGCGAGAAGCAAGCTGTACAACACTGGGATTGTGTGCGCAACTTGCCAACTGATATAAAACAGTAATTTTGCACTCTCCTGACTTTTCCAATCACATGAACATTCGATTGGAAGCTGTTTTGGACAACTTTTCTTTCCTTCCTGCCAAACACTTGGCAGACATCTCTGCAACTTCTAGAACACGATGGGAGATGTTTTCTGTGCTGGCACAGTTTTTCCTAGCCAGACATAGTGGGAAAGCGTTTTGCTAAGATGTAGACTACAAAAGACGCGAAAGACGAAGGTAGGATGCTCTCCCGAGATAAGAGCCGCTGCCGGGCGTCTTTGGGCAGAAGCCGCGCTAAGGAGAGCACTGTGAGCGGCACAATCGTCTTTGCGCGAAGAAGCCGCTTCTTCGGCTCCGGGAGACCGAGAGAGCGGCAGCTTCGGGAAGGTGAAGAAGCAAGCTGTACAACACTGGGATTGTGTGCGCAACTTGCCAACTGATAGAAAACAGTACTTTTGCACTCTCCTGACTTTTCCAATCACATGAACATTCGATTGGAAGCTGTTTTGGACAACTTTCCTTTTCTTCCTGCCAAACACTTGGCAGACATCCGTGCAACGTCTAGAACACGATGGGAGATGTTTTCTGTGCTGGCAGTTTTTCCTAGCCAGACATAGTGGGAAAGCGTTTTGCTAAGATGTAGACTACAAAAGACGCAAAAGACGAAGGTAGGATGCTCTCCGGAGCTAAGAGCCGCTCCCGGGCGTCTTTCGGCAGAAGCCGCGCTAAGGAGAGCACTGTGAGCGGCACAATCGTCTTTGCGCGAAGAAGCCCCTTCTTCGGCTCCGGGAGCCGGGGAGGGCGGGGCGGCAGTTTCGGGAAGGTGAAGAAGCAAGCTGTACAACACTGGGATTGTGTGCGCAGCTTGCCAACTGATAGAAAACAGTACTTTTGCACTCTCCTGACTTTTCCAATCACATGAACATTCGATTGGAAGCTGTTTTGGACAACTTTTCTTTTCTTCCTGCCAAACACTTGGCAGACATCTCTGCAACTTCTAGAACACGATGGGAGATGTTTTCTGTGCTGGCACAGTTTTTCCTAGCCAGACATAGTGGGAAAGCGTTTTGCTAAGATGTAGACTACAAAAGACGCGAAAGACGAAGGTAGGATGCTCTCCGAAGCTAAGATCCACTCCCGGGCGTCTTTCGGCAGAAGCCGCGCTAAGGAGAGCACTGTGAGCGGCACAACCGTCTTTGCGCGAAGAAGCCGCTTCTTCGGCTCCGGGAGACAGAGAGAGCGGCAGCTTCGGGAAGGTGCAGAAGCAAGCTGTACAACACTGGGATTGTGTGCGCAACTTGCCAACTGATAGAAAACAGTAATTTTGCACTCTCCTGACTCTTCCAATCACATGAACATTCGATTGGAAGCTGTTTTGGACAACTTTTCTTTTCTTCCTGCCAAACACTTGGCAGACATCTCTGCAACGTCTAGAACACGATGGGAGATGTTTTCTGTACTGGCACAGTTTTTCCTAGCAGACATAGTGGAAAAGCTTTTTGCCGAGATGTAGATGAGAAGAGGCGCTAAAGACAAAGGTAGGATGCTCTCCGGAGCTAAGAGCCGCTCTTGGGCGTCTTTCGGCAGAAGCCGCGCTAAGGAGAGCACTGTGAGCGGCACAATCGTCTTTGCGCGAAGAAGCCGCTTCTTCGGCTCCGGGACCCGGAGAGAGCGGCAGCTTCGTGAGGGTGAGAAGCAAGCTGTACAACACTGGGATTGTGTGCGCAACTTGCCAACTGATATAAAACAGTAATTTTGCACTCTCCTGACTTTTCCAATCACATGAACATTCGATTGGAAGCTGTTTTGGACAACTTTTCTTTTCTTCCTGCCAAACACTTGGCAGACATCTCTGCAACTTCTAGAACACGATGGGAGATGTTTTCTGTGCTGGCACAGTTTTTCCTTGCCAGACATAGTGGAAAAGCTTTTTGCTGTGATGTAGATGAGAAGAGACGCTAAAGACGAAGGTAGGATGCTCTCCGGAGCTAAGAGCCGCTCCCGGGCGTATTTCGGCAGAACCCGCGCTAAGGAGAGCACTGTGAGCGGCACAATTGTCTTTGCGCATAGAAGTCGCTTCTTCGGCTCCGGGAGCCGGGGAGGGCGGCAGCTTCGGGAAGGTGAAGAAGCAAGCTGTACAACACTGGGATTGTGTGCGCACCTTGCCAACTGATAGAAAACAGTACTTTTGCACTCTCCTGACTTTTCCATTCACATGAACATTCGATTGGAAGCTGTTTTGGACAACTTTTCTTTTCTTCCTGCCAAACACTTGGCAGACATCTCTGCAACTTCTAGAACACGATGGGAGATGTTTTCTGTGCTGGCACAGTTTTTCCTAGCCAGACATAGTGGGAAAGCATTTTGCTAAGATGTAGACTACAAAAGACGCGAAAGACGAAGGTAGGATGCTCTCCGAAGCTAAGATCCACTCCCGGGCGTCTTTCGGCAGAAGCCGCGCTAAGGAGAGCACTGTGAGCGGCACAATCGTCTTTGCGCAAAGAAGCCGCTTCTTCGGCTCCGGGAGCCTGGGAGGGCGGCAGCTTCGGGAAGGTGAAGAAGCAAGCTGTACAACACTGGGATTGTGTGCGCAACTTGCCAACTGATATAAAACAGTAATTTTGCACTCTCCTGACTTTTCCAATCACATGAACATTCGATTGGAAGCTGTTTTGGACAACTTTTCTTTTCTTCCTGCCAAACACTTGGCAGACATCTCTGCAACTTCTAGAACACGAAGGGAGATGTTTTCTGTGCTGGCACAGTTTTCCTAGCCAGACATAGTGGAAAAGCTTTTTGCTGAGATGTAGATGAGAAGAGGCGCTAAAGACGAAGGTAGGATGCTCTCCGGAGCAAAGAGCCTCTCCCGGGCGTCTTTCGGCAGAAGCCGCGCTAAGGAGAGCACTGTGAGCGGCACAATCGTCTTTGCGCGAAGACGCTTCTTCGGCTCCGGGAGCCGGGGAGAGCGGCAGCTTCGGGAAGGTGAAGAAGCAAGCTGTACAACACTGGGATTGTGTGCGCACCTTGCCAACTGATAGAAAACAGTACTTTTGCACTCTCCTGACTTTTCCAATCACATGAACATTCGATTGGAAGCTGTTTTGGACAACTTTTCTTTTCTTCCTGCCAAACACTTGGCAGACATCTCTGCAACTTCTAGAACACGATGGGAGATGTTTACTGTGCTGGCACAGGTTTTCCTAGCCAGACATAGTGGAAAAGCTTTTTGCTGAGATGTAGATAAGAAGAGGCGCTAAAGACGAAGGAAGGATGCTCTCCGGAGCTAAGAGCCGCTCCCGGGCGTCTTTCGGCAGAAGCCGCGCTAAGGAGAGCACTGTGAGCGGCACAATCGTCTTTGCGCGAAGAAGCCGCTTCTTCGGCTCCGGGAGCCGGGGAGGGCGGCAGCTTCGGGAAGGTGAAGAAGCAAGCTGTACAACACTGGGATTGTGTGCGCAGCTTGCCAACTGATAGAAAACAGTACTTTTGCACTCTCCTGACTCTTGCAATCACATGAACATTCGATTGGAAGCTGTTTTGGACAACTTTTCTTCCTGCCAAACACTTGGCAGACATCTCTGCAACTTCTAGAACACGATGGGAGATGTTTTCTGTGCTGGCACAGTTTTTCCTTGCCAGACATAGTGGGAAAGCATTTTTCTAAGATGTAGACTACAAAAGACGCGAAAGACGAAGGTAGGATGCTCTCCGAAGCTAAGATCCACTCCAGGGCGTCTTTCGGCAGAAGCCGCGCTAAGGAGAGCACTGTGAGCGGCACAACCGTCTTTGCGCGAAGAAGCCGCTTCTTCGGCTCCGGAAGCCTGGGAGGGCGGCAGCTTCCTGAAGGTGAAGAAGCAAGCTGTACAACACTGGGATTGTGTGCGCACCTTGCCAACTGATAGAAAACAGTACTTTTGCACTCTCCTGACTTTTCCATTCACATGAACATTCGATTGGAAGCTTTTTTGGACAACTTTTCTTTTCTTCCTGCCAAACACTTGGCAGACATCTCTGCAACTTCTAGAACACGATGGGAGATGTTTTCTGTGCTGGCACAGGTTTTCCTAGCCAGACATAGTGGAAAAGCTTTTTGCTGAGATGTAGATAAGAAGAGGCGCTAAAGACGAAGGTAGGATGCTCTCCGGAGCAAAGAGCCGCTCCCGGGCGTCTTTCGGCAGAAGCCGCGCTAAGGAGAGCACTGTGAGCGGCACAATCGTCTTTGCGCGAAGAAGACGCTTCTTCGGCTCCGGGAGCCGGGGAGGGCGTCAGCTTCGGGAAGGTGAAGAAGCAAGCTGTACAACACTGGGATTGTGTGCGCACCTTGCCAACTTATACAAAACAGTACTTTTGCACTCTCCAGACTCTTCCAATCACATGAACATTCGATTGGAAGCTGTTTGGGACAACTTTTCTTTTCTTCCTGCCAAACACTTGGCAGACATCTCTGCAACTTCTAGAACACGATGGGAGATGTTTTCTGTGCTGGCACAGTTTTTCCTAGCCAGACATAGTGGGAAAGCGTTTTGCTAAGATGTAGACTAAAAAAGACGCGAAAGACGAAGGTAGGATGCTCTCCCGAGCTAAGAGCCGCTCCCGGGCGTCTTTGGGCAGAAGCCGCGCTAAGGAGAGCACTGTGAGCGGCACAATCGTCTTTGCGCGAAGAAGCCGCTTCTTCGGCTCCGGGAGCCGGGGAGGGCGGCAGCTTCGGGAAGGTGAAGAAGCAAGCTGTACAACACTGGGATTGTGTGCGCACCTTGCCAACTGATACAAAACAGTACTTTTGCACTCTCCTGACTTTTCCAATCACATGAACATTCGATTGGAAGCTGTTTTGGACAACTTTTCTTTTCTTCCTGCCAAACACTTGGCAGACATCTCTGCAACTTCTAGAACACGATGGGAGATGTTTTCTGTGCTGGCACAGTTTTTCTTAGCTAGACATGGTGGGAAAGCATTTTTCTAAGATGTAGACTACAAAAGACGCGAAAGACGAAGGTAGGATGCTCTCCGAAGCTAAGATCCACTCCCGGGCGTCTTTCGGCAGAAGCCGCGCTAAGGAGAGCACTGTGAGCGGCACAACCGTCTTTGCGCGAAGAAGCCGCTTCTTCGGCTCCGGGAGACGGAGAGAGCGGCAGCTTCGGGAAGGTGCAGAAGCAAGCTGTACAACACTGGGATTGTGTGCGCAACTTGCCAACTGATAGAAAACAGTAATTTTGCACTCTCCTGACTCTTCCAATCACATGAACATTCGATTGGAAGCTGTTTGGGACAACTTTTCTTTTCTTCCTGCCAAACACTTGGCAGACATCTCTGCAACGTCTAGAACACGATAGGAGTTGTTTTCTGTACTGGCACAGTTTTTCCTAGCAGACATAGTGGAAAAGCTTTTTGCCGAGATGTAGATGAGAAGAGGCGCTAAAGACGAAGGTAGGATGCTCTCCGGAGCTAAGAGCCGCTCTTGGGCGTCTTTCGGCAGAAGCCGCGCTAAGGAGAGCACTGTGAGCGGCACAATCGTCTTTGCGCGAAGAAGCCGCTTCTTCGGCTCTGGGAGCCGGAGAGAGCGGCAGCTTCGTGAGGGTGAGAAGCAAGCTGTACAACACTGGGATTGTGTGCGCAACTTGCCAACTGATATAAAACAGTAATTTTGCACTCTCCTGACTTTTCCAATCACATGAACATTCGATTGGAAGCTTTTTTGGACAACTTATCTTTTCTTCCTTCCAAACACTTGGCAGACATCCATGCAACGTCTAGAACACGATGGGAGATGTTTTCTGTGCTGGCACAGTTTTTCCTAGCCAGAAATAGTGGAAAAGCTTTTTGCTAAGATGTAGACTACAAAAGACGCAAAAGACGAAGGTAGGATGCTCTCCGAAGCTAAGAGCCGCTCCCGGGCGTCTTTCGGCAGAAGCCGCGCTAAGGAGAGCACTGTGAGCGGCACAATCGTCTTTGCGCGAAGAAGACGCTTCTTCGGCTCCGGGAGCCGGGGAGGGCGGCAGCTTCGGGAAGGTGAAGAAGCAAGCTGTACAACACTGGGATTGTGTGCGCACCTTGCCAACTTATACAAAACAGTACTTTTGCACTCTCCAGACTCTTCCAATCACATGAACATTCGATTGGAAGCTGTTTGGGACAACTTTTCTTTTCTTCCTGCCAAACACTTGGCAGACATCTCTGCAACTTCTAGAACACGATGGGAGATGTTTTCTGTGCTGGCACAGTTTTTCCTAGCCAGACATAGTGGGAAAGCGTTTTGCTAAGATGTAGACTAAAAAAGACGCGAAAGACGAAGGTAGGATGCTCTCCCGAGCTAAGATCCACTCCCGGGCGTCTTTCGGCAGAAGCCGCGCTAAGGAGAGCACTGTGAGCGGCACAACCGTCTTTGCGCGAAGAAGCCGCTTCTTCGGCTCCGGGAGACGGAGAGAGCGGCAGCTTCGGGAAGGTGCAGAAGCAAGCTGTACAACACTGGGATTGTGTGCGCAACTTGCCAACTGATAGAAAACAGTAATTTTGCACTCTCCTGACTCTTCCAATCACATGAACATTCGATTGGAAGCTGTTTTGGACAACTTTTCTTTTCTTCCTGCCAAACACTTGGCAGACATCTCTGCAACGTCTAGAACACGATAGGAGATGTTTTCTGTACTGGCACAGTTTTTCCTAGCAGACATAGTGGAAAAGCTTTTTGCCGAGATGTAGATGAGAAGAGGCGCTAAAGACGAAGGTAGGATGCTCTCCGGAGCTAAGAGCCGCTCTTGGGCGTCTTTCGGCAGAAGCCGCGCTAAGGAGAGCACTGTGAGCGGCACAATCGTCTTTGCGCGAAGAAGCCGCTTCTTCGGCTCCGGGAGCCGGAGAGAGCGGCAGCTTCGTGAGGGTGAGAAGCAAGCTGTACAACACTGGGATTGTGTGCGCAACTTGCCAACTGATATAAAACAGTAATTTTGCACTCTCCTGACTTTTCCAATCACATGAACATTCGATTGGAAGCTGTTTTGGACAACTTTTCTTTCCTTCCTGCCAAACACTTGGCAGACATCTCTGCAACTTCTAGAACACGATGGGAGATGTTTTCTGTGCTGGCACAGTTTTTCCTAGCCAGAAATAGTGGAAAAGCTTTTTGCTAAGATGTAGACTACAAAAGACGCAAAAGACGAAGGTAGGATGCTCTCCGAAGCTAAGAGCCGCTCCCGGGCGTCTTTCGGCAGAAGCCGCGCTAAGGAGAGCACTGTGAGCGGCACAATCGTCTTTGCGCGAAGAAGACGCTTCTTCGGCTCCGGGAGCCGGGGAGGGCGTCAGCTTCGGGAAGGTGAAGAAGCAAGCTGTACAACACTGGGATTGTGTGCGCACCTTGCCAACTTATACAAAACAGTACTTTTGCACTCTCCAGACTCTTCCAATCACATGAACATTCGATTGGAAGCTGTTTGGGACAACTTTTCTTTTCTTCCTGCCAAACACTTGGCAGACATCTCTGCAACTTCTAGAACACGATGGGAGATGTTTTCTGTGCTGGCACAGTTTTTCCTAGCCAGACATAGTGGGAAAGCGTTTTGCTAAGATGTAGACTAAAAAAGACGCGAAAGACGAAGGTAGGATGCTCTCCCGAGCTAAGAGCCGCTCCCGGGCGTCTTTGGGCAGAAGCCGCGCTAAGGAGAGCACTGTGAGCGGCACAATCGTCTTTGCGCGAAGAAGCCGCTTCTTCGGCTCCGGGAGCCGGGGAGGGCGGCAGCTTCGGGAAGGTGAAGAAGCAAGCTGTACAACACTGGGATTGTGTGCGCACCTTGCCAACTGATACAAAACAGTACTTTTGCACTCTCCTGACTTTTCCAATCACATGAACATTCGATTGGAAGCTGTTTTGGACAACTTTTCTTTTCTTCCTGCCAAACACTTGGCAGACATCTCTGCAACTTCTAGAACACGATGGGAGATGTTTTCTGTGCTGGCACAGTTTTTCTTAGCCAGACATGGTGGGAAAGCATTTTTCTAAGATGTAGACTACAAAAGACGCGAAAGACGAAGGTAGGATGCTCTCCGAAGCTAAGATCCACTCCCGGGCGTCTTTCGGCAGAAGCCGCGCTAAGGAGAGCACTGTGAGCGGCACAACCGTCTTTGCGCGAAGAAGCCGCTTCTTCGGCTCCGGGAGACGGAGAGAGCGGCAGCTTCGGGAAGGTGCAGAAGCAAGCTGTACAACACTGGGATTGTGTGCGCAACTTGCCAACTGATAGAAAACAGTAATTTTGCACTCTCCTGACTCTTCCAATCACATGAACATTCGATTGGAAGCTGTTTTGGACAACTTTTCTTTTCTTCCTGCCAAACACTTGGCAGACATCTCTGCAACGTCTCGAACACGATAGGAGATGTTTTCTGTACTGGCACAGTTTTTCCTAGCAGACATAGTGGAAAAGCTTTTTGCCGAGATGTAGATGAGAAGAGGCGCTAAAGACGAAGGTAGGATGCTCTCCGGAGCTAAGAGCCGCTCTTGGGCGTCTTTCGGCAGAAGCCGCGCTAAGGAGAGCACTGTGAGCGGCACAATCGTCTTTGCGCGAAGAAGCCGCTTCTTCGGCTCCGGGAGCCGGAGAGAGCGGCAGCTTCGTGAGGGTGAGAAGCAAGCTGTACAACACTGGGATTGTGTGCGCAACTTGCCAACTGATATAAAACAGTAATTTTGCACTCTCCTGACTTTTCCAATCACATGAACATTCGATTGGAAGCTGTTTTGGACAACTTTTCTTTCCTTCCTGCCAAACACTTGGCAGACATCTCTGCAACTTCTAGAACACGATGGGAGATGTTTTCTGTGCTGGCACAGTTTTTCCTAGCCAGACATAGTGGGAAAGCGTTTTGCTAAGATGTAGACTACAAAAGACGCGAAAGACGAAGGTAGGATGCTCTCCCGAGATAAGAGCCGCTCCCGGGCGTCTTTGGGCAGAAGCCGCGCTAAGGAGAGCACTGTGAGCGGCACAATCGTCTTTGCGCGAAGAAGCCGCATCTTCGGCTCCGGGAGACCGAGAGAGCGGCAGCTTCGGGAAGGTGAAGAAGCAAGCTGTACAACACTGGGATTGTGTGCGCAACTTGCCAACTGATAGAAAACAGTACTTTTGCACTCTCCTGACTTTTCCAATCACATGAACATTCGATTGGAAGCTGTTTTGGACAACTTTCCTTTTCTTCCTGCCAAACACTTGGCAGACCTCCGTGCAACGTCTAGAACACGATGGGAGATGTTTTCTGTGCTGGCACAGTTTTTCCTAGCCAGACATAGTGGAAAAGCTTTTTGCTGAGATGTAGATGAGAAGAGACGCTAAAGACGAAGGTAGGATGCTCTCCGGAGCTAAGAGCCGCTCCCGGGCGTCTTTCGGCAGAAGCCGCGCTAAGGAGAGCACTGTGAGCGGCACAATCGTCTTTGCGCGAAGAAGCCGCTTCTTCGGCTCCGGGAGCCGGGGAGGGCGGCAGTTTCGGGAAGGTGAAGAAGCAAGCTGTACAACACTGGGATTGTGTGCGCAGCTTGCCAACTGATAGAAAACAGTACTTTTGCACTCTCCTGACTTTTCCAATCACATGAACATTCGATTGGAAGCTGTTTTGGACAACTTTTCTTTTCTTCCTGCCAAACACTTGGCAGACATCTCTGCAACTTCTAGAACACGATGGGAGATGTTTTCTGTGCTGGCACAGTTTTTCCTAGCCAGACATAGTGGAAAAGCTTTTTGCTGAGATGTAGATGAGAAGAGACGCTAAAGACGAAGGTAGGATGCTCTCCGGAGCTAAGAGCCGCTCCCGGGCGTATTTCGGCAGAACCCGCGCTAAGGAGAGCACTGTGAGCGGCACAATGGTCTTTGCGCATAGAAGTCGCTTCTTCGGCTCCGGGAGCCGGGGAGGGCGGCAGCTTCGGGAAGGTGAAGAAGCAAGCTGTACAACACTGGGATTGTGTGCGCACCTTGCCAACTGATAGAAAACAGTACTTTTGCACTCTCCTGACTTTTCCATTCACATGAACATTCGATTGGAAGCTGTTTTGGACAACTTTTCTTTTCTTCCTGCCAAACACTTGGCAGACATCTCTGCAACTTCTAGAACACGATGGGAGATGTTTTCTGTGCTGGCACAGTTTTTCCTAGCCAGACATAGTGGGAAAGCATTTTGCTAAGATGTAGACTACAAAAGACGCGAAAGACGAAGGTAGGATGCTCTCCGAAGCTAAGATCCACTCCCGGGCGTCTTTCGGCAGAAGCCGCGCTCAGGAGAGCACTGTGAGCGGCACAACCGTCTTTGCGCGAAGAAGCCGCTTCTTCGGCTCCAGGAGACGGAGAGAGCGGCAGCTTCGGGAAGGTGCAGAAGCAAGCTGTACAACACTGGGATTGTGTGCGCAACTTGCCAACTGATAGAAAACAGTAATTTTGCACTCTCCTGACTCTTCCAATCACATGAACATTCGATTGGAAGCTGTTTTGGACAACTTTTCTTTTCTTCCTGCCAAACACTTGGCAGACATCTCTGCAACGTCTAGAACACGATAGGAGTTGTTTTCTGTACTGGCACAGTTTTTCCTAGCAGACATAGTGGAAAAGCTTTTTGCCGAGATGTAGATGAGAAGAGGCGCTAAAGACGAAGGTAGGATGCTCTCCGGAGCTAAGAGCCGCTCTTGGGCGTCTTTCGGCAGAAGCCGCGCTAAGGAGAGCACTGTGAGCGGCACAATCGTCTTTGCGCGAAGAAGCCGCTTCTTCGGCTCTGGGAGCCGGAGAGAGCGGCAGCTTCGTGAGGGTGAGAAGCAAGCTGTACAACACTGGGATTGTGTGCGCAACTTGCCAACTGATATAAAACAGTAATTTTGCACTCTCCTGACTTTTCCAATCACATGAACATTCGATTGGAAGCTGTTTTGGACAACTTTTCTTTTCTTCCTGCCAAACACTTGGCAGACATCCATGCAACGTCTAGAACACGATGGGAGATGTTTTCTGTGCTGGCACAGTTTTTCCTAGCCAGAAATAGTGGAAAAGCTTTTTGCTAAGATGTAGACTACAAAAGACGCAAAAGACGAAGGTAGGATGCTCTCCGAAGCTAAGAGCCGCTCCCGGGCGTCTTTCGGCAGAAGCCGCGCTAAGGAGAGCACTGTGAGCGGCACAATCGTCTTTGCGCAAAGAAGCCGCTTCTTCGGCTCCGGGAGCCGGGGAGGGCGGCAGTTTCGGGAAGGTGAAGAAGCAAGCTGTACAACACTGGGATCGTGTGCGCAGCTTGCCAACTGATAGAAAACAGTACTTTTGCACTCTCCTGACTTTTCCAATCACATGAACATTCGATTGGAAGCTGTTTTGGACAACTTTTCTTTTCTTCCTGCCAAACACTTGGCAGACATCTCTGCAACTTCTAGAACACGATGGGAGATGTTTTCTGTGCTGGCACAGTTTTTCCTAGCCAGACATAGTGGAAAAGCTTTTTGCTGAGATGTAGATAAGAAGAGGCGCTAAAGACGAAGGTAGGATGCTCTCCGGAGCAAAGAGCCGCTCCCGGGCGTCTTTTGGCAGAAGCCGCGCTAAGGAGAGCACTGTGAGCGGCACAATCGTCTTTGCGCGAAGACGCCGCTTCTTCGGCTCCGGGAGCGGGGGAGAGCGGCAGCTTCGGGAAGGTGAAGAAGCAATCTGTACAACACTGGGATTGTGTGCGCACCTTGCCAACTGATACAAAACAGTACTTTTGCACTCTCCTGACTCTTCCAATCACATGAACATTCGATTGGAAGCTTTTTTGGACAACTTTTCTTCCTGCCAAACACTTGGCAGACATCTCTGCAACTTCTAGAACACGATGGGAGATGTTTTCTGTGCTGGCACAGTTTTTCCTAGCCAGACATAGTGGGAAAGCATTTTGCTAAGATGTAGACTACAAAAGACGCGAAAGACGAAGGTAGGATGCTCTCCGAAGCCAAGATCCACTCCCGGGCGTCTTTCAGCAGAAGCCGCGCTAAGGAGAGCACTGTGAGCGGCACAATCGTCTTTGCGCAAAGAAGCCGCTTCTTCGGCTCCGGGAGCCGGGGAGGGCGGCAGCTTCGGGAAGGTGAAGAAGCAAGCTGTACAACACTGGGATTGTGTGCGCACCTTGCCAACTGATAGAAAACAGTACTTTTGCACTCTCCTGACTTTTCCAATCACATGAACATTCGATTGGAAGCTGTTTTGGACAACTTTTCTTTTCTTCCTGCCAAACACTTGGCAGACATCTCTGCAACTTCTAGAACACGATGGGAGATGTTTTCTGTGCTGGCACAGGTTTTCCTAGCCAGACATAGTGGAAAAGCATTTTGCTAAGATGTAGACTACAAAAGACGCGAAAGACGATGGTAGGATGCTCTCCGAAGCTAAGATCCACTCCCGGGCGTCTTTCGGCAGAAGCCGCGCTAAGGAGAGCACTGTGAGCGGCACAACCGTCTTTGCGCGAAGAAGCCGCTTCTTCGGCTCCGGGAGGCGGAGAGAGCGGCAGCTTCGGGAAGGTGCAGAAGCAAGCTGTACAACACTGGGATTGTGTGCGCAACTTGCCAACTGATACAAAACAGTACTTTTGCACTCTCCTGACTCTTCCAATCACATGAACATTCGATTGGAAGCTTTTTTGGACAACTTTTCTTCCTGCCAAACACTTGGCAGACATCTCTGCAACTTCTAGAACACGATGGGAGATGTTTTCTGTGCTGGCACAGTTTTTCCTAGCCAGACATAGTGGGAAAGCATTTTGCTAAGATGTAGACTACAAAAGACGCGAAAGACGAAGGTAGGATGCTCTCCGAAGCTAAGATCCACTCCCGGGCGTCTTTCGGCAGAAGCCGCGCTAAGGAGAGCACTGTGAGCGGCACAATCGTCTTTGCGCAAAGAAGCCGCTTCTTCGGCTCCGGGAGCCGGGGAGGGCGGCAGCTTCGGGAAGGTGAAGAAGCAAGCTGTACAACACTGGGATTGTGTGCGCACCTTGCCAACTGATACAAAACAGTACTTTTGCACTCTCCTGACTTTTCCAATCACATGAACATTCGATTGGAAGCTGTTTTGGACAACTTTTCTTTTCTTCCTGCCAAACACTTGGCAGACATCTCTGCAACTTCTAGAACACGATGGGAGATGTTTTCTGTGCTGGCACAGTTTTTCCTAGCCAGACATAGTGGGAAAGCATTTTGCTAAGATGTAGACTACAAAAGACGCGAAAGACGATGGTAGGATGCTCTCCGAAGCTAAGATCCACTCCCGGGCGTCTTTCGGCAGAAGCCGCGCTCAGGAGAGCACTGTGAGCGGCACAACCGTCTTTGCGCGAAGAAGCCGCTTCTTCGGCTCCGGGAGGCGGAGAGAGCGGCAGCTTCGGGAAGGTGCAGAAGCAAGCTGTACAACACTGGGATTGTGTGCGCAACTTGCCAACTGATATAAAACAGTAATTTTGCACTCTCCTGACTCTTCCAATCACATGAACATTCGATTGGAAGCTGTTTTGGACAACTTTTCTTTTCTTCCTGCCAAACACTTGGCAGACATCTCTGCAACGTCTAGAACACGATAGGAGATGTTTTCTGTACTGGCACAGTTTTTCCTAGCAGACATAGTGGAAAAGCTTTTTGCCGAGATGTAGATGAGAAGAGGCGCTAAAGACGAAGGTAGGATGCTCTCCGGAGCTAAGAGCCGCTCTTGGGCGTCTTTCGGCAGAAGCCGCGCTAAGGAGAGCACTGTGAGCGGCACAATCGTCTTTGCGCAAAGAAGCCGCTTCTTCGGCTCCGGGAGCCGGAGAGAGCGGCAGCTTCGTGAGGGTGAGAAGCAAGCTGTACAACACTGGGATTGTGTGCGCAACTTGCCAACTGATATAAAACAGTAATTTTGCACTCTCCTGACTTTTCCAATCACATGAATATTCGATTGGAAGCTGTTTTGGACAACTTTTCTTTTCTTCCTGCCAAACACTTGGCAGACCTATGTGCAACGTCTAGAACACGATGGGAGATGTTTTCTGTGCTGGCACAGTTTTTCCTAGCCAGACATAGTGGAAAAGCTTTTTGCTGAGATGTAGATGAGAAGAGACGCTAAAGACGAAGGTAGGATGCTCTCCGGAGCTAAGAGCCGCTCCCGGGCGTATTTCGGCAGAAGCCGCGCTAAGGAGAGCACTGTGAGCGGCACAATCGTCTTTGCGCAAAGAAGCCGCTTCTTCGGCTCCGGGAGCCGGAGAGAGCGGCAGCTTCGTGAGGGTGAGAAGCAAGCTGTACAACACTGGGATTGTGTGCGCAACTTGCCAACTGATATAAAACAGTAATTTTGCACTCTCCTGACTTTTCCAATCACATGAATATTCGATTGGAAGCTGTTTTGGACAACTTTTCTTTTCTTCCTGCCAAACACTTGGCAGTCATCCGTGCAACGTCTAGATCACGATGGGAGATGTTTTCTGTGCTGGCACAGTTTTTCCTAGCCAGAAATAGTGGAAAAGCTTTTTGCTAAGATGTAGACTACAAAAGACGCAAAAGACGAAGGTAGGATGCTCTCCGGAGCTAAGAGCCGCTCCCGGGCGTCTTTCGGCAGAAGCCGCGCTAAGGAGAGCACTGTGAGCGGCACAATCGTCTTTGCGCAAAGAAGCCGCTTCTTCGGCTCCGGGAGCCGGGGAGGGCGCAAGTTTCGGGAAGGTTAAGAAGCAAGCTGTACAACACTGGGATTGTGTGCGCAGCTTGCCAACTGATAGGAAACAGTACTTTTGCACTCTCCTGACTTTTCCAATCACATGAACATTCGATTGGAAGCTGTTTTGGACAACTTTTCTTTTCTTCCTGCCAAACACTTGGCAGACATCTCTGCAACGTTTAGAACACGATGGGAGATGTTTTCTGTGCTGGCACAGTTTTTCCTAGCAGACATAGTGGAAAAGCTTTTTGCCGAGATGTAGATGAGAAGAGGCGCTAAAGACGAAGGTAGGATGCTCTCCGGAGGAAAGAGCCGCTCCCGGGCGTCTTTCGGCAGAAGCCGCGCTAAGGAGAGCACTGTGAGCGGCACAATCGTCTTTGCGCGAAGAAGACGCTTCTTCGGCTCTGGGAGCCGGGGAGAGCGGCAGCTTCGGGAAGGTGAAGAAGCCATCTGTACAACACTGGGATTGTGTGCGCACCTTGCCAACTGATAGAAAACAGTACTTTTGCACTCTCCTGACTTTTCCAATCACATGAACATTCGATTGGAAGCTGTTTTGGACAACTTTTCTTTTCTTCCTGCCAAACACTTGGCAGACCTCCGTGCAACGTCTAGAACACGATGGGAGATGTTTTCTGTGCTGGCACAGTTTTTCCTAGCCAGACATAGTGGGAAAGCGTTTTGCTAAGATGTAGACTACAAAAGACGTGAAAGACGAAGGTAGGATGCTCTCCGAAGCTAAGATCCACTCATGGGCGTCTTTCGGCAGAAGCCGCGCTAAGGAGAGCACTGTGAGCGGCACAACCGTCTTTGCGCGAAGAAGCCGCTTCTTCGGCTTCGGGAGACGGAGAGAGCGGCAGCTTCGGGAAGGTGCAGAAGCAAGCTGTACAACACTGGGATTGTGTGCGCAACTTGCCAACTGATAGAAAACAGTAATTTTGCACTCTCCTGACTTTTCCAATCACATGAACATTCGATTGGAAGCTGTTTTGGACAACTTTTCTTTTCTTCCTGCCAAACACTTGGCAGACATCTCTGCAACTTCTAGAACACGATGGGAGATGTTTTCTGTGCTGGCACAGGTTTTCCTAGCCAGACATAGTGGAAAAGCATTTTGCTGAGATGTAGATAAGAAGAGGCGCTAAAGACGAAGGAAGGATGCTCTCCGGAGCAAAGAGCCGCTCCCGGGCGTCTTTCGGCAGAAGCCGCGCTAAGGAGAGCACTGTGAGCGGCACAATCGTCTTTGCGCGAAGAAGACGCTTCTTCGGCTCCGGGAGCCGGGGAGGGCGGCAGCTTCGGGAAGGTGAAGAAGCAAGCTGTACAACACTGGGATTGTGTGCGCACCTTGCCAACTGATACAAAACAGTACTTTTGCACTCTCCTGACTCTTCCAATCACATGAACATTCGATTGGAAGCTGTTTCGGACAACTTTTCTTCCTGCCAAACACTTGGCAGACATCTCTGCAACTTCTAGAACACGATGGGAGATGTTTTCTGTGCTGGCACAGTTTTTCCTAGCCAGACATAGTGGGAAAGCATTTTGCTAAGATGTAGACTACAAAAGACGCGAAAGACGAAGGTAGGATGCTCTCCGAAGCTAAGATCCACTCCCCGGCGTCTTTCGGCAGAAGCCGCGCTAAGGAGAGCACTGTGAGCGGCACAATCGTCTTTGCGCGAAGAAGCCGCTTCTTCGGCTCCGGGAGACGGAGAGAGCGGCAGCTTCGGGAAGGTGAAGAAGCAAGCTGTACAACACTGGGATTGTGTGCGCAACTTGCCAACTGATAAAAAACAGTACTTTTGCACTCTCCTGACTTTTCCAATCACATGAACATTCGATTGGAAGCTGTTTTGGACAACTTTTCTTTTCTTCCTGCCAAACACTTGGCAGACCTCCGTGCAACGTCTAGAACACGATGGGAGATGTTTTCTGTGCTGGCACAGTTTTTCCTAGCCAGACATAGTGGAAAAGCTTTTTGCTGAGATGTAGATGAGAAGAGACGCTAAAGACGAAGGTAGGATGCTCTCCGGAGCTAAGAGCCGCTCCCGGGCGTATTTCGGCAGAAGCCGCGCTAAGGAGAGCACTGTGAGCGGCACAATCGTCTTTGCGCAAGAAGCCGCTTCTTCGGCTCCGGGAGCCGGGGAGGGCGGCAGCTTCGGGAAGGTAAAGAAGCAAGCTGTACAACACTGGGATTGTGTGCGCACCTTGCCAACTGATACAAAACAGTACTTTTGCACTCTCCTGACTCTTCCAATCACATGAACATTCGATTGGAAGCTGTTTTGGACAACTTTTCTTCCTGCCAAACACTTGGCAGACATCTCTGCAACTTCTAGAACACGATGGGAGATGTTTTCTGTGCTGGCACAGTTTTTCCTAGCCAGACATAGTGGGAAAGCATTTTGCTAAGATGTAGACTACAAAAGACGCGAAAGACGAAGGTAGGATGCTCTCCGAAGCTAAGATCCACTCCCCGGCGTCTTTCGGCAGAAGCCGCGCTAAGGAGAGCACTGTGAGCGGCACAACCGTCTTTGCGCGAAGAAGCCGCTTCTTCGGCTCCGGGAGACGGAGAGAGCGGCAGCTTCGGGAAGGTGAAGAAGCAAGCTGTACAACACTGGGATTGTGTGCGCAACTTGCCAACTGATAAAAAACAGTACTTTTGCACTCTCCTGACTTTTCCAATCACATGAACATTCGATTGGAAGCTGTTTTGGACAACTTTTCTTTTCTTCCTGCCAAACACTTGGCAGACCTCCGTGCAACGTCTAGAACACGATGGGAGATGTTTTCTGTGCTGGCACAGTTTTTCCTAGCCAGACATAGTGGAAAAGCTTTTTGCTGAGATGTAGATGAGAAGAGACGCTAAAGACGAAGGTAGGATGCTCTCCGGAGCTAAGAGCCGCTCCCGGGCGTATTTCGGCAGAAGCCGCGCTAAGGAGAGCACTGTGAGCGGCACAATCGTCTTTGCGCAAGAAGCCGCTTCTTCGGCTCCGGGAGCCGGGGAGGGCGGCAGCTTCGGGAAGGTGAAGAAGCAAGCTGTACAACACTGGGATTGTGTGCGCACCTTGCCAACTGATAGAAAACAGTACTTTTGCACTCTCCTGACTTTTCCAATCACATGAACATTCGATTGGAAGCTGTTTTGGACAACTTTTCTTTTCTTCCTGCCAAACACTTGGCAGACATCTCTGCAACTTCTAGAACACGATGGGAGATGTTTTCTGTGCTGGCACAGTTTTTCCTAGCAGACATAGTGGAAAAGCTTTTTGCCGAGATGTAGATGAGAAGAGGCGCTAAAGACAAAGATAGGATGCTCTCTGGAGATAAGAGCCGCTCCCGGGCGTCTTTCGGCAGAAGCCGCGCTAAGGAGAGCACTGTGAGCGGCACAATCGTCTTTGCGCGAAGAAGCCGCTTCTTCGGCTCCGGGAGCCGGGGAGGGCGCAAGTTTCGGGAAGGTTAAGAAGCAAGCTGTACAACACTGGGATTGTGTGCGCAGCTTGCCAACTGATAGGAAACAGTACTTTTGCACTCTCCTGACTTTTCCAATCACATGAACATTCGATTGGAAGCTGTTTTGGACAACTTTTCTTTTCTTCCTGCCAAACACTTGGCAGACATCTCTGCAACGTTTAGAACACGATGGGAGATGTTTTCTGTGCTGGCACAGTTTTTCCTAGCAGACATAGTGGAAAAGCTTTTTGCCGAGATGTAGATGAGAAGAGGCGCTAAAGACGAAGGTAGGATGCTCTCCGGAGGAAAGAGCCGCTCCCGGGCGTCTTTCGGCAGAAGCCGCGCTAAGGAGAGCACTGTGAGCGGCACAATCGTCTTTGCGCGAAGAAGACGCTTCTTCGGCTCTGGGAGCCGGGGAGAGCGGCAGCTTCGGGAAGGTGAAGAAGCCATCTGTACAACACTGGGATTGTGTGCGCACCTTGCCAACTGATAGAAAACAGTACTTTTGCACTCTCCTGACTTTTCCAATCACATGAACATTCGATTGGAAGCTGTTTTGGACAACTTTTCTTTTCTTCCTGCCAAACACTTGGCAGACCTCCGTGCAACGTCTAGAACACGATGGGAGATGTTTTCTGTGCTGGCACAGTTTTTCCTAGCCAGACATAGTGGGAAAGCGTTTTGCTAAGATGTAGACTACAAAAGACGTGAAAGACGAAGGTAGGATGCTCTCCGAAGCTAAGATCCACTCATGGGCGTCTTTCGGCAGAAGCCGCGCTAAGGAGAGCACTGTGAGCGGCACAACCGTCTTTGCGCGAAGAAGCCGCTTCTTCGGCTCCGGGAGACGGAGAGAGCGGCAGCTTCGGGAAGGTGCAGAAGCAAGCTGTACAACACTGGGATTGTGTGCGCAACTTGCCAACTGATAGAAAACAGTAATTTTGCACTCTCCTGACTTTTCCAATCACATGAACATTCGATTGGAAGCTGTTTTGGACAACTTTTCTTTTCTTCCTGCCAAACACTTGGCAGACATCTCTGCAACTTCTAGAACACGATGGGAGATGTTTTCTGTGCTGGCACAGGTTTTCCTAGCCAGACATAGTGGAAAAGCATTTTGCTGAGATGTAGATAAGAAGAGGCGCTAAAGACGAAGGAAGGATGCTCTCCGGAGCAAAGAGCCGCTCCCGGGCGTCTTTCGGCAGAAGCCGCGCTAAGGAGAGCACTGTGAGCGGCACAATCGTCTTTGCGCGAAGAAGACGCTTCTTCGGCTCCGGGAGCCGGGGAGGGCGGCAGCTTCGGGAAGGTGAAGAAGCAAGCTGTACAACACTGGGATTGTGTGCGCACCTTGCCAACTGATACAAAACAGTACTTTTGCACTCTCCTGACTCTTCCAATCACATGAACATTCGATTGGAAGCTGTTTTGGACAACTTTTCTTCCTGCCAAACACTTGGCAGACATCTCTGCAACTTCTAGAACACGATGGGAGATGTTTTCTGTGCTGGCACAGTTTTTCCTAGCCAGACATAGTGGGAAAGCATTTTGCTAAGATGTAGACTACAAAAGACGCGAAAGACGAAGGTAGGATGCTCTCCGAAGCTAAGATCCACTCCCCGGCGTCTTTCGGCAGAAGCCGCGCTAAGGAGAGCACTGTGAGCGGCACAATCGTCTTTGCGCGAAGAAGCCGCTTCTTCGGCTCCGGGAGACGGAGAGAGCGGCAGCTTCGGGAAGGTGAAGAAGCAAGCTGTACAACACTGGGATTGTGTGCGCAACTTGCCAACTGATAAAAAACAGTACTTTTGCACTCTCCTGACTTTTCCAATCACATGAACATTCGATTGGAAGCTGTTTTGGACAACTTTTCTTTTCTTCCTGCCAAACACTTGGCAGACCTCCGTGCAACGTCTAGAACACGATGGGAGATGTTTTCTGTGCTGGCACAGTTTTTCCTAGCCAGACATAGTGGAAAAGCTTTTTGCTGAGATGTAGATGAGAAGAGACGCTAAAGACGAAGGTAGGATGCTCTCCGGAGCTAAGAGCCGCTCCCGGGCGTATTTCGGCAGAAGCCGCGCTAAGGAGAGCACTGTGAGCGGCACAATCGTCTTTGCGCAAGAAGCCGCTTCTTCGGCTCCAGGAGCCGGGGAGGGCGGCAGCTTCGGGAAGGTAAAGAAGCAAGCTGTACAACACTGGGATTGTGTGCGCACCTTGCCAACTGATACAAAACAGTACTTTTGCACTCTCCTGACTCTTCCAATCACATGAACATTCGATTGGAAGCTGTTTTGGACAACTTTTCTTCCTGCCAAACACTTGGCAGACATCTCTGCAACTTCTAGAACACGATGGGAGATGTTTTCTGTGCTGGCACAGTTTTTCCTAGCCAGACATAGTGGGAAAGCATTTTGCTAAGATGTAGACTACAAAAGACGCAAAAGACGAAGGTAGGATGCTCTCCGGAGCTAAGAGCCGCTCCCGGGCGTCTTTCGGCAGAAGCCGCGCTAAGGAGAGCACTGTGAGCGGCACAATCGTCTTTGCGCAAAGAAGCCGCTTCTTCGGCTCCGGGAGCCGGGGAGGGCGCAAGTTTCGGGAAGGTTAAGAAGCAAGCTGTACAACACTGGGATTGTGTGCGCAGCTTGCCAACTGATAGGAAACAGTACTTTTGCACTCTCCTGACTTTTCCAATCACATGAACATTCGATTGGAAGCTGTTTTGGACAACTTTTCTTTTCTTCCTGCCAAACACTTGGCAGACATCTCTGCAACGTTTAGAACACGATGGGAGATGTTTTCTGTGCTGGCACAGTTTTTCCTAGCAGACATAGTGGAAAAGCTTTTTGCCGAGATGTAGATGAGAAGAGGCGCTAAAGACGAAGGTAGGATGCTCTCCGGAGGAAAGAGCCGCTCCCGGGCGTCTTTCGGCAGAAGCCGCGCTAAGGAGAGCACTGTGAGCGGCACAATCGTCTTTGCGCGAAGAAGACGCTTCTTCGGCTCTGGGAGCCGGGGAGAGCGGCAGCTTCGGGAAGGTGAAGAAGCCATCTGTACAACACTGGGATTGTGTGCGCACCTTGCCAACTGATAGAAAACAGTACTTTTGCACTCTCCTGACTTTTCCAATCACATGAACATTCGATTGGAAGCTGTTTTGGACAACTTTTCTTTTCTTCCTGCCAAACACTTGGCAGACCTCCGTGCAACGTCTAGAACACGATGGGAGATGTTTTCTGTGCTGGCACAGTTTTTCCTAGCCAGACATAGTGGGAAAGCGTTTTGCTAAGATGTAGACTACAAAAGACGTGAAAGACGAAGGTAGGATGCTCTCCGAAGCTAAGATCCACTCATGGGCGTCTTTCGGCAGAAGCCGCGCTAAGGAGAGCACTGTGAGCGGCACAACCGTCTTTGCGCGAAGAAGCCGCTTCTTCGGCTCCGGGAGACGGAGAGAGCGGCAGCTTCGGGAAGGTGCAGAAGCAAGCTGTACAACACTGGGATTGTGTGCGCAACTTGCCAACTGATAGAAAACAGTAATTTTGCACTCTCCTGACTTTTCCAATCACATGAACATTCGATTGGAAGCTGTTTTGGACAACTTTTCTTTTCTTCCTGCCAAACACTTGGCAGACATCTCTGCAACTTCTAGAACACGATGGGAGATGTTTTCTGTGCTGGCACAGGTTTTCCTAGCCAGACATAGTGGAAAAGCATTTTGCTGAGATGTAGATAAGAAGAGGCGCTAAAGACGAAGGAAGGATGCTCTCCGGAGCAAAGAGCCGCTCCCGGGCGTCTTTCGGCAGAAGCCGCGCTAAGGAGAGCACTGTGAGCGGCACAATCGTCTTTGCGCGAAGAAGACGCTTCTTCGGCTCCGGGAGCCGGGGAGGGCGGCAGCTTCGGGAAGGTGAAGAAGCAAGCTGTACAACACTGGGATTGTGTGCGCACCTTGCCAACTGATACAAAACAGTACTTTTGCACTCTCCTGACTCTTCCAATCACATGAACATTCGATTGGAAGCTGTTTTGGACAACTTTTCTTCCTGCCAAACACTTGGCAGACATCTCTGCAACTTCTAGAACACGATGGGAGATGTTTTCTGTGCTGGCACAGTTTTTCCTAGCCAGACATAGTGGGAAAGCATTTTGCTAAGATGTAGACTACAAAAGACGCGAAAGACGAAGGTAGGATGCTCTCCGAAGCTAAGATCCACTCCCCGGCGTCTTTCGGCAGAAGCCGCGCTAAGGAGAGCACTGTGAGCGGCACAATCGTCTTTGCGCGAAGAAGCCGCTTCTTCGGCTCCGGGAGACGGAGAGAGCGGCAGCTTCGGGAAGGTGAAGAAGCAAGCTGTACAACACTGGGATTGTGTGCGCAACTTGCCAACTGATAAAAAACAGTACTTTTGCACTCTCCTGACTTTTCCAATCACATGAACATTCGATTGGAAGCTGTTTTGGACAACTTTTCTTTTCTTCCTGCCAAACACTTGGCAGACCTCCGTGCAACGTCTAGAACACGATGGGAGATGTTTTCTGTGCTGGCACAGTTTTTCCTAGCCAGACATAGTGGAAAAGCTTTTTGCTGAGATGTAGATGAGAAGAGACGCTAAAGACGAAGGTAGGATGCTCTCCGGAGCTAAGAGCCGCTCCCGGGCGTATTTCGGCAGAAGCCGCGCTAAGGAGAGCACTGTGAGCGGCACAATCGTCTTTGCGCAAGAAGCCGCTTCTTCGGCTCCGGGAGCCGGGGAGGGCGGCAGCTTCGGGAAGGTAAAGAAGCAAGCTGTACAACACTGGGATTGTGTGCGCACCTTGCCAACTGATACAAAACAGTACTTTTGCACTCTCCTGACTCTTCCAATCACATGAACATTCGATTGGAAGCTGTTTTGGACAACTTTTCTTCCTGCCAAACACTTGGCAGACATCTCTGCAACTTCTAGAACACGATGGGAGATGTTTTCTGTGCTGGCACAGTTTTTCCTAGCCAGACATAGTGGGAAAGCATTTTGCTAAGATGTAGACTACAAAAGACGCGAAAGACGAAGGTAGGATGCTCTCCGAAGCTAAGATCCACTCCCCGGCGTCTTTCGGCAGAAGCCGCGCTAAGGAGAGCACTGTGAGCGGCACAACCGTCTTTGCGCGAAGAAGCCGCTTCTTCGGCTCCGGGAGACGGAGAGAGCGGCAGCTTCGGGAAGGTGAAGAAGCAAGCTGTACAACACTGGGATTGTGTGCGCAACTTGCCAACTGATAAAAAACAGTACTTTTGCACTCTCCTGACTTTTCCAATCACATGAACATTCGATTGGAAGCTGTTTTGGACAACTTTTCTTTTCTTCCTGCCAAACACTTGGCAGACCTCCGTGCAACGTCTAGAACACGATGGGAGATGTTTTCTGTGCTGGCACAGTTTTTCCTAGCCAGACATAGTGGAAAAGCTTTTTGCTGAGATGTAGATGAGAAGAGACGCTAAAGACGAAGGTAGGATGCTCTCCGGAGCTAAGAGCCGCTCCCGGGCGTATTTCGGCAGAAGCCGCGCTAAGGAGAGCACTGTGAGCGGCACAATCGTCTTTGCGCAAGAAGCCGCTTCTTCGGCTCCGGGAGCCGGGGAGGGCGGCAGCTTCGGGAAGGTGAAGAAGCAAGCTGTACAACACTGGGATTGTGTGCGCACCTTGCCAACTGATAGAAAACAGTACTTTTGCACTCTCCTGACTTTTCCAATCACATGAACATTCGATTGGAAGCTGTTTTGGACAACTTTTCTTTTCTTCCTGCCAAACACTTGGCAGACATCTCTGCAACTTCTAGAACACGATGGGAGATGTTTTCTGTGCTGGCACAGTTTTTCCTAGCAGACATAGTGGAAAAGCTTTTTGCCGAGATGTAGATGAGAAGAGGCGCTAAAGACAAAGATAGGATGCTCTCTGGAGATAAGAGCCGCTCCCGGGCGTCTTTCGGCAGAAGCCGCGCTAAGGAGAGCACTGTGAGCGGCACAATCGTCTTTGCGCGAAGAAGCCGCTTCTTCGGCTCCGGGAGCCGGGGACGGCGGCAGCTTCGGGAAGGTGAAGAAGCAAGCTGTACAACACTGGGATTGTGTGCGCACCTTGCCAACTGATACAAAACAGTACTTTTGCACTCTCCTGACTCTTCCAATCACATGAATATTCGATTGGAAGCTGTTTTGGACAACTTTTCTTTTCTTCCTGCCAAACACTTGGCAGACATCTCTGCAACTTCTAGAACACGATGGGAGATGTTTTCTGTGCTGGCACGGTTTTTCCTAGCCAGACATAGTGGGAAAGCATTTTGCTAAGATGTAGACTACAAAAGACGCGAAAGACGAAGGTAGGATGCTCTCCGAAGCTAAGATCCACTCCCGGGCGTCTTTCGGCAGAAGCCGCGCTAAGGAGAGCACTGTGAGCGGCACAACCGTCTTTGCGCGAAGAAGCCGCTTCTTCGGCTCCGGGAGCCGGGGAGGGCGCAAGTTTCGGGAAGGTTAAGAAGCAAGCTGTACAACACTGGGATTGTGTGCGCAGCTTGCCAACTGATAGGAAACAGTACTTTTGCACTCTCCTGACTTTTCCAATCACATGAACATTCGATTGGAAGCTGTTTTGGACAACTTTTCTTTTCTTCCTGCCAAACACTTGGCAGACATCTCTGCAACGTTTAGAACACGATGGGAGATGTTTTCTGTGCTGGCACAGTTTTTCCTAGCAGACATAGTGGAAAAGCTTTTTGCCGAGATGTAGATGAGAAGAGGCGCTAAAGACGAAGGTAGGATGCTCTCCGGAGGAAAGAGCCGCTCCCGGGCGTCTTTCGGCAGAAGCCGCGCTAAGGAGAACACTGTGAGCGGCACAATCGTCTTTGCGCGAAGAAGACGCTTCTTCGGCTCTGGGAGCCGGGGAGAGCGGCAGCTTCGGGAAGGTGAAGAAGCCATCTGTACAACACTGGGATTGTGTGCGCACCTTGCCAACTGATATAAAACAGTAATTTTGCACTCTCCTGACTTTTCCAATCACATGAACATTCGATTGGAAGCTGTTTTGGACAACTTTTCTTTTCTTCCTGCCAAACACTTGGCAGACCTCCGTGCAACGTCTAGAACACGATGGGAGATGTTTTCTGTGCTGGCACAGTTTTTCCTAGCCAGACATAGTGGGAAAGCGTTTTGCTAAGATGTAGACTACAAAAGACGTGAAAGACGAAGGTAGGATGCTCTCCGAAGCTAAGATCCACTCATGGGCGTCTTTCGGCAGAAGCCGCGCTAAGGAGAGCACTGTGAGCGGCACAACCGTCTTTGCGCGAAGAAGCCGCTTCTTCGGCTCCGGGAGACGGAGAGAGCGGCAGCTTCGGGAAGGTGCAGAAGCAAGCTGTACAACACTGGGATTGTGTGCGCAACTTGCCAACTGATAGAAAACAGTAATTTTGCACTCTCCTGACTTTTCCAATCACATGAACATTCGATTGGAAGCTGTTTTGGACAACTTTTCTTTTCTTCCTGCCAAACACTTGGCAGACATCTCTGCAACTTCTAGAACACGATGGGAGATGTTTTCTGTGCTGGCACAGGTTTTCCTAGCCAGACATAGTGGAAAAGCATTTTGCTGAGATGTAGATAAGAAGAGGCGCTAAAGACGAAGGAAGGATGCTCTCCGGAGCAAAGAGCCGCTCCCGGGCGTCTTTCGGCAGAAGCCGCGCTAAGGAGAGCACTGTGAGCGGCACAATCGTCTTTGCGCGAAGAAGACGCTTCTTCGGCTCCGGGAGCCGGGGAGGGCGGCAGCTTCGGGAAGGTGAAGAAGCAAGCTGTACAACACTGGGATTGTGTGCGCACCTTGCCAACTGATACAAAACAGTACTTTTGCACTCTCCTGACTCTTCCAATCACATGAACATTCGATTGGAAGCTGTTTTGGACAACTTTTCTTCCTGCCAAACACTTGGCAGACATCTCTGCAACTTCTAGAACACGATGGGAGATGTTTTCTGTGCTGGCACAGTTTTTCCTAGCCAGACATAGTGGGAAAGCATTTTGCTAAGATGTAGACTACAAAAGACGCGAAAGACGAAGGTAGGATGCTCTCCGAAGCTAAGATCCACTCCCCGGCGTCTTTCAGCAGAAGCCGCGCTAAGGAGAGCACTGTGAGCGGCACAATCGTCTTTGCGCGAAGAAGCCGCTTCTTCGGCTCCGGGAGACGGAGAGAGCGGCAGCTTCGGGAAGGTGAAGAAGCAAGCTGTACAACACTGGGATTGTGTGCGCAACTTGCCAACTGATAAAAAACAGTACTTTTGCACTCTCCTGACTTTTCCAATCACATGAACATTCGATTGGAAGCTGTTTTGGACAACTTTTCTTTTCTTCCTGCCAAACACTTGGCAGACCTCCGTGCAACGTCTAGAACACGATGGGAGATGTTTTCTGTGCTGGCACAGTTTTTCCTAGCCAGACATAGTGGAAAAGCTTTTTGCTGAGATGTAGATGAGAAGAGACGCTAAAGACGAAGGTAGGATGCTCTCCGGAGCTAAGAGCCGCTCCCGGGCGTATTTCGGCAGAAGCCGCGCTAAGGAGAGCACTGTGAGCGGCACAATCGTCTTTGCGCAAGAAGCCGCTTCTTCGGCTCCGGGAGCCGGGGAGGGCGGCAGCTTCGGGAAGGTAAAGAAGCAAGCTGTACAACACTGGGATTGTGTGCGCACCTTGCCAACTGATACAAAACAGTACTTTTGCACTCTCCTGACTCTTCCAATCACATGAACATTCGATTGGAAGCTGTTTTGGACAACTTTTCTTCCTGCCAAACACTTGGCAGACATCTCTGCAACTTCTAGAACACGATGGGAGATGTTTTCTGTGCTGGCACAGTTTTTCCTAGCCAGACATAGTGGGAAAGCATTTTGCTAAGATGTAGACTACAAAAGACGCGAAAGACGAAGGTAGGATGCTCTCCGAAGCTAAGATCCACTCCCCGGCGTCTTTCGGCAGAAGCCGCGCTAAGGAGAGCACTGTGAGCGGCACAACCGTCTTTGCGCGAAGAAGCCGCTTCTTCGGCTCCGGGAGACGGAGAGAGCGGCAGCTTCGGGAAGGTGAAGAAGCAAGCTGTACAACACTGGGATTGTGTGCGCAACTTGCCAACTGATAAAAAACAGTACTTTTGCACTCTCCTGACTTTTCCAATCACATGAACATTCGATTGGAAGCTGTTTTGGACAACTTTTCTTTTCTTCCTGCCAAACACTTGGCAGACCTCCGTGCAACGTCTAGAACACGATGGGAGATGTTTTCTGTGCTGGCACAGTTTTTCCTAGCCAGACATAGTGGAAAAGCTTTTTGCTGAGATGTAGATGAGAAGAGACGCTAAAGACGAAGGTAGGATGCTCTCCGGAGCTAAGAGCCGCTCCCGGGCGTATTTCGGCAGAAGCCGCGCTAAGGAGAGCACTGTGAGCGGCACAATCGTCTTTGCGCAAGAAGCCGCTTCTTCGGCTCCGGGAGCCGGGGAGGGCGGCAGCTTCGGGAAGGTGAAGAAGCAAGCTGTACAACACTGGGATTGTGTGCGCACCTTGCCAACTGATAGAAAACAGTACTTTTGCACTCTCCTGACTTTTCCAATCACATGAACATTCGATTGGAAGCTGTTTTGGACAACTTTTCTTTTCTTCCTGCCAAACACTTGGCAGACATCTCTGCAACTTCTAGAACACGATGGGAGATGTTTTCTGTGCTGGCACAGTTTTTCCTAGCAGACATAGTGGAAAAGCTTTTTGCCGAGATGTAGATGAGAAGAGGCGCTAAAGACAAAGATAGGATGCTCTCTGGAGATAAGAGCCGCTCCCGGGCGTCTTTCGGCAGAAGCCGCGCTAAGGAGAGCACTGTGAGCGGCACAATCGTCTTTGCGCGAAGAAGCCGCTTCTTCGGCTCCGGGAGCCGGGGACGGCGGCAGCTTCGGGAAGGTGAAGAAGCAAGCTGTACAACACTGGGATTGTGTGCGCACCTTGCCAACTGATACAAAACAGTACTTTTGCACTCTCCTGACTCTTCCAATCACATGAATATTCGATTGGAAGCTGTTTTGGACAACTTTTCTTTTCTTCCTGCCAAACACTTGGCAGACATCTCTGCAACTTCTAGAACACGATGGGAGATGTTTTCTGTGCTGGCACGGTTTTTCCTAGCCAGACATAGTGGGAAAGCATTTTGCTAAGATGTAGACTACAAAAGACGCGAAAGACGAAGGTAGGATGCTCTCCGAAGCTAAGATCCACTCCCGGGCGTCTTTCGGCAGAAGCCGCGCTAAGGAGAGCACTGTGAGCGGCACAACCGTCTTTGCGCGAAGAAGCCGCTTCTTCGGCTCCGGGAGCCGGGGAGAGCGGCAGCTTCGGGAAGGTGAAGAAGCAAGCTGTACAACACTGGGATTGTGTGCGCACCTTGCCAACTGATAGAAAAGAGTACCTTTGCACTCTCCTGACTTTTCCAATCACATGAACATTCGATTGGAAGCTGTTTTGGACAACTTTTCTTTTCTTCCTGCCAAACACTTGGCAGACCTCCGTGCAACGTCTAGAAAACGATGGGAGATGTTTTCTGCGCTGGCACAATTTCTCCTTGCCAGATGTACTGGAAAAGCTTTTTGCTAAGATGTAGACGACAAGAGAGGCTAAAGAGTTGATGTAAGCAAATGACGTCCATCTTCAAAAAAGGCAATTAAGAGGACTCGCGATAGTACAAACCAGCCAGCCTCTTTTTTATCCCCAGGAAATTGATGAAGCAGCTCTTCCTGGAAATCATTACCAGGCACATGAAAGACGACCAAATAATGTAATCAGCATGATTTTTCAGGGGAATTTCATGCTGAACATCACTTTAAACTCCTCTGATGAATCAACTGGACTGGTGGATGAAGGGAATATTATCTGCCTGGGCTTCAGGGAGGTTTTTGACATATCTCTACATGGCAGCACACATACATATGGAAGCAATAGTGCAAAGGGGAGGGAATCAGTGTCTTTTCAGTGATGCTGAGGGAAAAGACAAGAGGCAGTGGGCACACACTGAAATACAGGAGATTGCCTTTGAACATCAGTAAATATTTCTTTACTGTGAGGGTGACTGAACCACGGCACAGACTGCCCAGAAAGATTGTGGAGCCTGGATCTTTGAAGACATTAAAAGTACACCCAGATAGAATCCTGGGCAAGAGGCTCTAGGTATCCTGGTTTAGGCAGGGGGGTTGGGCCTGGTTAGCCCCACCAACCCCTTCCACTCTCTTTCATTCTGTGCTAGCGAATTCTCTTCAAGATGCATTTCAAGCACTGGCATGACAAAGTTCTGTGCAGACAGAGATCCAAATGGACATGGCATCTAAGTTCCTTAAGCAGTGTTCAAGAAGAATGTAAAACTCTGGCACAAGTGTCTCTTCCCTAACTGAATCCCTTTCATGGGAAAATTCCCAGCTCTAGAAAGATCTTCTGATACGCATGCTTAAGACTGACACTGGCTGAGCAAATTTCTCCCTATGTGTATCTAAGACCAGTTAGGATCTTCACCCAAAGTGCTGTCAACATAGTCACAGAATGCCTATTGTTAAGAAGTGACAGCTTCCATCAGAATGGCAACTATTGGTCCACAAAATGGATTAATGGATGGGAATTATCCACATGGGTTAAAAACAAAAATAAAGAGTTGGTCTTTATTTATCAATTTCATTGCAATATTGATAAGGAAAGAAAAAGATCTAAGTCCTTGACTTTCTGAACTCGAGGAAAGATTTTAAAAATTCCTTGTAAAAATGTATGATCACAATCAGACTATTGAAACCATTTTAGTTGGGAACAAAGTTCCAAAATTGTCTAGATAGTGGCAAAGAAGCCAAGAAAATAGGAAAGAAACAAAAAGAGAGCAAAAGAGTCAGCTTCAGTGTGCAAGCTCTTTCTAGAATAGTCTGCTGGGAAAAGGAACCCCCAGCTAAATTTCCAATGTATTCCTGCGCTTGATTCAGTCACTGGTCAATGTAAAAACCAATCCTTTTGTACAACTTCTTCCAGCAACAAAAACTCCAACAGGTTGACACTACCATCATGCCTGTTCCAGACATATTTAAAAGAGAAATGATGATTTTCTTGAAAACCTACTTGCATAAAAGTTGCAAGATGGTGGAGGGATTCCCACATCCTCCTTCCTCCATCTGGCTTGAAAGTATATTTGATAAAATATGCAACAAAGCACATGATTTATAAGGGAGAGTCAAATGGATGATTTGGGAATTGATCTCTTGTTGATAGGAAACTTCATATCCACTCGGTGTGACCTTTTTAAAACAAAATGTGGAGCTGAGGCATGAATCTGCCACAACAATTGTAAAGCAAACATACACACTCCCCTTCACATGCCCCCCCTTCCACACACACCTAGGCACACACAGAGATCAGCATAGCAGATCATGAACACCTTGGAAAAGACTGAAATGCTAAATGCCTCTCTTGATGGGCAAAAGAGCTGGTGCAGTAATTCAAATGCCTGGTACAAAAATTCTGTTTAATATTTAGCTCCTATTTAAAACACAGCTTTTCATTTCATTCTATTTACAGAATATTTTCATTTCAATTGTTTCTTTAAAATTACTTAGTTCTCACCTGTTGTATGTCTAGGAATATTTTCTTCCAAAAATAGAAAAAAATAGATGATATCTTTTCAGCAGAAAACATTGGTTGATACAATTTTAAACCATCATGATATGGAAGAATTCTTCTGTCCCTCTCGAAGGTGGAAGAAGCATTTGGATCTCAGATCATCTACAATGAAATACTTGACATGTTTAAGATGCTTTCAATCAATTTTGATCGTCAATTGCTTATTCGTTGTAAACAGTAATTTTTCAGTGAAGGGAAAGTGTGTGTGGTATATCTACATGATGTGTTCAAAGCCAGTTCCTACTAATGGCCAGGCTGAATTCCAGTAAATAATGTCCCGAATGATATTTTGCCGCCTTCTTTGGCACTTCATGAAATCTTACCCCGATGAAGTGCTGAAACACAGAGATTTTCTCTTAGAGAGTGTCTCATGTTGTAACCCATCCCATGGATTTTATGCTGTAATTCTTATCTCTTTTAAAATTTACTATCTTCTGTACAGTTTTCATGAAACTTTCTGTTACAGTAGTGAATAGCACAGATAAATGTCATTTTGTACAACTTTGAATTTACCCCAAGAGCTGAGAGAAAACTTGCTCCTATACTTCAATCCGAGTTTCTTCTATAGTCCAACTTTGTTTCTCTACCATCAAGCTTCTCCTTTGTTGCTGCTCCAAGCCCCGTCCAAGGTGACCTTGAATACTTTCAGGGATGGGACACCCACAACTTCTCTGGGCAACCTGTTCCAGTGTTCCAGCACTCCCACAGTAAAAAAGGCCTTCCTTTCATCTAATATGTGTAGGAAATCATAAATCTAGGCATAGAAACTTGGAGTGCAAATTTGAAATCCTTTGGATTTGAAGCACATTTTATATGAATACTGACTTACAGATGACTAAAAGATGTTGATGGGCATTTGAGCTGACAAGTTTTGAAAAAGTGCACGGAAATTAAAATTGAAACCACTAAAATTAAAAACTCCTTGCCATTTTCTTTTTCCTCTCCTATTCAAAATTGCATATGTCAGATATCAGTGCTTCATGCAAACCTCTCAGATGCTCTCAGAGAAAAAGCTTTTCTTTCAGAATATGTTGCGGTTGACGTAGAACACTAGCAGGAGTGAAAGTTTTTCTGGGCATCGGGGCAGCACCTTCTCCTTGGATTTGTGTGCAGAATGCATTTTATCCAAACTGGAAAATAGATCCCAGCTGTGTTCTATTCATCATTCTTACTTCATCAGGCCTGAAGATTCTGTGAAAAGTAGCCTGTGGACCTTGAAGATAGCGCATGTGAAACAGATGAGAGGTGATGGAGAAGTTGAGGGAGAGAAGAAAGAGCATATGGCTGAAACCAGAAAGTATTTCTTCACGTGATCAAGGCAGATTGCAGGAGCCACTTGGTGCTATCAAACCAGCCCGACTTGGCACTGGTGCCACAATGGGTCTGTTAACCATCCTGCCTATTGTAGCTTTTTAGGAGCCAGCCGGTCACTCTCAGCCATAGGCCCCAGACACAAACCTCGGCCCGTTTCCCTGGCAAACAAAAGTAAGCCGCCCCGCTTCTGGATGGCAGATTGCAGGAGCTACTTAGTACTATCAAACCAACCCGACTTGGCACTGGTGCCACCTTGGATCTGGGAACCATCCTGCGTATCGTGGATTTTCAGGGGCCAGCCGGCCACTCTCAGCCATACGCCCCCAAACACAAACCACGGCCCTTTTCTCTGGCAAACAAAACTCAACTGCCCTGCTTCTGGATGGCAAATTTCAGGACGCACTTTGTACTACAAAAACAGCCAGACTTGGCAGTGGTGCCACCTTGGGTCTGGGAACCATCCTGCGTATTTAGCATTTTAAGGAGCTAGCTGGCCACTCCCAGCCATATGCCCCAAACACACCCCACGGTCTTGTTCTCTGGCAAACAAAAATCAGCTTCCCCGCTTCTGGATGGCAGATTGCAGGAGCCACTTTGCACCATCAAACCAGCCCAACTCTGCACTGGTGCCGCCTTGGATCTGGGAACCATCCTGCCTATCGTGGATTTTCAGGGGCCAGCCGGCCACTCTCAGCCATAGGCCCCAAACACAAACCACGGCCCTTTTCTCTGGCAAAAAAAACTCAGCTGCCCAGCTTCTGGATGGCAGATTGCAGGAGCCACTTGGTACTGTCAAACCAGCCCGACTTGGCACTGGTGCCACCTTGGCTCTGGGAACCATCCTGCGTATCGTACATATTCAGGAACCAGCCGAACACTGCTGGCCATAGGCCCCCAGACACAAACCGTGGCACGTTTCCCCGGCAAACAAAAGTAAGCTGACTCGCTTCTGGATGGCAGATTGCGGGAGCCACTTGGTACTATCAAACCAGCCAAACTCGGCACTGGTGCCACCTTGGCTCTGGGAACCATCCTGCCTATCGTGGATTTTCAGGAAACAGCCGGCCACTCCCAGCCACAGGCCCCCAAACACAAACCACGGCCCTTTTCTCTGGCAAACAAAAATCAGCTGCCCCGCTTCGGGGTGGCATATTGCAGGAGCCACTTTGAACCATAGAACCAGACCAACTTGGCACTGGTGCTACCTTGGATCTGGGAACCATCCTGCCTATCGTGGATTTTCAGGGGCCAGCCGGCCACTCTCAGCCGTAGGCCCCCAAACACAAACCACGGCCCTTTTCTCTGGCAAACAAAATTTAGCTGCCCTGCTTCTGGATGGCAAATTGCAGGAGCCACTTGGTACTATCAAACCAGCCCGGCTCGGCACTGCTGCCACCTTGGCTCTGGGAACCATCCTGCGTATCGTGGATTTTAAGGAGCCAGCTGGCCACTCCCAGCCATATGCCCCCAAACACGACCCACGGCCCTTTTCTCTGGCAAACAAAACTCAGCTGCCCCGCTTCTGGATGGCAGATTGCAGGAGCCACTTGGTATTATCAAACCAGCCCGACTGACTCCTGAAAATCCACGTTATGCATGATGGTTTCCAGACCCAATGTGGCACCTGTGCCAAGTCGAGCTGGTTTGATAGTACCAAGTGGCTCCTGCAATCTGCCATTCAGAAGCGAGGCAGCTTAGTTTTCTTTGCCAGAGTAAAGGGCTGTTGTTTGTGTTTGGGGGCCTGTGGCTGGCAGTGGCCGGCTGGCTCCTGAAAATCCATGATACGCAGCATGGTTCCCAGAGCAAAGGTGACACCCGTGCCAAGACGGGCTGGTTTTACAGTGTCAAGTGCCTCCTGCAATCTCCCATCCAGAAGCGGGGCAGCTGAGTTTTTTTTTCCAGGGAAACGGGCCGTTGTTTTTGATTGGGGTCTGTGGCCGAGAGTGGTCGGCTGGCTCCTGACAATCCACAATACGCAGGATGGTTCCCAGAGCCAAGGTGGCACCAGTGCCAAGTCGGGCTGGTTTGATAGTACCAAGTGGCTCCTGCCATCTGCCATCCAGAAGCTGGGCAGCTGAGTTTTTTTTGCCAGAGAAAAGGGCCGTGGTTTGTGTTTGGGGGTGTGTGGTTAGGAGTGGCCAGCTGGCTCCTTAAAATGCACAATACGCAGGACGGTAACCAGACCCAAGCTGGCACCACTCCGAAGTCTAGCTATTTTTGTAGTACCAAGTGGCTCCTGCAATTTGCCATCCAGAAGAGGGGCAGTTGAATTTTGTTTTCCAGAGAAAAGGGCCGTGGTTTGTGTTTGGGGGCCTGTGGCTGGGAGTGGCCGGCTGTTTCCTGAAAATCCACGATACGCGGGATGGTTTCCAGACTGAAGGTGGCACCAGTGCCAAGTTGGGCTGGTTTGATGGCGCAAAGTGGCTCCTGAAATCTGCCATCCAGAAGCGGGGCAGCTGAGTTCTGTTTGCCGGAGAAATAGGCCGAGGAATGTGTTTGAGGTCCTATGGCTAGGAGTGGCCGGCTGACTCCTGAAAATCAACCATACGCATGATGGCTTCCAGACCCAAGGTGGAACCAGTGCCAAGTCGTGCTTGTTTGATTGTACCAAGTGGCTCCTGCAATCGGCCATCCAGAAGCGGGGCAGCTGAGTTTTATTTGCCAAGGAAAATGGCCATGGTTTGTTTTGTGGGCCCTGTGGCTGGGAATGGACGGCTGGCTCCTGAAAATCCATGCTACGCAGCATGGTTCCCAGACCCAAGGTTGCACCAGTGCAAAGTTGGGCTGGTTTGATGGTGCAAAGTGGCTCCTGCAATCTGCCATCCAGAAGCGGGGTAGCTTACTTTTGTTTGCCAGGGAAACGGGCCGAGGTTTGTGTCTGGGGGCCTATGGCTGGGAGTGACCGACTGGCTCCTGAAAAGCTACGATAGGCAGGATGGTGACCAGATCCATGGTGGCACCAGTGCCAAGTTGGGCTGGTTTGATAGTACCAAGTGGCTCCTGCAATCTGCAATCAAAAAGTTGGCAGGCGAGTTTGGTTTTCCAGGGAAAAGCGCTGTTGTTTGTGTTTGGGGGACTGTGGCTGGGAGTGGCCGGCTGGCTCCTAAGAATCCACGATACGCAGGATGGTTCCCAGAGCCAAGGTGGCACCAGTGCCAAGTCGGGCTGGTTTGATAGTACCAAGTGGCTCTTGCAATCTGCCATCTAGAAGCGGGGCAGCTAAGTTTTGTTTGCCAGAAGAAAGGGCCGTGGATTTTTTTGGGGGCCTGTGGCTGGGAGTGGCCAGCTGGCTCCTTAAAATCCACGATAGGCAGGATGGTTCCCAGACCCAAGGTTGCACCAGTGCCAAGTCGGGCTGGTTTGATAGTACCAAGTGGCTCCTGCAATCTGCCATCCAGAAGCGGGGCAGCTGAGTTTTGTTTGCCAGAGAAAAGGGCTGTGGTTTGTGTTTGGGGGCCTGTGGCTGGCAGTGGCCGGCTGGCTCCTGAAAATCCATGATACGCAGCATGGTTCCCAGACCGAAGGTGGCACCAGTGCCAAGTCAGGCTGGTTTGACAGTGTCAAGTGCCTCCTGCAATCTCCCATCCAGAAGCGGGGCAGCTGAGTTTTTTTGCCAGGGAAACGGGCCGTTGTTTTTGATTGGGGTCTGTGGCCGAGAGTGGTAGGCAGGCTCCTGAAAATCCACAATACGCAGGATGGTTCCCAGACCCAAGGTGGCACAAGAGCCAAGTCGGGCTGGTTTGATAGTACCAAGTGGCTCCTGCAATCTGCAATCCAGAAGCTAGGCAGCTGAGTTTTGGTTGCCAGAGAAAAGGGCCGGTGGTTGTGTTTGGGTGCATTTGGCTGGGAGTGGCCGGCTGGCTCCTTAAAATGCACGATACGCAGGACGGTAACTAGACCCAAGGTGGCACCAGTGCCAAGTCAAGCTGTTTTGTAGTACCAAGTGGCTCCTGCAATTTGCCATCCAGAAGAGGGGAAGTTGAGTTTTGTTTGCCAGAGAAAAGGGCCGTGGTTTGTGTTTGGGGGCATATGGCTGAGAGTGGCCGGTGTTTTCTGAAAATCCACGATAGGCAGGATGGTTCCCAGAGCAAAGGTGGCACCAGTGCCAAGTTGGGCTGGTTTGATAGTCCCAAGTGGCTCCTGCAATCTGCCATCCAGAAGCGGGGCAGCTGAGTTTTGTTTGCCAGGGAAATGAGCCGTGGTTTTTGTTGGGGGCCTGTGGCTGGGAGTGGCCGGTGTTTTCTGAAAATCCACGATAGGCAGGATGGTTCCCAGAGCAAAGGTGGAACCAGTGCCAAGTCAGGCAGGTTTGATAGTACCAAGTGGCTCCTGCAATTGGCCATCCAGAAGCGGGGCAGCTGAGTTTTGTTTGCCAAGGAAAATGGCCATGGTTTGTTTTGTGGGCCCTGTGGCTGGGAGTGGACGGCTGGCTCCTGAAAATCCATGATACGCAGCATGGTTCCCAGAGCCAAGGTGGCACCAGTGTCAAGTAGGGCTGGTTTGAAAGTGTCAAGTGCCTCCTGCAATCTCCCATCCAGAAGCGGGGCAGCTGAGTAATTTTTTCCAGGGTAACGCGCCGTTGTTTTAATTGGGGTCGGTGGCCGAGAGTGGTCGGCTGGCCCCTGACAATCCACAATACGCAGGATGATTCCCAGACCCAAGGTGGCACCAGTGCCAAGTCGGGCTGGTTTGATAGTACCAAGTGGCTCCTGCAATCTGCCATTAAAAATTTGGAAGGCGAGTTTTGTATTCCAGGGAAAAGCGCCGTTGTTTGTGTTTGGGGGCCTGTGGCTGGAGTGGCCGGCTGGCTCCTTAGAATCCACGATAGGCAGGATGGTTCCCAGACCCAAGGTGGCACCAGTGCCAAGTCGGGCTGGTTTGATAGTACCAAGTGGCTCCTGCAATCTGCCATCTAGAAGCGGGGCAGCTAAGTTTTGTTTGCCACAAGAAAGGACCGTGGATTTTGTTGGGGGCATGTGGCTGGTAGTGGCCGGCTGGCTCCTTAAAATCCAGGATAGGCAGGATGGTTCCCAGATCCAAGGTGGCACCGGTGCCAAGTCAGGCTGGTTTGATTGTACCAAGTGGCTCCTGCAATCTGCCATCCAGAAGCGGGGCAGCTGAGTTTTGTTTGCCAGAGAAAAGGGCTGTGGTTTGTGTTTGGGGGCCTGTGGCTGGCAGTGGCCGGCTGTTTCCTGAAAATCTACGATACGCGGGATGGTTCCCAGACTGAAGGTGGCACCAGTGCCAAGTCGGGCTGGTTTGATAGTACCAAGTGGCTCCAGCAATCTGCCATCCAGAAGCTGGGCAGATGAGTTTTTTTTGCCAGAGAAAAGGGCCGTGGTTTTTCTTTGGGGGCATATGGCTGGGAGTGGCCGGCTGGCTCCTTAAAATGCACGATACGCAGGATGGTTCCCAGACCCAAGGTGGCACCAGTGCCAAGTCGGGCTGTTTTTGTAGTACCAAGTGGCTCCTGCAATTTGCCATCCAGAAGCGGGGCAGCTAAATTTTGTTTGCCAGAGAAAAGGGCCGTGGGTTGTGTTCGGGTGCATATGGCTGGGAGTGGCCGGCTGGCTCCTTAAAATGCTCGATACGCAGGATGGTTCCCAGACCCAAGGTGGCACCACTGCCAAGTCGGGCTGTTTTTGTAGTACCAAGTGCGTCCTGCAATTTGCCATCCAGAAGAGGGGCATTTGAGTTTTTTTTGCCAGAGAAAAGGGCCGAGGTTTGTGTTTGGGGGCATCTGGCTGGGAGTGGCCAGCTGGCCCCTGAAAATCCACGAAAAGCAGGATGGTTCCCAGACCCAAGGTGGCACCAGTGCCAAGTTGGGCTGGTTTGATAGTACCAAGTGGCTCCCGCAATCTGCCATCCAGAAGCTGGGCAGCTGAGTTTTGTTTGCCAGGGAAACGTGCCAAGGTTTGTGTCTGGGGGACTATGGACAGCAGTGTTCGGCTGGTTCCTGAATATGTACGATACGCAGGATGGTTCCAAGATCCAAGGTGGCACCAGTGCCAAGTCGGGCTGGTTTGATAGTACCAAGTGGCTCCTGCAATCTGCGATCCAGAAGAGGGGCAGTTGAGTTTTGTTTGCCAGAGAAAAGGGCCGTGGTTTGTGTTTGGGGCCTATGGCTGAGAGTGGCCGGCTGGCTCCTTAAAATCCACGATAGGCAGGATGGTTCCCAGATCCAAGGTGGCACCAGTGCCATGTCGGGCTGCTTTGATGGTGCAAAGTGGCTCCTGCAATCTGCCATCCAGAAGCGGGGCAGCTGAGTTCTGTTTGCCAAGTAAAATGGCCATGGTTTGTTTTGTGGGCCCTGTGGCTGGGAGTGGACGGCTGGCTCCTGAAAATCCATGATACGCAGCATGGTTCCCAGAGCCAAGGTGGCACCAGTGCCAAGTAGGGCTGGTTTGACTGTCTCAAGTGCCTCCTGCAATCTGCCATCCAGAAGCGGGGCAGCTGAGTTTTTTTTGCCAGGGAAACGGGCCGTTGTTTTTGATTGGGGTCTGTGGCCGAGAGTGGTCGGCTGGCTCCTGACAATCCCCAATACGCAAGATGGTTCCCAGACCCAAGGTGGCACCAGTGCCAAGTCGGGCTGGTTTGATGGTGCAAAGTGGCTCCTGCAATCTGCCATCCAGAAGCGGGGTAGCTTACTTTTGTTTGTCAGGGAAACGGGCCGAGGTTTGTGTCTGGGGGCCTATGGCTGGGAGTGACCGGCTGGCTCCTGAAAAGCTACGATAGGCAGGATGGTTCCCAGACCCATGGTGGCACCAGTGCCAAGTCGGGCTGGTTTGATAGTACCAAGTGGCTCCTGCAATCTGCCATTAAAAATTTGGAAGGCGAGTTTTGTTTTCCAGGGAAAAGCGCCGTAGTTTGTGTTTGGGGGCCTGTTGCTAGGAGTGGCCGGCTGGCTCCTTAGAATCCACGATAGGCAGGATGGTTCCCAGACCCAAGGTGGCACCAGTGCCAAGTCGGGCTGGTTTGATAGTACCAAGTGGCTCCTGCAATCTGCCATCCAGAAGTGGGGCAGCTAAGTTTTGTTTGCCAGAAGAAAGGGCCGTGGATTTTGTTGGGGGCCTGTGTCTGGGAGTGGCCGGCTGGCTCCTTAAAATCCACGATAGGCAGGATGGTTCCCAGACCCAAGGTGGCACCAGTGCAAAGTCAGGCTGGTTTGATAGTACCAAGAGGCTCCTGCAATCTGCCATCCAGAAGCAGGGCACCTGAGTTTTGTTTGCCAGAGAAAAGTGCTGTGGTTTGTGTTTGGAGGCCTGTGGCTGGCAGTGGCCGGCTGTTTCCTGAAAATCCACGATACGCGGGATGGTTCCTAGAATGAAGGTGGCAGCAGTGCCAAGTCTGGCTGGTTTGATAGTACCAAGTGGCTCCTGCAATCTGCCATCCAGAAGCGGGGCAGCTGAGTTTTGTTTGCCAGAGAAAAGGGCCGTGGGTTGTGTTCGGGTGCATATGGCTGGGAGTGGCCGGCTGGCTCCTTAAAATGCTCGTTACGCAGGATGGTTCCCAGACCCAAGGTGGCACCACTGCCAAGTCGGGCTGTTTTTGTAGTACCAAGTGCGTCCTGCAATTTGCCATCCAGAAGAGGGGCAGTTGAGTTTTTTTTGCCAGAGAAAAGGGCCAAGGTTTGTGTTTTGGGGCATCTGGCTGGGAGTGGCCGGCTGGCCCCTGAAAATCCACGAAAGGCAGGATGGTTCCCAGAGCCAAGGTGGCACCAGTGCCATGTTGGGCTGGTTTGATGGTGCAAAGTGGCTCCTGCAATCTGCCATCCAGAAGCGGGGCAGTTGAGTTCTCTTTGCCGGAGAAATGGGCCGAGGTTTGTGTTTGAGGTCCTATGGCTGGCTGACTCCTGAAAATCAAACATACGCATGATGGCATCCAGACCCAAGGTGGCACCAGTGCCAAGTCGGGCTGGTTTGATAGTACCAAGTGGCTCCTGCAATCTGCCATTAAAAATTTGGAAGGCGAGTTTTGTTTTCCAGGGAAAAGCGCCGTTGTTTGTGTTTGGGGGCCTGTGGCTGGGAGTGGCCGGCTGGCTCCTTAGAATCCAGGATACGCAGGATGGTTCCCAGACCCAAGGTGGCACCAGTGCCAAGTCGGGCTGGTTTGATGGTGCAAAGTGGCTCCTGCAATCTGCCATCCAGAAGCGGGGCAGCTTACTTTTGTTAACCAGGGATATGGGCCGTTGTTTGTGTTTGGGGGCCTGTGGCTGGGAGTGGCCGGCTGGCTCCTTAAAATCCACGATAGGCAGGATGGTTCCCAGACCCAAGGTGGTACCAGTGCCAAGTCAGGCTGGTTTTAAAGTACTAAGTGGCTCCTGCAATCTGCCATCCAGAAGCGGGGCAGCTAAGTTTTGTTTGCTTGAGACAAGGGCCGTCGTTTGTGTTTGGGGGCCTATGGCTGAGAGTGGCCGGCTGGCTCCTTAAAATCCACGATAGGCAGGATGGTTCCCAGACCCAAGGTGGCACCAGTGCCAAGTCGGGCTGGTTTGATAGTACCAAGTGGCTCCTGCAATCTGCCATCCAGAAGCGGGGCAGCTGAGTTTTGTTTGCCCGAGAAAAGGAACGTGGGTTGTGTTCGGGTGCATATGGCTAGGAGTGGCCGGCTGGCTCCTTATGATGCTCGATACGCAGGATGGTTCCCAGACCCAAGGTGGCACCACTGCCAAGTCGGGCTGTTTTTGTAGTACCAAGTGCGTCCTGCAATTTGCCATCCAGAAGAGGGGCAGTTGAGTTTTTTTTGCCAGAGAAAAGGGCCGAGGTTTGTGTTTGGGGGCATCTGGCTGGGAGTGGCCGGCTGGCCCCTGAAAATCCACGAAAGGCAGGATGGTTCCCAGAGCCAAGGTGGCACCAGTGCCAAGTTGGGCTGGTTTGATAGTACCAAGTGGCTCCCGCAATCTGCCATCCAGAAGCTGGGCAGCTGAGTTTTGTTTGCCAGGGAAACGTGCCAAGGTTTGTGTCTGGGGGCCTATGGACAGCAGTGTTCGGCTGGTTCCTGAATATGTACGATACGCAGGATGGATCCCAGATCCAAGGTGGCACCAGTGCCAAGTCGGGCTGGTTTGATAGTACCAAGTGGCTCCTGCAATCTGCCATCCAGAAGAGGGGCAGTTGAGTTTTGTTTGCCAGAGAAAAGGGCCGTGGTTTGTGTTTGGGGCCTATGGCTGAGAGTGGCCGGCTGGCCCCTGAAAATCCACGATAGGCAGGATGGTTCCCAGATCCAAGGTGGCACCAGTGCCATGTCGGGCTGGTTCTATGGTGCAAAGTGGCTCCTGCAATCTGCCATCCAGAAGCGGGGCAGTTGAGTTCTGTTTGCCGGAGAAATGGGCCGAGGTTTGTGTTTGAGTTCCTATGGCTGGCTGACTCGTGAAAATCAACCATACGCATGATGGCATCCAGACCCAAGGTGGCACCAGTGCCAAGTCGGGCTGGTTTGATAGTACCAAGTGGCTCCTGCAATCTGCCATTAAAAATTTGGAAGGCGAGTTTTGTTTTCCAGGGAAAAGCGCCGTTGTTTGTGTTTGGGGGCCTGTGGCTGGGACTGGCCGGCTGGCTCCTTAGAATCCAGGATACGCAGGATGGTTCCCAGACCCAAGGTGGCACCAGTGCAAAGTCAAGCTGGTTTGATAGTGCCAAGTGGCTCCTGCAATCTGCCATCCAGAAGCAGGGCAGCTAACTTTTGTTTGCCAGGGAAACGGGCCGAGGTTTGTGTCTGAAGGCCTATGGCTGGGAGTGACTGGCTGGCTCCTGAAAAGCTACGATCAGCAGGATGGTTACCAGACCCATGGTGGCACCAGTGCCAAGTCGGGCTGGTTTGATAGTACCAAGTGGCTCCTGCAATCTGCCATTAAAAATTTGGAAGGCGAGTTTTGTTTTCCAGGGAAAAGCGCCGTTGTTTGTGTTTGGGGGCCTGTGGCTGGGAGTGGCTGGCTGTTTCCTGAAAATCCACGATACGCGGGATGGTTCCCAGACCCAAGGTGGCACCAGTGACAAGTCGGGCTGGTTTGATAGTACCAAGTGGCTCCAGCAATCTGCCATCCAGAAGCTGGGCAGATGAGTTTTGTTTGCCAGAGAAAAGGGCCGTGGGTTGTGTTCGGGTGCATATGGCTGGGAGTGGCCGGCTGGCTCCTTAAAATGCTCGATACGCAGGATGGTTCCCAGACCCAAGGTGGCACCACTGCCAAGTCGGGCTGTTTTTGTAGTACCAAGTGCGTCCTGCAATTTGCCATCCAGAAGAGGGGCATTTGAGTTTTTTTGCCAGAGAAAAGGGCCGAGGTTTGTGTTTAGGGGCCTGTGGCTGTGAGTGGCCGGCTGGCCCCTGAAAATCCACGAAAGGCAGGATGGTTCCCAGAGCCAAGGTGGCACCAGTGCCAAGTTGGGCTGGTTTGATAGTACCAAGTGGCTCCCGCAATCTGCCATCCAGAAGCTGGGCAGCTGAGTTTTGTTTGCCAGGGAAACGTGCCAAGGTTTGTGTCTGGGGGACTATGGACAGCAGTGTTCGGCTGGTTCCTGAATATGTACGATACACAGGATGGTTCCAAGATCCAAGGTGGCACCAGTGCCAAGTCGGGCTGGTTTGATAGTACCAAGTGGCTCCTGCAATCTGCGATCCAGAAGAGGGGCAGTTGAGTTTTGTTTGCCAGAGAAAAGGGCCGTGGTTTGTGTTTGGGGCCTATGGCTGAGAGTGGCCGGCTGGCCCCTGAAAATCCACGATAGGCAGGATGGTTCCCAGATCCAAGGTGGCACCAGTGCCATGTCGGGCTGCTTTGATGGTGCAAAGTGGCTCCTGCAATCTGCCATCCAGAAGCGGGGCAGCTGAGTTCTGTTTGCCAAGTAAAATGGCCATGGTTTGTTTTGTGGGCCCTGTGGCTGGGAGTGGACGGCTGGCTCCTGAAAATCCATGATACGCAGCATGGTTTCCAGAGCCAAGGTGGCACCAGTGCCAAGTAGGGCTGGTTTGACTGTCTCAAGTGCCTCTTGCAATCTCCTATCCAGAAGCGGGGCAGCTGAGTTTTTTTTGCCAGGGAAACGGGCCGTTGTTTTTGATTGGGGTCTGTGGCCGAGAGTGGTCGGCTGGCTCCTGACAATCCCCAATACGCAAGATGGTTCCCAGATCCAAGGTGGCACCAGTGCCAAGTTGGGCTGGTTTGATGGTGCAAAGTGGCTCCTGCAATCTGCCATCCAGAAGCGGAGTAGCTTACTGTTGTTTGCCAGGGAAACGGGCCGAGGTTTGTGTCTGGGGGCCTATGGCTGGGAGTGACCGGCTGGCTCCTGAAAAGCTACAGTAGGCAGGATGGTTCCCAGACCCATGGTGGCACCAGTGCCAAGTCGGGCTGGTTTGATAGTACCAAGTGGCTCCTGCAATCTGCCATTAAAAATTTGGAAGGCGAGTTTTGTTTTCCAGGGAAAAGCGCCGTAGTTTGTGTTTGGGGGCCTGTGGCTGGGAGTGGCCGGCTGGCTCCTTAGAATCCACCATAGGCAGGATGGTTCCCAGACCCAAGGTGGCACTAGTGCCAAGTCAGGCTGGTTTGATAGTACCAAGTGGCTCCTGCAATCTGCCATCCAGAAGTGGGGCAGCTAAGTTTTGTTTGCCAGAAGAAAGGGCCGTGGATTTTGTTGGGGGCCTGTGGCTGAGAGTGGCCGGCTGGCTCCTTAAAATCCACGATAGGCAGGATGGTTCCCAGACCCAAGGTGGCACCAGTGCCAAGTCAGGCTGGTTTGATAGTACCAAGAGGCTCCTGCAATCTGCCATCCAGAAGCAGGGCACCTGAGTTTTGTTTGCCAGAGAAAAGTGCTGTGGTTTATGTTTGGGGGCCTGTGGCTGGCAGTGGCCGGCTGTTTCCTGAAAATCCACGATACGCGGGATGGTTCCTAGACTGAAGGTGGCACCAGTGCCAAGTCGGGCTGGTTTGATAGTACCATGTGGCTCCTGCAATCTGCCATCCAGAAGCTGGGCAGCTGAGTTTTGTTTGCCTGGGAAACGGGCCTTTGTTTTTGATTGGGTTCTGTGGCTGAGAGTGGTCGGCTGGCTCCTGACAATCCACAATTCACAGGATGGTTCCCAGACCCAAGGTGACACCAGTGCCAAGTTGGGCTGGTTTGATAGTATCAAGTGGCTCCTGCAATCTGCCATCCAGAAGCTGGGCAGCTGACTTTTGTTTGCCAGAGAAAAGGGCCGTGGGTTGTGTTTGGGGGCATATGGCTGGGAGTGGCCAGCTGGCTCCTTAAAATGCACGATACGCAGGATGGTAACCAGACCCAAGGTGGCACCAGTGCCAAGTCGGGCTGTTTTTGTCATACCAAGTGGCTCCTGCAATTTGCTATCCAGAAGCGGGGCAGCTGAGTTTTGTTTGCCAGAGAAAAGGGCCGTGGGTTGTTTTTGGGGCATATGGCTGGGAGTGGCCGGCTGGCTCCTTAAAATCCTCGATACGCATGATGGTTCCCAGACCCAAGGTGGCACCACTGCCAAGTCGGGCTGTTTTTGTAGTACCAAGTGCGTCCTGCAATTTGCCATCCAGAAGAGGGGCAGTTGAGTTTTTTTTGCCAGAGAAAAGGGCCGAGGTTTGTGTTTGGGGGCATCTGGCTGGGAGTGGCCGGCTGGCCCCTGAAAATCCACGAAAGGCAGGATGGTTCCCAGAGCCAAGGTGGCACCAGTGCCAAGTTGGGCTGGTTTGATAGTACCAAGTGGCTCCCGCAATCTGCCATCCAGAAGCTGGGCAGCTGAGTTTTGTTTGCCAGGGAAACGTGCCAAGGTTTGTGTCTGGGGGCCTATGGACAGCAGTGTTCGGCTGGTTCCTGAATATGTACGATACGCAGGATGGTTCCCAGATCCAAGGTGGCACCAGTGCCAAGTCGGGCTGGTTTGATAGTACCAAGTGGCTCCTGCAATCTGCCATCCAGAAGAGGGGCAGTTGAGTTTTGTTTGCCAGAGAAACGGGCCGTGGTTTGTGTTTGGGGCCTATGGCTGAGAGTGGCCGGCTGGCCCCTGAAAATCCACGACAGGCAGGATGGTTCCCAGATCCAAGGTGGCACCAGTGCCATGTCGGGCAGGTTTGATGGTGCAAAGTGGCTCCTGCAATCTGCCATCCAGAAGCGGGGCAGCTGAGTTCTGTTTGCCGGAGAAATGGGCCGAGGTTTGTGTTTGAGGTCCTATGGCTGGGAGTGGCCGGCTGACTCCTGAAAATCAACCATACGCATGATGGCATCCAGACCCAAGGTGGCACCAGTGCCAAGTAGGGCTGGTTTGACAGTGTCAAGTGCCTCCTGCAATCTGCCATCCAGAATCGGGGCAGCTGAGTTTTTTTTTGCCAGGGAAACGGGCCGTTGGTTTTCATTGGGGTCTGTGGCCGAGAGTGGTCGGCTTGCTCCTGACAATCCACAATACGCATGATGGTTCCCAGACCCAAGGTGGCACCAGTGCCTAGTCGGGCTGGTTTGATGGTGCAAAGTGACTCCTGCAATCTGCCATTCAGAAGCGGGGCAGCTGATTTTTGTTTGCCAGAGAAAAGGTCCGTGGTTTGTTTTTGGGGTCATATGGATTGGAGTGGCCGGCTGGCTCCTTAAAATGCTCCATACGCAGGATGGTTCCCAGATCCAAGGCGGCACCAGTGCCAAGTCGGGCTGGTTTGATAGCACCAAGTGGCTCCTGCAATCTTTCATGATCACGTGAAGAAATACTTTCTGGTTTCAGCCATATGCTCTTTCTTCTCTCCCTCAACTTCTCTATCACCTCTCATCTGTTTCACATGCGCTATCTTCAAGGTCCACAGGCTACTTTAACTGTAACAGAAAGTTTCCTGAAAACTGTACAGAAGATAGTAAATTTTAAAAGAGATAAGAATTATAGCATAAAAATCCATGGGATGGGTTACAACCTGAGACACTCTCTAAGAGAAAATCTCTGTGTTTCAGCACTTCATCGGGGTAAGATTTCATGAAGTGCCAAAGAAGGCGGCAAAATATCATTCGGGACATTATTTACTGGAATTCAGCCTGGCCATTAGTAGGAACTGGCTTTGAACACATCATGTAGATATACCACACACACTTTCCCTTCACTGAAAAATTACTGTTTACAACAAATAAGCAATTGACGATCAAAATTGATTGAAAGCATCTTAAACATGTCAAGTATTTCATTGTAGATGATCTGTGATCCAAATGCTTCTTCCACCTTCGAGAGGGACAGAAGAATTCTTCCATATCATGATGGTTTAAAATTGTATCAACCAATGTTTTCTGCTGAAAAGATATCATCTATTTTTTTCTATTTTTGGAAGAAAATATTCCTAGACATACAACAGGTGAGAACTAAGTAATTTTAAAGAAACAAATGAAATGAAAATATTCTGTAAATAGAATGAAATGAAAAGCTGTGTTTTAAATAGGAGCTAAATATTAAACAGAATTTTTGTACCAGGCATTTGAATTACTGCACCAGCTCTTTTGCCCATCAAGAGAGGCATTTAGCATTTCAGTCTTTTCCAAGGTGTTCATGATCTGCTATGCTGATCTCTGTGTGTGCCTAGGTGTGTGTGGAAGGGGGGGCATGTGAAGGGGAGTGTGTATGTTTGCTTTACAATTGTTGTGGCAGATTCATGCCTCAGCTCCACATTTTGTTTTAAAAAGGTCACACCGAGTGGATATGAAGTTTACTATCAACAAGAGATCAATTCCCAAATCATCCATTTGACTCTCCCTTATAAATCATGTGCTTTGTTGCATATTTTATCAAATATACTTTCAAGCCAGATGGAGGAAGGAGGATGTGGGAATCCCTCCACCATCTTGCAACTTTTATGCAAGTAGGTTTTCAAGAAAATCATCATTTCTCTTTTAAATATGTCTGGAACAGGCATGATGGTAGTGTCAACCTGTTGGAGTTTTTGTTGCTGGAAGAAGTTGTACAAAAGGATTGGTTTTTACATTGACCAGTGACTGAATCAAGCGCAGGAATACATTGGAAATTCAGCTGGGGATTCCTTTTCCCAGCAGACTACTTCTAGAACGAGCTTGTACACTGAAGCTGACTCTTTTGCTCTCTTTTTGTTTCTTTCCTATTTTCTTGGCTTCTTTGCCACTATCTAGACAATTTTGGAACTTTGTTCCCAACTAAAATGGTTTCAATAGTCTGATTGTGATCATACATTTTTACAAGGAATTTTTAAAATCTTTCCTCGAGTTCAGAAAGTCAAGGACTTAGATCTTTTTCTTCCCTTATCAATATTGCAATGAAATTGATAAATAAAGACCAACTCTTTATTTTTGTTTTTAACCCATGTGGATAATTCCCATCCATTAATCCATTTTGTGGACCAATAGTTGCCATTCTGATGGAAGCTGTCACTTCTTAACAATAGGCATTCTGTGACTATGTTGACAGCACTTTGGGTGAAGATCCTAACTGGTCTTAGATACACATAGGGAGAAATTTGCTCAGCCAGTGTCAGTCTTAAGCATGCGTATCAGAAGATCTTTCTAGAGCTGGGAATTTTCCCATGAAAGGGATTCAGTTAGGGAAGAGACACTTGTGCCAGAGTTTTACATTCTTCTTGAACACTGCTTAAGGAACTTAGATGCCATGTCCATTTGGATCTCTGTCTGCACAGAACTTTGTCATGCCAGTGCTTGAAATGCATCTTGAAGAGAATTCACTAGCACAGAATGAAAGAGAGTGGAAGGGGTTGGTGGGGCTAACCAGGCCCAACCCCTCTGCCTAAACCAGGATACCTAGAGCCTCTTGCCCAGGATTCTATCTGGGTGTACTTTTAATGTCTTCAAAGATCCAGGCTCCACAACCTTTCTGGGCAGTCTGTGCCGTGGTTCAGTCACCCTCACAGTAAAGAATCATTTACTGATGTTCAAAGGCAATCTCCTGTATTTCAGTGTGTGCCCACTGCCTCTTGTCTTTTCCCTCAGCATCACTGAAAAGACACTGATTCCCTCCCCTTTGCACTATTGCTTCCATATGTATGTGTGCTGCCAAGTAGAGATATGTCAAAAACCTCTCTGAAGCCCAGGCAGATAATATTCCCTTCATCTACCAGTCAAGTTGATTCATCAGAGGAGTTTAAAGTGATGTTCAGCATGAAATTCCCCTGAAAAATCATGCTAACTACATTATTTGGTCGTCTTTCATGTGCCTGGTAAGGATTTCCAGGAAGAGCTGCTTCATCAACTTCCTGGGGATAAAAAAGAGGCTGGCTGGTTTGTACTATCGCGAGTCCTCTTAATTGCCTTTTTCGAAGATGGGTGTCATTTGCTAGCATCCACTCTTTAGCCTCTCTTGTCGTCTACATCTTAGCAAAAAGCTTTTCCACTACATCTGGCAAGGAGAAACTGTGCCAGCACAGAAAATATCTCCCATCGTGTTCTAGACGTTTCACGGAGGTCTGCCAAGTGTTTGGCAGGAAGAAAATAAAGTTGTCCCAAACAGCTTCCAATTGAATGTTCATGTGATTGGAAAAGTCAGGAGAGTGCAAAAGTACTGTTTTCTATCAGTTGGCAAGCTGCGCACACAATCCCAGTGTTGTACAGCTTGCTTCTTCACCTTCCCGAAGCTGCCGCTCTCTCCGTCTCCCGGAGGCGAAGAGGCGGCTTCTTCGCGCAACGACGATTGTGCCGCTCACAGTGCTCTCCTTAGCGCGGCTTCTGCCGAAAGACGCCTGGGAGCGGCTCTTAGCTTTGGTTAGCATCCTACCTTCGTCTTCAGCGCCTCTACTCATCTACATCTCAGCAAAAAGCTTTTCCACTATGTCTGGCTAGGAAAAACTGTGCCAGCACAGAAAACATCTCCCATCGTGTTCTAGAAGTTGCACGGAGGTCTGCCAAGTGTTTGACAGGAAGAAAAGAAAAGTTGTCCAAAACAGCTTCTAATCGAATGTTCATGTGACTGGAAAAGTCAGGAGAGTGCAAAAGTACTGTTTTGTATCAGTTGGCAAGTTGCGCACACAATCCCAGTGTTGTACAGCTTGCTTCTTCACCTTCCTGAAGCTGCCGCCCTCCCCGGCTCCCGGAGCCGAAGAAGCGGCTTCTTCGCGCAAAGACGATTGTGCCGCTCACAGTGCTCTCCTTAGCGCGGCTTCTGCCGAAAGACGCCCCGGAGCGGCTCTTTGCTCCGTACCTTCCAATTCAATTTTTTGGCTCGACAAACCAAATGGTATACTTGCAGCAGTAGGGCAGGACAGTGAACTGGACTTTCTCCTTTTAGAGAGAAGCTAATGAAAATGTTTCACTGCAATCAGAGCAGGCTGTCAAACAAGAAAAATGTCATGAAAATAAGCCAGCCTTATCCTCTTAGTCTTGCTTGTTGTGATTGGCCAAGAATGAAATGTGTCAACTCTGTGTTTCTGGGTATCACATCAGTAACAGGTACTTCAGCTGCTGTACTTCTCTCCTAAAGTTAAGAACAGAATCCAAGGAATTGTGATTCCATGGTCTCAATTCACCCGATGAAAAAGGAGTGGAAGGTGCAGGGGTCAATTAACTTGAATGGCCTATGTCAATCAGCGGCCACTGATTTCCTGAAGGCTTCAACAGGTTACTTGCCTATGTTTTTCTTGGAATTGTTTTAACCTTTGGTCATGTTTTTCTTGGGATTCTTTTACCCTTTCCCCATTTGTTCAGCCTTTGCTCTCAAGCCTTTGCTGACATTACCAATATCTCGGTAGCCTGGAAAAGTGTTGTCTTGATTGATCACATCATTATTCCCTTCCAAGGGTCGTTTGCCTCAAGTCTCAGTTTGGCTGGTTTTCTTCTAGTTGATTGTCAGAGGGCAGCAGGTGTTTTGTAAGAGCAAGTACACAATCCCATAGCTTGCTTTTCTTTGGATTTGGCCTGTCTAGAAAATGGAATGACTAAACATCTCTGAGAGGCTTTTCTCTCCCCATTAGGTTTCACTGGAAGGGCAGATGCAAATCGTCTACCTAAAGTCTTGGCACAGAAGAAAGTAGTGGTTTGCTGCTGCATATAGCTAGAAGCCTACAAAAGGAAGGCCTTGGGCAGAGGTCCATTACTTTGGCTAAGTAAAAAAGGACTGTGGGTGGTGAGGCAGCTGAATTAGAGGTAAATCAACAAGTTCTAGAACCGTCGTGTGTTCACAGCCTGGTGCAGGGGGGTTGGTTGAATTGTGTTTGTTATGGCTTAAAGCTATGGAACTGATAAAGGCCTGATGTTGGAATCCATAAAGTTAGCGGATTTTTAAGAAATGGTTAAAAAGAAGTATGCAGGCCTTAGACTGGAGTTTTGTGAGCATTGCAGAAAAGTTACCCATGCAAGCAGAAAAGTTTTCCATGCAAGCAGAAAAGTTTCCCAAGCAGTAGACGTGACAAACGGAAACAAGGTTATTTAATGTATATCTTTAGAAGGCTAGCATGAATAGAACTCTGTTCTTTGTCTCTTATCAACTAGTCTTTGTTTTAGCTACGATTACCTATGTTTTATAAGATTGGATAGAATGCTTGTCAAGATGTGTTTTCTGTGTCTGATTGGCTGAATTCTAGTCTGAGATGATTTTATGTATTGCTGTATGAGCCCTGTTGAAGGAGACATTTTTTGGTGTGGATCGGTGAGCTGTCATGTCTCCATTTTGTATTTTGAGACTGATGTGCTGGAAATAAAAGCAAAAATCTCTTCACTGGTCTGGTTACCATGTTATCCATATTTGGATATTTTGCCGCGGCCTAGTGGGTTCCTTTTTTAAGGCGTGGGTTCCTGACACCATTGGACTTATACCTGTCCTGTCCCCCGCATATTGGTGCCTCGTGTGAGAACGTAGAATAGAAGAAAAAGAAAAAAATTGTGGAAGTACCAGCAGCAGAGACCCAAGTGTTAACAAGGAGCACACTGTATCATCTCTCCCGCTGAAGCCAAGAAAATTGTAAGTAACTTATCTCGGGAGAGCGCTTGGGTGACGTTGGGAGGAAAAATAGAGAAAAAGAAAATTATTACAAGAACACAAAAATGGGAACGAATTTATCACAAGTTGAATGGGATGTTTTTCATCAAATAGAGACAATGTTACAAGAAAAAGGTCACTCTGAAATTTCAAAAACTGAGCTTAAAAACTTACTTATCTGGGTTAAAGCGAATACGCAAGATTTAAATCTGCAGTCTGCTTTTACTTTTCATTTTTGGGATCAGATAAACTGGAGAATCTATAATCTAGTCTCTCTCAAAAAAGATGAAAGCTTAAGAGAACTTATGCCGGTTTGTAGAGCGCTGTTGGAGCCCTGTTTTAAACAAACTGATAATAATAAGATCAACTTGGACTCAGAAAACAAAGCTTCTGGTTCTGTCTCATTAAATTCCAGTAAACCGGAGACTGTGTGAGTATCGGAGAATGTTACAAGTGTTGTTGCAAATGCTGAAAGTATTGCTTTGAACTCTGTTGAACAAAATCTTTCTTCTCTCTCTCTGGGAAAAAATGAGACTCTTTTGGACTTTTCTTCGCGTTGTTCTGTTAATGTAAAATTATGTGACTCTTGTAAGGGGGATGGAACAAAGTGTGTAAAAGATAGAAATGAAAAAGTGACTGTACTTCCTAAAATTGTTTGTGCAGGGACACTGAAACCTGAATTGGATTCTGTTGGGCCTGGGGTGGAGGCTGAGGTGGCTGCTTCCACTCGGGAAATTGTGGTTCCGGGGAACTCTTTTTCAGTTAAGCAAAACTATGGTTGTTCTGGTGTTTGTCAATCTATAGATACAGAGAAAGAAAAATTGGCTTTAAGGGTGGAGTCCTTTGAAAGGAAGAGATGGAAGAAACTCGCGACTGTGTTGTTGCTGAAATTCAAAAAGCTGGACTTAAAATCTCTGCAACCAAAATTCAACAAGCTTCACCTTAGAAGTACCTGGGATGGAAGATGATGGAAGACGACAATAATACCACAGAAAATTCAGATCCGAACCAGAGTCAACAACCTACAAGAGTTACAACAACTTCTAGGAGAAATCAACTGGGTCAGACCGATGCTGGGAATCACCAATGATGAACTGAGTCCGCTCTTCCATTTGCTGAGAGGAAGTTGCTACATCACTTCGCCAAGAACTTTAACCCCTGAAGCTCGTGCTGCTCTCGACAAAGTCACAGAAGCTCTTCAAAAAAGACAAGCTCATCGCTGCGTTCCTGAAAATCCTTTCTTTCTTGCAATCTTAGGAGAGAAGATGCAGCTTTGTGGTCTCATTTTCCAGTGGGATGCCACAGAACAAGATCCTTTGTTAATAATGGAATGAGTTTTTCCTCCCTACAGGTTTTCAAAGACCATTTGCTCAGTTTTAGAAATGATTGCATACATTATAATTAAGGCTAGAACCAGATTGTTAACTTTGGCAGGTCAAGAATGTTCAGTTATCTATTTGCCATTGAAAAATGATTATTTCAATTGGGCAATGCAAAATTCTGATGATTTACAATACGCATTCTTAGGTTTTCCAGGTGTTTGTTCCATACACTATCCAGCTCACAAACTACTGCAAGCAAAATTGAGTTTCAGAGAAAAACCTAAATTAAGTGAAGAACCTTTACATGCTGTGACTCTCTTCACTGATGGCTCTGGTAAAAGCCACAAGTCCGTTGTGACTTGGTTTAATCAAAAGACTGATGTTTGGGAATCTGATATTCAAACAGTAGAGGGATCCCCTCAAATTGTTGAGCCTGCTGCAGTAGTTTGAGCTTTTCAGCTGTTTCCTCAGCCTTTTAATTTGGTCACAGATTCTGCTTATGTTGCTAATGTAGTCAGGAGAATAGAAGGTTCCATTTTAAAGGATGTTAGTAATGAAACTTTACATCGTTGGCTTTCATGTCTTTTTATAACTTTGCAATATAGAACTAATCCATATTTTGTTTCTCACATTAGGGCGCATTCTTCACTTCCTGGATTTTTAGTGGAAGGAAATGCAAGAGCGGACAAGCTGACAATGGTCATTTCTAACACATTGCCAAATATTTTTGAACAAGCAAAATTGAGTCATGCCTTTTTCCACCAAAATGCACAAGCACTCATGCGAATGTTCCAAATCACTAAAAGTCAAGCTAAAGCTATCATTCCTACTTGCCCTGACTGTCAATTGGTACAACCTCCTGTTTCTACAGGAGCACTCAACCCCCGAGGCTTACAAAGACTACAGTTTTGGCAAACAGGTGTTACTAACTAGCCTTCTTTTGGTAAATTTAAAAATATTCATGTTTCCATAGACACGTTCTCTGGTGCAGTTTTTGCTTCCCTTCACACAGGTGAAACTGGCAGCCATGCCTGTCATCATTTCCTGCAAGCTTTTGCTTCATTGGGTATACCCCAAGAAGTAAAAACTGACAATGGTTCCGCATACATATCTCAAAAATTGGCCACATTTTTAAATGAATGGGGTGTTCGACACATGTTTGGTATTCCCCACTCTCCCACAAGCCAAGCAATCATTGAAAGAACACATCAAACCTTAAAACGCATATTAGATCAACAGAGAGGGGGAACGGAAATCACCCCACAGATGAGACTGAGTAAGGCTTTGTATGGTTTTAATTTTCTAAATAGTTCAAGTACAGAACCAGATCCACCAATCTTTAGACACTTTTCAAATAGCACACAGGCAAAACTGAAAGAACATCCTTCTCTTCTAATTAGAAACCCTGACTCTGGACAGATGGAAGGCCCGTTTCAATTAATAACGTGGGGCAAAGGGTATGCTTCTATTTCCACAGGTGCTGGAAGAATTAAGTGGGTTCCTGCCAAAAACGTCAAACCGTATCGCACTTCAGAACCTGTTGTCGAGCCTAGAACTGAGGAAGCGAGTACGCAGACGTGGACCGAACCGAAGGATCCCGGGTCTCCCCTGACGCCTCTTGTGCCTGACGTTCTTTGTGCATCGGTGGAACCCATGAACTCTGATTTTGTGCCAATGTTATTTATGAGTATACGAATTGAATGCTGAATGTTTGTTTAACGAAGCTAATTTTTGGCTGAAAATTTAGGTTCTTGTTTTTGTTTAGAAAGAATTCTGCCAAAACTTAGTTCTTGAAAGAGATGGGACAGAATGAAATGGTATACTTGTTTTTCTTGATTTTAATTGTTTTTTGTCGTGCAGATTTGCCTGTGGATCAACCGAAAATGAATGTTTGGGTGACCTTAGCCAAGGCTGCCGGATCGGATACTATATGTCTGTCTAATTCGGAACCAGAAAAGCCTTTCTCAACCTGTTTGGTTGGTGTGCCAGTGAAAGAGTTTCCTTTGGTCAGAAAAGAATCCAATGGTAAACCAGGTGGAATTGACAATGGAAACAGTCCTTCCTTCAATTGGAACATTTGTTCGAAAAAACTTCTCCGGGCAGCAAATGTTTCAAACAGTTGGGATGTGTTTCTGGAGACGGACCAATATCCACGGCAATTGCCAAAAGAATATTGGATCATTTGTGGAGACAGAGGTTGGCAAGGCATTCCAGCCCACCTTGAAGGTGGCCCTTGTAGCATTGGTATGCTTACCATAATTGCCCCCACTGCCAAAGCAGTGATGAAAAAGAAACAAAGGAAAACACGAGCTGTTCCTCATTATGATGAGAACTGTCAGAGTGATTTTATGCCTTGGAATGCCGCCAGAAGGGTTTCAGCAGGTATATTTCTACCCCAATTGGCTTCAGCTGTGGCATTGAGACAATTAGATCGAGTTGGATGTTGGCTGAGCAAACAAGCTAATGCCACATCCTCCGCAATCAGTGATATGTTGACCGATGTTGATAGTATTAGACATGCTACTCTTCAAAACAGAGCAGCCATTGATTTTCTCTTACTGGCACAAGGACATGGTTGTGAGGAATTTGAAGGATTGTGTTGTATGAATTTGTCTGATCATTCTGAATCCATTCACAAAAGCATTCAAAAATTAAAGGATCTGACAGCCCAAATTAAAGAAGATGGAGGTTCCTGGTTGGATGATTTGTTTCAAAATTGGAGTTTTGCACCTTGGCTAAGGCAACTTTGCAAGATAGGTCTTTACATATTAGGTGTTCTAATACTGATATTGATAGTGGCACCTTGTATACTCTGTTGTGTTCGGCGAATGATGAACAAAACAGTCCAAGAAGTTTTTGTCATTCAAGCAGGAGAATTAGGAAGTAGAAGCACAGAGAGTGTACGAAATCTCACGAAAGCAGTAGATGAGGGTATTGACATGAACGAAGGTTTTGAATTAAGGCCTTGGAATCGACCAGAGTTTTTTGAACGATGCCTTGTGACTGTTGCCAAACGTGATTCATATCTCTCTTTCAGGGATTGGGTCTTCACAGCATGAAGTTGCTGTGCCGTAATATAGCAATGCTTCAGTTTAGTGAAAATAGGTCTTCAGCAGATAATAAGCAGAAATTTTGCAATAGAGCTATGAAACGCAAATAGCAAGCGACAAGAAAATGAAAGCTTCTGGGTCAAACAGAGAGGGGTGCATGTTGGAATCCATAAGGTTAGAGGAATTTTAAGAAATGGTTAAAAAGAAGTATGTAGGCCTTAGACTGGAGTTTTGTTAGCATTGCAGAAAAGTTTCCCATGCAAGCAGAAAAAGTTTTCCATGCAAGCAGAAAAGTTTCCCAAGCGGTAGACGTGACAAATAACAATAGGCTTCTGTAGAATTGGCTTTAGGATGGCAACAAGGTTATTTAATGTATATCTTTAGAAGGCTAGCATGAATAGAACTCTGTTCTTTGTCTCTTATCAACTAGTCTTTGTTTTAGCTACGATTACCTATGTTTTATAAGATTGGATAGAATGCTTGTCAAGATGTGTTTTCTGTGTCTGATTGGCTGAATTCTAGTCTGAGATGATTTTATGTATTGCTGTATGAGCCCTGTTGAAGGAGACATTTTTTGGTGTGGATCAGTGAGCTGTCATGTCTCCATTTTGTATTTTGAGACTGATGTGCTGGAAATAAAAGCAAAAATCTCTTCACTGGTCTGGTTACCATGTTATCCATATTTGGATATTTTGCCGCGGCCTAGTGGGTTCCTTTTTTAAGGCGTGGGTTCCTGACACCATTGGACTTATACCTGTCCCGTCCCCTGCAGCCTGAGTGTTTCAAAAGCCTGGTTTTTGCAAGAAAGCAGCTCTCCTTTGCATCTGCCTGGGGGCTCTGCATCACCACGAACCCTCACTCCCAGTTTGCCAAGGAGATGATCAGTAGGAATGTTGCAGAGCTGCTGTGTGCATCTGAATGGAATGGCAGAGAGCGAAGTGCTGGACATTTCTGGCTTTAGTACAATGCTGCTGCATTGGTGCCAGTTGAGTTGGTTTTCCATCAGTGGCCTTTCTGTCTAGAAGTACACTGCCCAGAGTATTTGATGCCATTTCCTTCCTGTTGTTTTCATACCTTCCTTCAGTTGAAAGGATGATACAACCTTTCCACTTTGAAGATCCCTGTTAGGAAACACTATGCCAGAGGAGTCATCGCTCCCTTTTCTTCTGCCTCCTTTGTCATTTTCAGAGACTCATTTCAAATTTCTGCTAATGTCAAGAAGAATACTGAGACTACTTAGCAGGGTTGACGCTCTCAGCTGCTTTCCTCTTTCATACCGCTTCATACTGGATGTGACTTCAAGACCTCGTTTTGTCATCTGCATTTTGCCGTGATCCAAAGCTAAATATTCCAGGCCTGTGAACACAAAAAGAACTCTTAGTCTTTTGCAAGAACTACCCCTAGGAGGATTTGTGTTCAGTTTGATCTCTACAGTGTTTCAGAAAAAAGGAGATTGTACTCTCTTCCTGTGTACTCTCTTCTTGTGCTCTCATTTCCCTCTCTCTGCCTTGCATGCCCTAGTTAATCCGCTGGCGTGACTCATTTGGCATCATCTCACGGTGCAAATTCTGCATAGTTTCATGTCCTTACAAATGCCAGTTGCCAAGGAGCCTATCTAAGCATTCAAGGGGCAAAGAATTGTAGGGCTGGCAAGTTCAGGTGCTGAAACTGTAAGTCATGCCATATCAAAGTGACAGAGCAAATCAATTGGTCTAGGACTTTCAGCTGGACACCTCTGAGAATAGCAGCTTGTCACCAATGACACAGCCATCTTCCTAGCTGTATTCCAGAAAGAGGAAAGCGACACCTTCAATGGTTAATATGTTTGGCATGAGAAACAGCAAGAAATGTACCGCAAAATACTTGAGTCAGATCAAGCGCGTTTCTCTAGTGAGAAGTTTGCACTTGTTCTTTCTTGTCTGTGCCTTTACTTTTCACAGAAGACAGGGGAGCATTTCATTATTACTGTTCTTTTGTTTTCTTTTGTTGGCCTCCCTCTTTCCACCTGCAATAACAAATTTGCCTTTCTTTACTGGCTTCTCTTTCTTTACTTCTACAAGTTGACATGAGGTCATCCAACCTTATCATCAATGTTCTCAGACAGTGGAGAGAAGTAGAAGGTACAGCTAAATGGATAAAAGAAACCCACAGAAATAGACAGGTTTTTCTCACAGTCTTCTGTGAGAACATTAGGACACAAGATGTCTTTGAACTGAGTAATGCTCTATTGATTTAACTTTTAGTCCACTCGTTACTATTATTACACGTGTTTGGCCTTTAGTACAGAGCCTTGGAACTAACCCAGGCCAATACTTTGGCTAATTTTGTTTTATTTCTAGTGAGGACTTTGTTTCTTAAGGAATAGTCCAGAGAAAGAGCGTCCACGGTACAGTTACGGGTCATAAATTCTGGGACAGTTTGTGCTGGTAATACGTCTAGGAAAGAAAGGTTTGAAGGAAAGAAAGGTTTGACATCTTTTTGACTTTCAAATGGAACCATTATTTGAAAAACCTAAGAGTTGCGGTTCCCCCCCCACCCCACACCCCAAGTACTTCTCTTTGCACTGTTACTCAGGGATTACACATAAAAGCCCACCCTGTAAAATACGTTGCAGATACTTTGCAATAAGTGCAGCTTAGCAGCTAGAGATGATAACGTGGGTTAAATAACATTGCTTCTGCAGTGATGGAAACTCTGTCTACGCAGACATACTCAACAAAGGTTACGATGGCTTAGCTCCTGTGCTCAAGTTAACGTGCATTTTAGAACTTCCCAAGAAGGTGAATTCAACCTCCTTCATTGCTCTCTGCTGGAGTCCCAAGAGAATTTCAGTCTGCTTTTTGTCATTTACAGCTGTCACTGCTTAGCTCTTGAACATGAGACTCCCTCATGACTGATGAAAGTTGTCTAGTTAAGAGTGGCTGAAAGACATGGTCTTGCTCTAGAAGGAGATGAGAAGGTTTCTGCAGTCTTTGTCATCTCTACTGCTTGTGATTTCTATAAAAAACCAGTGGGAAATTTCTGAAGGCAGTCCAGAAGCTGGCAATATGGACAGCTTACAGCCGAACACTTGCTGCAGTGCAACCATGGTGACACCAGAAAGGACTTCAAAAATTTAAAAGGGCAAACAAAGCAGTTGGAAGGAAAAGAACATGAACCATTATTCCATTTTTCTAATCTATCTTTCTTTCAATCATCATTTTCGTGCAGTTTCGCGGCTTGCATTGGTATCCCTCCGAAGGAATCTGAGACAGAGTAAGCTTTTGAATGGAGTAGAAGTGAGAAACGCAGGCCAAGTTGCCTTTTTTGCCATCAAATACCAGTTACGCTTGAGCTACCCTTTGCTTAAGGTGCTTAATTTACACTAAGAATTGATTAGCACATTTTGATGTGAGCAAATTTTACTGTCATGACTGAGTAAATTTTGCTGGCACTCAGAATTTTACTGTCGTCTGAATAGCAATGTTTGTGTCAAAATAGTATTTTGTCTCCTGTATCTGCAGCAGGTAAGCCTTTTGCTGTCAGCAGTGTTGCTTAACCTTTCATGTCATATCCCTCTTCACATCCATCTTCTGCTTAAGGCTTATTAATCTACTTTAGAATTGGCACGTGGAATAAGACTACTTTTCCTTTTTGAAAGCTAATGTCATTTGACCTACTTAGAGCAAATAATTCATTAATTGCAAGTCCCCAGCTAGCATCATTTTGGCATAATCTAAACTTCTAAAGAAGTAACAAAAACACTCTCCAATACTTGGCTTTCATATCACAGTGGGAGCGCTGGCCCTGTATTCAATAAACAATCATGGGTATGGTAAAACAAAAGGAGGGGTTAGAGTTTTCGCTGTTAACCTCTAGTGAGCTTGGATTTTGCAATATGCATGAAGTTAATTACCACTGTTATATAAAGTGGCTGATTTAATCAATAAATTGGAGTCAATGCTGATCAACGACAAGGTGGATTGGCTTCCCTTCGTTTTCAACACAGCGCCAAGTCGGGCTGGTTTGATAGTACCAAGTGGCTCCTGCAATCTGCCGTCCAGAAGCGGGGGTGGAGAGTTTTGTTTGCCAGGGAAAAGGGCCGTGGTTTGTGTTTGGGGGGCTGTGGCTGGGAGTGGCCGGCTGGCTCCTGAAAATCCACGATACGCAGGATGGTTGCTATGCCCAAGGTGGCACCACTGCCAAGTCGGGCTGTTTCGACAGTGTCAAGTCGCTTCTGCAATCTGCCATGCAGAAGAGGGGCAGGTGAGTTTTGTTTGCCAGGGAAAAGGGCCGTTGTTTTTGTTTGGGGGCCTAAGGCAGGGAGTGGCTGCCTGGCGCCTTAAAATCCACGATTCGCAGGATGTTTTCCAGACCCAAAGAGGCACCATTGCCAAGTCGAGCTTGTTTGACAGTACCATGTTCCTCCTGATATGTGCCATCCAGAATAGGGGCAGTTGAGTTTTGTTTGCCAGAGAAAAGGGCCGTGGTTTGTGTTTGGGGGCATATGGCTGAGAGCGGCCGGCTGGCCCCTGAAAATCCACGATAGGCAGGATGGTTCCCAGACCCAAGGTGGCACCACTGCCAAGTCAGGCTGTTTTTGTAGTACCAAGTGCGTCCTGCAATTTGCCATCCAGAAGAAGGGCAGTTGAGTTTTGTTTGCCAGAGAAAAGGGCTGTGGGTTGTGTTTGGGGGCATATGGCTGAGAGTGGCCGGCTGGCCCCTGAAAATCCACGATACGCAGGATGGTTCCCAGATCCAAGGTGGCACCAGTGCCAAGTCGGGCTGGTTTGATAGTACCTAGTGGCTCCTGCAATCTGCCATCCAGAAGCGGGGCAGCTGAGTTTTGTTTGCCAGAGAAATGGGCCGAGCTTTGTGTTTGAGGTCCTATGGCTGGGAGTGGCCAGCTGACTCCTGAAAATCAACCATACGCATGATGGCTTCCAGACCCAAGGTGGCACCAGTGCCAAGTCGGGCTTGTTTGATAGTACCAAGTGGCTCCTGAAATCGGCCATCCAGAAGCGAGGCAGCTGAGTTTTGTTTGCCAAGGAAAATGGCCATGGTTTGTTTTGTGGGCCCTGTGGCTGGGAGTGGCCGGCTGGCTCCTGAAAATCCACAATACGCAGGATGGTTCCCAGAGCCAAGGTGGCACCACTGCCAAGTCGGGCTGGTTTGATAGTACTAAGTAGCTCCTGCAATCTGCCATCCAGAAGCGGGGCAGCTTAGCTTTGTTTGCCAGGGAAACGGGCCTAGGTTTTTGTCTGGGGGCCTATGGCTGGGAGTGACCGGCGGGCTCCTGAAAAGCTACGATAGGCAGGATGGTTCCCAGACCCATGGTGGCACCAGTGCCAAGTTGGGCTGGTTAGATAGTACCAAGTGGCTCCTGCAATCTGCCATCCAGAAGCGGGGCAACTGAGTTTTGTTTGCCCGAGAGAAGGGCTGTGGTTTGTGTTTGGGGGTGTGTGGCTGGGAGTGGCCGGCTGGCTCCTGAAAATCCATGATACGCAGCATGGTTCCCAGAGCCAAGGTGGCACCAGTGCCAATTCTGGCTTGTTTGACAGTGTCAAGTGCCTCCTGCAATCTCCCATCCAGAAGCGGGGCAGCTGAGTTTTTTTTTGCCAGGGAAACGGGCTGTTGTTTTTGATTGGGTTCTGTGGCCGAGAGTGGTCGGCTGGCTCCTGAGAATCCACAATACGCAGGATGGTTCCCAGAGCCAAGGCGGCACCACTGCCAAGTCGGGCTGGTTTGATAGTACTAAGTAGCTCCTGCAATCTGCCATCCAGAAGCGGGGCAGCTTAGCTTTGTTTGCCAGGGAAACGGGCCGAGGTTTGTGTCTGGGGGCCTATGGCTGGGAGTGACCGGCTGGCTCCTGAAAAGCTACGATAGGCAGGATGGTTCCCAGACCCATGGTGGCACCAGTGCCAAGTTGGGCTGGTTAGATAGTACCAAGTGGCTCCTGCAATCTGCCATCCAGAAGCGGGGCAGCTGAGTTTTGTTTTCCAGGGAAAAGCGCCGTTGTTTGTGTTTGGGGGCCCGTGGCTGGGAGTGGCCGGCTGGCTCCTTAGAATCCACGATACGCAGGATGGTTCCCAGACCCAAGGTGGCACCAGTGCCAAGTTGGGCTGGTTTGATAGTACCAAGTGGCTCCTGCAATCTGCCATCCAGAAGCAGGGCAGCTAAGTTTTGTTTGCCAGAAAAAAGGGCCGTGGTTTTTGTTGGGGGCCTGTGGCTGGGAGAAGCCGGCTGGCTTTTTAAAATCCACGATAGGCAGGATGGTTCCCAGACCCAAGGTGGCACCAGTGCCAATTCTGGCTTGTTTGACAGTGTCAAGTGCCTCCTGCAATCTCCCATCCAGAAGCGGGGCAGCTGAGTTTTTTTTGCCAGGGAAACGGGCCGTTGTTTTTGATTGGGTTCTGTGGCCGAGAGTGGTCGGCTGGCTCCTGACAATCCACAATACGCAGGATGGTTCCCAGAGCCAAGGTGACATCAGTGCCAAGTCGGGCTGGTTTGATAGTACCAAGTGGCTCCTGCAATCTGCCATCCAGAAGCGGGGCAGCTGAATTTTGTTTGCCCGAGAAAAGGGCTGTGGTTTGTGTTTGGGGGTGTGTGGCTAGGAGTGGCCGGATGGCTCCTTAAAATCCACGATATGCAGGATGGCTTCCAGACCCAAGCTGGCACCAGTGCCAAGTCGGGCTGCTTTGATAGCACCAAGTGGCTCCTGCAATCTGCCATGATCACGTGAAGAAATACTTTCTGGTTTCAACCATATGCTCTTTCTTCTCTCCCTCAACTTCTCCATCACCTCTCATCTGTTTCACATGCGCTATCTTCAAGGTCCACAGGCTACTTTTCACAGAATCTTCAGGCCTGATGCAGTAAGAATGATGAATAGAACAGAGCTGGGATCTATTTTCCAGTTTGGATAAAATGCATTCTGCACACAAATCCAAGGAGTAGGTGCTGCCCCGATGCCCAGAAAAACTTTCACTCCTGCTAGTGTTCTACGTCAACCGCAACTTATTCTGAAAGAAAAGCTTTTCCTCTGAGAGCATCTGAGAGGTTTGCATGAAGCACTGATATCTGACATATGCAATTTTGAATAGGAGAGGAAAAAGAAAATGGCAAGGAGTTTTTAATTTTAGTGGTTTCAATTTTAATTTCCGTGCACTTTTTCAAAACTTGTCAGCTCAAATGCCCATCAACATCTTTTAGTCATCTGTAAGTCAGTATTCATATAAAATGTGCTTCAAATCCAAAGAATTTCAAATTTGCACTCCAAGTTTCTATGCCTAGATTTATGATTTCCTACACATATTAGATGAAAGGAAGGCCTTTTTTACTGTGGGAGTGCTGGAACACTGGAACAGGTTGCCCAGAGAAGTTGTGGGTGTCCCATCCCTGAAAGTATTCAAGGTCACCTTGGACGGGGCTTGGAGCAGCAACAAAGGAGAAGCTTGATGGTAGAGAAACAAAGTTGGACTGTAGAAGAAACTCGGATTGAAGTAGAGGAGCAAGTTTTCTCTCAGCTCTTGGGGTAAATTCAAAGTTGTACAAAATGACATTTATCTGTGCTATTCACTACTGTAACAGAAAGTTTCATGAAAACTGTACAGAAGATAGTAAATTTTAAAAGAGATAAGAATTACAGCATAAAATCCATGGGATGGGTTACAACATGAGACACTCTCTAAGAGAAAATCTCTGTGTTTCAGCACTTCATCGGGGTAAGATTTCATGAAGTGCCAAAGAAGGCGGCAAAATATCATTCGGGACATTATTTACTGGAATTCAGCCTGGCCATTAGTAGGAACTGGCTTTGAACACATCATGTAGATATACCACACACACTTTCCCTTCACTGAAAAATTACTGTTTACAACAAATAAGCAATTGACGATCAAAATTGATTGAAAGCATCTTAAACATGTCAAGTATTTCATTGTAGATGATCTGTGATCCAAATGCTTCTTCCACCTTCGAGAGGGACAGAAGAATTCTTCCATATCATGATGGTTTAAAATTGCATCAACCAATGTTTTCTGCTGAAAAGATATCATCTATTTTTTTCTATTTTTGGAAGAAAATATTCCTAGACATACAACAGGTGAGAACTAAGTAATTTTAAAGAAACAAATGAAATGAAAATATTCTGTAATTAGAATGAAATGAAAAGCTGTGTTTTAAATAGGAGCTAAATATTAAACAGAATTTTTGTACCAGGCATTTGAATTACTGCACCAGCTCTTTTGCCCATCAAGAGAGGCATTTAGCATTTCAGTCTTTTCCAAGGTGTTCATGATCTGCTATGCTGATCTCTGTGTGTGCCTAGGTGTGTGTGGAAGGGGGGGCATGTGAAGGGGAGTGTGTATGTTTGCTTTACAATTGTTGTGGCAGATTCATGCCTCAGCTCCACATTTTGTTTTAAAAAGGTCACACCGAGTGGATATGAAGTTTACTATCAACAAGAGATCAATTCCCAAATCATCCATTTGACTCTCCCTTATAAATCATGTGCTTTGTTGCATATTTTATCAAATATACTTTCAAGCCAGATGGAGGAAGGAGGATGTGGGAATCCCTCCACCATCTTGCAACTTTTATGCAAGTAGGTTTTCAAGAAAATCATCATTTCTCTTTTAAATATGTCTGGAACAGGCATGATGGTAGTGTCAACCTGTTGGAGTTTTTGTTGCTGGAAGAAGTTGTACAAAAGGATTGGTTTTTACATTGACCAGTGACTGAATCAAGCGCAGGAATACATTGGAAATTCAGCTGGGGGTTCCTTTTCCCAGCAGACTACTTCTAGAACGAGCTTGTACACTGAAGCTGACTCTTTTGCTCTCTTTTTGTTTCTTTCCTATTTTCTTGGCTTCTTTGCCACTATCTAGACAATTTTGGAACTTTGTTCCCAACTAAAATGGTTTCAATAGTCTGATTGTGATCATACATTTTTACAAGGAATTTTTAAAATCTTTCCTTGAGTTCAGAAATTCAAGGACTTAGATCTTTTTCTTCCCTTATCAATATTGCAATGAAATTGATAAATAAAGACCAACTCTTTATTTTTGTTTTTAACCCCACGTAGATAATTCCCATCCATTCATCCATTTTGTGGACCAATAGTTGCCATTCTGATGGAAGTTGTCACTTCTTAACAATAGGCATTCTGTGACTATGTTGACAGCACTTTGGGTGAAGATCCTAACTGGTCTTAGATACACATAGGGAGAAATTTGCTCAGCCAGCGTCAGTCTTAAGCATGCGTATCAGAAGATCTTTCTAGAGTTGGGAATTTTCCCATGAAAGGGATTCAGTTAGGGAAGAGACACTTGTGCCAGAGTTTTACATTCTTCTTGAACACTGCTTAAGGAACTTAGATGCCATGTCCATTTGGATCTCTGTCTGCACAGAACTTTGTCATGCCAGTGCTTGAAATGCATCTTGAAGAGAATTCACTAGCACAGAATGAAAGAGAGTGGAAGGGGTTGGTGGGGCTAACCAGGCCCAACCCCCCTGCCTAAACCAGGATACCTAGAGCCTCTTCCCAGGATTCTATCTGGGTGTACTTTTAATGTCTTCAAAGATCCAGGCTCCACAATCTTTCTGGGCAGTATGTGCCGTGGTTCAGTCACCCTCACAGTAAAGAAACATTTACTGATGTTCAAAGGCAATCTCCTGTATTTCAGTGTGTGCCCACTGCCTCTTGTCTTTTCCCTCAGCATCACTGAAAAGACACTGATTCCCTCCCCTTTGCACTATTGCTTCCATATGTATGTGTGCTGCCAAGTAGAGATATGTCAAAAACCTCCCTGAAGCCCAGGCAGATAATATTCCCTTCATCTACCAGTCAAGTTGATTCATCAGAGGAGTTTAAAGTGATGTTCAGCATGAAATTCCCCTGAAAAATCATGCTAACTACATTATTTGGTCGTCTTTCATGTGCCTGACAAGGTGTTCAAGGAAGAGCTGCGTCATCAACTTCCTGGGGATAAAAAAGAGGCTGGCTAGTTTGTACTATCGCGAGTCCTCTTAATAGACTTTTTTGAATATGGCTGTCATTTGCTTACATTCACTCTTAAGCCTCTCTTTTTGTCTACATCTTAGCAAAAAGCTTTTCCATTACATCTGGAAAGGAGAAACTGTGCCAGCACAGAAAACATCTCCCATCGTGTTCTAGACGTTGCACGGAGGTCTGCCAAGTGTTTGGCAGGAAGACAATAAAAGTTGTCCAAAACAGCTTCCAATCGAATGTTCATGTGATTGGAAAAGTCAGGAGAGCGCAAAAGTACTGTTTTGTATCAGTTGGCAAGGTGCGCACACAATCCTAGTGTTGTACAGCTTGCTTCTTCACCTTCCGAAGCTGCCGCTCTCCCCGGCTGCCGGAGCCGAAGAAGCGGCTTCTTCGCGCAAAGACGATTGTGCCGCTCACAGTGCTCTCCTTAGCGCGGCTTCTGCCCAAAGACGCCCGGGAGCGGCTCTTAGCTCCGGAGAGCATCCTACCTTTTTCTTTAGGGTCTTTTGTAATCTACATCTTAGCAAAAAGCTCTTCCACTATGTCTGGCTAGGAAAAACTGTGCCAGCACAGAAAACGTCTCCCATCGTGTTCTAGAAGTTGCAGAGATGTCAGCCAAGCGTTTGGCAGGAAGAAAAGAAAAGTTGTCCAAAACAGCTTCCGATCGAATGTTCATGTGATTGGAAAAGTCAGGAGAGTGCAAAAGTACTGTTTTGTATCAGTTGGCAAGCTGCGCAAACAATCCCAGTGTTGTACAGCTTGCTTCTTCGCCTTCCCGAAGCTGCCGCTCACCCTAGCTCCCGGAGCCGAAGAAGCGGCTTCTTCGCGCAAAGACGATTGTGCCGCTCACAGTGCTCTCCTTAGTGCGGCTTCTGCCCAAAGACGCCCGGGAGCGGATCTTAGCTCCGGACAGCATCCTACCTTCGTCTTTAGCATCTTTTGTTGTCTACATCTTAGCAAATAGATTTTCCACTATGTCTGGCTAGGAAAAACTGTGCCAGCACAGAAAACATCTCCCATCGTGTTCTAGAAGTGGCAGAGATGTCTGCCAAGGGTTGTGCAGGAAGAAAAGAAAAGTTGTCCAAAACAGCTTCCAATCGAATGTTCATGTGATTGGAAAGGTCAGGAGAGGGCAAAAGCACTGTTTTGTATCAGTTGGCAAGGTGCGCACACAATCCCAGTGTTGTACAGCTTGCTTCTTCACCTTCCCGAAGCTGCCGCTCTCCCCAGCTTTCGGAGCCGAAGAAGCGGCTTCTTCGCGCAAAGACGATTGTGCCGCTCACAGTGCTCTCCTTAGCGCGGCTTCTGCCGAAAGACGCCCGGGAGCGGATCTTAGCTCCGGAGAGCATCCTACCTTCGTCTTTAGCGTCTTTTGTAGTCTACATCTTAGCAAATAGATTTTCCACTACTTCTGGCTAGGAAAAACTGTGCCAGCACAGAAAACATCTCCCATCGTGTTCTAGAAGTTGCAGAGATGTCTGCCAAGTGTTTGGCAGGAAGAAAAGCAAAGTTGTCCAAAACAGCTTCCAATCGAATGTTCATGTGATTGGAAAAGTCAGGAGAGTGCAAAAGTACGGTTTTGTATCAGTTGGCAAGGTGCGCACACAATCCCAGTGTTGTACAGCTTGCTTCTTCACCTTTCCGAAGCTGCCGCTCTCCCTGGCTCCTGGAGCCGAAGAAGCGGCTTCTTCGCGCAAAGATGATTGTGCCGCTCTCAGTGCTCTCCTTAGCGCGGCTTCTGCCGAAAGACGCCCGGGAGCGGCTCTTAGCTCCGGACAGCATCCTACCTTCGTCTTTAGCGCCTCTTCTCATCTACATCTCGGCAAAAAGCTTTTCCACTATGTCTGGCTAGGAAAAACTGTGCCAGCACAGAAAACATCTCCCATCGTGTTCTAGATGTTGCACGGATGTCTTCCAAGCGTTTGACAGGAAGAAAAGAAAAGTTGTCCAAAACAGCTTCCAATCGAAAGTTCATGTGACTGGAAAAGTCAGGAGAGTGCAAAAGTACTGTTTTGTATCAGTTGGCAAGGTGCGCACACAATCCCAGTGTTGTACAGCTTGCTTCTTCACCTTCCCGAAGCTGCCGCTCTCTCCGGCTCCCGGAGCCGAAGATGCGGCTTCTTCGCGCAAAGACGATTGCGCCACTCACAGTGCTCTCCTTAGCGCGACTTCTGCCCAAAGACGCCCGAGAGCGGCTCTTAGCTCCGGACAGCATCCTACCTTCGTCTTTAGCGCCTCTTCTCATCTACATCTCAGCAAAAAGCTTTTCCACTATGTCTGGCTAGGAAAAACTGTGCCAGCACAGAAAACATCTCCCATCGTGTTCTAGAAGTTGCAGAGATGTCTGCCAAGTGTTTGGCAGGAAGAAAAGAAAAGTGGTCCAAAACAGCTTCCAATCGAATGTTCATGTGATTGGAAAAGTCATGAGAGTGCAAAAGTACTGTTTGCTATCAGTTGGCAAGGTGCGCACACAATCCCAGTGTTGTACAGCTTGCTTCTTCACCTTCCCGAAGCTGCCGCTCTCTCCGGCTCCCGGAGCCGAAGAAGCGGCTTCTTCGCGCAAAGACGATTGTGCCGCTCACAGTGCTCTCCTTAGCGCGGCTTCTGCCGAAAGACGCCCGGGAGCGGCTCTTAGCTCCGGACAGCATCCTACCTTCGTCTTTAGCGCCTCTTCTTATCTACATCTCGGCAAAAAGCTTTTCCACTATGTCTGGCTAGGAAAAACTGTGCCAGCACAGAAAACATCTCCCATCGTGTTCTAGAAGTTGCAGAGATGTCTGCCAAGTGTTTGGCAGGAAGAAAAGAAAAGTTGTCCAAAACAGCTTCCAATCGAATGTTCATGTGATTGGAAAGGTCAGGAGAGGGCAAAAGCACTGTTTTCTATCAGGTGGCAAGCTGCGCACACAATCCCAGTGTTGTACAGCTTGCTTCTTCACCTTCCCGAAGCTGCCGCTCTCCCCGGCTTTCGGAGCCGAACAAGCGGCTTCTTCGCGCAAAGACGATTGTGCCGCTCACAGTGCTCTCCTTAGCGCGGCTTCTGCCGAAAGACGCCCGGGAGCGGATCTTAGCTCCGGAGAGCATCCTACCTTCGTCTTTAGCGTCTTTTGTAGTCTACATCTCAGCAAAAAGCTTTTCCACTATGTCTGGCTAGGAAAAACTGTGCCAGCACAGAAAACATCTCCCATCGTGTTCTAGACATTGCACGGAGGTCTGCCAAGTGTTTGGCAGGAAGAAAAGAAAAGTTGTCCAAAACAGCTTCCAATCGAATGTTCATGTGATTGGAAAAGTCAGGAGAGTGCAAAAGTACTGTTTTGTATCAGTTGGCAAGGTGCGCACACAATCCCAGTGTTGTACAGCTTGCTTCTTCACCTTCCCGAAGATGCTGCTCTCTCCGGCTCCCGGAGCCGAAGAAGCGGCTTCTTCGCGCAAAGACGATTGTGCCACTCACAGTGCTCTCCTTAGCGCGGCTTCTGCCGAAAGACGCCCGGGAGCGGCTCTTAGCTCCGGACAGCATCCTACCTTCGTCTTTAGCGCCTCTTCTCATCTACATCTCAGCAAAAAGCTTTTCCACTATGTCTGGCTAGGAAAAACTGTGCCAGCACAGAAAACATCTCCCATCGTGTTCTAGAAGTTGCAGAGATGTCTGCCAAGTGTTTGGCAGGAAGAAAAGCAAAGTTGTCCAAAACAGCTTCCAATCGAATGTTCATGTGATTGGAAAAGTCAGGAGAGTGCAAAAGTACTGTTTTGTATCAGTTGGCAAGGTGCACACACAATCCCAGTGTTGTACAGCTTGCTTCTTCATCTTTCCGAAGCTGCCGCCCTCCGGCTCCTGGAGCCGAAGAAGCGGCTTCTTCGCGCAAAGATGATTGTGCCGCTCTCAGTGCTCTCCTTAGCGCGGCTTCTGCCGAAAGACGCCCGGGAGCGGCTCTTAGCTCCGGACAGCATCCTACCTTCGTCTTTAGCGCCTCTTCTCATCTACATCTCAGCAAAAAGCTTTTCCACTATGTCTGGCTAGGAAAAACTGTGCCAGCACAGAAAACATCTCCCATCATGTTCTAGATGTTGCACGGATGTCTTCCAAGCGTTTGACAGGAAGAAAAGAAAAGTTGTCCAAAACAGCTTCCAATCGAATGTTCATGTGACTGGAAAAGTCAGGAGAGTGCAAAAGTACTGTTTTGTATCAGTTGGCAAGGTGCGCACACAATCCCAGTGTTGTACAGCTTGCTTCTTCACCTTCCCGAAGCTGCCGCTCTCTCCGGCTCCCGGAGCCGAAGATGCGGCTTCTTCGCGCAAAGACGATTGCGCCACTCACAGTGCTCTCCTTAGCGCGACTTCTGCCCAAAGACGCCCGAGAGCGGCTCTTAGCTCCGGACAGCATCCTACCTTCGTCTTTAGCGCCTCTTCTCATCTACATCTCAGCAAAAAGCTTTTCCACTATGTCTGGCTAGGAAAAACTGTGCCAGCACAGAAAACATCTCCCATCGTGTTCTAGATGTTGCAGAGATGTCTGCCAAGTGTTTGGCAGGAAGAAAAGAAAAGTTGTCCAAAACAGCTTCCAATCGAAAGTTCATGTGATTGGAAAAGTCATGAGAGTGCAAAAGTACTGTTTTCTATCAGTTGGCAAGGTGCGCACACAATCCCAGTGTTGTACAGCTTGCTTCTTCACCTTCCCGAAGCTGCCGCTCTCTCCGGCTCCCGGAGCCGAAGAAGCGGCTTCTTCGCGCAAAGACGATTGTGCCGCTCACAGTGCTCTCCTTAGCGCGGCTTCTGCCGAAAGACGCCCGGGAGCGGCTCTTAGCTCCGGACAGCATCCTACCTTCGTCTTTAGCGCCTCTTCTTATCTACATCTCGGCAAAAAGCTTTTCCACTATGTCTGGCTAGGAAAAACTGTGCCAGCACAGAAAACATCTCCCATCGTGTTCTAGAAGTTGCAGAGATGTCTGCCAAGTGTTTGGCAGGAAGAAAAGAAAAGTTGTCCAAAACAGCTTCCAATCGAATGTTCATGTGATTGGAAAAGTCAGGAGAGTGCAAAAGTACTGTTTTGTATCAGTTGGCAAGGTGCGCACACAATCCCAGTGTTGTACAGCTTGCTTCTTCACCTTTCCGAAGCTGCCGCTATCTCCGGCTCCCGGAGCCGAAGAAGCGGCTTCTTCGCGCAAAGACGATTGTGCCGCTCACAGTGCTCTCCTTAGCGCGGCTTCTGCCGAAAGACACCCGGAGCAGCTCTTAGCTCTGGACAGCATCCTACCTTCGTCTTTAGCGCCTCTTCTCATCTACATCTCGGCAAAAAGCTTTTCCACTATGTCTGGCTAGGAAAAACTGTGCCAGCACAGAAAACATCTCCCATCGTGTTCTAGAAGTTGCAGAGATGTCTGCCAAGTGTTTGGCAGGAAGAAAAGAAAAGTTGTCCAAAACAGCTTCCAATCGAATGTTCATGTGACTGGAAAAGTCAGGAGAGTGCCAAAGTACTGTTTTGTATCAGTTGGCAAGGTGCGCACACAATCCCAGTGTTGTACAGCTTGCTTCTTCACCTTTCCGAAGCTGCCGCTCTCTCCGGCTCCCGGAGCCGAAGATGCGGCTTCTTCGCGCAAAGACGATTGTGCCGCTCACAGTGCTCTCCTTAGCGCGGCTTCTGCCGAAAGACGCTCGGGAGCGGCTCTTAGCTCCGGACAGCATCCTACCTTCGTCTTTAGCGCCTCTTCTCATCTACATCTCAGCAAAAAGCTTTTCCACTATGTCTGGCTAGGAAAAACTGTGCCAGCACAGAAAACATCTCCCATCGTGTTCTAGAAGTTGCAGAGATGTCTGCCAAGTGTTTGGCAGGAAGAAAAGAAAAGTTGTCCAAAACTGCTTCCAATCGAATGTTCATGTGATTGGAAAAGTCAGGAGAGTGCAAAATTACTGTTTTGTATCAGTTGGCAAGGTGCGCACACAATCCCAGTGTTGTACAGCTTGCTTCTTCACCTTCCCGAAGCTGCCGCTCTCTCCGGCTCCCGGAGCCGAAGATGCGGCTTCTTCGCGCAAAGACGATTGCGCCACTCACAGTGCTCTCCTTAGCGCGGCTTCTGCCAAAAGACGCCCGGGAGCGGCTCTTAGCTCTGGACAGCATCCTACCTTCGTCTTTAGCGCCTCTTCTCATCTACATCTCGGCAAAAAGCTTTTCCACTATGTCTGGCTAGGAAAAACTGTGCCAGCACAGAAAACATCTCCCATCGTGTTCTAGAAGTTGCAGAGATGTCTGCCAAGTGTTTGGCAGGAAGAAAAGAAAAGTTGTCCAAAACAGCTTCCAATCGAATGTTCATGTGACTGGAAAAGTCAGGAGAGTGCCAAAGTACTGTTTTGTATCAGTTGGCAAGGTGCGCACACAATCCCAGTGTTGTACAGCTTGCTTCTTCACCTTTCCGAAGCTGCCGCTCTCTCCGGCTCCCGGAGCCGAAGATGCGGCTTCTTCGCGCAAAGACGATTGTGCCGCTCACAGTGCTCTCCTTAGCGCGGCTTCTGCTGAAAGACGCTCGGGAGCGGCTCTTAGCTCCGGACAGCATCCTACCTTCGTCTTTAGCGCCTCTTCTCATCTACATCTCAGCAAAAAGCTTTTCCACTATGTCTGGCTAGGAAAAACTGTGCCAGCACAGAAAACATCTCCCATCGTGTTCTAGAAGTTGCAGAGATGTCTGCCAAGTGTTTGGCAGGAAGAAAAGAAAAGTTGTCCAAAACTGCTTCCAATCGAATGTTCATGTGATTGGAAAAGTCAGGAGAGTGCAAAATTACTGTTTTGTATCAGTTGGCAAGGTGCGCACACAATCCCAGTGTTGTACAGCTTGCTTCTTCACCTTCCCGAAGCTGCCGCTCTCTCCGGCCCCCGGAGCCGAAGAAGCGGCTTCTTCGCGCAAAGACGATTGTGCTGCTCTCAGTGCTCTCCTTAGCGCGCCTTCTGCCGAAAGACGCCCGGGAGCGGATCTTAGCTCCGGACAGCATCCTACCTTCGTCTTTAGCACCTCTTCTCATCTACATCTCAGCAAAAAGCTTTCCCACTATGTCTGGCTAGGAAAAACTGTGCCAGCACAGAAAACATCTCCCATCGTGTTCTAGATGTTGCACGGATGTCTGCCAAGTGTTTGGCAGGAAGAAAAGAAAAGTTGTCCAAAACAGCTTCCAATTGAATGTTCATGCGACTGGAAAAGTCAGGAGAGTGCAAAAGTACTGTTTTCTAATACTTGGCAAGGTGCGCACACAATCCCAGTGTTGTACAGCTTGCTTCTTCACCTTCCCGAAGCTTCCGCTCTCCCCGGCTCCCGGAGCCGAAGAAGCGGCTTCTTCGCGCAAAGACGATTGTGCCGCTCTCAGTGCTCTCCTTAGCGCGGCTTCTGCCGAAAGACGCCCGGGAGCGGCTCTTAGCTCTGGAGAGCATCCTACCTTCGTCTTTAGCGTCTTTTGTAGTCTACATCACAGCAAAATGCTTTCCCACTATGTCTGGCTAGGAAAAACTGTGCCAGCACAGAAAACATCTCCCATCGTGTTCTAGAAGTTGCAGAGATGTCTGCCAAGTGTTTGGCAGGAAGAAAAGTTGTCCAAAACAGCTTCCAATCGAATGTTCATGTGATTGGAAAAGTCAGGAGAGTGCAAAAGTACTGTTTTGTATCAGTTGGCAAGGTGCGCACACAATCCCAGTGTTGTACAGCTTGCTTCTATACCTTCCCGAAGCTGCCGCTCTCTCCGGCTCCCGGAGCCGAAGAAGCGGCTTCTTCGCGCAAAGACGATTGTGCCGCTCACAGTGCTGTCCTTAGCGCGGCTTCTGCCCAATGACGCCCGGGAGCGGCTCTTAGCTCCGGACAGCATCCTACCTTCGTCTTTAGCATCTTTTGTAGTCTACATCTTAGCAAAACGCTTTCCCACTATGTCTGGCTAGGAAAAACTGTGCCAGCACAGAAAACATCTCCCATCGTGTTCTAGAAGTTGCAGAGATGTCTGCCAAGTGTTTGGCAGGAAGAAAAGCAAAGTTGTCCAAAACAGCTTCCAATCGAATGTTCATGTGATTGGAAAAGTCAGGAGAGTGCAAAAGTACTGTTTTCTATCAGTTGGCAAGGTGCGCACACAATCCCAGTGTTGTACAGCTTGCTTCTTCACCTTTCCGAAGCTGCCGCTCTCCATGGCTCCCGGAGCCTAAGAAGCGACTTCTTCGCGCAAAGATGACTGTGCCGCTCTCAGTGCTCTCCTTAGCGTGGCTTCTGCCGAAAGACGCCCAGGAGCGGCTCTTAGCTCAGGACAGCATCCTACCTTCGTCTTTAGCGCCTCTTCTCATCTACATCTCAGCAAAAAGCTTTTCCACTATGTCTGGCTAGGAAAAACTGTGCCAGCACAGAAAACATCTCCCATCGTGTTCTAGACATTGCACGGAGTTCTGCCAAGTGTTTGGCAGGAAGAAAAGAAAAGTTGTCCAAAACAGCTTCTAATCGAATGTTCATGTGATTGGAAAAGTCAGGAGAGTGCAAAAGTACTGTTTTGTATCAGTTGGCAGGGTGCGCACACAATCCCAGTGTTGTACAGCTTGCTTCTTCACCTTCCCGAAGATGCTGCTCTCTCCGGCTCCCGGAGCCGAAGAAGCGGCTTCTTCGCGCAAAGACGATTGTGCCGCTCACAGTGCTCTCCTTAGCGCGGCTTCTGCCGAAAGACACCCGGAGCAGCTCTTAGCTCTGGACAGCATCCTACCTTCGTCTTTAGCGCCTCTTCTCATCTACATCTCGGCAAAAAGCTTTTCCACTATGTCTGGCTAGGAAAAACTGTGCCAGCACAGAAAACATCTCCCATCGTGTTCTAGACGTTGCAGAGATGTCTGCCAAGTGTTTGGCAGGAAGAAAAGAAAAGTTGTCCAAAACAGCTTCCAATCGAATGTTCATGTGACTGGAAAAGTCAGGAGAGTGCCAAAGTACTGTTTTGTATCAGTTGGCAAGGTGCACACACAATCCCAGTGTTGTACAGCTTGCTTCTTCACCTTTCCGAAGCTGCCGCTCTCTCCGGCTCCCGGAGCCGAAGATGCGGCTTCTTCGCGCAAAGACGATTGTGCCGCTCTCAGTGCTCTCCTTAGCGCGGCTTCTGCCGAAAGACGCTCGGGAGCGGCTCTTAGCTCCGGACAGCATCCTACCTTCGTCTTTAGCGCCTCTTCTCATCTACATCTCAGCAAAAAGCTTTTCCACTATGTCTGGCTAGGAAAAACTGTGCCAGCACAGAAAACATCTCCCATCGTGTTCTAGAAGTTGCAGAGATGTCTGCCAAGTGTTTGGCAGGAAGAAAAGAAAAGTTGTCCAAAACTGCTTCCAATCGAATGTTCATGTGATTGGAAAAGTCAGGAGAGTGCAAAATTACTGTTTTGTATCAGTTGGCAAGGTGCGCACACAATCCCAGTGTTGTACAGCTTGCTTCTTCACCTTTCCGAAGCTGCCGCTCTCTCCGGCCCCCGGAGCCGAAGATGCGGCTTCTTCGCGCAAAGACGATTGTGCTGCTCTCAGTGCTCTCCTTAGCGCGCCTTCTGCCGAAAGACGCCCGGGAGCGGATCTTAGCTCCGGACAGCATCCTACCTTCGTCTTTAGCACCTCTTCTCATCTACATCACAGCAAAATGCTTTCCCACTATGTCTGGCTAGGAAAAACTGTGCCAGCACAGAAAACATCTCCCATCGTGTTCTAGAAGTTGCAGAGATGTCTGCCAAGTGTTTGGCAGGAAGAAAAGTTGTCCAAAACAGCTTCCAATCGAATGTTCATGTGATTGGAAAAGTCAGGAGAGTGCAAAAGTACTGTTTTCTATCAGTTGGCAAGGTGCGCACACAATCCCAGTGTTGTACAGCTTGCTTCTATACCTTCCCGAAGCTGCCGCTCTCTCCGGCTCCCGGAGCCGAAGAAGCGGCTTCTTCGCGCAAAGACGATTGTGCCGCTCACAGTGCTCTCCTTAGCGCGGCTTCTGCCCAATGACGCCCGGGAGCGGCTCTTAGCTCCGGACAGCATCCTACCTTCGTCTTTAGCATCTTTTGTAGTCTACATCTTAGCAAAACGCTTTCCCACTATGTCTGGCTAGGAAAAACTGTGCCAGCACAGAAAACATCTCTCATCGTGTTCTAGAAGTTGCAGAGATGTCTGCCAAGTGTTTGGCAGGAAGAAAAGCAAAGTTGTCCAAAACAGCTTCCAATCGAATGTTCATGTGATTGGAAAAGTCAGGAGAGTGCAAAAGTACTGTTTTCTATCAGTTGGCAAGGTGCGCACACAATCCCAGTGTTGTACAGCTTGCTTCTTCACCTTTCCGAAGCTGCCGCTCTCCATGGCTCCCGGAGCCTAAGAAGCGGCTTCTTCGCGCAAAGATGACTGTGCCGCTCTCAGTGCTCTCCTTAGCGTGGCTTCTGCCGAAAGACGCCCAGGAGCGGCTCTTAGCTCAGGACAGCATCCTACCTTCGTCTTTAGCGCCTCTTCTCATCTACATCTCAGCAAAAAGCTTTTCCACTATGTCTGGCTAGGAAAAACTGTGCCAGCACAGAAAACATCTCCCATCGTGTTCTAGACATTGCACGGAGTTCTGCCAAGTGTTTGGCAGGAAGAAAAGAAAAGTTGTCCAAAACAGCTTCTAATCGAATGTTCATGTGATTGGAAAAGTCAGGAGAGTGCAAAAGTACTGTTTTGTATCAGTTGGCAGGGTGCGCACACAATCCCAGTGTTGTACAGCTTGCTTCTTCACCTTCCCGAAGATGCTGCTCTCTCCGGCTCCCAGAGCCGAAGAAGCGGCTTCTTCGCGCAAAGACGATTGTGCCACTCACAGTGCTCTCCTTAGCGCGGCTTCTGCCCAAAGACGCCCGGGAGCGGCTCTTAGCTCCGGACAGCATCCTACCTTCGTCTTTAGCGCCTCTTCTCATCTACATCTCAGCAAAAAGCTTTTCCACTATGTCTGGCTAGGAAAAACTGTGCCAGCACAGAAAACATCTCCCATCGTGTTCTAGAAGTTGCAGAGATGTCTGCCAAGTGTTTGGCAGGAAGAAAAGCAAAGTTGTCCAAAACAGCTTCCAATCGAATGTTCATGTGATTGGAAAAGTCAGGAGAGTGCAAAAGTACTGTTTTGTATCAGTTGGCAAGGTGCACACACAATCCCAGTGTTGTACAGCTTGCTTCTTCACCTTTCCGAAGCTGCCGCTCTCCCTGGCTCCCGGAGCCGAAGATGCGGCTTCTTCGCTCAAAGATGATTGTGCCGCTCTCAGTGCTCTCCTTAGCGCGGCTTCTGCCGAAAGACTCCCGGGAGCGGCTCTTAGCTCCGGACAGCATCCTACCTTCGTCTTTAGCGCCTCTTCTCATCTACATCTCAGCAAAAAGCTTTTCCACTATGTCTGGCTAGGAAAAACTGTGCCAGCACAGAAAACATCTCCCATCGTGTTCTAGATGTTGCACGGATGTCTTCCAAGCGTTTGACAGGAAGAAAAGAAAAGTTGTCCAAAACAGCTTCCAATCGAAAGTTCATGTGACTGGAAAAGTCAGGAGAGTGCAAAAGTACTGTTTTCTATCAGTTGGCAAGGTGCGCACACAATCCCAGTGTTGTACAGCTTGCTTCTTCACCTTCCCGAAGCTGCCGCTCTCTCCGGCTCCCGGAGCCGAAGATGCGGCTTCTTCGCGCAAAGACGATTGTGCCGCTCACAGTGCTCTCCTTAGCGCGACTTCTGCCCAAAGACGCCCAAAAGCGGCTCTTAGCTCCGGACAGCATCCTACCTTCGTCTTTAGCGCCTCTTCTCATCTACATCTCAGCAAAAAGCTTTTCCACTATGTCTGGCTAGGAAAAACTGTGCCAGCACAGAAAACATCTCCCATCGTGTTCTAGAAGTTGCAGAGATGTCTGCCAAGTGTTTGGCAGGAAGAAAAGAAAAGTGGTCCAAAACAGCTTCCAATCGAATGTTCATGTGATTGGAAAAGTCATGAGAGTGCAAAAGTACTGTTTGCTATCAGTTGGCAAGGTGCGCACACAATCCCAGTGTTGTACAGCTTGCTTCTTCACCTTCCCGAAGCTGCCGCTCTCTCCAGCTCCCGGAGCCGAAGAAGCGGCTTCTTCGCGCAAAGACGATTGTGCCGCTCACAGTGCTCTCCTTAGCGCGGCTTCTGCCGAAAGACGCCCGGGAGCGGCTCTTAGCACCGGATAGCATCCTACCTTCGTCTTTAGCGCCTCTTCTTATCTACATCTCGGCAAAAAGCTTTTCCACTATGTCTGGCTAGGAAAAACTGTGCCAGCACAGAAAACATCTCCCATCGTGTTCTGGAAGTTGCAGAGATGTCTGCCAAGTGTTTGGCAGGAAGAAAAGAAAAGTTGTCCAAAACAGCTTCCAATCGAATGTTCATGTGATTGGAAAAGTCAGGAGAGTGCAAAGGTACTGTTTTGTATCAGTTGGCAAGGTGCGCACACAATCCCAGTGTTGTACAGCTTGCTTCTTCACCTTTCCGAAGCTGCCGCTATCTCCGGCTCCCGGAGCCGAAGAAGCGGCTTCTTCGCGCAAAGACGATTGTGCCGCTCACAGTGCTCTCCTTAGCGCGGCTTCTGCCGAAAGACACCCGGGAGCGGCTCTTAGCTCCGGACAGCATCCTACCTTCGTCTTTAGCGCCTCTTCTCATCTACATCTCGGCAAAAAGCTTTTCCACTATGTCTGGCTAGGAAAAACTGTGCCAGCACAGAAAACATCTCCCATCGTGTTCTAGAAGTTGCAGAGATGTCTGCCAAATGTTTGGCAGGAAGAAAAGAAAAGTTGTCCAAAACAGCTTCCAATCGGATGTTCATGTGACTGGAAAAGTCAGGAGAGTGCCAAAGTACTGTTTTGTATCAGTTGGCAAAGTGCGCACACAATCACAGTGTTGTACAGCTTGCTTCTTCACCTTTCCGAAGCTGCCGCTCTCTCCGGCTCCCGGAGCCGAAGATGCGGCTTCTTCGCGCAAAGACGATTGTGCCGCTCACAGTGCTCTCCTTAGCGCGGCTTCTGCTGAAAGACGCTCGGGAGCGGCTCTTAGCTCCGGACAGCATCCTGCCTTCGTCTTTAGCATCTTTTGTAGTCTACATCTTAGCAAAACGCTTTCCCACTATGTCTGGCTAGGAAAAACTGTGCCAGCACAGAAAACATCTCCCATCGTGTTCTAGAAGTTGCAGAGATGTCTGGCAAGTGTTTGGCAGGAAGAAAAGAAAAGTTGTCCAAAACTGCTTCCAATCGAATGTTCATGTGATTGGAAAAGTCAGGAGAGTGCAAAAGTACTGTTTTGTATCAGTTGGCAAGGTGCGCACACAATCCAAGTGTTGTACAGCTTGCTTCTTCACCTTCCCGAAGCTGCCGCTCTCTCCGGCCCCCGGAGCCGAAGATGCGGCTTCTTCGCGCAAAGACGATTGTGCTGCTCTCAGTGCTCTCCTTAGCGCGCCTTCTGCCGAAAGACGCCCGGGAGCGGCTCTTAGCTCCGGACAGCATCCTACCTTCGTCTTTAGCACCTCTTCTCATCTACATCTCAGCAAAAAGCTTTTCCACTATGTCTGGCTAGGAAAAACTGTGCCAGCACAGAAAACATCTCCCATCGTGTTCTAGATTTTGCACGGATGTCTGCCAAGTGTTTTGCAGGAAGAAAAGAAAAGTTGTCCAAAACAGCTTCCAATTGAATGTTCATGCGACTGGAAAAGTCAGGAGAGTGCAAAAGTACTGTTTTCTAATACTTGGCAAGGTGCGCACACAATCCCAGTGTTGTACAGCTTGCGTCATCACCTTCCCGAAGCTGCCGGTCTCCCCGGCTCCCGGAGCCGAAGAAGCGGCTTCTTCGCGCAAAGACGATTGTGCCGCTCACAGTGCTCTCCTTAGCGCGGCTTCTGCCCAAAGACGCCCGGGAGCGGCTCTTAGCTCTGGAGAGCATCCTACCTTCGTCTTTAGCGTCTTTTGTAGTCTACATCTTAGCAAATAGATTTTCCACTACTTCTGGCTAGGAAAAACTGTGCCAGCACAGAAAACATCTCCCATCGTGTTCTAGAAGTTGCAGAGATGTCTGCCAAGTGTTTGGCAGGAAGAAAAGTTGTCCAAAACAGCTTCCAATCGAATGTTCATGTGATTGGAAAAGTCAGGAGAGTGCAAAAGTACTGTTTTCTATCAGTTGGCAAGGTGCGCACACAATCCCAGTGTTGTACAGCTTGCTTCTATACCTTCCCGAAGCTGCCGCTCTCTCCGGCTCCCGGAGCCGAAGAAGCGGCTTCTTCGCGCAAAGACGATTGTGCCGCTCACAGTGCTGTCCTTAGCGCGGCTTCTGCCCAATGACGCCCGGGAGCGGCTCTTAGCTCCGGAGAGCATCCTACCTTCGTCTTTAGCATCTTTTGTAGTCTACATCTTAGCAAAAAGCTTTCCCACTATGTCTGGCTAGGAGAAACTGTGCCAGCACAGAAAACATCTCCCATCGTGTTCTAGACGTTGCACGGTGGTCTGCAAAGTGTTTGGCAGGAAGAAAAGAAAAGTTGTCCAAAACAGCTTCCAATCGAATGTTCATGTGATTGGAAAAGTCAGGAGAGTGCAAAGATACTGTTTTCTATCTGTTGGCAATCTGCGCACACAATCCTAGTGTTGTACAGCTTGCTTCTTACCTTGCTGAAGCTGTCGCTCTCCCCGACTCCCGGAGCCGAAGATGCGGCTTCTTCGCGCAAAGACGATTGTGCTGCTCACAGTGCTCTCCTTAGCGTGGCTTCTGCCGAAAGACGCCCTGGAGCGGCTCTTATCTCCGTACCTTCCAATTCAAATTTTTGGCTCGACAAACCAAATGGTCTACTTGCAGCAGTAGGGCAGGACAGTGAACTGGATTTTCTCCTTTTAGAGAGAAGCTAATGAAAAAGTTTCACTGCAATCAGAGCAGGCTGTCAAACAAGAAAAATGTCATGAAAATTAGCCAGCCTTATCCTCTTAGTCTTGCTTGTTGTGATTGGCCAAGAATGAAATTTGTCAACTCTGTGTTTCTGGGTATCACATCAGTAACAGGTACTGCTGTACTTCTCTCCTAAAGTTAAGAACAGAATCCAAGGAATTGTGATTCCATGGTCTCAATTCACCCTATGAAAAAGGAGTGGAAGGTGCAGGGATCAATTAACTTGAATGGCCTATGTAAATCAGCGGCCACTGATTTCCTGAAGGCTTCAACAGGTTACTTGCCTATGTTTTTCTTGGAATTGTTTTAACCTTTGGTCATGTTTTTCTTGGGATTCTTTTACCCTTTCCCCATTTGTTCAGCCTTTGCTCTCAAGCCTTTGCTGACATTTCCAATATCTCGGTAGCCTGGAAAAGTGTTGTCTTGATTGATCACATCATTATTCCCTTCCAAGGGTTGTTTGCCTCAAGTCTCAGTTTGGCTGGTTTTCTGCTAGTTGATTGTCAGAGGGCAGCAGGTGTTTTGTAAGAGCAAGTACACAATCCCATAGCTTGCTTTTCTTTGGATTTGGCCTGTCTAGAAAATGGAATGACTGAACATCTCTGAGAGGCTTTTCTCTCCCCATTAGGTTTCACTGGAAGGGCAGATGCAAATCGTCTACCTAAAGTCTTGGCACAGAAGAAAGTAGTGGTTTGCTGCTGCATATAGCTAGAAGCTTACAAAAGGAAGGCCTTGGGCTGAGGCCCATTACTTTGGCTAAGTAGAAAAGGACTGTGGGAGGTGAGGCAGCTGAATTAGAGGTAAATCAACAAGTTCTAGAACCGTCGTGTGTTCACAGCGTGGTGCATGGTGGTTGGTTGAATTGTGTTTGTTATGGCTTAAAGCTATGGAACTGATAAAGGCCTGATGTTGGAATCCATAAGGTTAGAGGATTTTTAGGAAATGGTTAAAAAGAAGTATGTAGGCCTTAGACTGGAGTTTTGTGAGCATTGCAGAAAAGTTTCCCATGCAAGCAGAAAAGTTTTCCGTGCAAGCAGAAATTTTCCCAAGCAGTAGACGTGACAAATGGCAACAAGGTTATTTAATGTATATCTTTAGAAGGTTAGCATGAATAGAACTCTGTTCTTTGTCTCTTATCAACTAGTCTTTTAGCTACGATTACCTATGTTTTATAAGATTGGATAGAATGGTTGTCAAGATGTATTTTCTGTGTCTGATTGGCTGAATTCTAGTCTGAGATGATTTTATGTATTGCTGTATGAGCCCTGTTGAAGGAGACATTTTTTGGTGTGGATCAGTGAGCTGTCATGTCTCCATTTTGTATTTTGAGACTGATGTGCTGGAAATAAAAGCAAAAATCTCTTCACTGGTCTGGTTACCATGTTATCCATATTTGGATATTTTGCCGCGGCCTAGTGGGTTCCTTTTTTAAGGCGTGGGTTCCTGACACCATTGGACTTATACCTGTCCCATCCCCGGCATATTGGTGCCCCGTGTGAGGACGTAGAATAGCAGAAAACAAAGAAAAATCGTGGAAGTACCAGCCGCGGAGACCCAAGTGTTAACAAGGAGAACACTGTATCATCTCTCCCGCCGAAGCCAAGAAAATTGTAAGTAACTTATCTCGGGAGAGCGCTTGGGTGACGTTGGGAGGAAAAATAGAGAAAAAGAAAATTATTAAAAGAACACAAAAAGGGGAACGAATTTATCAAAAGTTGAATGGGATGTTTTTCATCAATGAGAGACAATGTTACAAGAAAAAGGTCACTCTGAAATTTCAAAAACTGAGCTTAAAAACTTACTTATCTGGGTTAAAGCGAATACGCAAGATTTAAATCTGCAGTCTGCTTTTACTTTTCATTTTTGGGATCAGATAAACTGGAGAATCTATAATCTAGTCTCTCTCAAAAAAGATGAAAGCTTAAGAGAACTTATGCAGGTTTGTAGAGCGCTGTTGGAGCGCTGTTTTAAACAAACTGATAATAATAAGATCAACTTGGACTCAGAAAACAAAGCTTCTGGTTCTGTCTCATTAAATTCCAGTAAACCGGAGACTGTGTGAGTATCGGAGAATGTTACAAGTGTTGTTGCAAATGCTGAAAGTATTGCTTTGAACTCTGTTGAACAAAATCTTTCTTCTCTCTCTCTGGGAAAAAATGAGACTCTTTCGGACTTTTCTTCGCGTTGTTCTGTTAATGTAAAAATATGTGACTCTTGTAAGGGGGATGGAACAAAGTGTGTAAAAGATGGAAATGAAAAAGTGACTGTACTTCCTAAAATTGTTTGTGCAGGGACACTGAAACCTGAATTGGATTCTGGTGGGCCTGGGGTGGAGGCTGAGGTGGCTGCTTCCACTCGGGAAATTGTGGTTCCGGGGAACTCTTTTTCAGTTAAGCAAAACCATGGTTGTTCTGGTGTTTGTCAATCTATAGATACAGAGAAAGAAAAATTGGCTTTAAGGGTGGAGTCCTTTGAAAGGAAGAGATGGAAGAAACTGGCGACTGTGTTGTTGCTGAAATTCAAAAAGCTGGACTTGAAATCTCTGCAATGAAAATTCAAGAAGTTTCACCTTAGAAGTACCTGGGATGGAAGATGACTGAGACGACAAGAACACCACAGAAAATTCATATCCGAACCAGAGTCAACAACCTACAAGAGTTACAACAACTTCTAGGAGAAATCAACTGGGTCAGACCGATGCTGGGTATCACCAGTGATGAACTGAGTCTGCTCTTCGATTTGCTGAGAGGAAGTTGCGACATCACTTCGCCAAGAACTTTAACCCCTGAAGCTCGTGCTGCTCTCGACAAAGTCACAGAAGCTCTTCAAAAAAGACAAGCTCATCGCTGCGTTCCTGAAAATCCTTTCTTTCTTGCAATCTTAGGAGAGAAGATGCAGCTTTGTGGTCTCATTTTCCAGTGGGATGCCACAGAACAAGATCCTTTGTTAATAATGGAATGGGTTTTTCCTCCCTACAGGTTTTCAAAGACCATTTGCTCAGTTTTAGAAATGATTGCATACATTATAATTAAGGCTAGAACCAGATTGTTAACTTTGGCAGGTCAAGAATGTTCAGTTATCTATTTGCCATTGAAAAATGATTATTTCAATTGGGCAATGCAAAATTCTGATGATTTACAATATGCATTCTTAGGTTTTCCAGGTGTTTGTTCCATACACTATCCAGCTCACAAACTACTGCAAGCAAAATTGAGTTTCAGAGAAAAACCTAAATTAAGTGAAGAACCTTTACATGCTGTGACTCTCTTCACTGATGGCTCTGGTAAAAGCCACAAGTCCGTTGTGACTTGGTTTAATCAAAAGACTGATGTTTGGGAATCTGATATTCAAACAGTAGAGGGATCCCCTCAAATTGTTGAGCTTGCTGCAGTAGTTTGAGCTTTTCAGCTGTTTCCTCAGCCTTTTAATTTGGTCACAAATTCTGCTTATGTTGCTAATGTAGTCAGGAGAATAGAAGGTTCCATTTTAAAGGATGTTAGTAATGAAACTTTACATCGTTGGCTTTCATGTCTTTTTATAACTTTGCAATATAGAACTAATCCATATTTTGTTTCTCACATTAGGGCGCATTCTTCACTTCCTGGATTTTTAGTGGAAGGAAATGCAAGAGCGGACAAGCTGACAATGGTCATTTCTAACACATTGCCAAATAGTTTTGAACAAGCAAAATTGAGTCATGCCTTTTTCCACCAAAATGCACAAGCACCCATGCAAATGTTCCAAATCACTAAAAGTCAAGCTAAAGCTATCATTCATACTTGCCCTGACTGTCAATTGGTACAACCTCCTGTTTCTACAGGAGCAATCAACCCCCGAGGCTTACAAAGCCTACAGTTGTGGCAAACAGGTGTTACTAACTAGCCTTCTTTTGGTGAATTTAAAAATATTCATGTTTCCATAGACACGTTCTCTGGTGCAGTTTTTGCTTCCCTTCACACAGGTGAAACTGGCAGCCATGCCTGTCATCATTTCCTGCAAGCTTTTGCTTCATTGGGTATACCCCAAGAAGTAAAAACTGACCATGGTCCCGCATACATATCTCAAAAATTGGCCACATTTTTAAATGAATGGGGTGTTCGACACATTTTTGGTATTCCCCACTCTCCCACAAGGCAAGCAATCATTGAAAGAACACATCAAACCTTAAAACGCATATTAGATCAACAGAGAGGGGGAACGGAAATCACCCCACAGATGAGACTGAGTAAGGCTTTGTATGGTTTTAATTTTCTAAATAGTTCAAGTACAGAACCAGATCCACCAATCTTTAGACACTTTTCAAATAGCACACAGGCAAAACTGAAAGAACATCCTCCTCTTCTAATTAGAAACGCTGACTCTGGACAGATGGAAGGTCCGTTTCAATTAATAACGTGGGGCAAAGGGTATGCTTCTATTTCCACAGGTGCTGGAAGAATTAAGTGGGTTCCTGCCAAAAACGTCAAACCGTATCGCACTTCAGAACCTGTTGTCGAGCCTAGAACTGAGGAAGCAAGTACGCAGACGTGGACCGAATGGAAGGATCCCGGGTCTCGCCTGACGCCTCTTGTGCCTGACGTTCTTTGTGCATCGGTGGAACCCATAAACTCTGATTTTGTGCCAATGTTATTTATGAGTATACGAATTGAATGCTGAATGTTTGTTTAACAAAGCTAATTTTTGGCTGAAAATTTAGGTTCTTGTTTTTGTTTAGAAAGAATTCTGCCAAAACTTAGTTCTTGAAAGAGATGGGGCAGAATCAAATGGTATACTTGTTTTGCTTGATTTTAATTGTTTTTTGTCGTGCAGATTTGCCTGTGGATCAACCGAAGAGGAATGTTTGGCTGACCTTAGCCAAGGCTGCCGGATCGGATACTATATGTCTGTCTAATTCGGAACCAGAAAAGCCTTTCTCAACCTGTTTGGTTGGTGTGCCAGTGAAAGAGTTTCCTTTGGTCAGAAAAGAATCCAATGGTAAACCAGGTGGAATTGACAATGGAAACAGTCCTTCCTTCAATTGGAACATTTGGTCCAACAAACTTCTCAGGGCAACAAATGTTTCAAACAGTTGGGATGTGTTTCTGGAGACGGACCAATATCCACGGCAATTGCCAAAAGGGTATTGGATCATTTGCGGTGACAGAGGTTGGCAAGGCATTCCAGCCCACCTTGAAGGTGGCCCTTGCAGCATTGGTATGCTTACCATAATTGCCCCCACTGCCAAAGCAGTGATGAAAAAGAAACAAAGGAAAACACGAGCTGTTCCTCATTATGATGAGAACTGTCAGAGTGATTTTATGCCTTGGAATGCCGCCAGAAGGGTTTCAGCAGGTATATTTCTACCCCAATTGGCTTCAGCTGTGGCATTGAGACAATTAGATCGAGTTGGATGTTGGCTGAGCAAACAAGCTAATGCCACATCCTCCGCAATCAGTGATATGTTGACCGATGTTGATAGTATTAGACATGCTACTCTTCAAAACAGAGCAGCCATTGATTTTCTTTTACTGGCATAAGGACATGGTTGTTAGGAATTTGAAGTATTGTGTTGTATGAATTTGTCTGATCATTCTGAATCCATTCACAAAAGCATTCAAAAATTAAAGGATCTGACAGCCCAAATTAAAGAAGATGGAGGTTCCTGGTTGGATGATTTGTTTCAAAATTGGAGTTTTGCACCTTGGCTACGGCAACTTTGCAAGATAGGTCTTTACATATTAGGTGTTCTAATACTGATATTGATAGTGGTACCTTGTATACTCTGTTGTGTTCGGCGAATGATGAACAAAACAGTCCGAGAAGTTTTTGTCATTCAAGCAGGAGAATTAGGAAGTAGAAGCACAGAGAGTGTACAAAATCTCACGGAAGCAGTAGATGAGGGTATTGACATGAACGAAGGTATTGAATTAAGGCCTTGGAATCGACCAGAGTTTTTTGAACGATGACTTGTGACTGTTGCCAAACGTGATTCATATCTCTCTTTCAGGGATTGTGTCTTCACAGCATTAAGTTGCTGTGCCGTAATATAGCAATGCTTCAGTTTAGTGAAAATAGGTCTTCAGCAGATAATAAGCAGAAAATTTGCAATAGAGCTATGAAACGCAAATAGCAAGCGACAAGAAAATGAAAGCTTCTGGGTCAAACAGAGAGGGGGAAATGTTGGAATCCATAAGGTTAGAGGATTTTTAAGAAATGGTTAAAAAGAAGTATGTAGGCCTTAGACTGGAGTTTTGTTAGCATTGCAGAAAAGTTTCCCATGCAAGCAGAAAAAGTTTTCCATGCAAGCAGAAAAGTTTCCCAAGCAGTAGACGTGACAAATAACAATAGGCTTCTGTAGAATTGGCTTTAGGATGGCAACAAGGTTATTTAATGTATATCTTTAGAAGGCTAGCATGAATAGAACTCTGTTCTTTGTCTCTTATCAACTAGTCTTTGTTTTAGCTACGATTACCTATGTTTTATAAGATTGGATAGAATGCTTGTCAAGATGTGTTTTCTGTGTCTGATTGGCTGAATTCTAGTCTGAGATGATTTTATGTATTGCTGCATGAGCCCTGTTGAAGGAGACATTTTTTGGTGTGGATCAGTGAGCTGTCATGTCTCCATTTTGTATTTTGAGACTGATGTGCTGGAAATAAAAGCAAAAATCTCTTCACTGGTCTGGTTACCATGTTATCCATATTTGGATATTTTGCCACGGCCTAGTGGGTTCCTTTTTTAAGGCGTGGGTTCCTGACACCATTGGACTTATACCTGTCCCGTCCCCTGCAGCCTGAGTGTTTCAAAAGCCTGGTTTTTGCAAGAAAGCAGCTCTCCTTTGCATCTGCCTGGGGACTCTGCATCACCACGAACCCTCACTCCCAGTTTGCCAAGGAGATGATCAGTAGGAATGTTGCAGAGCTGCTGTGTGCATCTGAATGGAATGGCAGAGAGCGAAGTGCTGGACATTTCTGGCTTTAGTACAATGCTGCTGCATTGGTGCCAGTTGAGTTGGTTTTCCATCAGTGGCCTTTCAGTCTAGAAGTACACTGCCCAGAGTATTTGATGCCATTTCCTTCCTGTTGTTTTCATACCTTCCTTCAGTTGAAAGGATGATACAACCTTTCCACTTTGAAGATCCCTGTTAGGAAACACTATGCCAGAGGAGTCATCGCTCCCTTTTCTTCTGCCTCCTTTGTCATTTTCAGAGACTCATTTCAAATTTCTGCTAATGTCAAGAAGAATACTGAGACTACTTAGCAGGGTTGACGCTCTCAGCTGCTTTCCTCTTTCATACCGCTTCATACTGGATGTGACTTCAAGACCTCGTTTTGTCATCTGCATTTTGCCGTGATCCAAAGCTAAATATTCCAGGCCTGTGAACACAAAAAGAACTCTTAGTCTTTTGCAAGAACTACCCCTAGGAGGATTTGTGTTCAGTTTGATCTCTACAGTGTTTCAGAAAAAAGGAGATTGTACTCTCTTCCTGTGTACTCTCTTCTTGTGCTCTCATTTCCCTCTCTCTGCCTTGCATGCCCTAGTTAATCCGCTGGCGTGACTCATTTGGCATCATCTCACGGTGCAAATTCTGCATAGTTTCATGTCCTTACAAATGCCAGTTGCCAAGGAGCCTATCTAAGCATTCAAGGGGCAAAGAATTGTAGGGCTGGCAAGTTCAGGTGCTGAAACTGTAAGTCATGCCATATCAAAGTGACAGAGCAAATCAATTGATCTAGGACTTTCAGCTGGACACCTCTGAGAATAGCAGCTTGTCAGCAATGACACAGCCATCTTCCTAGCTGTATTCCAGAAAGAGGAAAGCGACACCTTCAATGGTTAATATGTTTGGCATGAGAAACAGCAAGAAATGTACCGCAAAATACTTGAGTCAGATCAAGCGCGTTTCTCTAGTGAGAAGTTTGCACTTGTTCTTTCTTGTCTGTGCCTTTACTTTTCACAGAAGACAGGGGAGCATTTCATTATTACTGTTCTTTTGTTTTCTTTTGTTGGCCTCCCTCTTTCCACCTGCAATAACAAATTTGCCTTTCTTTACTGGCTTCTCTTTCTTTACTTCTACAAGTTGACATGAGGTCATCCAACCTTATCATCAATGTTCTCAGACAGTGGAGAGAAGTAGAAGGTACAGCTAAATGGATAAAAGAAACCCACAGAAATAGACAGGTTTTTCTCACAGTCTTCTGTGAGAACATTAGGACACAAGATGTCTTTGAACTGAGTAATGCTCTATTGATTTAACTTTTAGTCCACTCGTTACTATTATTACACGTGTTTGGCCTTTAGTACAGAGCCTTGGAACTAACCCAGGCCAATACTTTGGCTAATTTTGTTTTATTTCTAGTGAGGAATTTGTTTCTTAAGGAATAGTCCAGAGAAAGAGCGTCCACAGTACAGTTACGGGTCATAAATTCTGGGACAGTTTGTGCTGGTAATACGTCTAGGAAAGAAAGGTTTGAAGGAAAGAAAGGTTTGACATCTTTTTGACTTTCAAATGGAACCATTATTTGAAAAACCTAAGAGTTGCGGTTCCCCCCCCACCCCACACCCCAAGTACTTCTCTTTGCACTGTTACTCAGGGATTACACATAAAAGCCCACCCTGTAAAATACGTTGCAGATACTTTGCAATAAGTGCAGCTTAGCAGCTAGAGATGATAACGTGGGTTAAATAACATTGCTTCTGCAGTGATGGAAACTCTGTCTACGCAGACATACTCAACAAAGGTTACGATGGCTTAGCTCCTGTGCTCAAGTTAACGTGCATTTTAGAACTTCCCAAGAAGGTGAATTCAACCTCCTTCATTGCTCTCTGCTGGAGTCCCAAGAGAATTTCAGTCTGCTTTTTGTCATTTACAGCTGTCACTGCTTAGCTCTTGAACATGAGACTCCCTCATGACTGATGAAAGTTGTCTAGTTAAGAGTGGCTGAAAGACATGGTCTTGCTCTAGAAGGAGATGAGAAGGTTTCTGCAGTCTTTGTCATCTCTACTGCTTGTGATTTCTATAAAAAACCAGTGGGAAATTTCTGAAGGCAGTCCAGAAGCTGGCAATATGGACAGCTTACAGCCGAACACTTGCTGCAGTGCAACCATGGTGACACCAGAAAGGACTTCAAAAATTTAAAAGGGCAAACAAAGCAGTTGGAAGGAAAAGAACATGAACCATTATTCCATTTTTCTAATCTATCTTTCTTTCAATCATCATTTTCGTGCAGTTTCGCGGCTTGCATTGGTATCCCTCCGAAGGAATCTGAGACAGAGTAAGCTTTTGAATGGAGTAGAAGTGAGAAACGCAGGCCAAGTTGCCTTTTTTGCCATCAAATACCAGTTACGCTTGAGCTACCCTTTGCTTAAGGTGCTTAATTTACACTAAGAATTGATTAGCACATTTTGATGTGAGCAAATTTTACTGTCATGACTGAGTAAATTTTGCTGGCACTCAGAATTTTACTGTCGTCTGAATAGCAATGTTTGTGTCAAAATAGTATTTTGTCTCCTGTATCTGCAGCAGGTAAGCCTTTTGCTGTCAGCAGTGTTGCTTAACCTTTCATGTCATATCCCTCTTCACATCCATCTTCTGCTTAAGGCTTATTAATCTACTTTAGAATTGGCACGTGGAATAAGACTACTTTTCCTTTTTGAAAGCTAATGTCATTTGACCTACTTAGAGCAAATAATTCATTAATTGCAAGTCCCCAGCTAGCATCATTTTGGCATAATCTAAACTTCTAAAGAAGTAACAAAAACACTCTCCAATACTTGGCTTTCATATCACAGTGGGAGCGCTGGCCCTGTATTCAATAAACAATCATGGGTATGGTAAAACAAAAGGAGTGGTTAGAGTTTTCGCTGTTAACCTCTAGTGAGCTTGGATTTTGCAATATGCATGAAGTTAATTACCACTGTTATATAAAGTGGCTGATTTAATCAATAAATTGGAGTCAATGCTGATCAACGACAAGGTGGATTGGCTTCCCTTCGTTTTCAACACAGCGCCAAGTCGGGCTGGTTTGATAGTACCAAGTGGCTCCTGCAATCTGCCGTCCAGAAGCGGGGGTGGAGAGTTTTGTTTGCCAGGGAAAAGGGCCGTGGTTTGTGTTTGGGGGGCTGTGGCTGGGAGTGGCCAGCTGGCTCCTGAAAATCCACGATACGCAGGATGGTTGCTATGCCCAAGGTGGCACCACTGCCAAGTCGGGCTGTTTCGACAGTGTCAAGTCGCTTCTGCAATCTGCCATGCAGAAGAGGGGCAGGTGAGTTTTGTTTGCCAGGGAAAAGGGCCGTTGTTTTTGTTTGGGGGCCTAAGGCAGGGAGTGGCTGCCTGGCGCCTTAAAATCCACGATTCGCAGGATGTTTTCCAGACCCAAAGAGGCACCATTGCCAAGTCGAGCTTGTTTGACAGTACCATGTTCCTCCTGCAATGTGCCATCCAGAATAGGGGCAGTTGAGTTTTGTTTGCCAGAGAAAAGGGCCGTGGTTTGTGTTTGGGGGCATATGGCTGAGAGCGGCCGGCTGGCCCCTGAAAATCCACGATAGGCAGGATGGTTCCCAGACCCAAGGTGGCACCACTGCCAAGTCAGGCTGTTTTTGTAGTACCAAGTGCGTCCTGCAATTTGCCATCCAGAAGAAGGGCAGTTGAGTTTTGTTTGCCAGAGAAAAGGGCCGTGGGTTGTGTTTGGGGGCATATGGCTGAGAGTGGCCGGCTGGCCACTGAAAATCCATGATACGCAGGATGGTTCCCAGATCCAAGGTGGCACCAGTGCCAAGTCGGGCTGGTTTGATAGTACCTAGTGGCTCCTGCAATCTGCCATCCAGAAGCGGGGCAGCTGAGTTTTGTTTGCCAGAGAAATGGGCCGAGCTTTGTGTTTGAGGTCCTATGGTTGGGAGTGGCCAGCTGACTCCTGAAAATCAACCATACGCATGATGGCTTCCAGACCCAAGGTGGCACCAGTGCCAAGTCGGGCTTGTTTGATAGTACCAAGTGGCTCCTGAAATCGGCCATCCAGAAGCGAGGCAGCTGAGTTTTGTTTGCCAAGGAAAATGGCCATGGTTTGTTTTGTGGGCCCTGTGGCTGGGAGTGGCCGGCTGGCTCCTGAAAATCCACAATACGCAGGATGGTTCCCAGAGCCAAGGTGGCACCACTGCCAAGTCGGGCTGGTTTGATAGTACTAAGTAGCTCCTGCAATCTGCCATCCAGAAGCGGGGCAGCTTAGCTTTGTTTGCCAGGGAAACGGGCCGAGGTTTGTGTCTGGGGGCCTATGGCTGGGAGTGACCGGCTGGCTCCTGAAAAGCTACGATAGGCAGGATAGTTCCCAGACCCATGGTGGCACCAGTGCCAAGTTGGGCTGGTTAGATAGTACCAAGTGGCTCCTGCAATCTGCCATCCAGAAGCGGGGCAGCTGAGTTTTGTTTTCCAGGGAAAAGCGCCGTTGTTTGTGTTTGGGGGCCCGTGGCTTGGAGTGGCCGGCTGGCTCCTTAGAATCCACGATACGCAGGATGGTTCCCAGACCCAAGGTGGCACCAGTGCCAAGTCGGGCTGGTTTGATAGTACCAAGTGGCTCCTGCAATCTGCCATCCAGAAGCAGGGCAGCTAAGTTTTTTTTGCCAGAAAAAAGGGCCGTGGTTTTTGTTGGGGGCCTGTGGCTGGGAGAAGCCGGCTGGCTCCTTAAAATCCACGATAGGCAGGATGGTTCCCAGAGCCAAGGTGGCACCAGTGCCAAGTCGGGCTGGTTTGATAATACCAAGTGGCTCCTGCAATCTGCCATCCAGAAGCGGGGCAACTGAGTTTTGTTTGCCAGGGAAACGGGCCGTTGTTTTTGATTGGGTTCTGTGGCCGAGAGTGGTCAGCTGGCTCCTGACAATCCACAATACGCAGGATGGTTCCCAGAGCCAAGGTGGCATCAGTGCCAAGTCGGGCTGGTTTGATAGTACCAAGTGGCTCTTGCAATCTGCCATCCAGAAGCGGGGCAGCTGAATTTTGTTTGCCCGAGAAAAGGGCTGTGGTTTGTGTTTGGGGGTGTGTGGCTAGGAGTGGCCGGATGGCTCCTTAAAATCCACGATATGCAGGATGGCTCCCAGACCCAAGCTGGCACCAGTGCCAAGTCGGGCTGGTTTGATAGCACCAAGTGGCTCCTGCAATCTGCCATGATCACGTGAAGAAATACTTTCTGGTTTCAGCCATATGCTCTTTCTTCTCTCCCTCAACTTCTCCATCACCTCTCATCTGTTTCACATGCGCTATCTTCAAGGTCCACAGGCTACTTTTCACAGAATCTTCTGGCCTGATGCAGTAAGAATGATGAATAGAACAGAGCTGGGATCTATTTTCCAGTTTGGATAAAATGAATTCTGCACACAAATCCAAGGAGTAGGTGCTGCCCCGATGCCCAGAAAAACTTTCACTCCTGCTAGTGTTCTACGTCAACCGCAACTTATTCTGAAAGAAAAGCTTTTTCTCTGAGAGCATCTGAGAGGTTTGCATGAAGCACTGATATCTGACATATGCAATTTTGAATAGGAGAGGAAAAAGAAAATGGCAAGGAGTTTTTAATTTTAGTGGTTTCAATTTTAATTTCCGTGCACTTTTTCAAAACTTGTCAGCTCAAATGCCCATCAACATCTTTTAGTCATCTGTAAGTCAGTATTCATATAAAATGTGCTTCAAATCCAAAGAATTTCAAATTTGCACTCCAAGTTTCTATGCCTAGATTTATGATTTCCTACACATATTAGATGAAAGGAAGGCCTTTTTTACTGTGGGAGTGCTGGAACACTGGAACAGGTTGCCCAGAGAAGTTGTGGGTGTCCCATCCCTGAAAGTATTCAAGGTCACCTTGGACGGGGCTTGGAGCAGCAACAAAGGAGAAGCTTGATGGTAGAGAAACAAAGTTGGACTGTAGAAGAAACTCGGATTGAAGTATAGGAGCAAGTTTTCTCTCAGCTCTTGGGGTAAATTCAAAGTTGTACAAAATGACATTTATCTGTGCTATTCACTACTGTAACAGAAAGTTTCATGAAAACTGTACAGAAGATAGTAAATTTTAAAAGAGATAAGAATTACAGCATAAAATCCATGGGATGGGTTACAACATGAGACACTCTCTAAGAGAAAATCTCTGTGTTTCAGCACTTCATCGGGGTAAGATTTCATGAAGTGCCAAAGAAGGCGGCAAAATATCATTCGGGACATTATTTACTGGAATTCAGCCTGGCCATTAGTAGGAACTGGCTTTGAACACATCATGTAGATATACCACACACACTTTCCCTTCACTGAAAAATTACTGTTTACAACGAATAAGCAATTGACGATCAAAATTGATTGAAAGCATCTTAAACATGTCAAGTATTTCATTGTAGATGATCTGTGATCCAAATGCTTCTTCCACCTTCGAGAGGGACAGAAGAATTCTTCCATATCATGATGGTTTAAAATTGCATCAACCAATGTTTTCTGCTGAAAAGATATCATCTATTTTTTTCTATTTTTGGAAGAAAATATTCCTAGACATACAACAGGTGAGAACTAAGTAATTTTAAAGAAACAAATGAAATGAAAATATTCTGTAATTAGAATGAAATGAAAAGCTGTGTTTTAAATAGGAGCTAAATATTAAACAGAATTTTTGTACCAGGCATTTGAATTACTGCACCAGCTCTTTTGCCCATCAAGAGAGGCATTTAGCATTTCAGTCTTTTCCAAGGTGTTCATGATCTGCTATGCTGATCTCTGTGTGTGCCTAGGTGTGTGTGGAAGGGGGGGCATGTGAAGGGGAGTGTGTATGTTTGCTTTACAATTGTTGTGGCAGATTCATGCCTCAGCTCCACATTTTGTTTTAAAAAGGTCACACCGAGTGGATATGAAGTTTACTATCAACAAGAGATCAATTCCCAAATCATCCATTTGACTCTCCCTTATAAATCATGTGCTTTGTTGCATATTTTATCAAATATACTTTCAAGCCAGATGGAGGAAGGAGGATGTGGGAATCCCTCCACCATCTTGCAACTTTTATGCAAGTAGGTTTTCAAGAAAATCATCATTTCTCTTTTAAATATGTCTGGAACAGGCATGATGGTAGTGTCAACCTGTTGGAGTTTTTGTTGCTGGAAGAAGTTGTACAAAAGGATTGGTTTTTACATTGACCAGTGACTGAATCAAGCGCAGGAATACATTGGAAATTCAGCTGGGGGTTCCTTTTCCCAGCAGACTACTTCTAGAACGAGCTTGTACACTGAAGCTGACTCTTTTGCTCTCTTTTTGTTTCTTTCCTATTTTCTTGGCTTCTTTGCCACTATCTAGACAATTTTGGAACTTTGTTCCCAACTAAAATGGTTTCAATAGTCTGATTGTGATCATACATTTTTACAAGGAATTTTTAAAATCTTTCCTTGAGTTCAGAAATTCAAGGACTTAGATCTTTTTCTTCCCTTATCAATATTGCAATGAAATTGATAAATAAAGACCAACTCTTTATTTTTGTTTTTAACCCCACGTAGATAATTCCCATCCATTAATCCATTTTGTGGACCAATAGTTGCCATTCTGATGGAAGTTGTCACTTCTTAACAATAGGCATTCTGTGACTATGTTGACAGCACTTTGGGTGAAGATCCTAACTGGTCTTAGATACACATAGGGAGAAATTTGCTCAGCCAGCGTCAGTCTTAAGCATGCGTATCAGAAGATCTTTCTAGAGTTGAGAATTTTCCCATGAAAGGGATTCAGTTAGGGAAGAGACACTTGTGCCAGAGTTTTACATTCTTCTTGAACACTGCTTAAGGAACTTAGATGCCATGTCCATTTGGATCTCTGTCTGCACAGAACTTTGTCATGCCAGTGCTTGAAATGCATCTTGAAGAGAATTCACTAGCACAGAATGAAAGAGAGTGGAAGGGGTTGGTGGGGCTAACCAGGCCCAACCCCCCTGCCTAAACCAGGATACCTAGAGCCTCTTGCCCAGGATTCTATCTGGGTGTACTTTTAATGTCTTCAAAGATCCAGGCTCCACAATCTTTCTGGGCAGTCTGTGCCGTGGTTCAGTCACCCTCACAGTAAAGAAACATTTACTGATGTTCAAAGGCAATCTCCTGTATTTCAGTGTGTGCCCACTGCCTCTTGTCTTTTCCCTCAGCATCACTGAAAAGACACTGATTCCCTCCCCTTTGCACTATTGCTTCCATATGTATGTGTGCTGCCAAGTAGAGATATGTCAAAAACCTCCCTGAAGCCCAGGCAGATAATATTCCCTTCATCTACCAGTCAAGTTGATTCATCAGAGGAGTTTAAAGTGATGTTCAGCATGAAATTCCCCTGAAAAATCATGCTAACTACATTATTTGGTCGTCTTTCATGTGCCTGACAAGGTGTTCCAGGAAGAGCTGCGTCATCAACTTCCTGGGGATAAAAAAGAGGCTGGCTAGTTTGTACTATCGCGAGTCCTCTTAATAGACTTTTTTGAATATGGCTGTCATTTGCTTACATTCACTCTTAAGCCTCTCTTTTTGTCTACATCTTAGCAAAAAGCTTTTCCACTACATCTGGCAAGGAGAAAATGTGCCAGCACAGAAAACATCTCCCATCGTGTTCTAGAAGTTGCAGAGATGTCCGCCAATGTTTGGCAGGAAGAAAAGAAAAGTTGTCCAAAACAGCTTCCAATTGAATATTCATGTGATTGGAAAGGTCAGGAGAGTGCAAAAGTACTGTTTTGTATCAGTTGGCAAGGTGCGCACACAATCCCAGTGTTGTACAGCTTGCTTCTTCACCTTCCCGAAGCTGCCGCTCTCTCCGGCCCCCGGAGCCGAAGATGCGGCTTCTTCGCGCAAAGACGATTGTGCTGCTCTCAGTGCTCTCCTTAGCGCGGCTTCTGCTGAAAGACGCCCGGGAGCGGCTCTTAGCTCCGGACAGCATCCTACCTTCGTCTTTAGCACCTCTTCTCATCTACATCTAAGCAAAAAGCTTTTCCACTATGTCTGGCTAGGAAAAACTGTGCCAGCACAGAAAACATCTCCCATCGTGTTCTAGAAGTTGCAGAGATGTCTGCCAAGTGTTTGGCAGGAAGAAAAGAAAAGTTGTCCAAAACAGCTTCTAATCGAATGTTCATGTGATTGGAAAAGTCAGGAGTGTGCAAAAGTACTGTTTTGTATCAGTTGGCAAGTTGCGCACACAATCCCAGTGTTGTACGGCTTGCTTCTTCACCTTCCCGAAGCTGCCGCTCTCTCCGGCTCCCGGAGCCGAAGAAGCGGCTTCTTCGCGCAAAGACGATTGTGCCGCTCACAGTGCTCTCCTTAGCGCGGCTTCTGCCGAAAGACGCCCGGGAGCGGCTCCTAGCTCCGGACAGCATCCTACCTTCATCTTTAGCGCCTCTTCTCATCTACATCTCGGCAAAAAGCTTTTCCACTATGTCTGGCTAGGAAAAACTGTGCCAGCACAGAAAACATCTCCCATCGTGTTCTAGACGTTGCACGGATGTCTGCCAAGTGTTTGGCAGGAAGAAAAGAAAAGTTGTCCAAAACAGCTTCCAATCGAATGTTCATGTGATTGGAAAAGTCAGGAGAGTGCAAAAGTACTGTTTTCTAATAGTTGGCAAGGTGCGCACACAATCCCAGTGTTGTACAGCTTGCTTCTTTACCTTTTCCAAGTTGCCGCTCTCTCCGGCTCCCGGAGTCGAAGAAGCGGCTTCTTCGCGCAAAGACGATTGTGCCGCTCACAGTGCTCTCCTTAGCGAGGCTTCTGCCGAAAGACGCCCGGGAGCGGCTCTTAGCTCCGGACAGCATCCTACCTTTGTCTTTAGCGCCTCTTCTCATCTACATCTCGGCAAAAAGCTTTTCCACTATGTCTGGCTAGGAAAAACTGTGCCAGCACAGAAAACATCTCCCATCGTGTTCTAGAAGTTGCAGAGATGTCTGCCAAGTGTTTGGCAGGAAGAAAAGAAAAGTTGTCCAAAACAGCTTCCAATCGAATGTTCATGTGACTTGAAAAGTCAGGAGAGTGCCAAAGTACTGTTTTGTATCTGTTGGCAAGGTGCGCACACAATCCCAGTGTTGTACAGCTTGCTTCTTCACCTTCCCGAAGCTGCCGCTCTCTCCGGCTCCCAGAGCCGAAGATGCGGCTTCTTCGCGCAAAGACGATTGTGCCGCTCACAGTGCTCTCCTTAGCACGGCTTCTGCCGAAAGACGCTCGTGAGCAGCTCTTAGCTCCGGTCAGCATCCTACCTTCGTCTTTAGCGCCTCTTCTCATCTACATCTCGGCAAAAAGCTTTTCCACTATGTCTGGCTAGGAAAAACTGTGCCAGCACAGAAAATATCTCCCATCGTGTTCTAGACGTTGCACGGATGTCTGCCAAGTGTTTGGCAGGAAAAAAAGAAAAGTTGTCAAAAACAGCTTCCAATCGAATGTTCATGTGATTGGAAAAGTCAGGAGAGTGCAAAGGTACTGTTTTCTAATAGTTGGCAAGGTGCGCACACAATCCCAGGGTTGTACAGCTTGCTTCTTCACCTTTCCGAAGCTGCCGCTCTCTCCGGCTCCCAGAGCCGAAGAAGCGGCTTCTTCGCGCAAAGACGATTGTGCCGCTCACAGTGCTCTCCTTAGCGCGGCTTCTGCTGAAAGACGCCCGGGAGCGGCTCTTAGCTCCGGACAGCATCCTACCTTCGTCTTTAGCGCCTCTTCTCATCTACAACTCAGCAAAAAGCTTTCCACTATGTCTGGCTAGGAAAAACTGTGCCAGCACAGAAAACATCTCCCATCGTGTTCTAGAAGTTGCAGAGATGTCTGCCAAGTCTTTGGCAGGAAGAAAAGCAAAGTTGTCCAAAACAGCTTTCAATCGAATGTTCATGTGACTGGAAAAGTCAGGAGAGTGCAAAAGTACTGTTTTCTAATAGTTGGCAAGGTGCGCACACAATCCCAGTGTTGTACAGCTTGCTTCTTTACATTTTCCAAGTTGCCGCTCTCTCCGGCTCCCGGAGCCAAAGAAGCGGCTTCTTCCCGCAAAAACGATTGTGCCGCTCACAGTGCTCTCCTTAGCGCGGCTTCTGCCGAAAGACGCCCGGGAGCGGCTCTTAGCTCCGGACAGCATCCTACCTTCGTCTTTAGCGCCTCTTCTCATCTACATCTCGGCAAAAAGCTTTTCCACTATGTCTGGCTAGGAAAAACTGTGCCAGCACAGAAAACACATCCCATCGTGTTCTAGAAGTTGCACAGATGTCTGCCAAGTGTTTGGCAGGAAGAAAAGAAAAGTTGTCCAAAACAGCTTCCAATCGAATGTTCATGTGATTGGAAAAGTCAGGAGAGTGCAAAAGTACTGTTTTGTATCAGTTGGCAAGGTGCGCACACAATCCCAGTGTTGTACAGCTTGCTTCTTCACCTTTCCGAAGCTGCCGCTCTCCCTGGCTCCCGGAGCCGAAGAAGCGGCTTCTTTGCGCAAAGACGATTGTGCCGCTGTCAGTGCTCTCCTTAGCGCGGCATCTGCCAAAAGACGCCCGGGAGCGGCTCTTAGCTCCGGACAGCATCCTACCTTCGTCTTTAGCGCCTCTTCTCATCTACATCTCAGCAAAAAGCTTTTCTACTATGTCTGGCTAGGAAAAACTGTGCCAGCACAGAAAACATCTCCCATCGTGTTCTAGACGTTGCACGGATGTCTTCCCAGCGTTTGACAGGAAGAAAAGAAAAGTTGTCCAAAACAGCTTCCAATCGAATGTTCATGTGACTGGAAAAGTCAGGAGAGTGCCAAAGTACTGTTTTATATCAGTTGGCAAGGTGCGCACACAATCCCAGTGTTGTACAGCTTGCTTCTTCACCTTCCCGAAGCTGCCGCTCTCTCCGGCTCCCGAAACCGAAGATGCGGCTTGTTCGCGCAAAGACGATTGTGCCGCTCACAGTGCTCTCCTTAGCGTGGCTTCTGCCGAAAGACGCCCGGGAGCGGCTCTTAGCTCCGGACAGCATCCTACCTTCGTCTTTAGCGCCTCTTCTCACCTACATCTCAGCAAAAAGCTTTTCCACTATGTCTGGCTAGGAAAAACTGTGCCAGCACAGAAAACATCTCCCATCCTATTCTAGAAGTTGCAGAGATGTCTGCCAAGTGTTTGGCAGGAAGAAAAGAAAAGTTGTCCAAAACAGGTTCCAGTCGAATGTTCATGTGATTGGAAAAGTCAAGAGAGTGCAAAGGTACTGTTTTCTAATAGTTGGCAAGGCGCGCACACAATCCCAGTGTTGTACAGCTTGCTTCTTTACCTTTTCCAAGTTGCCGGTCTCTCCGGCTCCCAGAGCCGAAGAAGCGGCTTCTTCGCGCAAAGACGATTGTGCCGCTCACAGTGCTCTCCTTAGCGCGGCTTCTGCCGAAAGACGCCCGGGAGCGGCTCTTAGCTCCGGACAGCATCCTACCTTCGTCTTTAGCGCCTCTTCTCATCTACATCTCAGCAAAATGCTTTTCCACTATGTCTGGCTAGGAAAAACTGTGCCAGCACAGAAAACATCTCCCATCGTGTTCTAGACGTTGCACGGAGGTCTGCCAAGTGTTTGGCAGGAAGAAAAGAAAAGTTGTCCAAAACAGCTTCTAATCGAATGTTCATGTGATTGGAAAAGCCAGGAGTGTGCAAAAGTACTGTTTTGTATCAGTTGGCAAGTTGCGCATACAATCCCAGTGTTGTACGGCTTGCTTCTTTACCTTCCCGAAGCTGCCGCTCTCTCCGGCTCCCGGAGCCGAAGATGCGGCTTCTTCGCGCAAAGACGATTGTGCCGCTCACAGTGCTCTCCTTAGCGCGGCTTCTGCCCAAAGACGCCCGGGAGCGGCTCCTAGCTCCGGACAGCATCCTACCTTCGTCTTTAGCGCCTCTTCTCATCTACATCTCGGCCATAAGCTTTTCCACTATGTCTGGCTAGGAAAAACTGTGCCAGCACAGAAAACATCTCCCATCGTGTTCTAGAAGTTGCACAGATGTCTGCCAAGTGTTTGGCAGGAAGAAAAGCAAAGTTGTCAAAAACAGCTTCCAATCGAATGTTCATGTGATTGGAAAAGTCAGGAGAGTGCAAAGGTACTGTTTTCTAATAGTTGGCAAGGCGCGCACACAATCCCAGTGTTGTACAGCTTGCTTCTTCACCTTTCCGAAGCTGCCGCTCTCTCCGGCTCCCGGAGCCGAAGAAGCGGCTTCTTCGCGCAAAGACGATTGTGCCGCTCACAGTGCTCTCCTTAGCGCGGCTTCTGCCGAAAGACGCCCGGGAGCGGCTCTTAGCTCCGGACAGCATCCTACCTTCATCTTTAGCGCCTCTTCTCATCTACATCGCGGCAAAATGCTTTTCCACTATGTCTGGCTAGGAAAAACTGTGCCAGCACAGAAAACATCTCCCATCCTGTTCTAGAAGTTGCAGAGATGTCTGCCAAGTGTTTGGCAGGAAGAAAAGCAAAGTTGTCCAAAACAGCTTCCAGTCGAATGTTCATGTGATTGGAAAAGTCAAGAGAGTGCAAAGGTACTGTTTTCTAATAGTTGGCAAGGCGCGCACACAATCCCAGTGTTGTACAGCTTGCTTCTTTACCTTTTCCAAGTTGCCGGTCTCTCCGGCTCCCAGAGCCGAAGAAGCGGCTTCTTCGCGCAAAGACGATTGTGCCGCTCACAGTGCTCTCCTTAGCGCGGCTTCTGCCGAAAGACGCCCGGGAGCGGCTCTTAGCTCCGGACAGCATCCTACCTTCGTCTTTAGCACCTCTTCTCATCTACATCTCAGCAAAAAGCTTTTCCACTATGTCTGGCTAGGAAAAACTGTGCCAGCACAGAAAACATCTCCCATCGTGTTCTAGAAGTTGCAGAGATGTCTGCCAAGTGTTTGGCAGGAAGAAAAGAAAAGTTGTCCAAAACAGCTTCTAATCGAATGTTCATGTGACTGGAAAAGTCAGGAGAGTGCAAAAGTACTGTTTTCTAATAGTTGGCAAGGTGCGCACACAATCCCAGTGTTGTACAGCTTGCTTCTTCACCTTCCCGAAGCTGCCGCTCTCTCCGGCTCCCGGAGCCGAAGATGCGGCTTCTTCGCGCAAAGACGATTGTGCCGCTCACAGTGCTCTCCTTAGCGCGGCTTCTGCCGAAAGACGCTCGTGAGCGGCTCTTAGCTCCGGTCAGCATCCTACCTTCGTCTTTAGCGCCTCTTCTCATCTACATCTCGGCAAAAAGCTTTTCCACTATGTCTGGCTCGGAAAAACTGTGCCAGCACAGAAAACATCTCCCATCGTGTTCTAGAAGTTGCAGAGATGTCTGCCAAGTGTTTGGCAGGAAGAAAAGCAAAGTTTCCCAAAACAGCTTTCAATCGAATGTTCATGTGACTGGAAAAGTCAGGAGAGTGCAAAAGTACTGTTTTCTAATAGTTGGCAAGGTGCGCACACAATCCCAGTGTTGTACAGCTTGCTTCTTTACCTTTTCCAAGTTGCCGCTCTCTCCGGCTCCCGGAGCCGAAGAAGCGGCTTCTTCCCGCAAAGACGATTGTGCCGCTCACAGTGCTCTCCTTAGCGCGGCTTCTGCCGAAAGACGCCCGGGAGCGGCTCTTAGCTCCGGACAGCATCCTACCTTCGTCTTTAGCGCCTCTTCTCATCTACATCTCAGCAAAAAGCTTTTCCACTATGTCTGGCTAGGAAAAACTGTGCCAGCACAGAAAACATCTCCCATCGTGTTCTAGAAGTTGCAGAGATGTCTGCCAAGTGTTTGGCAGGAAGAAAAGCAAAGGAATCCAAAACAGCTTCCAATCGAATGTTCACGTGATTGGAAAAGTCAGGAGAGTGCAAAGGTACTGTTTTCTAATAGTTGGCAAGGCGCGCACACAATCCCAGTGTTGTACAGCTTGCTTCTTCACCTTTCCGAAGCTGCCGCTCTCTCCGGCTCCTGGAGCCGAAGAAGCGGCTTCTTCGCGCAAAGACGATTGTGCCGCTCACAGTGCTCTCCTTAGCGCGGCTTCTGCCGAAAGACGCCCGGGAGCGGCTCTTAGCTCCGGACAGCATCCTACCTTCGTCTTTAGCGCCTCTTCTCATCTACATCTCGGCAAAAAGCTTTTCCACTATGTCTGGCTAGGAAAAACTGTGCCAGCACAGAAAACATCTCTCATCATGTTCTAGAAGTTGCAGAGATGTCTGCCATGTGTTTGGCAGGAAGAAAAGCAAAGTTGTCCAAAACTGCTTCCAATCGAATGTTCATGTGATTGGAAAAGTCATGAGAGCGCCAAAGTACTGTTTTCTATCAGTTGGCAAGGTGCGCACACAATCTCAGTGTTGTACAGCTTGCTTCTTCACCTTTCCGAAGCTGCCGCTCTCCCCGGCTCCCGGAGCCGAAGAAGTGGCTTCTTTGCGCAAAGACGATTGTGCCGCTCTCAGTGCTCTCCTTAGCGCGGCTTCTGTCGAAAGACGCCCGGGAGCGGCTCTTAGCTCCGGACAGCATCCTACCTTCGTCTTTAGCACCTCTTCTCATCTAGATCTCAGCAAAAAGCTTTTCCACTATGTCTGGCTCGGAAAAACTGTGCCAGCACAGAAAACATCTCCCATCGTGTTCTAGACGTTGCACGGATGTCTGCCAAGTGTTTGGCAGGAAGAAAAGTTGTCCAAAACAGCTTCCAATCGAATGTTTATGTGACTGGAAAAGTCAGGAGAGTGCAAAAGTACTGTTTTCTATCAGTTGGCAAGGTGCGCACACAATCCCAGTGTTGTACAGCTTGCTTCTTTACCTTTTCCAAGTTGCCGCTCTCTCCGGCTCCCGGAGCCGAAGAAGCGGCTTCTTCGCGCAAAGACGATTGTGCCGCTCACAGTGCTCTCCTTAGCGTGGCTTCTGCCGAAAGACGCCCGGGAGCGGCTCTTAGCTCCGGACAGCATCCTACCTTCGTCTTTAGCGCCTCTTCTCATCTACATCTCGGCAAAAAGCTTTTCCACTATGTCTGGCTAGGAAAAACTGTGCCAGCACAGAAAACATCTCCCATCCTGTTCTAGAAGTTGCAGAGATGTCTGCCAAGTGTTTGGCAGGAAGAAAAGCAAAGTTGTCCAAAACAGCTTCCAGTCGAATATTCATGTGATTGGAAAAGTCAAGAGAGTGCAAAGGTACTGTTTTCTAATAGTTGGCAAGGCGCGCACACAATCCCAGTGTTGTACAGCTTGCTTCTTTACCTTTTCCAAGTTGCCGGTCCCTCCGGCTCCCAGAGCCGAAGAAGCGGCTTCTTCGCGCAAAGACGATTGTGCCGCTCACAGTGCTCTCCTTAGCGCGGCTTCTGCCAAAAGACGCCCGGGAGCGGCTCTTAGCTCCGGACAGCATCCTACCTTCGTCTTTAGCGCCTCTTCTCATCTACATCTCAGCAAAATGCTTTTCCACTATGTCTGGCTAGGAAAAACTGTGCCAGCACAGAAAACATCTCCCATCGTGTTCTAGAAGTTGCAGAGATGTCTGCCAAGTGTTTGGCAGGAAGAAAAGAAAAGTTGTCCAAAACAGCTTCTAATCGAATGTTCATGTGACTGGAAAAGTCAGGAGAGTGCAAAGGTACTGTTTTCTAATAGTTGGCAAGTTGCGCACACAATCCCAGTGTTGTACAGCTTGCTTCTTCACCTTCCCGAAGCTTCCACTCTCTCCGGCTCCCGGAGCCGAAGATGCGGCTTCTTCGCGCAAAGACGATTGTGCCGCTCACAGTGCTCTCCTTAGCGCGGCTTCTGCTGAAAGACGCCCGGGAGCGGCTCTTAGCTCCGGACAGCATCCTACCTTCGTCTTTAGCGCCTCTTCTCATTTACATCTCCGCAAAAAGCTTTCCACAATGTCTGGCTAGGAAAAACTGTGCCAGCACAGAAAACATCTCCCATCGTGTTCTAGAAGTTGCAGAGATGTCTGCCAAGTGTTTGGCAGGAAGAAAAGCAAAGTTGTCCAAAACAGCTTTCAATCGAATGTTCATGTGACTGGAAAAGTCAGGAGAGTGCAAAAGTACTGTTTTCTAATAGTTGGCAAGGTGCGCACACAATCCCAGTGTTGTACAGCTTGCTTCTTTACCTTTTCCAAGTTGCCGCTCTCTCCGGCTCCCGGAGCCGAAGAAGCGCCTTCTTCCCGCAAAGACGATTGTGCCGCTCACAGTGCTCTCCTTAGCGCGGCTTCTGCCGAAAGACGCCCGGGAGCGGCTCTTAGCTCCGGACAGCATCCTACCTTCGTCTTTAGCGCCTCTTCTCATCTACATCTCGGCAAAAAGCTTTTCCACTATGTCTGGCTAGGAAAAACTGTGCCAGCACAGAAAACATCTCCCATCGTGTTCTAGAAGTTGCACAGATGTCTGCCAAGTGTTTGGCAGGAAGAAAAGCAAAGGAATCCAAAACAGCTTCCAATCGAATGTTCATGTGATTGGAAAAGTCAGGAGAGTGCAAAGGTACTGTTTTCTAATAGTTGGCAAGGCGCGCACACAATCCCAGTGTTGTACAGCTTGCTTCTTCACCTTTCCGAAGCTGCCGCTCTCTCCGGCTCCTGGAGCCGAAGAAGCGGCTTCTTCGCGCAAAGACGATTGTGCCGCTCACAGTGCTCTCCTTAGCGCAGCTTCTGCCGAAAGACGCCCGGGAGCGGCTCTTAGCTCCGGACTGCATCCTACCTTCGTCTTTAGCGCCTCTTCTCATCTACATCTCGGCAAAAAGCTTTTCCACTATGTCTGGCTAGGAAAAACTGTGCCAGCACAGAAAACATCTCTCATCATGTTCTAGACGTTGCAGAGATGTCTGCCATGTGTTTGGCAGGAAGAAAAGAAAAGTTGTCCAAAACTGCTTCCAATCGAATGTTCATGTGATTGGAAAAGTCATGAGAGCGCCAAAGTACTGTTTTCTATCAGTTGGCAAGGTGCGCACACAATCTCAGTGTTGTACAGCTTGCTTCTTCACCTTTCCGAAGCTGCCGCTCTCCCCGGCTCCCGGAGCCGAAGAAGCGGCTTCTTTGCGCAAAGACGATTGTGCCGCTCTCAGTGCTCTCCTTAGCGCGGCTTCTGCCGAAAGACGCCCGGGAGCGGCTCTTAGCTCCGGACAGCATCCTACCTTCGTATTTAGCACCTCTTCTCATCTAGATCTCAGCAAAAAGCTTTTCCACTATGTCTGGCTCGGAAAAACTGTGCCAGCACAGAAAACATCTCCCATCGTGTTCTAGACGTTGCACGGATGTCTGCCAAGTGTTTGGCAGGAAGAAAAGTTGTCCAAAACAGCTTCCAATCGAATGTTCATGTGACTGGAAAAGTCAGGAGAGTGCAAAAGTACTGTTTTCTATCAGTTGGCAAGGTGCGCACACAATCCCAGTGTTGTACAGCTTGCTTCTTTACCTTTTCCAAGTTGCCGCTCTCTCCGGCTCCCGGAGCCAAAGAAGCGGCTTCTTCGCGCAAAGACGATTGTGCCGCTCACAGTGCTCTCCTTAGCGTGGCTTCTGCCGAAAGACGCCCGGGAGCGGCTCTTAGCTCCGGACAGCATCCTACCTTCGTCTTTAGCGCCTCTTCTCATCTACATCTCGGCAAAAAGCTTTTCCACTATGTCTGGCTAGGAAAAACTGTGCCAGCACAGAAAACATCTCCCATCCTGTTCTAGAAGTTGCAGAGATGTCTGCCAAGTGTTTGGCAGGAAGAAAAGCAAAGTTGTCCAAAACAGCTTCCAGTCGAATGTTCATGTGATTGGAAAAGTCAAGAGAGTGCAAAGGTACTGTTTTCTAATAGTTGGCAAGGCGCGCACACAATCCCAGTGTTGTACAGCTTGCTTCTTTACCTTTTCCAAGTTGCCGCTCTCTCCGGCTCCCAGAGCCGAAGAAGCGGCTTCTTCGCGCAAAGACGATTGTGCCGCTCACAGTGCTCTCCTTAGCGCGGCTTCTGCCGAAAGACGCCCGGGAGCGGCTCTTAGCTCCGGACAGCATCCTACCTTCGTCTTTAGCGCCTCTTCTCATCTACATCTCAGCAAAATGCTTTTCCACTATGTCTGGCTAGGAAAAACTGTGCCAGCACAGAAAACATCTCCCATCGTGTTCTAGACGTTGCACGGATGTCTGCAAAGTGTTTAGCAGGAAGAAAAGAAAAGTTGTCCAAAACAGCTTCCAATCGAATGTTCATGTGATTGGAAAAGTCAGGAGAGTGCAAAAGTACTGTTTTGTATCAGTTGGCAAGGTGCGCACACAATCCCAGTGTTGTACAGCTTGCTTCTTCACCTTTCCGAAGCTGCCGCTCTCTCCGGCCCCCGGAGCCGAAGAAGCGGCTTCTTCGCGCAAAGACGATTGTGCCGCTCACAGTGCTCTCCTTAGCGCGGCTTCTGCCGAAAGACGCCCGGGAGCGGCTCTTAGCTCCGGACAGCATCCTACCTTCGTCTTTAGCGCCTCTTCTCATTTACATCTCAGCAAAAAGCTTTCCACAATGTCTGGCTAGGAAAAACTGTGCCAGCACAGAAAACATCTCCCATCGTGTTCTAGAAGTTGCAGAGATGTCTGCCAAGTGCTTGGCAGGAAGAAAAGAAAAGTTGTCCAAAACAGCTTTCAATCGAATGTTCATGTGACTGGAAAAGTCAGGAGAGTGCAAAAGTACTGTTTTCTAATAGTTGGCAAGGTGCGCACACAATCCCAGTGTTGTACAGCTTGCTTCTTTACCTTTTCCAAGTTGCCGCTCTCTCCGGCTCCCGGAGCCGAAGAAGCGGCTTCTTCCCGCAAAGACGATTGTGCCGCTCACAGTGCTCTCCTTAGCGCGGCTTCTGCCGAAAGACGCCCGGGAGCGGCTCTTAGCTCCGGACAGCATCCTACCTTCGTCTTTAGCGCCTCTTCTCATCTACATCTCGGCAAAAAGCTTTTCCACTATGTCTGGCTAGGAAAAACTGTGCCAGCACACAAAACATCTCCCATCGTGTTCTAGACGTTGCACGGATGTCTGCCAAGTGTTTGGCAGGAAGAAAAGAAAAGTTGTCCAAAACAGCTTCCAATCGAATGTTCATGTGACTGGAAAAGTCAGGAGAGTGCAAAAGTACTGTTTTGTATCAGTTGGCAAGGTGCGCACACAATCCCAGTGTTGTACAGCTTGCTTCTTCACCTTCCTGAAGCTGCCGCTCTCCCCGGCTCCCGGAGCCGAAGAAGCGGCTTCTTTGCGCAAAGACGATTGTGCCGCTCACAGTGCTCTCCTTAGCGCGGCTTCTGCTGAAAGACGCCCGGGAGCGGCTCTTAGCTCCGGACAGCATCCTACCTTCGTCTTTAGCGCCTCTTCTCATCTACATTTTGGCAAAAAGCTTTTCCACTATGTCTGGCTCGGAAAAACTGTGCCAGCACAGAAAACATCTCCCATCGTGTTCTAGACGTTGCACGGATGTCTGCCAAGTGTTTGGCAGGAAGAAAAGAAAAGTTGTCCAAAACAGCTTCCAATCGAATGTTCATGTGACTGGAAAAGTCAGGAGAGTGCAAAAGTACTGTTTTCTAATAGTTGGCAAGGTGCGCACACAATCCCAGTGTTGTACAGCTTGCTTCTTTACCTTTTCCAAGTTGCCGCTCTCTCCGGCTCCCGGAGCCGAAGAAGCGGCTTCTTCGCGCAAAGACGATTGTGCCGCTCACAGTGCTCTCCTTAGCGCGGCTTCTGCCGAAAGACGCCCGGGAGCGGCTCTTAGCTCCGGACAGCATCCTACCTTCGTCTTTAGCGCCTCTTCTCATCTACATTTTGGCAAAAAGCTTTTCCACTATGTCTGGCTAGGAAAAACTGTGCCAGCACAGAAAACATCTCCCATCGTGTTCTAGAAGTTGCAGAGATGTCTGCCAAGTGTTTGGCAGGAAGAAAAGAAAAGTTGTCCAAAACAGCTTCCAATCGAATGTTCATGTGATTGGAAAAGTCAGGAGAGTGCAAAGGTACTGTTTTCTAATAGCTGGCAAGGCGCGCACACAATCCCAGTGTTGTACAGCTTGCTTCTTTACCTTTTCCAAGTTGCCGCTGTCTCCGGCTCCCGGAGCCGAAGAAGCGGCTTCTTCGCGCAAAGACGATTGTGCCGCTCTCAGTGCTCTCCTTAGCGTGGCTTCTGCCGAAAGACGCCCGGGAGCGGCTCTTAGCTCCGGACAGCATCCTACCTTCGTCTTTAGCGCCTCTTCTCATCTACATCTCGGCAAAAAGCTTTTCCACTATGTCTGGCTAGGAAAAACTGTGCCAGCACAGAAAACATCTCCCATCGTGTTCTAGAAGTTGCAGAGATGTCTGCCAAGTGTTTGGCAGGAAGAAAAGTTGTCCAAAACCGCTTTCAATCGAATGTTCATGTGACTGGAAAAGTCAGGAGAGTGCAAAAGTACTGTTTTCTAATAGTTGGCAAGGTGCGCACACAATCCCAGTGTTGTACAGCTTGCTTCTTTACCTTGTCCAAGTTGCCGCTCTCTCCGGCTCCCGGAGCCGAAGAAGCGGCTTCTTCCCGCAAAAACGATTGTGCCGCTCACAGTGCTCTCCTTAGCGTGGCTTCTGCCGAAAGACGCCCGGGAGCGGCTCTTAGCTCCGGACAGCATCCTACCTTCGTCTTTAGCGCCTCTTCTCATCTACATCTCGGCAAAAAGCTTTTCCACTATGTCTGGCTCGGAAAAACTGTGCCAGCACAGAAAACATCTCCCATCGTGTTCTAGACGTTGCACGGATGTCTGCCAAGTGTTTGGCAGGAAGAAAAGAAAAGTTGTCCAAAACAGCTTCCAATCGAATGTTCATGTGACTGGAAAAGTCATGAGAGTGCCAAAGTACTGTTTTGTATCAGTTGGCAAGGTGCGCACACAATCCCAGTGTTGTACAGCTTGCTTCTTCACCTTTCCGAAGCTGCCGCTCTCCCCGGCTCCCGGAGCCAAAGAAGCGGCTTCTTTGCGCAAAGACGATTGTGCCGCTCACAGTGCTCTCCTTAGCGCGGCTTCTGCTGAAAGACGCCCGGGAGCGGCTCTTAGCTCCAGACAGCATCCTACCTTCGTCTTTAGCGCCTCTTCTCATCTACATCTCGGCAAAAAGCTTTTCCACTATGTCTGGCTAGGAAAAACTGTGCCAGCACAGAAAACATCTCCCATCCTGTTCTAGAAGTTGCAGAGATGTCTGCCAAGTGTTTGGCAGGAAGAAAAGCAAAGTTGTCCAAAACAGCTTCCAGTCGAATGTTCATGTGATTGGAAAAGTCAAGAGAGTGCAAAGGTACTGTTTTCTAATAGTTGGCAAGGCGCGCACACAATCCCAGTGTTGTACAGCTTGCTTCTTTACCTTTTCCAAGTTGCCGCTCTCTCCGGCTCCCAGAGCCGAAGAAGCGGCTTCTTCGCGCAAAGACGATTGTGCCGCTCACAGTGCTCTCCTTAGCGCGGCTTCTGCCGAAAGACGCCCGGGAGCGGCTCTTAGCTCCGGACAGCATCCTACCTTCGTCTTTAGCGCCTCTTCTCATCTACATCTCAGCAAAATGCTTTTCCACTATGTCTGGCTAGGAAAAACTGTGCCAGCACAGAAAACATCTCCCATCGTGTTCTAGACGTTGCACGGATGTCTGCAAAGTGTTTAGCAGGAAGAAAAGAAAAGTTGTCCAAAACAGCTTCCAATCGAATGTTCATGTGATTGGAAAAGTCAGGAGAGTGCAAAAGTACTGTTTTGTATCAGTTGGCAAGGTGCGCACACAATCCCAGTGTTGTACAGCTTGCTTCTTCACCTTTCCGAAGCTGCCGCTCTCTCCGGCCCCCGGAGCCGAAGAAGCGGCTTCTTCGCGCAAAGACGATTGTGCCGCTCTCAGTGCTCTCCTTAGCGCGGCTTCTGCCGAAAGACGCCCGGGAGCGGCTCTTAGCTCCGGACAGCATCCTACCTTCGTCTTTAGCGCCTCTTCTCATTTACATCTCCGCAAAAAGCTCTCCACAATGTCTGGCTAGGAAAAACTGTGCCAGCACAGAAAACATCTCCCATCGTGTTCTAGAAGTTGCAGAGATGTCTGCCAAGTGCTTGGCAGGAAGAAAAGAAAAGTTGTCCAAAACAGCTTTCAATCGAATGTTCATGTGACTGGAAAAGTCAGGAGAGTGCAAAAGTACTGTTTTCTAATAGTTGGCAAGGTGCGCACACAATCCCAGTGTTGTACAGCTTGCTTCTTTACCTTTTCCAAGTTGCCGCTCTCTCCGGCTCCCGGAGCCGAAGAAGCGGCTTCTTCCCGCAAAGACGATTGTGCCGCTCACAGTGCTCTCCTTAGCGCGGCTTCTGCCGAAAGACGCCCGGGAGCGGCTCTTAGCTCCGGACAGCATCCTACCTTCGTCTTTAGCGCCTCTTCTCATCTACATCTCGGCAAAAAGCTTTTCCACTATGTCTGGCTAGGAAAAACTGTGCCAGCACACAAAACATCTCCCATCGTGTTCTAGACGTTGCACGGATGTCTGCCAAGTGTTTGGCAGGAAGAAAAGAAAAGTTGTCCAAAACAGCTTCCAATCGAATGTTCATGTGACTGGAAAAGTCAGGAGAGTGCAAAAGTACTGTTTTGTATCAGTTGGCAAGGTGCGCACACAATCCCAGTGTTGTACAGCTTGCTTCTTCACCTTCCTGAAGCTGCCGCTCTCCCCGGCTCCCGGAGCCGAAGAAGCGGCTTCTTTGCGCAAAGACGATTGTGCCGCTCACAGTGCTCTCCTTAGCGCGGCTTCTGCTGAAAGACGCCCGGGAGCGGCTCTTAGCTCCGGACAGCATCCTACCTTCGTCTTTAGCGCCTCTTCTCATCTACATCTCAGCAAAAAGCTTTTCCACTATGTCTGGCTAGGAAAAACTGTGCCAGCACAGAAAACATCTCCCATCGTGTTCTAGACGTTGCACGAATGTCTGCCAAGTGTTTGGCAGGAAGAAAAGAAAAGTTGTCCAAAACAGCTTCCAATCGAATGTTCATGTGACTGGAAAAGTCAGGAGAGTGCAAAAGTACTGTTTTCTAATAGTTGGCAAGGTGCGCACACAATCCCAGTGTTGTACAGCTTGCTTCTTTACCTTTTCCAAGTTGCCGCTCTCTCCGGCTCCCGGAGCCGAAGAAGCGGCTTCTTCGCGCAAAGACGATTGTGCCGCTCACAGTGCTCTCCTTAGCGCGGCTTCTGCCGAAAGACGCCCGGGAGCGGCTCTTAGCTCCGGACAGCATCCTACCTTCGTCTTTAGCGCCTCTTCTCATCTACATTTTGGCAAAAAGCTTTTCCACTATGTCTGGCTAGGAAAAACTGTGCCAGCACAGAAAACATCTCCCATCGTGTTCTAGAAGTTGCAGAGATGTCTGCCAAGTGTTTGGCAGGAAGAAAAGAAAAGTTGTCCAAAACAGCTTCCAATCGAATGTTCATGTGATTGGAAAAGTCAGGAGAGTGCAAAGGTACTGTTTTCTAATAGCTGGCAAGGCGCGCACACAATCCCAGTGTTGTACAGCTTGCTTCTTTACCTTTTCCAAGTTGCCGCTGTCTCCGGCTCCCGGAGCCGAAGAAGCGGCTTCTTCGCGCAAAGACGATTGTGCCGCTCTCAGTGCTCTCCTTAGCGTGGCTTCTGCCGAAAGACGCCCGGGAGCGGCTCTTAGCTCCGGACAGCATCCTACCTTCGTCTTTAGCGCCTCTTCTCATCTACATCTCGGCAAAAAGCTTTTCCACTATGTCTGGCTAGGAAAAACTGTGCCAGCACAGAAAACATCTCCCATCGTGTTCTAGAAGTTGCAGAGATGTCTGCCAAGTGTTTGGCAGGAAGAAAAGTTGTCCAAAACCGCTTTCAATCGAATGTTCATGTGACTGGAAAAGTCAGGAGAGTGCAAAAGTACTGTTTTCTAATAGTTGGCAAGGTGCGCACACAATCCCAGTGTTGTACAGCTTGCTTCTTTACCTTGTCCAAGTTGCCGCTCTCTCCGGCTCCCGGAGCCGAAGAAGCGGCTTCTTCCCGCAAAAACGATTGTGCCGCTCACAGTGCTCTCCTTAGCGTGGCTTCTGCCGAAAGACGCCCGGGAGCGGCTCTTAGCTCCGGACAGCATCCTACCTTCGTCTTTAGCGCCTCTTCTCATCTACATCTCGGCAAAAAGCTTTTCCACTATGTCTGGCTCGGAAAAACTGTGCCAGCACAGAAAACATCTCCCATCGTGTTCTAGACGTTGCACGGATGTCTGCCAAGTGTTTGGCAGGAAGAAAAGAAAAGTTGTCCAAAACAGCTTCCAATCGAATGTTCATGTGACTGGAAAAGTCATGAGAGTGCCAAAGTACTGTTTTGTATCAGTTGGCAAGGTGCGCACACAATCCCAGTGTTGTACAGCTTGCTTCTTCACCTTTCCGAAGCTGCCGCTCTCCCCGGCTCCCGGAGCCGAAGAAGCGGCTTCTTTGCGCAAAGACGATTGTGCCGCTCACAGTGCTCTCCTTAGCGCGGCTTCTGCTGAAAGACGCCCGGGAGCGGCTCTTAGCTCCGGACAGCATCCTACCTTCGTCTTTAGCGCCTCTTCTCATCTACATCTCAGCAAAAAGCTTTTCCACTATGTCTGGCTCGGAAAAACTGTGCCAGCACAGAAAACATCTCCCATCGTGTTCTAGACGTTGCACGGATGTCTGCCAAGTGTTTGGCAGGAAGAAAAGAAAAGTTGTCCAAAACAGCTTCCAATCGAATGTTCATGTGACTGGAAAAGTCAGGAGAGTGCAAAAGTACTGTTTTCTAATAGTTGGCAAGGTGCGCACACAATCCCAGTGTTGTACAGCTTGCTTCTTTACCTTGTCCAAGTTGCCGCTCTCTCCGGCTCCCGGAGCCGAAGAAGCGGCTTCTTCGCGCAAAGACGATTGTGCCGCTCACAGTGCTCTCCTTAGCGCGGCTTCTGCCGAAAGACGCCCGGGAGCGGCTCTTAGCTCCGGACAGCATCCTACCTTCGTCTTTAGCGCCTCTTCTCATCTACATTTTGGCAAAAAGCTTTTCCACTATGTCTGGCTAGGAAAAACTGTGCCAGCACAGAAAACATCTCCCATCGTGTTCTAGAAGTTGCAGAGATGTCTGCCAAGTGTTTGGCAGGAAGAAAAGAAAAGTTGTCCAAAACAGCTTCCAATCGAATGTTCATGTGATTGGAAAAGTCAGGAGAGTGCAAAGGTACTGTTTTCTAATAGCTGGCAAGGCGCGCACACAATCCCAGTGTTGTACAGCTTGCTTCTTTACCTTTTCCAAGTTGCCGCTGTCTCCGGCTCCCGGAGCCGAAGATGCGGCTTCTTCGCGCAAAGACGATTGTGCCGCTCTCAGTGCTCTCCTTAGCGCGGCTTCTGCCGAAAGACGCCCGGGAGCGGCTCTTAGCTCCTGACAGCATCCTACCTTCGTCTTTAGCGCCTCTTCTCATCTACATCTCGGCAAAAAGCTTTTCCACTATGTCTGGCTAGGAAAAACTGTGCCAGCACAGAAAACATCTCCCATCGTGTTCTAGAAGTTGCAGAGATGTCTGCCAAGTGTTTGGCAGGAAGAAAAGTTGTCCAAAACCGCTTTCAATCGAATGTTCATGTGACTGGAAAAGTCAGGAGAGTGCAAAAGTACTGTTTTCTAATAGTTGGCAAGGTGCGCACACAATCCCAGTGTTGTACAGCTTGCTTCTTTACCTTGTCCAAGTTGCCGCTCTCTCCGGCTCCCGGAGCCGAAGAAGCGGCTTCTTCGCGCAAAGACGATTGTGCCGCTCACAGTGCTCTCCTTAGCGCGGCTTCTGCCGAAAGACGCCCGGGAGCGGCTCTTAGCTCCGGACAGCATCCTACCTTCGTCTTTAGCGCCTCTTCTCATCTACATCTCGGCAAAAAGCTTTTCCACTATGTCTGGCTCGGAAAAACTGTGCCAGCACAGAAAACATCTCCCATCGTGTTCTAGACGTTGCACGGATGTCTGCCAAGTGTTTGGCAGGAAGAAAAGAAAAGTTGTCCAAAACAGCTTCCAATCGAATGTTCATGTGACTGGAAAAGTCAGGAGAGTGCAAAAGTACTGTTTTGTATCAGTTGGCAAGGTGCGCACACAATCCCAGTGTTGTACAGCTTGCTTCTTTACCTTTTCCAAGTTGCCGCTCTCTCCGGCTCCCGGAGCCGAAGAAGCGGCTTCTTCGCGCAAAGACGATTGTGCCGCTCACAGTGCTCTCCTTAGCGCGGCTTCTGCCGAAAGACGCCCGGGAGCGGCTCTTAGCTCCGGACAGCATCCTACCTTCGTCTTTAGCACCTCTTCTCATCTACATCTCAGCAAAAAGCTTTTCCACTATGTCTGGCTAGGAAAAACTGTGCCAGCACAGAAAACATCTCCCATCGTGTTCTAGAAGTTGCAGAGATGTCTGCCAAGTGTTTGGCAGGAAGAAAAGCAAAGTTGTCCAAAACTGCTTCCAATCGAATCTTCATGTGATTGGAAAAGTCAGGAGAGTGCAAAAGTACTGTTTTCTAATAGTTGGCAAGGTGCGCACACAATCCCAGTGTTGTACAGCTTGCTTCTTCACCTTTCCGAAGCTGCCGCTCTCTCCGGCTCCCGGAGCCGAAGAAGCGGCTTCTTTGCGCAAAGACGATTGTGCCGCTCACAGTGCTCTCCTTAGCGCGGCTTCTGCCCAAAGACGCCCGGGAGCGGCTCTTAGCTCCGGACAGCATCCTACCTTCGTCTTTAGCACCTCTTCTCATCTACATCTCTGCAAAAAGCTTTTCCACTATGTCTGGCTCGGAAAAACTGTGCCAGCACAGAAAACATCTCCCATCGTGTTCTAGAAGTTGCACAGATGTCTGCCAAGTGTTTGGCAGGAGGAAAAGCAAAGTTGTCCAAAACAGCTTCCAATCGAATGTTCATGTGATTGGAAAAGTCAGGAGAGTGCAAAGGTACTGTTTTCTAATAGTTGGCAAGGCGCGCACACAATCCCAGTGTTGTACAGCTTGCTTCTTCACCTTTCCGAAGCTGCCGCTCTCTCCGGCTCCCGGAGCCGAAGAAGCGGCTTCTTCGCGCAAAGACGATTGTGCCGCTCACAGTGCTCTCCTTAGCGCGGCTTCTGCCGAAAGACGCCCGGGAGCGGCTCTTAGCTCCGGACAGCATCCTACCTTCGTCTTTAGCACCTCTTCTCATCTACATCTCGGCAAAAAGCTTTTCCACTATGTCTGGCTAGGAAAAACTGTGCCAGCACAGAAAACATCTCCCATCGTGTTCTAGACGTTGCACGGATGTCTGCCAAGTGTTTGGCAGGATGAAAAGTTGTCCAAAACAGCTTCCAATCGAATGTTCATGTGACTGGAAAAGTCAGGAGAGTGCAAAAGTACTGTTTTCTATCAGTTGGCAAGGTGCGCACACAATCCCAGTGTTGTACAGCATGCTTCTTTACCTTTTCCAAGTTGCCGCTCTCTCCGGCTCCCGGAGCCGAAGAAGCGGCTTCTTCGCGCAAAGACGATTGTGCCGCTCACAGTGCTCTCCTTAGCGCGGCTTCTGCCGAAAGATGCCCGGGAGCGGCTCTTAGCTCCGGACAGCATCCTACCTTCGTCTTTAGCGCCTCTTCTCATCTACATCTCAGCAAAAAGCTTTTCCACTATGTCTGGCTAGGAAAAACTGTGCCAGCACAGAAAACATCTCCCATCGTGTTCTAGAAGTTGCAGAGATGTCTGCCAAGTGTTTGGCAGGAAAAAACGAAAAGTTGTCAAAAACAGCTTCCAATCGAATGTTCATGTGATTGGAAAAGTCAGGAGAGTGCAAAGGTACTGTTTTCTAATAGTTGGCAAGGTGCGCACACAATCCCAGTGTTGTACAGCTTGCTTCTTCACCTTTCCGAAGCTGCCGCTCTCTCCGGCTCCCGGAGCCGAAGAAGCGGCTTCTTCGCGCAAAGACGATTGTGCCGCTCACAGTGCTCTCCTTAGCGCGGCTTCTGCTGAAAGACGCCCGGGAGCGGCTCTTAGCTCCGGACAGCATCCTACCTTCGTCTTTAGCGCCTCTTCTCATCTACATCTCAGCAAAAAGCTTTTCCACTATGTCTGGCTAGGAAAAACTGTGCCAGCACAGAAAACATCCACCATCGTGTTCTAGAAGTTGCACGGATGTCTGCCAAGTGTTTGGCAGGAAAAAACGAAAAGTTGTCAAAAACAGCTTCCAATCGAATGTTCATGTGATTGGAAAAGTCAGGAGAGTGCAAAGGTACTATTTTCTAATAGTTGGCAAGGTGCGCACACAATCCCAGTGTTGTACAGCTTGCTTCTTCACCTTTCCGAAGCTGCCGCTCTCTCCGGCTCCCGGAGCCGAAGAAGCGGCTTCTTCGCGCAAAGACGATTGTGCCGCTCACAGTGCTCTCCTTAGCGCGGCTTCTGCTGAAAGACGCCCGGGAGCGGCTCTTAGCTCCGGACAGCATCCTACCTTCGTCTTTAGCGCCTCTTCTCATCTACATCTCAGCAAAAAGCTTTTCCACTATGTCTGGCTCGGAAAAACTGTGCCAGCACAGAAAACATCTCCCATCGTGTTCTAGACGTTGCAGAGATGTCTGCCAAGTGTTTGGCAGGAAGAAAAGAAAAGTTGTCCAAAACAGCTTTCAATCGAATGTTCATGTGACTGGAAAAGTCAGGAGAGTGCAAAAGTACTGTTTTGTATCAGTTGGCAAGGTGCGCACACAATCCCAGTGTTGTACAGCTTGCTTCTTTACCTTTTCCAAGTTGCCGTTCTCTCCGGCTCCCGGAGCCGAAGAAGCGGCTTCTTCGCGCAAAGGCGGTTGTGCCGCTCACAGTGCTCTCCTTAGCGCGGCTTCTGCCGAAAGACGCCCGGGAGCGGCTCTTAGCTCCGGACAGCATCCTACCTTCGTCTTTAGCGCCTCTTCTCATCTACATCTCGGCAAAAAGCTTTTCCACTATGTCTGGCAAGGAAAAAATGTGCCAGCACAGAAAACATCTCCCATCGTGTTCTAGAAGTTGCAGAGATGTCTGCCAAGTGTTTGGCAGGAAGAAAAGAAAAGTTGTCCAAAACAGCTTCCAATCGAATGTTCATGTGATTGGAAAAGTCAGGAGAGTGCAAAGGTACTGTTTTCTAATAGCTGGCAAGGCGCGCACACAATCCCAGTGTTGTACAGCTTGCTTCTTTACCTTTTCCAAGTTGCCGCTGTCTCCGGCTCCCGGAGCCGAAGAAGCGGCTTCTTCGCGCAAAGACGATTGTGCCGCTCTCAGTGCTCTCCTTAGCGCGGCTTCTGCCGAAAGACGCCCGGGAGCGGCTCTTAGCTCCGGACAGCATCCTACCTTCGTCTTTAGCGCCTCTTCTCATCTACATCTCGGCAATAAGCTTTTCCACTATGTCTGGCTAGGAAAAACTGTGCCAGCACAGAAAACATCTCCCATCGTGTTCTAGAAGTTGCAGAGATGTCTGCCAAGTGTTTGGCAGGAAGAAAAGTTGTCCAAAACCGCTTTCAATCGAATGTTCATGTGACTGGAAAAGTCAGGAGAGTGCAAAAGTACTGTTTTCTAATAGTTGGCAAGGTGCGCACACAATCCCAGTGTTGTACAGCTTGCTTCTTTACCTTGTCCAAATTGCCGCTCTCTCCGGCTCCCGGAGCCGAAGAAGCGGCTTCTTCCCGCAAAAACGATTGTGCCGCTCACAGTGCTCTCCTTAGCACGGCTTCTGCCGAAAGACGCCCGGGAGCGGCTCTTAGCTCCGGACAGCATCCTACCTTCGTCTTTAGCGCCTCTTCTCATCTACATCTCGGCAAAAAGCTTTTCCACTATGTCTGGCTCGGAAAAACTGTGCCAGCACAGAAAACATCTCCCATCGTGTTCTAGACGTTGCACGGATGTCTGCCAAGTGTTTGGCAGGAAGAAAAGAAAAGTTGTCCAAAACAGCTTCCAATCGAATGTTCATGTGACTGGAAAAGTCAGGAGAGTGCAAAAGTACTGTTTTGTATCAGTTGGCAAGGTGCGCACACAATCCCAGTGTTGTACAGCTTGCTTCTTCACCTTTCCGAAGCTGCCGCTCTCCCCGGCTCCCGGAGCCGAAGAAGCGGCTTCTTTGCGCAAAGACGATTGTGCCGCTCACAGTGCTCTCCTTAGCGCGGCTTCTGCTGAAAGACGCCCGGGAGCGGCTCTTAGCTCCGGACAGCATCCTACCTTCGTCTTTAGCGCCTCTTCTCATCTACATCTCAGCAAAAAGCTTTTCCACTATGTCTGGCTCGGAAAAACTGTGCCAGCACAGAAAACATCTCCCATCGTGTTCTAGACGTTGCACGGATGTCTGCCAAGTGTTTGGCAGGAAGAAAAGAAAAGTTGTCCAAAACAGCTTCCAATCGAATGTTCACGTGACTGGAAAAGTCAGGAGAGTGCAAAAGTACTGTTTTCTAATAGTTGGCAAGGTGCGCACACAATCCCAGTGTTGTACAGCTTGCTTCTTTACCTTTTCCAAGTTGCCGCTCTCTCCGGCTCCCGGAGCCGAAGAAGCGGCTTCTTCGCGCAAAGACGATTGTGCCGCTCACAGTGCTCTCCTTAGCGCGGCTTCTGCCGAAAGACGCCCGGGAGCGGCTCTTAGCTCCGGACAGCATCCTACCTTCGTCTTTAGCGCCTCTTCTCATCTACATTTTGGCAAAAAGCTTTTCCACTATGTCTGGCTAGGAAAAACTGTGCCAGCACAGAAAACATCTCCCATCGTGTTCTAGAAGTTGCAGAGATGTCTGCCAAGTGTTTGGCAGGAAGAAAAGAAAAGTTGTCCAAAACAGCTTCCAATCGAATGTTCATGTGATTGGAAAAGTCAGGAGAGTGCAAAGGTACTGTTTTCTAATAGCTGGCAAGGCGCGCACACAATCCCAGTGTTGTACAGCTTGCTTCTTTACCTTTTCCAAGTTGCCGCTGTCTCCGGCTCCCGGAGCCGAAGATGCGGCTTCTTCGCGCAAAGACGATTGTGCCGCTCACAGTGCTCTCCTTAGCGCAGCTTCTGCCGAAAGACGCCCGGGAGCGGCTCTTAGCTCCGGACAGCATCCTACCTTCGTCTTTAGCGCCTCTTCTCATCTACATCTCGGCAAAAAGCTTTTCCACTATGTCTGGCTAGGAAAAACTGTGCCAGCACAGAAAACATCTCCCATCGTGTTCTAGAAGTTGCAGAGATGTCTGCCAAGTGTTTGGCAGGAAGAAAAGTTGTCCAAAACCGCTTTCAATCGAATGTTCATGTGACTGGAAAAGTCAGGAGAGTGCAAAAGTACTGTTTTCTAATAGTTGGCAAGGTGCGCACACAATCCCAGTGTTGTACAGCTTGCTTCTTTACCTTGTCCAAGTTGCCGCTCTCTCCGGCTCCCGGAGCCGAAGAAGCGGCTTCTTCGCGCAAAGACGATTGTGCCGCTCACAGTGCTCTCCTTAGCGCGGCTTCTGCCGAAAGACGCCCGGGAGCGGCTCTTAGCTCCGGACAGCATCCTACCTTCGTCTTTAGCACCTCTTCTCATCTACATCTCGGCAAAAAGCTTTTCCACTATGTCTGGCTAGGAAAAACTGTGCCAGCACAGAAAACATCTCCCATCGTGTTCTAGACGTTGCACGGATGTCTGCCAAGTGTTTGGCAGGATGAAAAGTTGTCCAAAACAGCTTCCAATCGAATGTTCATGTGACTGGAAAAGTCAGGAGAGTGCAAAAGTACTGTTTTCTATCAGTTGGCAAGGTGCGCACACAACCCAGTGTTGTACAGCATGCTTCTTTACCTTTTCCAAGTTGCCGCTCTCTCCGGCTCCCGGAGCCGAAGAAGCGGCTTCTTCGCGCAAAGACGATTGTGCCGCTCACAGTGCTCTCCTTAGCGCGGCTTCTGCCGAAAGATGCCCGGGAGCGGCTCTTAGCTCCGGACAGCATCCTACCTTCGTCTTTAGCGCCTCTTCTCATCTAAATCTCAGCAAAAAGCTTTTCCACTATGTCTGGCTAGGAAAAACTGTGCCAGCACAGAAAACATCTCCCATCGTGTTCTAGAAGTTGCAGAGATGTCTGGCAAGTGTTTGGCAGGAAGAAAAGAAAAGTGGTCCAAAACAGCTTCCAATCGAATGTTCATGTGATTGGAAAAGTCATGAGAGTGCAAAAGTACTGTTTGCTATCAGTTGGCAAGGTGCGCACACAATCCCAGTGTTGTACAGCTTGCTTCTTCACCTTCCCGAAGCTGCCGCTCTCTCCGGCTCCCGGAGCCGAAGAAGCGGCTTCTTCGCGCAAAGACGATTGTGCCGCTCACAGTGCTCTCCTTAGCGCGGCTTCTGCCGAAAGACGCCCGGGAGCGGCTCTTAGCACCGGATAGCATCCTACCTTCGTCTTTAGCGCCTCTTCTTATCTACATCTCGGCAAAAAGCTTTTCCACTATGTCTGGCTAGGAAAAACTGTGCCAGCACAGAAAACATCTCCCATCGTGTTCTAGAAGTTGCAGAGATGTCTGCCAAGTGTTTGGCAGGAAGAAAAGAAAAGTTGTCCAAAACAGCTTCCAATCGAATGTTCATGTGATTGGAAAAGTCAGGAGAGTGCAAAGGTACTGTTTTGTATCAGTTGGCAAGGTGCGCACACAATCCCAGTGTTGTACAGCTTGCTTCTTCACCTTTCCGAAGCTGCCGCTATCTCCGGCTCCCGGAGCCGAAGAAGCGGCTTCTTCGCGCAAAGACGATTGTGCCGCTCACAGTGCTCTCCTTAGCGCGGCTTCTGCCGAAAGACACCCGGGAGCGGCTCTTAGCTCCGGACAGCATCCTACCTTCGTCTTTAGCGCCTCTTCTCATCTACATCTCGGCAAAAAGCTTTTCCACTATGTCTGGCTAGGAAAAACTGTGCCAGCACAGAAAACATCTCCCATCGTGTTCTAGAAGTTGCAGAGATGTCTGCCAAGTGTTTGGCAGGAAGAAAAGAAAAGTTGTCCAAAACAGCTTCCAATCGAATGTTCATGTGACTGGAAAAGTCAGGAGAGTGCCAAAGTACTGTTTTGTATCAGTTGGCAAGGTGCGCACACAATCCCAGTGTTGTACAGCTTGCTTCTTCACCTTTCCGAAGCTGCCGCTCTCTCCGGCTCCCGGAGCCGAAGATGCGGCTTCTTCGCGCAAAGACGATTGTGCCGCTCACAGTGCTCTCCTTAGCGCGGCTTCTGCTGAAAGACGCTCGGGAGCGGCTCTTAGCTCCGGACAGCATCCTACCTTCGTCTTTAGCATCTTTTGTAGTCTACATCTTAGCAAAACGCTTTCCCACTATGTCTGGCTAGGAAAAACTGTGCCAGCACAGAAAACATCTCCCATCGTGTTCTAGAAGTTGCAGAGATGTCTGGCAAGTGTTTGGCAGGAAGAAAAGAAAAGTTGTCCAAAACTGCTTCCAATCGAATGTTCATGTGATTGGAAAAGTCAGGAGAGTGCAAAAGTACTGTTTTGTATCAGTTGGCAAGGTGCGCACACAATCCCAGTGTTGTACAGCTTGCTTCTTCACCTTCCCGAAGCTGCCGCTCTCTCCGGCCCCCGGAGCCGAAGATGCGGCTTCTTCGCGCAAAGACGATTGTGCTGCTCTCAGTGCTCTCCTTAGCGCGCCTTCTGCCGAAAGACGCCCGGGAGCGGCTCTTAGCTCCGGACAGCATCCTACCTTCGTCTTTAGCACCTCTTCTCATCTACATCTCAGCAAAAAGCTTTTCCACTATGTCTGGCTAGGAAAAACTGTGCCAGCACAGAAAACATCTGCCATCGTGTTCTAGATTTTGCACGGATGTCTGCCAAGTGTTTTGCAGGAAGAAAAGAAAAGTTGTCCAAAACAGCTTCCAATTGAATGTTCATGCGACTGGAAAAGTCAGGAGAGTGCAAAAGTACTGTTTTCTAATACTTGGCAAGGTGCGCACACAATCCCAGTGTTGTACAGCTTGCTTCATCACCTTCCCTAAGCTGTCGCTCTCCCCGGCTCCCGGAGCCGAAGAAGCGGCTTCTTCGCGCAAAGACGATTGTGCCGCTCACAGTGCTCTCCTTAGCGCGGCTTCTGCCCAAAGACGCCCGGGAGCGGCTCTTACCTCTGGAGAGCATCCTACCTTCGTCTTTAGCGTCTTTTGTAGTCTACATCTTAGCAAATAGATTTTCCACTACTTCTGGCTAGGAAAAACTGTGCCAGCACAGAAAACATCTCCCATCGTGTTCTAGAAGTTGCAGAGATGTCTGCCAAGTGTTTGGCAGGAAGAAAAGTTGTCCAAAACAGCTTCCAATCGAATGTTCATGTGATTGGAAAAGTCAGGAGAGTGCAAAAGTACTGTTTTCTATCAGTTGGCAAGGTGCGCACACAATCCCAGTGTTGTACAGCTTGCTTCTATACCTTCCCGAAGCTGCCGCTCTCTCCGGCTCCCGGAGCCGAAGAAGCGGCTTCTTCGCGCAAAGACGATTGTGCCGCTCACAGTGCTGTCCTTAGCGCGGCTTCTGCCCAATGACGCCCGGGAGCGGCTCTTAGCTCCGGAGAGCATCCTACCTTCGTCTTTAGCATCTTTTGTAGTCTACATCTTAGCAAAACGCTTTCCCACTATGTCTGGCTAGGAGAAACTGTGCCAGCACAGAAAACATCTCCCATCGTGTTCTAGACGTTGCACGGTGGTCTGCAAAGTGTTTGGCAGGAAGAAAAGAAAAGTTGTCCAAAACAGCTTCCAATCGAATGTTCATGTGATTGGAAAAGTCAGGAGAGTGCAAAGATACTGTTTTCTATCTGTTGGCAATCTGCGCACACAATCCTAGTGTTGTACAGCTTGCTTCTTACCTTGCTGAAGCTGTCGCTCTCCCCGACTCCCGGAGCCGAAGATGCGGCTTCTTCGCGCAAAGACGATTGTGCTGCTCACAGTGCTCTCCTTAGCGTGGCTTCTGCCGAAAGACGCCCTGGAGCGGCTCTTATCTCCGTACCTTCCAATTCAAATTTTTGGCTCGACAAACCAAATGGTCTACTTGCAGCAGTAGGGCAGGACAGTGAACTGGACTTTCTCCTTTTAGAGAGAAGCTAATGAAAAAGTTTCACTGCAATCAGAGCAGGCTGTCAAACAAGAAAAATGTCATGAAAATTAGCCAGCCTTATCCTCTTATTCTTGCTTGTTGTGATTGGCCAAGAATGAAATGTGTGAACTCTGTGTTTCTGGGTATCACATCAGTAACAGGTACTGCTGTACTTCTCTCCTAAAGTTAAGAACAGAATCCAAGGAATTGTGATTCCATGGTCTCAATTCACCCTATGAAAAAGGAGTGGAAGGTGCAGGGATCAATTAACTTGAATGGCCTATGTAAATCAGCGGCCACTGATTTCCTGAAGGCTTCAACAGGTCACTTGCCTATGTTTTTCTTGGAATTGTTTTAACCTTTGGTCATGTTTTTCTTGGGATTCTTTTACCCTTTCCCCATTTGTTCAGCCTTTGCTCTCAAGCCTTTGCTGACATTTCCAATATCTCGGTAGCCTGGAAAAGTGTTGTCTTGATTGATCACATCATTATTCCCTTCCAAGGGTTGTTTGCCTCAAGTCTCAGTTTGGCTGGTTTTCTGCTAGTTGATTGTCAGAGGGCAGCAGGTGTTTTGTAAGAGCAAGTACACAATCCCATAGCTTGCTTTTCTTTGGATTTGGCCTGTCTAGAAAATGGAATGACTGAACATCTCTGAGAGGCTTTTCTCTCCCCATTAGGTTTCACTGGAAGGGCAGATGCAAATCGTCTACCTAAAGTCTTGGCACAGAAGAAAGTAGTGGTTTGCTGCTGCATATAGCTAGAAGCTTACAAAAGGAAGGCCTTGGGCTGAGGCCCATTACTTTGGCTAAGTAGAAAAGGACTGTGGGAGGTGAGGCAGCTGAATTAGAGGTAAATCAACAAGTTCTAGAACCGTCGTGTGTTCACAGCGTGGTGCATGGTGGTTGGTTGAATTGTGTTTGTTATGGCTTAAAGCTATGGAACTGATAAAGGCCTGATGTTGGAATCCATAAGGTTAGAGGATTTTTAGGAAATGGTTAAAAAGAAGTATGTAGGCCTTAGACTGGAGTTTTGTGAGCATTGCAGAAAAGTTTCCCATGCAAGCAGAAAAGTTTTCCGTGCAAGCAGAAATTTTCCCAAGCAGTAGACGTGACAAATGGCAACAAGGTTATTTAATGTATATCTTTAGAAGGTTAGCATGAATAGAACTCTGTTCTTTGTCTCTTATCAACTAGTCTTTTAGCTACGATTACCTATGTTTTATAAGATTGGATAGAATGGTTGTCAAGATGTATTTTCTGTGTCTGATTGGCTGAATTCTAGTCTGAGATGATTTTATGTATTGCTGTATGAGCCCTGTTGAAGGAGACATTTTTTGGTGTGGATCAGTGAGCTGTCATGTCTCCATTTTGTATTTTGAGACTGATGTGCTGGAAATAAAAGCAAAAATCTCTTCACTGCTCTGGTTACCATGTTATCCATATTTGGATATTTTGCCGCGGCCTAGTGGGTTCCTTTTTTAAGGCGTGGGTTCCTGACACCATTGGACTTATACCTGTCCCATCCCCGGCATATTGGTGCCCCGTGTGAGGACGTAGAATAGCAGAAAACAAAGAAAAATCGTGGAAGTACCAGCCGCGGAGACCCAAGTGTTAACAAGGAGAACACTGTATCATCTCTCCCGCCGAAGCCAAGAAAATTGTAAGTAACTTATCTCGGGAGAGCGCTTGGGTGACGTTGGGAGGAAAAATAGAGAAAAAGAAAATTATTAAAAGAACACAAAAAGGGGAACGAATTTATCAAAAGTTGAATGGGATGTTTTTCATCAATGAGAGACAATGTTACAAGAAAAAGGTCACTCTGAAATTTCAAAAACTGAGCTTAAAAACTTACTTATCTGGGTTAAAGCGAATACGCAAGATTTAAATCTGCAGTCTGCTTTTACTTTTCATTTTTGGGATCAGATAAACTGGAGAATCTATAATCTAGTCTCTCTCAAAAAAGATGAAAGCTTAAGAGAACTTATGCAGGTTTGTAGAGCGCTGTTGGAGCGCTGTTTTAAACAAACTGATAATAATAAGATCAACTTGGACTCAGAAAACAAAGCTTCTGGTTCTGTCTCATTAAATTCCAGTAAACCGGAGACTGTGTGAGTATCGGAGAATGTTACAAGTGTTGTTGCAAATGCTGAAAGTATTGCTTTGAACTCTGTTGAACAAAATCTTTCTTCTCTCTCTCTGGGAAAAAATGAGACTCTTTCGGACTTTTCTTCGCGTTGTTCTGTTAATGTAAAAATATGTGACTCTTGTAAGGGGGATGGAACAAAGTGTGTAAAAGATGGAAATGAAAAAGTGACTGTACTTCCTAAAATTGTTTGTGCAGGGACACTGAAACCTGAATTGGATTCTGTTGGGCCTGGGGTGGAGGCTGAGGTGACTGCTTCCACTCGGGAAATTGTGGTTCCGGGGAACTCTTTTTCAGTTAAGCAAAACCATGGTTGTTCTGGTGTTTGTCAATCTATAGATACAGAGAAAGAAAAATTGGCTTTAAGGGTGGAGTCCTTTGAAAGGAAGAGATGGAAGAAACTGGCGACTGTGTTGTTGCTGAAATTCAAAAAGCTGGACTTGAAATCTCTGCAATGAAAATTCAAGAAGTTTCACCTTAGAAGTACCTGGGATGGAAGATGACTGAGACGACAAGAACACCACAGAAAATTCATATCCGAACCAGAGTCAACAACCTACAAGAGTTACAACAACTTCTAGGAGAAATCAACTGGGTCAGACCGATGCTGGGTATCACCAGTGATGAACTGAGTCTGCTCTTCGATTTGCTGAGAGGAAGTTGCGACATCACTTCGCCAAGAACTTTAACCCCTGAAGCTCGTGCTGCTCTCGACAAAGTCACAGAAGCTCTTCAAAAAAGACAAGCTCATCGCTGCGTTCCTGAAAATCCTTTCTTTCTTGCAATCTTAGGAGAGAAGATGCAGCTTTGTGGTCTCATTTTCCAGTGGGATGCCACAGAACAAGATCCTTTGTTAATAATGGAATGGGTTTTTCCTCCCTACAGGTTTTCAAAGACCATTTGCTCAGTTTTAGAAATGATTGCATACATTATAATTAAGGCTAGAACCAGATTGTTAACTTTGGCAGGTCAAGAATGTTCAGTTATCTATTTGCCATTGAAAAATGATTATTTCAATTGGGCAATGCAAAATTCTGATGATTTACAATATGCATTCTTAGGTTTTCCAGGTGTTTGTTCCATACACTATCCAGCTCACAAACTACTGCAAGCAAAATTGAGTTTCAGAGAAAAACCTAAATTAAGTGAAGAACCTTTACATGCTGTGACTCTCTTCACTGATGGCTCTGGTAAAAGCCACAAGTCCGTTGTGACTTGGTTTAATCAAAAGACTGATGTTTGGGAATCTGATATTCAAACAGTAGAGGGATCCCCTCAAATTGTTGAGCTTGCTGCAGTAGTTTGAGCTTTTCAGCTGTTTCCTCAGCCTTTTAATTTGGTCACAAATTCTGCTTATGTTGCTAATGTAGTCAGGAGAATAGAAGGTTCCATTTTAAAGGATGTTAGTAATGAAACTTTACATCGTTGGCTTTCATGTCTTTTTATAACTTTGCAATATAGAACTAATCCATATTTTGTTTCTCACATTAGGGCGCATTCTTCACTTCCTGGATTTTTAGTGGAAGGAAATGCAAGAGCGGACAAGCTGACAATGGTCATTTCTAACACATTGCCAAATAGTTTTGAACAAGCAAAATTGAGTCATGCCTTTTTCCACCAAAATGCACAAGCACCCATGCAAATGTTCCAAATCACTAAAAGTCAAGCTAAAGCTATCATTCATACTTGCCCTGACTGTCAATTGGTACAACCTCCTGTTTCTACAGGAGCAATCAACCCCCGAGGCTTACAAAGCCTACAGTTGTGGCAAACAGGTGTTACTAACTAGCCTTCTTTTGGTGAATTTAAAAATATTCATGTTTCCATAGACACGTTCTCTGGTGCAGTTTTTGCTTCCCTTCACACAGGTGAAACTGGCAGCCATGCCTGTCATCATTTCCTGCAAGCTTTTGCTTCATTGGGTATACCCCAAGAAGTAAAAACTGACCATGGTCCCGCATACATATCTCAAAAATTGGCCACATTTTTAAATGAATGGGGTGTTCGACACATTTTTGGTATTCCCCACTCTCCAACAAGCTAAGCAATCATTGAAAGAACACATCAAACCTTAAAACGCATATTAGATCAACAGAGAGGGGGAACGGAAATCACCCCACAGATGAGACTGAGTAAGGCTTTGTATGGTTTTAATTTTCTAAATAGTTCAAGTACAGAACCAGATCCACCAATCTTTAGACACTTTTCAAATAGCACACAGGCAAAACTGAAAGAACATCCTCCTCTTCTAATTAGAAACGCTGACTCTGGACAGATGGAAGGTCCGTTTCAATTAATAACGTGGGGCAAAGGGTATGCTTCTATTTCCACAGGTGCTGGAAGAATTAAGTGGGTTCCTGCCAAAAACGTCAAACCGTATCGCACTTCAGAACCTGTTGTCGAGCCTAGAACTGAGGAAGCAAGTACGCAGACGTGGACCGAATGGAAGGATCCCGGGTCTCGCCTGACGCCTCTTGTGCCTGACGTTCTTTGTGCATCGGTGGAACCCATAAACTCTGATTTTGTGCCAATGTTATTTATGAGTATACGAATTGAATGCTGAATGTTTGTTTAACAAAGCTAATTTTTGGCTGAAAATTTAGGTTCTTGTTTTTGTTTAGAAAGAATTCTGCCAAAACTTAGTTCTTGAAAGAGATGGGGCAGAATCAAATGGTATACTTGTTTTGCTTGATTTTAATTGTTTTTTGTCGTGCAGATTTGCCTGTGGATCAACCGAAGAGGAATGTTTGGCTGACCTTAGCCAAGGCTGCCGGATCGGATACTATATGTCTGTCTAATTCGGAACCAGAAAAGCCTTTCTCAACCTGTTTGGTTGGTGTGCCAGTGAAAGAGTTTCCTTTGGTCAGAAAAGAATCCAATGGTAAACCAGGTGGAATTGACAATGGAAACAGTCCTTCCTTCAATTGGAACATTTGGTCCAACAAACTTCTCAGGGCAACAAATGTTTCAAACAGTTGGGATGTGTTTCTGGAGACGGACCAATATCCACGGCAATTGCCAAAAGGGTATTGGATCATTTGCGGTGACAGAGGTTGGCAAGGCATTCCAGCCCACCTTGAAGGTGGCCCTTGCAGCATTGGTATGCTTACCATAATTGCCCCCACTGCCAAAGCAGTGATGAAAAAGAAACAAAGGAAAACACGAGCTGTTCCTCATTATGATGAGAACTGTCAGAGTGATTTTATGCCTTGGAATGCCGCCAGAAGGGTTTCAGCAGGTATATTTCTACCCCAATTGGCTTCAGCTGTGGCATTGAGACAATTAGATCGAGTTGGATGTTGGCTGAGCAAACAAGCTAATGCCACATCCTCCGCAATCAGTGATATGTTGACCGATGTTGATAGTATTAGACATGCTACTCTTCAAAACAGAGCAGCCATTGATTTTCTTTTACTGGCATAAGGACATGGTTGTGAGGAATTTGAAGTATTGTGTTGTATGAATTTGTCTGATCATTCTGAATCCATTCACAAAAGCATTCAAAAATTAAAGGATCTGACAGCCCAAATTAAAGAAGATGGAGGTTCCTGGTTGGATGATTTGTTTCAAAATTGGAGTTTTGCACCTTGGCTACGGCAACTTTGCAAGATAGGTCTTTACATATTAGGTGTTCTAATACTGATATTGATAGTGGTACCTTGTATACTCTGTTGTGTTCGGCGAATGATGAACAAAACAGTCCGAGAAGTTTTTGTCATTCAAGCAGGAGAATTAGGAAGTAGAAGCACAGAGAGTGTACAAAATCTCACGGAAGCAGTAGATGAGGGTATTGACATGAACGAAGGTATTGAATTAAGGCCTTGGAATCGACCAGAGTTTTTTGAACGATGACTTTTGACTGTTGCCAAACGTGATTCATATCTCTCTTTCAGGGATTGTGTCTTCACAGCATTAAGTTGCTGTGCCGTAATATAGCAATGCTTCAGTTTAGTGAAAATAGGTCTTCAGCAGATAATAAGCAGAAAATTTGCAATAGAGCTATGAAACGCAAATAGCAAGCGACAAGAAAATGAAAGCTTCTGGGTCAAACAGAGAGGGGGAAATGTTGGAATCCATAAGGTTAGAGGATTTTTAAGAAATGGTTAAAAAGAAGTATGTAGGCCTTAGACTGGAGTTTTGTTAGCATTGCAGAAAAGTTTCCCATGCAAGCAGAAAAAGTTTTCCATGCAAGCAGAAAAGTTTCCCAAGCAGTAGACGTGACAAATAACAATAGGCTTCTGTAGAATTGGCTTTAGGATGGCAACAAGGTTATTTAATGTATATCTTTAGAAGGCTAGCATGAATAGAACTCTGTTCTTTGTCTCTTATCAACTAGTCTTTGTTTTAGCTACGATTACCTATGTTTTATAAGATTGGATAGAATGCTTGTCAAGATGTGTTTTCTGTGTCTGATTGGCTGAATTCTAGTCTGAGATGATTTTATGTATTGCTGCATGAGCCCTGTTGAAGGAGACATTTTTTGGTGTGGATCAGTGAGCTGTCATGTCTCCATTTTGTATTTTGAGACTGATGTGCTGGAAATAAAAGCAAAAATCTCTTCACTGGTCTGGTTACCATGTTATCCATATTTGGATATTTTGCCACGGCCTAGTGGGTTCCTTTTTTAAGGCGTGGGTTCCTGACACCATTGGACTTATACCTGTCCCGTCCCCTGCAGCCTGAGTGTTTCAAAAGCCTGGTTTTTGCAAGAAAGCAGCTCTCCTTTGCATCTGCCTGGGGACTCTGCATCACCACGAACCCTCACTCCCAGTTTGCCAAGGAGATGATCAGTAGGAATGTTGCAGAGCTGCTGTGTGCATCTGAATGGAATGGCAGAGAGCGAAGTGCTGGACATTTCTGGCTTTAGTACAATGCTGCTGCATTGGTGCCAGTTGAGTTGGTTTTCCATCAGTGGCCTTTCAGTCTAGAAGTACACTGCCCAGAGTATTTGATGCCATTTCCTTCCTGTTGTTTTCATACCTTCCTTCAGTTGAAAGGATGATACAACCTTTCCACTTTGAAGATCCCTGTTAGGAAACACTATGCCAGAGGAGTCATCGCTCCCTTTTCTTCTGCCTCCTTTGTCATTTTCAGAGACTCATTTCAAATTTCTGCTAATGTCAAGAAGAATACTGAGACTACTTAGCAGGGTTGACGCTCTCAGCTGCTTTCCTCTTTCATACCGCTTCATACTGGATGTGACTTCAAGGCCTCGTTTTGTCATCTGCATTTTGCCGTGATCCAAAGCTAAATATTCCAGGCCTGTGAACACAAAAAGAACTCTTAGTCTTTTGCAAGAACTACCCCTAGGAGGATTTGTGTTCAGTTTGATCTCTACAGTGTTTCAGAAAAAAGGAGATTGTACTCTCTTCCTGTGTACTCTCTTCTTGTGCTCTCATTTCCCTCTCTCTGCCTTGCATGCCCTAGTTAATCCGCTGGCGTGACTCATTTGGCATCATCTCACGGTGCAAATTCTGCATAGTTTCATGTCCTTACAAATGCCAGTTGCCAAGGAGCCTATCTAAGCATTCAAGGGGCAAAGAATTGTAGGGCTGGCAAGTTCAGGTGCTGAAACTGTAAGTCATGCCATATCAAAGTGACAGAGCAAATCAATTGATCTAGGACTTTCAGCTGGACACCTCTGAGAATAGCAGCTTGTCAGCAATGACACAGCCATCTTCCTAGCTGTATTCCAGAAAGAGGAAAGCGACACCTTCAATGGTTAATATGTTTGGCATGAGAAACAGCAAGAAATGTACCGCAAAATACTTGAGTCAGATCAAGCGCGTTTCTCTAGTGAGAAGTTTGCACTTGTTCTTTCTTGTCTGTGCCTTTACTTTTCACAGAAGACAGGGGAGCATTTCATTATTACTGTTCTTTTGTTTTCTTTTGTTGGCCTCCCTCTTTCCACCTGCAATAACAAATTTGCCTTTCTTTACTGGCTTCTCTTTCTTTACTTCTACAAGTTGACATGAGGTCATCCAACCTTATCATCAATGTTCTCAGACAGTGGAGAGAAGTAGAAGGTACAGCTAAATGGATAAAAGAAACCCACAGAAATAGACAGGTTTTTCTCACAGTCTTCTGTGAGAACATTAGGACACAAGATGTCTTTGAACTGAGTAATGCTCTATTGATTTAACTTTTAGTCCACTCGTTACTATTATTACACGTGTTTGGCCTTTAGTACAGAGCCTTGGAACTAACCCAGGCCAATACTTTGGCTAATTTTGTTTTATTTCTAGTGAGGAATTTGTTTCTTAAGGAATAGTCCAGAGAAAGAGCGTCCACAGTACAGTTACGGGTCATAAATTCTGGGACAGTTTGTGCTGGTAATACGTCTAGGAAAGAAAGGTTTGAAGGAAAGAAAGGTTTGACATCTTTTTGACTTTCAAATGGAACCATTATTTGAAAAACCTAAGAGTTGCGGTTCCCCCCCCACCCCACACCCCAAGTACTTCTCTTTGCACTGTTACTCAGGGATTACACATAAAAGCCCACCCTGTAAAATACGTTGCAGATACTTTGCAATAAGTGCAGCTTAGCAGCTAGAGATGATAACGTGGGTTAAATAACATTGCTTCTGCAGTGATGGAAACTCTGTCTACGCAGACATACTCAACAAAGGTTACGATGGCTTAGCTCCTGTGCTCAAGTTAACGTGCATTTTAGAACTTCCCAAGAAGGTGAATTCAACCTCCTTCATTGCTCTCTGCTGGAGTCCCAAGAGAATTTCAGTCTGCTTTTTGTCATTTACAGCTGTCACTGCTTAGCTCTTGAACATGAGACTCCCTCATGACTGATGAAAGTTGTCTAGTTAAGAGTGGCTGAAAGACATGGTCTTGCTCTAGAAGGAGATGAGAAGGTTTCTGCAGTCTTTGTCATCTCTACTGCTTGTGATTTCTATAAAAAACCAGTGGGAAATTTCTGAAGGCAGTCCAGAAGCTGGCAATATGGACAGCTTACAGCCGAACACTTGCTGCAGTGCAACCATGGTGACACCAGAAAGGACTTCAAAAATTTAAAAGGGCAAACAAAGCAGTTGGAAGGAAAAGAACATGAACCATTATTCCATTTTTCTAATCTATCTTTCTTTCAATCATCATTTTCGTGCAGTTTCGCGGCTTGCATTGGTATCCCTCCGAAGGAATCTGAGACAGAGTAAGCTTTTGAATGGAGTAGAAGTGAGAAACGCAGGCCAAGTTGCCTTTTTTGCCATCAAATACCAGTTACGCTTGAGCTACCCTTTGCTTAAGGTGCTTAATTTACACTAAGAATTGATTAGCACATTTTGATGTGAGCAAATTTTACTGTCATGACTGAGTAAATTTTGCTGGCACTCAGAATTTTACTGTCGTCTGAATAGCAATGTTTGTGTCAAAATAGTATTTTGTCTCCTGTATCTGCAGCAGGTAAGCCTTTTGCTGTCAGCAGTGTTGCTTAACCTTTCATGTCATATCCCTCTTCACATCCATCTTCTGCTTAAGGCTTATTAATCTACTTTAGAATTGGCACGTGGAATAAGACTACTTTTCCTTTTTGAAAGCTAATGTCATTTGACCTACTTAGAGCAAATAATTCATTAATTGCAAGTCCCCAGCTAGCATCATTTTGGCATAATCTAAACTTCTAAAGAAGTAACAAAAACACTCTCCAATACTTGGCTTTCATATCACAGTGGGAGCGCTGGCCCTGTATTCAATAAACAATCATGGGTATGGTAAAACAAAAGGAGTGGTTAGAGTTTTCGCTGTTAACCTCTAGTGAGCTTGGATTTTGCAATATGCATGAAGTTAATTACCACTGTTATATAAAGTGACTGATTTAATCAATAAATTGGAGTCAATGCTGATCAACGACAAGGTGGATTGGCTTCCCTTCGTTTTCAACACAGCGCCAAGTCGGGCTGGTTTGATAGTACCAAGTGGCTCCTGCAATCTGCCGTCCAGAAGCGGGGGTGGAGAGTTTTGTTTGCCAGGGAAAAGGGCCGTGGTTTGTGTTTGGGGGGCTGTGGCTGGGAGTGGCCAGCTGGCTCCTGAAAATCCACGATACGCAGGATGGTTGCTATGCCCAAGGTGGCACCACTGCCAAGTCGGGCTGTTTCGACAGTGTCAAGTCGCTTCTGCAATCTGCCATGCAGAAGAGGGGCAGGTGAGTTTTGTTTGCCAGGGAAAAGGGCCGTTGTTTTTGTTTGGGGGCCTAAGGCAGGGAGTGGCTGCCTGGCGCCTTAAAATCCACGATTCGCAGGATGTTTTCCAGACCCAAAGAGGCACCATTGCCAAGTCGAGCTTGTTTGACAGTACCATGTTCCTCCTGCAATGTGCCATCCAGAATAGGGGCAGTTGAGTTTTGTTTGCCAGAGAAAAGGGCCGTGGTTTGTGTTTGGGGGCATATGGCTGAGAGCAGCCGGCTGGCCCCTGAAAATCCACGATACGCAGGATGGTTCCCAGACCCAAGGTGGCACCACTGCCAAGTCAGGCTGTTTTTGTAGTACCAAGTGCGTCCTGCAATTTGCCATCCAGAAGAAGGGCAGTTGAGTTTTGTTTGCCAGAGAAAAGGGCCGTGGGTTGTGTTTGGGGGCATATGGCTGAGAGTGGCCGGCTGGCCACTGAAAATCCATGATACGCAGGATGGTTCCCAGATCCAAGGTGGCACCAGTGCCAAGTCGGGCTGGTTTGATAGTACCTAGTGGCTCCTGCAATCTGCCATCCAGAAGCGGGGCAGCTGAGTTTTGTTTGCCAGAGAAATGGGCCGAGCTTTGTGTTTGAGGTCCTATGGTTGGGAGTGGCCAGCTGACTCCTGAAAATCAACCATACGCATGATGGCTTCCAGACCCAAGGTGGCACCAGTGCCAAGTCGGGCTTGTTTGATAGTACCAAGTGGCTCCTGAAATCGGCCATCCAGAAGTGAGGCAGCTGAGTTTTGTTTGCCAAGGAAAATGGCCATGGTTTGTTTTGTGGGCCCTGTGGCTGGGAGTGGCCGGCTGGCTCCTGAAAATCCACAATACGCAGGATGGTTCCCAGAGCCAAGGTGGCACCACTGCCAAGTCGGGCTGGTTTGATAGTACTAAGTAGCTCCTGCAATCTGCCATCCAGAAGCGGGGCAGCTTAGCTTTGTTTGCCAGGGAAACGGGCCGAGGTTTGTGTCTGGGGGCCTATGGCTGGGAGTGACCGGCTGGCTCCTGAAAAGCTACGATAGGCAGGATAGTTCCCAGACCCATGGTGGCACCAGTGCCAAGTTGGGCTGGTTAGATAGTACCAAGTGGCTCCTGCAATCTGCCATCCAGAAGCGGGGCAGCTGAGTTTTGTTTTCCAGGGAAAAGCGCCGTTGTTTGTGTTTGGAGGCCCGTGGCTGGGAGTGGCCGGCTGGCTCCTTAGAATCCACGATACGCAGGATGGTTCCCAGACCCAAGGTGGCACCAGTGCCAAGTCGGGCTGGTTTGATAGTACCAAGTGGCTCCTGCAATCTGCCATCCAGAAGCAGGGCAGCTAAGTTTTGTTTGCCAGAAAAAAGGGCCGTGGTTTTTGTTGGGGGCCTGTGGCTGGGAGAAGCCGGCTGGCTCCTTAAAATCCACGATAGGCAGGATGGTTCCCAGAGCCAAGGTGGCACCAGTGCCAAGTCGGGCTGGTTTGATAATACCAAGTGGCTCCTGCAATCTGCCATCCAGAAGCGGGGCAACTGAGTTTTGTTTGCCAGGGAAACGGGCCGTTGTTTTTGATTGGGTTCTGTGGCCGAGAGTGGTCAGCTGGCTCCTGACAATCCACAATACGCAGGATGGTTCCCAGAGCCAAGGTGGCATCAGTGCCAAGTCGGGCTGGTTTGATAGTACCAAGTGGCTCTTGCAATCTGCCATCCAGAAGCGGGGCAGCTGAATTTTGTTTGCCCGAGAAAAGGGCTGTGGTTTGTGTTTGGGGGTGTGTGGCTAGGAGTGGCCGGATGGCTCCTTAAAATCCACGATATGCAGGATGGCTCCCAGACCCAAGCTGGCACCAGTGCCAAGTCGGGCTGGTTTGATAGCACCAAGTGGCTCCTGCAATCTGCCATGATCACGTGAAGAAATACTTTCTGGTTTCAGCCATATGCTCTTTCTTCTCTCCCTCAACTTCTCCATCACCTCTCATCTGTTTCACATGCGCTATCTTCAAGGTCCACAGGCTACTTTTCACAGAATCTTCTGGCCTGATGCAGTAAGAATGATGAATAGAACAGAGCTGGGATCTATTTTCCAGTTTGGATAAAATGAATTCTGCACACAAATCCAAGGAGTAGGTGCTGCCCCGATGCCCAGAAAAACTTTCACTCCTGCTAGTGTTCTACGTCAACCGCAACTTATTCTGAAAGAAAAGCTTTTTCTCTGAGAGCATCTGAGAGGTTTGCATGAAGCACTGATATCTGACATATGCAATTTTGAATAGGAGAGGAAAAAGAAAATGGCAAGGAGTTTTTAATTTTAGTGGTTTCAATTTTAATTTCCGTGCACTTTTTCAAAACTTGTCAGCTCAAATGCCCATCAACATCTTTTAGTCATCTGTAAGTCAGTATTCATATAAAATGTGCTTCAAATCCAAAGAATTTCAAATTTGCACTCCAAGTTTCTATGCCTAGATTTATGATTTCCTACACATATTAGATGAAAGGAAGGCCTTTTTTACTGTGGGAGTGCTGGAACACTGGAACAGGTTGCCCAGAGAAGTTGTGGGTGTCCCATCCCTGAAAGTATTCAAGGTCACCTTGGACGGGGCTTGGAGCAGCAACAAAGGAGAAGCTTGATGGTAGAGAAACAAAGTTGGACTGTAGAAGAAACTCGGATTGAAGTATAGGAGCAAGTTTTCTCTCAGCTCTTGGGGTAAATTCAAAGTTGTACAAAATGACATTTATCTGTGCTATTCACTACTGTAACAGAAAGTTTCATGAAAACTGTACAGAAGATAGTAAATTTTAAAAGAGATAAGAATTACAGCATAAAATCCATGGGATGGGTTACAACATGAGACACTCTCTAAGAGAAAATCTCTGTGTTTCAGCACTTCATCGGGGTAAGATTTCATGAAGTGCCAAAGAAGGCGGCAAAATATCATTCGGGACATTATTTACTGGAATTCAGCCTGGCCATTAGTAGGAACTGGCTTTGAACACATCATGTAGATATACCACACACACTTTCCCTTCACTGAAAAATTACTGTTTACAACGAATAAGCAATTGACGATCAAAATTGATTGAAAGCATCTTAAACATGTCAAGTATTTCATTGTAGATGATCTGTGATCCAAATGCTTCTTCCACCTTCGAGAGGGACAGAAGAATTCTTCCATATCATGATGGTTTAAAATTGCATCAACCAATGTTTTCTGCTGAAAAGATATCATCTATTTTTTTCTATTTTTGGAAGAAAATATTCCTAGACATACAACAGGTGAGAACTAAGTAATTTTAAAGAAACAAATGAAATGAAAATATTCTGTAATTAGAATGAAATGAAAAGCTGTGTTTTAAATAGGAGCTAAATATTAAACAGAATTTTTGTACCAGGCATTTGAATTACTGCACCAGCTCTTTTGCCCATCAAGAGAGGCATTTAGCATTTCAGTCTTTTCCAAGGTGTTCATGATCTGCTATGCTGATCTCTGTGTGTGCCTAGGTGTGTGTGGAAGGGGGGGCATGTGAAGGGGAGTGTGTATGTTTGCTTTACAATTGTTGTGGCAGATTCATGCCTCAGCTCCACATTTTGTTTTAAAAAGGTCACACCGAGTGGATATGAAGTTTACTATCAACAAGAGATCAATTCCCAAATCATCCATTTGACTCTCCCTTATAAATCATGTGCTTTGTTGCATATTTTATCAAATATACTTTCAAGCCAGATGGAGGAAGGAGGATGTGGGAATCCCTCCACCATCTTGCAACTTTTATGCAAGTAGGTTTTCAAGAAAATCATCATTTCTCTTTTAAATATGTCTGGAACAGGCATGATGGTAGTGTCAACCTGTTGGAGTTTTTGTTGCTGGAAGAAGTTGTACAAAAGGATTGGTTTTTACATTGACCAGTGACTGAATCAAGCGCAGGAATACATTGGAAATTCAGCTGGGGGTTCCTTTTCCCAGCAGACTACTTCTAGAACGAGCTTGTACACTGAAGCTGACTCTTTTGCTCTCTTTTTGTTTCTTTCCTATTTTCTTGGCTTCTTTGCCACTATCTAGACAATTTTGGAACTTTGTTCCCAACTAAAATGGTTTCAATAGTCTGATTGTGATCATACATTTTTACAAGGAATTTTTAAAATCTTTCCTTGAGTTCAGAAATTCAAGGACTTAGATCTTTTTCTTCCCTTATCAATATTGCAATGAAATTGATAAATAAAGACCAACTCTTTATTTTTGTTTTTAACCCACGTAGATAATTCCCATCCATTCATCCATTTTGTGGACCAATAGTTGCCATTCTGATGGAAGTTGTCACTTCTTAACAATAGGCATTCTGTGACTATGTTGACAGCACTTTGGGTGAAGATCCTAACTGGTCTTAGATACACATAGGGAGAAATTTGCTCAGCCAGCGTCAGTCTTAAGCATGCGTATCAGAAGATCTTTCTAGAGTTGGGAATTTTCCCATGAAAGGGATTCAGTTAGGGAAGAGACACTTGTGCCAGAGTTTTACATTCTTCTTGAACACTGCTTAAGGAACTTAGATGCCATGTCCATTTGGATCTCTGTCTGCACAGAACTTTGTCATGCCAGTGCTTGAAATGCATCTTGAAGAGAATTCACTAGCACAGAATGAAAGAGAGTGGAAGGGGTTGGTGGGGCTAACCAGGCCCAACCCCCCTGCCTAAACCAGGATACCTAGAGCCTCTTGCCCAGGATTCTATCTGGGTGTACTTTTAATGTCTTCAAAGATCCAGGCTCCACAATCTTTCTGGGCAGTCTGTGCCGTGGTTCAGTCACCCTCACAGTAAAGAAACATTTACTGATGTTCAAAGGCAATCTCCTGTATTTCAGTGTGTGCCCACTGCCTCTTGTCTTTTCCCTCAGCATCACTGAAAAGACACTGATTCCCTCCCCTTTGCACTATTGCTTCCATATGTATGTGTGCTGCCAAGTAGAGATATGTCAAAAACCTCCCTGAAGCCCAGGCAGATAATATTCCCTTCATCTACCAGTCAAGTTGATTCATCAGAGGAGTTTAAAGTGATGTTCAGCATGAAATTCCCCTGAAAAATCATGCTAACTACATTATTTGGTCGTCTTTCATGTGCCTGAAAAGGTGTTCCAGGAAGAGCTGCGTCATCAACTTCCTGGGGATAAAAAAGAGGCTGGCTAGTTTGTACTATCGCGAGTCCTCTTAATAGACTTTTTTGAATATGGCTGTCATTTGCTTACATTCACTCTTAAGCCTCTCTTTTTGTCTACATCTTAGCAAAAAGCTTTTCCACTACATCTGGCAAGGAGAAAATGTGCCAGCACAGAAAACATCTCCCATCGTGTTCTAGAAGTTGCAGAGATGTCCGCCAATGTTTGGCAGGAAGAAAAGAAAAGTTGTCCAAAACAGCTTCCAATTGAATATTCATGTGATTGGAAAGGTCAGGAGAGTGCAAAAGTACTGTTTTGTATCAGTTGGCAAGGTGCGCACACAATCCCAGTGTTGTACAGCTTGCTTCTTCACCTTCCCGAAGCTGCCGCTCTCTCCGGCCCCCGGAGCCGAAGATGCGGCTTCTTCGCGCAAAGACGATTGTGCTGCTCTCAGTGCTCTCCTTAGCGCGGCTTCTGCTGAAAGACGCCCGGGAGCGGCTCTTAGCTCCGGACAGCATCCTACCTTCGTCTTTAGCACCTCTTCTCATCTACATCTAAGCAAAAAGCTTTTCCACTATGTCTGGCTAGGAAAAACTGTGCCAGCACAGAAAACATCTCCCATCGTGTTCTAGAAGTTGCAGAGATGTCTGCCAAGTGTTTGGCAGGAAGAAAAGAAAAGTTGTCCAAAACAGCTTCTAATCGAATGTTCATGTGATTGGAAAAGTCAGGAGTGTGCAAAAGTACTGTTTTGTATCAGTTGGCAAGTTGCGCACACAATCCCAGTGTTGTACGGCTTGCTTCTTCACCTTCCCGAAGCTGCCGCTCTCTCCGGCTCCCGGAGCCGAAGAAGCGGCTTCTTCGCGCAAAGACGATTGTGCCGCTCACAGTGCTCTCCTTAGCGCGGCTTCTGCCGAAAGACGCCCGGGAGCGGCTCCTAGCTCCGGACAGCATCCTACCTTCGTCTTTAGCGCCTCTTCTCATCTACATCTCGGCAAAAAGCTTTTCCACTATGTCTGGCTAGGAAAAACTGTGCCAGCACAGAAAACATCTCCCATCGTGTTCTAGACGTTGCACGGATGTCTGCCAAGTGTTTGGCAGGAAGAAAAGAAAAGTTGTCCAAAACAGCTTCCAATCGAATGTTCATGTGATTGGAAAAGTCAGGAGAGTGCAAAAGTACTGTTTTCTAATAGTTGGCAAGGTGCGCACACAATCCCAGTGTTGTACAGCTTGCTTCTTTACCTTTTCCAAGTTGCCGCTCTCTCCGGCTCCCGGAGTCGAAGAAGCGGCTTCTTCGCGCAAAGACGATTGTGCCGCTCACAGTGCTCTCCTTAGCGAGGCTTCTGCCGAAAGACGCCCGGGAGCGGCTCTTAGCTCCGGACAGCATCCTACCTTTGTCTTTAGCGCCTCTTCTCATCTACATCTCGGCAAAAAGCTTTTCCACTATGTCTGGCTAGGAAAAACTGTGCCAGCACAGAAAACATCTCCCATCGTGTTCTAGAAGTTGCAGAGATGTCTGCCAAGTGTTTGGCAGGAAGAAAAGAAAAGTTGTCCAAAACAGCTTCCAATCGAACGTTCATGTGATTGGAAAAGTCAGGAGAGTGCAAAAGTACTGTTTTCTAATAGTTGGCAAGGTGCGCACACAATCCCAGTGTTGTACAGCTTGCTTCTTCACCTTCCCGAAGCTGCCGCTCTCTCCGGCTCCCGGAGCTGAAGAAGCGGCTTCTTTGCGCAAAGACGATTGTGTCGCCCACAGTGCTCTCCTTAGCGCGGCTTCTGCCGAAAGACGCCCGGGAGCGGCTCTTAGCTCCGGACAGCATCCAACCTTCGTCTTTAGCGCCTCTTCTCATCTACATCTCGGCAAAAAGCTTTTCCACTATGCCTGGCTAGGAAAAACTGTGCCAGCACAGAAAACATCTCCCATCGTGTTCTAGACGTTGCACGGATGTCTGCCAAGTGTTTGGCAGGAAGAAAAGAAAAGTTGTCCAAAACAGCTTCCGATCGAATGTTCATGTGATTGGAAAAGTCAGGACAGTGCAAAAGTACTGTTTTCTAATAGTTGGCAAGGTGCGCACACAATCCCAGTGTTGTACAGCTTGCTTCTTTACATTTTCCAAGTTGCCGCTCTCTCCGGCTCCCGGAGCCGAAGAAGCGGCTTCTTCCCGCAAAAACGATTGTGCCGCTCACAGTGCTCTCCTTAGCGCGGCTTCTGCCGAAAGACGCCCGGGAGCGGCTCTTAGCTCCGGACAGCATCCTACCTTCGTCTTTAGCGCCTCTTCTCATCTACATCTCGGCAAAAAGCTTTTCCACTATGTCTGGCTAGGAAAAACTGTGCCAGCACAGAAAACACATCCCATCGTGTTCTAGAAGTTGCACAGATGTCTGCCAAGTGTTTGGCAGGAAGAAAAGAAAAGTTGTCCAAAACAGCTTCCAATCGAATGTTCATGTGATTGGAAAAGTCAGGAGAGTGCAAAGGTACTGTTTTCTAATAGTTGGCAAGGCGCGCACACAATCCCAGTGTTGTACAGCTTGCTTCTTCACCTTTCCGAAGCTGCCCCTCTCCCTGGCTCCCGGAGCCGAAGAAGCGGCTTCTTCGCGCAAAGATGATTGTGCCGCTCACAGTGCTCTCCTTAGCACGGCTTCTGCCGAAAGACGCTCGTGAGCAGCTCTTAGCTCCGGTCAGCATCCTACCTTCGTCTTTAGCGGCTCTTCTCATCTACATCTCGGCAAAAAGCTTTTCCACTATGTCTGGCTAGCAACAACTGTGCCAGCACAGAAAACATCTCCCATCGTGTTCTAGACGTTGCACGGATGTCTGCCAAGTGTTTGGCAGGAAAAAAAGAAAAGTTGTCAAAAACAGCTTCCAATCGAATGTTCATGTGATTGGAAAAGTCAGGAGAGTGCAAAGGTACTGTTTTCTAATAGTTGGCAAGGTGCGCACACAATCCCAGTGTTGTACAGCTTGCTTCTTCACCTTCCCGAAGCTGCCGCTCTCTCCGGCTCCCAGAGCCGAAGAAGCGGCTTCTTCGCGCAAAGACGATTGTGCCGCTCACAGTGCTCTCCTTAGCGCGGCTTCTGCTGAAAGACGCCCGGGAGCGGCTCTTAGCTCCGGACAGCATCCTACCTTCGTCTTTAGCGCCTCTTCTCATCTACAACTCAGCAAAAAGCTTTCCACTATGTCTGGCTAGGAAAAACTGTGCCAGCACAGAAAACATCTCCCATCGTGTTCTAGAAGTTGCAGAGATGTCTGCCAAGTGTTTGGCAGGAAGAAAAGCAAAGTTGTCCAAAACAGCTTTCAATCGAATGTTCATGTGACTGGAAAAGTCAGGAGAGTGCAAAAGTACTGTTTTCTAATAGTTGGCAAGGTGCGCACACAATCCCAGTGTTGTACAGCTTGCTTCTTTACATTTTCCAAGTTGCCGCTCTCTCCGGCTCCCGGAGCCGAAGAAGCGGCTTCTTCCCGCAAAAACGATTGTGCCGCTCACAGTGCTCTCCTTAGCGCGGCTTCTGCCGAAAGACGCCCGGGAGCGGCTCTTAGCTCCGGACAGCATCCTACCTTCGTCTTTAGCGCCTCTTCTCATCTACATCTCGGCAAAAAGCTTTTCCACTATGTCTGGCTAGGAAAAACTGTGCCAGCACAGAAAACACATCCCATCGTGTTCTAGAAGTTGCACAGATGTCTGCCAAGTGTTTGGCAGGAAGAAAAGAAAAGTTGTCCAAAACAGCTTCCGATCGAATGTTCATGTGATTGGAAAAGTCAGGAGAGTGCAAAGGTACTGTTTTCTAATAGTTGGCAAGGCGCGCACACAATCCCAGTGTTGTACAGCTTGCTTCTTCACCTTTCCGAAGCTGCCGCTCTCTCCGGCTCCCGGAGCCGAAGAAGCGGCTTCTTCGCGCAAAGACGATTGTGCCGCTCACAGTGCTCTCCTTAGCGCGGCTTCTGCCGAAAGACGCCCGGGAGCGGCTCTTAGCTCCGGACAGCATCCTACCTTCGTCTTTAGTGCCTCTTCTCATCTACATCTCAGCAAAAAACTTTTCCACTATGTCTGGCAAGGAAAAACTGTGCCAGCACAGAAAACATCTCCCATCGTGTTCTAGAAGTTGCAGAGATGTCTGCCAAGTGTTTGCCAGGAAGAAAAGAAAAGTTGTCCAAAACAGCTTCCAATCGAATGTTCATGTGATTGGAAAAGTCAGGAGAGTGCAAAAGTACTGTTTTGTATCAGTTGGCAAGGTGCGCACACAATCCCAGTGTTGTACAGCTTGCTTCTTCACCTTTCCGAAGCTGCCGCTCTCCCTGGCTCCCAGAGCCGAAGAAGCGGCTTCTTCGCGCAAAGATGATTGTGCCGCTGTCAGTGCTCTCCTTAGCGCGGCATCTGCCAAAAGACGCCCGGGAGCGGCTCTTAGCTCCGGACAGCATCCTACCTTCGTCTTTAGCGCCTCTTCTCATCTACATCTCAGCAAAAAGCTTTTCTACTATGTCTGGCTAGGAAAAACTGTGCCAGCACAGAAAACATCTCCCATCGTGTTCTAGACGTTGCACGGATGTCTTCCCAGCGTTTGACAGGAAGAAAAGAAAAGTTGTCCAAAACAGCTTCCAATCGAATGTTCATGTGACTGCAAAAGTCAGGAGAGTGCCAAAGTACTGTTTTATATCAGTTGGCAAGGTGCGCACACAATCCCAGTGTTGTACAGCTTGCTTCTTCACCTTCCCGAAGCTGCCGCTCTCTCCGGCTCCCGGAGCCGAAGATGCGGCTTGTTCGCGCAAAGACGATTGTGCCGCTCACAGTGCTCTCCTTAGCGCGGCTTCTGCCGAAAGACGCCCGGGAGCGGCTCTTAGCTCCGGACAGCATCCTACCTTCGTCTTTAGCGCCTCTTGTCACCTACATCTCAGCAAAAAGCTTTTCCACTATGTCTGGCTAGGAAAAACTGTGCCAGCACAGAAAACATCTCCCATCCTATTCTAGAAGTTGCAGAGATGTCTGCCAAGTGTTTGGCAGGAAGAAAAGAAAAGTTGTCCAAAACAGGTTCCAGTCGAATGTTCATGTGATTGGAAAAGTCAAGAGAGTGCAAAGGTACTGTTTTCTAATAGTTGGCAAGGCGCGCACACAATCCCAGTGTTGTACAGCTTGCTTCTTTACCTTTTCCAAGTTGCCGGTCTCTCCGGCTCCCAGAGCCGAAGAAGCGGCTTCTTCGCGCAGATACGATTGTGCCGCTCACAGTGCTCTCCTTAGCGCGGCTTCTGCCGAAAGACGCCCGGGAGCGGCTCTTAGCTCCGGACAGCATCCTACCTTCGTCTTTAGCGCCTCTTCTCATCTACATCTCAGCAAAAAGCTTTTCCACTATGTCTGGCTAGGAAAAACTGTGCCAGCACAGAAAACATCTCCCATCGTGTTCTAGACGTTGCACGGAGGTCTGCCAAGTGTTTGGCAGGAAGAAAAGAAAAGTTGTCCAAAACAGCTTCTAATCGAATGTTCATGTGATTGGAAAAGCCAGGAGTGTGCAAAAGTACTGTTTTGTATCAGTTGGCAAGTTGCGCACACAATCCCAGTGTTGTACGGCTTGCTTCTTTACCTTCCCGAAGCTGCCGCTCTCTCCGGCTCCCGGAGCCGAAGATGCGGCTTCTTCGCGCAAAGACGATTGTGCCGCTCACAGTGCTCTCCTTAGCGCGGCTTCTGCCCAAAGACGCCCGGGAGCGGCTCCTAGCTCCGGACAGCATCCTACCTTCGTCTTTAGCGCCTCTTCTCATCTACATCTCGGCAAAAAGCTTTTCCACTATGTCTGGCTAGGAAAAACTGTGCCAGCACAGAAAACATCTCCCATCGTGTTCTAGACGTTGCACGGATGTCTGCAAAGTGTTTAGCAGGAAGAAAAGAAAAGTTGTCCAAAACAGCTTCCAATCGAATGTTCATGTGATTGGAAAAGTCAGGAGAGTGCAAAAGTACTGTTTTGTATCAGTTGGCAAGGTGCGCACACAATCCCAGTGTTGTACAGCTTGCTTCTTCACCTTCGCGAAGCTGCCGCTCTCTCCGGCCCCCGGAGCCGAAGATGCGACTTCTTCGCGCAAAGACGATTGTGCTGCTCTCAGTGCTCTCCTTAGCGCGGCTTCTGCTGAAAGACGCCCGGGAGCGGCTCTTAGCTCCGGACAGCATCCTACCTTCGTCTTTAGCGCCTCTTCTCATCTACATTTTGGCAAAAAGCTTTTCCACTATGTCTGGCTAGGAAAAACTGTGCCAGCACAGAAAACATCTCCCATCGTGTTCTAGAATTTGCAGAGATGTCTGCCAAGTGTTTGGCAGGAAGAAAAGAAAAGTTGTCCAAAACAGCTTCCAATCGAATGTTCATGTGATTGGAAAAGTCAGGAGAGTGCAAAGGTACTGTTTTCTAATAGTTGGCAAGGTGCGCACACAATCCCAGTGTTGTACAGCTTGCTTCTTCACCTTTCCGAAGCTGCCGCTCTCTCCGGCTCCCGGAGCCGAAGAAGCGGCTTCTTCGCGCAGATACGATTGTGCCGCTCACAGTGCTCTCCTTAGCGCGGCTTCTGCCGAAAGACGCCCGGGAGCGGCTCTTAGCTCCGGACAGCATCCTACCTTCGTCTTTAGCGCCTCTTCTCATCTACATCTCAGCAAAAAGCTTTTCCACTATGTCTGGCTAGGAAAAACTGTGCCAGCACAGAAAACATCTCCCATCGTGTTCTAGAAGTTGCAGAGATGTCTGCCAAGTCTTTGGCAGGAAGAAAAGTTGTCCAAAACCGCTTTCAATCGAATGTTCATGTGACTGGAAAAGTCAGGAGAGTGCAAAAGTACTGTTTTCTAATAGTTGGCAAGGTGCGCACACAATCCCAGTGTTGTACAGCTTGCTTCTTTACCTTGTCCAAGTTGCCGCTCTCTCCGGCTCCCGGAGCCGAAGAAGCGGCTTCTTCCCGCAAAAACGATTGTGCCGCTCACAGTGCTCTCCTTAGCGCGGCTTCTGCCGAAAGACGCCCGGGAGCGGCTCTTAGCTCCGGACAGCATCCTACCTTCGTCTTTAGCGCCTCTTCTCATCTACATCTCGGCAAAAAGCTTTTCCACTATGTCTGGCTAGGAAAAACTGTGCCAGCACAGAAAACATCTCCCATCGTGTTCTAGAAGTTGCACAGATGTCTGCCAAGTGTTTGGCAGGAAGAAAAGCAAAGTTGTCCAAAACAGCTTCCAATCGAATGTTCATGTGATTGGAAAAGTCAGGAGAGTGCAAAGGTACTGTTTTCTAATAGTTGGCAAGGCGCGCACACAATCCCAGTGTTGTACAGCTTGCTTCTTCACCTTTCCGAAGCTGCCGCTCTCTCCGGCTCCCGGAGCCGAAGAAGTGGCTTCTTCGCGCAAAGACGATTGTGCCGCTCACAGTGCTCTCCTTAGCGCGGCTTCTGCCGAAAGACGCCCGGGAGCGGCTCTTAGCTCCGGACAGCATCCTACCTTCGTCTTTAGCGCCTCTTCTCATCTACATCGCGGCAAAATGCTTTTCCACTATGTCTGGCTAGGAAAAACTGTGCCAGCACAGAAAACATCTCCCATCGTGTTCTAGAAGTTGCAGAGATGTCTGCCAAGTGTTTGGCAGGAAGAAAAGCAAAGTTGTCCAAAACAGCTTCCAGTCGAATGTTCATGTGATTGGAAAAGTCAAGAGAGTGCAAAGGTACTGTTTTCTAATAGTTGGCAAGGCGCGCACACAATCCCAGTGTTGTACAGCTTGCTTCTTTACCTTTTCCAAGTTGCCGGTCTCTCCGGCTCCCAGAGCCGAAGAAGCGGCTTCTTCGCGCAAAGACGATTGTGCCGCTCACAGTGCTCTCCTTAGCGCGGCTTCTGCCGAAAGACGCCCGGGAGCGGCTCTTAGCTCCGGACAGCATCCTACCTTCGTCTTTAGCACCTCTTCTCATCTACATCTCAGCAAAAAGCTTTTCCACTATGTCTGGCTAGGAAAAACTGTGCCAGCACAGAAAAAATCTCCCATCGTGTTCTAGAAGTTGCAGAGATGTCTGCCAAGTGTTTGGCAGGAAGAAAAGAAAAGTTGTCCAAAACAGCTTCCAATCGAATGTTCATGTGACTGGAAAAGTCAGGAGAGTGCAAAAGTACTGTTTTCTAATAGTTGGCAAGGTGCGCACACAATCCCAGTGTTGTACAGCTTGCTTCTTCACCTTCCCGAAGCTGCCGCTCTCTCCGGCTCCCGGAGCCGAAGATGCGGCTTCTTCGCGCAAAGACGATTGTGCCGCTCACAGTGCTCTCCTTAGCGCGGCTTCTGCCGAAAGACGCTCGTGAGCGGCTCTTAGCTCCGGTCAGCATCCTACCTTCGTCTTTAGCGCCTCTTCTCATCTACATCTCGGCAAAAAGCTTTTCCACTATGTCTGGCTCGGAAAAACTGTGCCAGCACAGAAAACATCTCCCATCGTGTTCTAGACGTTGCACGGATGTCTGCCAAGTGTTTGGCAGGAAAAAAAGAAAAGTTGTCAAAAACAGCTTCCAATCGAATGTTCATGTGATTGGAAAAGTCAGGAGAGTGCAAAGGTACTGTTTTCTAATAGTTGGCAAGCTGCGCACACAATCCCAGTGTTGTACAGCTTGCTTCTTCACCTTTCCGAAGCTGCCGCTCTCTCCGGCTCCCAGAGCCGAAGAAGCAGTTTCTTCGCGCAAAGACGATTGTGCCGCTCACAGTGCTCTCCTTAGCGCGGCTTCTGCCCAAAGACGCCCGGGAGCGGCTCTTAGCTCCGGACAGCATCCTACCTTCGTCTTTGACGCCTCTTCCCATCTACATCTCAGCAAAAAGCTTTTCCACTATGTCTGGCTAGGAAAAACTGTGCCAGCACAGAAAACATCTCCCATCGTGTTCTAGAAGTTGCAGAGATGTCTGCCAAGTGTTTGGCAGGAAGAAAAGTTGTCCAAAACCGCTTTCAATCGAATGTTCATTTGACTGGAAAAGTCAGGAGAGTGCAAAAGTACTGTTTTCTAATAGTTGGCAAGGTGCGCACACAATCCCAGTGTTGTACAGCTTGCTTCTTTACCTTGTCCAAGTTGCCGCTCTCTCCGGCTCCCGGAGCCGAAGAAGCGGCTTCTTCCCGCAAAAACGATTGTGCCGCTCACAGTGCTCTCCTTAGCGCGGCTTCTGCCCAAAGACGCCCGGGAGCGGCTCTTAGCTCCGGACAGCATCCTACCTTCGTCTTTAGCGCCTCTTCTCATCTACATCTCGGCAAAAAGCTTTTCCACTATGTCTGGCTAGGAAAAACTGTGCCAGCACAGAAAACATCTCCCATCGTGTTCTAGAAGTTGCACAGATGTCTGCCAAGTGTTTGGCAGGAAGAAAAGCAAAGGAATCCAAAACAGCTTCCAATCGAATGTTCACGTGATTGGAAAAGTCAGGAGAGTGCAAAGGTACTGTTTTCTAATAGTTGGCAAGGCGCGCACACAATCCCAGTGTTGTACAGCTTGCTTCTTCACCTTTCCGAAGCTGCCGATCTCTCCGGCTCCTGGAGCCGAAGAAGCGGCTTCTTCGCGCAAAGACGATTGTGCCGCTCACAGTGCTCTCCTTAGCGCGGCTTCTGCCGAAAGACGCCCGGGAGCGGCTCTTAGCTCCGGACAGCATCCTACCTTCGTCTTTAGCGCCTCTTCTCATCTACATCTCGGCAAAAAGCTTTTCCACTATGTCTGGCTAGGAAAAACTGTGCCAGCACAGAAAACATCTCTCATCATGTTCTAGAAGTTGCAGAGATGTCTGCCATGTGTTTGGCAGGAAGAAAAGAAAAGTTGTCCAAAACTGCTTCCAATCGAATGTTCATGTGATTGGAAAAGTCATGAGAGCGCCAAAGTACTGTTTTCTATCAGTTGGCAAGGTGCGCACACAATCTCAGTGTTGTACAGCTTGCTTCTTCACCTTTCCGAAGCTGCCGCTCTCCCCGGCTCCCGGAGCCGAAGAAGTGGCTTCTTTGCGCAAAGACGATTGTGCCGCTCTCAGTGCTCTCCTTAGCGCGGCTTCTGCCGAAAGACGCCCGGGAGCGGCTCTTAGCTCCGGACAGCATCCTACCTTCGTCTTTAGCACCTCTTCTCATCTAGATCTCAGCAAAAAGCTTTTCCACTATGTCTGGCTCGGAAAAACTGTGCCAGCACAGAAAACATCTCCCATCGTGTTCTAGACGTTGCACGGATGTCTGCCAAGTGTTTGGCAGGAAGAAAAGTTGTCCAAAACAGCTTCCAATCGAATGTTTATGTGACTGGAAAAGTCAGGAGAGTGCAAAAGTACTGTTTTCTATCAGTTGGCAAGGTGCGCACACAATCCCAGTGTTGTACAGCTTGCTTCTTTACCTTTTCCAAGTTGCCGCTCTCTCCGGCTCCCGGAGCCGAAGAAGCGGCTTCTTCGCGCAAAGACGATTGTGCCGCTCACAGTGCTCTCCTTAGCGCGGCTTCTGCCGAAAGACGCCCGGGAGCGGCTCTTAGCTCCGGACAGCATCCTACCTTCGTCTTTAGCGCCTCTTCTCATCTACATCTCGGCAAAAAGCTTTTCCACTATGTCTGGCTAGGAAAAACTGTGCCAGCACAGAAAACATCTCCCATCCTGTTCTAGAAGTTGCAGAGATGTCTGCCAAGTGTTTGGCAGGAAGAAAAGCAAAGTTGTCCAAAACAGCTTCCAGTCGAATGTTCATGTGATTGGAAAAGTCAAGAGAGTGCAAAGGTACTGTTTTCTAATAGTTGGCAAGGCGCGCACACAATCCCAGTGTTGTACAGCTTGCTTCTTCACCTTCCCGAAGCTTCCACTCTCTCCGGCTCCCGGAGCCGAAGATGCGGCTTCTTCGCGCAAAGACGATTGTGCCGCTCACAGTGCTCTCCTTAGCGCGGCTTCTGCGGAAAGACGCCCGGGAGCGGCTCTTAGCTCCGGACAGCATCCTACCTTCGTCTTTAGCGCCTCTTCTCATTTACATCTCCGCAAAAAGCTTTCCCCAATGTCTGGCTAGGAAAAACTGTGCCAGCACAGAAAACATCTCCCATCGTGTTCTAGAAGTTGCAGAGATGTCTGCCAAGTGTTTGGCAGGAAGAAAAGCAAAGTTGTCCAAAACAGCTTTCAATCGAATGTTCATGTGACTGGAAAAGTCAGGAGAGTGCAAAAGTACTGTTTTCTAATAGTTGGCAAGGTGCGCACACAATCCCAGTGTTGTACAGCTTGCTTCTTTACCTTTTCCAAGTTGCCGCTCTCTCCGGCTCCCGGAGCCGAAGAAGCGGCTTCTTCCCGCAAAGACGATTGTGCCGCTCACAGTGCTCTCCTTAGCGCGGCTTCTGCCGAAAGACGCCCGGGAGCGGCTCTTAGCTCCGGACAGCATCCTACCTTCGTCTTTGACGCCTCTTCCCATCTACATCTCAGCAAAAAGCTTTTCCACTATGTCTGGCTAGGAAAAACTGTGCCAGCACAGAAAACATCTCCCATCGTGTTCTAGAAGTTGCAGAGATGTCTGCCAAGTGTTTGGCAGGAAGAAAAGTTGTCCAAAACCGCTTTCAATCGAATGTTCATTTGACTGGAAAAGTCAGGAGAGTGCAAAAGTACTGTTTTCTAATAGTTGGCAAGGTGCGCACACAATCCCAGTGTTGTACAGCTTGCTTCTTTACCTTGTCCAAGTTGCCGCTCTCTCCGGCTCCCGGAGCCGAAGAAGCGGCTTCTTCCCGCAAAAACGATTGTGCCGCTCACAGTGCTCTCCTTAGCGCGGCTTCTGCCCAAAGACGCCCGGGAGCGGCTCTTAGCTCCGGACAGCATCCTACCTTCGTCTTTAGCGCCTCTTCTCATCTACATCTCGGCAAAAAGCTTTTCCACTATGTCTGGCTAGGAAAAACTGTGCCAGCACAGAAAACATCTCCCATCGTGTTCTAGAAGTTGCACAGATGTCTGCCAAGTGTTTGGCAGGAAGAAAAGCAAAGGAATCCAAAACAGCTTCCAATCGAATGTTCACGTGATTGGAAAAGTCAGGAGAGTGCAAAGGTACTGTTTTCTAATAGTTGGCAAGGCGCGCACACAATCCCAGTGTTGTACAGCTTGCTTCTTCACCTTTCCGAAGCTGCCGATCTCTCCGGCTCCTGGAGCCGAAGAAGCGGCTTCTTCGCGCAAAGACGATTGTGCCGCTCACAGTGCTCTCCTTAGCGCGGCTTCTGCCGAAAGACGCCCGGGAGCGGCTCTTAGCTCCGGACAGCATCCTACCTTCGTCTTTAGCGCCTCTTCTCATCTACATCTCGGCAAAAAGCTTTTCCACTATGTCTGGCTAGGAAAAACTGTGCCAGCACAGAAAACATCTCTCATCATGTTCTAGAAGTTGCAGAGATGTCTGCCATGTGTTTGGCAGGAAGAAAAGAAAAGTTGTCCAAAACTGCTTCCAATCGAATGTTCATGTGATTGGAAAAGTCATGAGAGCGCCAAAGTACTGTTTTCTATCAGTTGGCAAGGTGCGCACACAATCTCAGTGTTGTACAGCTTGCTTCTTCACCTTTCCGAAGCTGCCGCTCTCCCCGGCTCCCGGAGCCGAAGAAGTGGCTTCTTTGCGCAAAGACGATTGTGCCGCTCTCAGTGCTCTCCTTAGCGCGGCTTCTGCCGAAAGACGCCCGGGAGCGGCTCTTAGCTCCGGACAGCATCCTACCTTCGTCTTTAGCACCTCTTCTCATCTAGATCTCAGCAAAAAGCTTTTCCACTATGTCTGGCTCGGAAAAACTGTGCCAGCACAGAAAACATCTCCCATCGTGTTCTAGACGTTGCACGGATGTCTGCCAAGTGTTTGGCAGGAAGAAAAGTTGTCCAAAACAGCTTCCAATCGAATGTTTATGTGACTGGAAAAGTCAGGAGAGTGCAAAAGTACTGTTTTCTATCAGTTGGCAAGGTGCGCACACAATCCCAGTGTTGTACAGCTTGCTTCTTTACCTTTTCCAAGTTGCCGCTCTCTCCGGCTCCCGGAGCCGAAGAAGCGGCTTCTTCGCGCAAAGACGATTGTGCCGCTCACAGTGCTCTCCTTAGCGCGGCTTCTGCCGAAAGACGCCCGGGAGCGGCTCTTAGCTCCGGACAGCATCCTACCTTCGTCTTTAGCGCCTCTTCTCATCTACATCTCGGCAAAAAGCTTTTCCACTATGTCTGGCTAGGAAAAACTGTGCCAGCACAGAAAACATCTCCCATCCTGTTCTAGAAGTTGCAGAGATGTCTGCCAAGTGTTTGGCAGGAAGAAAAGCAAAGTTGTCCAAAACAGCTTCCAGTCGAATGTTCATGTGATTGGAAAAGTCAAGAGAGTGCAAAGGTACTGTTTTCTAATAGTTGGCAAGGCGCGCACACAATCCCAGTGTTGTACAGCTTGCTTCTTCACCTTCCCGAAGCTTCCACTCTCTCCGGCTCCCGGAGCCGAAGATGCGGCTTCTTCGCGCAAAGACGATTGTGCCGCTCACAGTGCTCTCCTTAGCGCGGCTTCTGCGGAAAGACGCCCGGGAGCGGCTCTTAGCTCCGGACAGCATCCTACCTTCGTCTTTAGCGCCTCTTCTCATTTACATCTCCGCAAAAAGCTTTCCACAATGTCTGGCTAGGAAAAACTGTGCCAGCACAGAAAACATCTCCCATCGTGTTCTAGAAGTTGCAGAGATGTCTGCCAAGTGTTTGGCAGGAAGAAAAGCAAAGTTGTCCAAAACAGCTTTCAATCGAATGTTCATGTGACTGGAAAAGTCAGGAGAGTGCAAAAGTACTGTTTTCTAATAGTTGGCAAGGTGCGCACACAATCCCAGTGTTGTACAGCTTGCTTCTTTACCTTTTCCAAGTTGCCGCTCTCTCCGGCTCCCGGAGCCGAAGAAGCGGCTTCTTCCCGCAAAGACGATTGTGCCGCTCACAGTGCTCTCCTTAGCGCGGCTTCTGCCGAAAGACGCCCGGGAGCGGCTCTTAGCTCCGGACAGCATCCTACCTTCGTCTTTAGCGCCTCTTCTCATCTACATCTCGGCAAAAAGCTTTTCCACTATGTCTGGCTAGGAAAAACTGTGCCAGCACAGAAAACATCTCCCATCGTGTTCTAGAAGTTGCACAGATGTCTGCCAAGTGTTTGGCAGGAAGAAAAGCAAAGGAATCCAAAACAGCTTCCAATCGAATGTTCATGTGATTGGAAAAGTCAGGAGAGTGCAAAGGTACTGTTTTCTAATAGTTGGCAAGGCGCGCACACAATCCCAGTGTTGTACAGCTTGCTTCTTCACCTTTCCGAAGCTGCCGCTCTCTCCGGCTCCTGGAGCCGAAGAAGCGGCATCTTCGCGCAAAGACGATTGTGCCGCTCACAGTGCTCTCCTTAGCGCGGCTTCTGCCGAAAGACGCCCGGGAGCGGCTCTTAGCTCCGGACAGCATCCTACCTTCGTCTTTAGCGCCTCTTCTCATCTACATCTCGGCAAAAAGCTTTTCCACTATGTCTGGCTAGGAAAAACTGTGCCAGCACAGAAAACATCTCTCATCATGTTCTAGAAGTTGCAGAGATGTCTGCCATGTGTTTGGCAGGAAGAAAAGAAAAGTTGTCCAAAACTGCTTCCAATCGAATGTTCATGTGATTGGAAAAGTCATGAGAGCGCCAAAGTACTGTTTTCTATCAGTTGGCAAGGTGCGCACACAATCTCAGTGTTGTACAGCTTGCTTCTTCACCTTTCCGAAGCTGCCGCTCTCCCCGGCTCCCGGAGCCGAAGAAGCGGGTTCTTTGCGCAAAGACGATTGTGCCGCTCTCAGTGCTCTCCTTAGCGCGGCTTCTGCCGAAAGACGCCCGGGAGCGGCTCTTAGCTCCGGACAGCATCCTACCTTCGTCTTTAGCACCTCTTCTCATCTAGATCTCAGCAAAAAGCTTTTCCACTATGTCTGGCTCGGAAAAACTGTGCCAGCACAGAAAACATCTCCCATCGTGTTCTAGACGTTGCACGGATGTCTGCCAAGTGTTTGGCAGGAAGAAAAGTTGTCCAAAACAGCTTCCAATCGAATGTTCATGTGACTGGAAAAGTCAGGAGAGTGCAAAAGTACTGTTTTCTATCAGTTGGCAAGGTGCGCACACAATCCCAGTGTTGTACAGCTTGCTTCTTTACCTTTTCCAAGTTGCCGCTCTCTCCGGCTCCCGGAGCCGAAGAAGCGGCTTCTTCGCGCAAAGACGATTGTGCCGCTCACAGTGCTCTCCTTAGCGTGGCTTCTGCCGAAAGACGCCCGGGAGCGGCTCTTAGCTCCGGACAGCATCCTACCTTCGTCTTTAGCGCCTCTTCTCATCTACATCTCGGCAAAAAGCTTTTCCACTATGTCTGGCTAGGAAAAACTGTGCCAGCACAGAAAACATCTCCCATCCTGTTCTAGAAGTTGCAGAGATGTCTGCCAAGTGTTTGGCAGGAAGAAAAGCAAAGTTGTCCAAAACAGCTTCCAGTCGAATGTTCATGTGATTGGAAAAGTCAAGAGAGTGCAAAGGTACTGTTTTCTAATAGTTGGCAAGGCGCGCACACAATCCCAGTGTTGTACAGCTTGCTTCTTTACCTTTTCCAAGTTGCCGGTCCCTCCGGCTCCCAGAGCCGAAGAAGCGGCTTCTTCGCGCAAAGACGATTGTGCCGCTCACAGTGCTCTCCTTAGCGCGGCTTCTGCCGAAGGACGCCCGGGAGCGGCTCTTAGCTCCGGACAGCATCCTACCTTCGTCTTTAGCGCCTCTTCTCATCTACATCTCAGCAAAATGCTTTTCCACTATGTCTGGCTAGGAAAAACTGTGCCAGCACAGAAAACATCTCCCATCGTGTTCTAGACGTTGCACGGATGTCTGCAAAGTGTTTAGCAGGAAGAAAAGAAAAGTTGTCCAAAACAGCTTCCAATCGAATGTTCATGTGATTGGAAAAGTCAGGAGAGTGCAAAAGTACTGTTTTGTATCAGTTGGCAAGGTGCGCACACAATCCCAGTGTTGTACAGCTTGCTTCTTCACCTTTCCGAAGCTGCCGCTCTCTCCGGCCCCCGGAGCCGAAGATGCGACTTCTTCGCGCAAAGACGATTGTGCTGCTCTCAGTGCTCCTCTTAGCGCGGCTTCTGCTGAAAGACGCCCGGGAGCGGCTCTTAGCTCCGGACAGCATCCTACCTTCGTCTTTAGCACCTCTTCTCATCTACATCTCAGCAAAAAGCTTTTCCACTATGTCTGGCTAGGAAAAACTGTGCCAGCACAGAAAACATCTCCCATCGTGTTCTAGAAGTTGCAGAGATGTCTGCCAAGTGTTTGGCAGGAAGAAAAGAAAAGTTGTCCAAAACAGCTTCTAATCGAATGTTCATGTGACTGGAAAAGTCAGGAGAGTGCAAAGGTACTGTTTTCTAATAGTTGGCAAGTTGCGCACACAATCCCAGTGTTGTACAGCTTGCTTCTTCACCTTCCCGAAGCTTCCACTCTCTCCGGCTCCCGGAGCCGAAGATGCGGCTTCTTCGCGCAAAGACGATTGTGCCGCTCACAGTGCTCTCCTTAGCGCGGCTTCTGCCGAAAGACGCCCGGGAGCGGCTCTTAGCTCCGGACAGCATCCTACCTTCGTCTTTAGCGCCTCTTCTCATTTACATCTCAGCAAAAAGCTTTCCACAATGTCTGGCTAGGAAAAACTGTGCCAGCACAGAAAACATCTCCCATCGTGTTCTAGAAGTTGCAGAGATGTCTGCCAAGTGCTTGGCAGGAAGAAAAGAAAAGTTGTCCAAAACAGCTTTCAATCGAATGTTCATGTGACTGGAAAAGTCAGGAGAGTGCAAAAGTACTGTTTTCTAATAGTTGGCAAGGTGCGCACACAATCCCAGTGTTGTACAGCTTGCTTCTTTACCTTTTCCAAGTTGCCGCTCTCTCCGGCTCCCGGAGCCGAAGAAGCGGCTTCTTCGCGCAAAGACGATTGTGCCGCTCACAGTGCTCTCCTTAGCGCGGCTTCTGCCGAAAGACGCCCGGGAGCGGCTCTTAGCTCCGGACAGCATCCTACCTTCGTCTTTAGCGCCTCTTCTCATCTACATCTCGGCAAAAAGCTTTTCCACTATGTCTGGCTCGGAAAAACTGTGCCAGCACAGAAAACATCTCCCATCGTGTTCTAGACGTTGCACGGATGTCTGCCAAGTGTTTGGCAGGAAGAAAAGAAAAGTTGTCCAAAACAGCTTCCAATCGAATGTTCATGTGACTGGAAAAGTCAGGAGAGTGCAAAAGTACTGTTTTGTATCAGTTGGCAAGGTGCGCACACAATCCCAGTGTTGTACAGCTTGCTTCTTCACCTTCCGAAGCTGCCGCTCTCCCCGGCTCCCGGAGCCGAAGAAGCGGCTTCTTTGCGCAAAGACGATTGTGCCGCTCACAGTGCTCTCCTTAGCGCGGCTTCTGCTGAAAGACGCCCGGGAGCGGCTCTTAGCTCCGGACAGCATCCTACCTTCGTCTTTAGCGCCTCTTCTCATCTACATTTTGGCAAAAAGCTTTTCCACTATGTCTGGCTAGGAAAAACTGTGCCAGCACACAAAACATCTCCCATCGTGTTCTAGAAGTTGCAGAGATGTCTGCCAAGTGTTTGGCAGGAAGAAAAGAAAAGTTGTCCAAAACAGCTTCCAATCGAATGTTCATGTGATTGGAAAAGTCAGGAGAGTGCAAAGGTACTGTTTTCTAATAGCTGGCAAGGCGCGCACACAATCCCAGTGTTGTACAGCTTGCTTCTTTACCTTTTCCAAGTTGCCGCTGTCTCCGGCTCCCGGAGCCGAAGATGCGGCTTCTTCGCGCAAAGACGATTGTGCCGCTCTCAGTGCTCTCCTTAGCGCGGCTTCTGCCGAAAGACGCCCGGGAGCGGCTCTTAGCTCCGGACAGCATCCTACCTTCGTCTTTAGCGCCTCTTCTCATCTACATCTCGGCAAAAAGCTTTTCCACTATGTCTGGCTAGGAAAAACTGTGCCAGCACAGAAAACATCTCCCATCGTGTTCTAGAAGTTGCAGAGATGTCTGCCAAGTGTTTGGCAGGAAGAAAAGTTGTCCAAAACCGCTTTCAATCGAATGTTCATGTGACTGGAAAAGTCAGGAGAGTGCAAAAGTACTGTTTTCTAATAGTTGGCAAGGTGCGCACACAATCCCAGTGTTGTACAGCTTGCTTCTTTACCTTGTCCAAGTTGCCGCTCTCTCCGGCTCCCGGAGCCGAAGAAGCGGCTTCTTCCCGCAAAAACGATTGTGCCGCTCACAGTGCTCTCCTTAGCGCGGCTTCTGCCGAAAGACGCCCGGGAGCGGCTCTTAGCTCCGGACAGCATCCTACCTTCGTCTTTAGCGCCTCTTCTCATCTACATCTCGGCAAAAAGCTTTTCCACTATGTCTGGCTCGGAAAAACTGTGCCAGCACAGAAAACATCTCCCATCGTGTTCTAGACGTTGCACGGATGTCTGCCAAGTGTTTGGCAGGAAGAAAAGAAAAGTTGTCCAAAACAGCTTCCAATCGAATGTTCATGTGACTGGAAAAGTCAGGAGAGTGCAAAAGTACTGTTTTGTATCAGTTGGCAAGGTGCGCACACAATCCCAGTGTTGTACAGCTTGCTTCTTTACCTTTTCCAAGTTGCCGCTCTCTCCGGCTCCCGGAGCCGAAGAAGCGGCTTCTTCGCGCAAAGACGATTGTGCCGCTCACAGTGCTCTCCTTAGCGCGGCTTCTGCCGAAAGACGCCCGGGAGCGGCTCTTAGCTCCGGACAGCATCCTACCTTCGTCTTTAGCGCCTCTTCTCATCTACATCTCAGCAAAAAGCTTTTCCACTATGTCTGGCTAGGAAAAACTGTGCCAGCACAGAAAACATCTCCCATCGTGTTCTAGAAGTTGCAGAGATGTCTGCCAAGTGTTTGGCAGGAAGAAAAGCAAAGTTGTCCAAAACTGCTTCCAATCGAATCTTCATGTGATTGGAAAAGTCAGGAGAGTGCAAAAGTACTGTTTTCTAATAGTTGGCAAGGTGCGCACCCAATCCCAGTGTTGTACAGCTTGCTTCTTCACCTTTCCGAAGCTGCCGCTCTCTCCGGCTCCCGGAGCCGAAGAAGCGGCTTCTTTGCGCAAAGACGATTGTGCCGCTCACAGTGCTCTCCTTAGCGCGGCTTCTGCCCAAAGACGCCCGGGAGCGGCTCTTAGCTCCGGACAGCATCCTACCTTCGTCTTTAGCACCTCTTCTCATCTACATCTCTGCAAAAAGCTTTTCCACTATGTCTGGCTCGGAAAAACTGTGCCAGCACAGAAAACATCTCCCATCGTGTTCTAGAAGTTGCAGAGATGTCTGCCAAGTGTTTGGCAGGAGGAAAAGAAAAGTTGTCCAAAACAGCTTCCAATCGAATGTTCATGTGACTGGAAAAGTCAGGAGAGTGCAAAAGTACTGTTTTCTATCAGTTGGCAAGGTGCGCACACAATCCCAGTATTGTACAGCATGCTTCTTTACCTTTTCCAAGTTGCCGCTCTCTCCGGCTCCCGGAGCCGAAGAAGCGGCTTCTTCGCGCAAAGACGATTGTGCCGCTCACAGTGCTCTCCTTAGCGCGGCTTCTGCCGAAAGATGCCCGGGAGCGGCTCTTAGCTCCGGACAGCATCCTACCTTCGTCTTTAGCGCCTCTTCTCATCTACATCTCAGCAAAAAGCTTTTCCACTATGTCTGGCTAGGAAAAACTGTGCCAGCACAGAAAACATCTCCCATCGTGTTCTAGAAGTTGCAGAGATGTCTGCCAAGTGTTTGGCAGGAAAAAACGAAAAGTTGTCAAAAACAGCTTCCAATCGAATGTTCATGTGATTGGAAAAGTCAGGAGAGTGCAAAGGTACTGTTTTCTAATAGTTGGCAAGGTGCGCACACAATCCCAGTGTTGTACAGCTTGCTTCTTCACCTTTCCGAAGCTGCCGCTCTCTCCGGCTCCCGGAGCCGAAGAAGCGGCTTCTTCGCGCAAAGACGATTGTGCCGCTCACAGTGCTCTCCTTAGCGCGGCTTCTACTGAAAGACGCCCGGGAGCGGCTCTTAGCTCCGGACAGCATCCTACCTTCGTCTTTAGCGCCTCTTCTCATCTACATCTCAGCAAAAAGCTTTTCCACTATGTCTGGCTAGGAAAAACTGTGCCAGCACAGAAAACATCCACCATCGTGTTCTAGAAGTTGCACGGATGTCTGCCAAGTGCTTGGCAGGAAAAAACGAAAAGTTGTCCAAAACAGCTTCCAATCGAATGTTCATGTGATTGGAAAAGTCAGGAGAGTGCAAAGGTACTATTTTCTAATAGTTGGCAAGGTGCGCACACAATCCCAGTGTTGTACAGCTTGCTTCTTCACCTTTCCGAAGCTGCCGCTCTCTCCGGCTCCCGGAGCCGAAGAAGCGGCTGCTTCGCGCAAAGACGATTGTGCCGCTCACAGTGCTCTCCTTAGCGCGGCTTCTGCTGAAAGACGCCCGGGAGCGGCTCTTAGCTCCGGACAGCATCCTACCTTCGTCTTTAGCGCCTCTTCTCATCTACATCTCAGCAAAAAGCTTTTCCACTATGTCTGGCTCGGAAAAACTGTGCCAGCACAGAAAACATCTCCCATCGTGTTCTAGACGTTGCAGAGATGTCTGCCAAGTGTTTGGCAGGAAGAAAAGAAAAGTTGTCCAAAACAGCTTTCAATCGAATGTTCATGTGACTGGAAAAGTCAGGAGAGTGCAAAAGTACTGTTTTGTATCAGTTGGCAAGGTGCGCACACAATCCCAGTGTTGTACAGCTTGCTTCTTTACCTTTTCCAAGTTGCCGTTCTCTCCGGCTCCCGGAGCCGAAGAAGCGGCTTCTTCGCGCAAAGGCGGTTGTGCCGCTCACAGTGCTCTCCTTAGCGCGGCTTCTGCCGAAAGACGCCCGGGAGCGGCTCTTAGCTCCGGACAGCATCCTACCTTCGTCTTTAGCGCCTCTTCTCATCTACATCTCGGCAAAAAGCTTTTCCACTATGTCTGGCTAGGAAAAAATGTGCCAGCACAGAAAACATCTCCCATCGTGTTCTAGAAGTTGCAGAGATGTCTGCCAAGTGTTTGGCAGGAAGAAAAGTTGTCCAAAACCGCTTTCAATCGAATGTTCATGTGACTGGAAAAGTCAGGAGAGTGCAAAAGTACTGTTTTCTAATAGTTGGCAAGGTGCGCACACAATCCCAGTGTTGTACAGCTTGCTTCTTTACCTTGTCCAAGTTGCCGCTCTCTCCGGCTCCCGGAGCCGAAGAAGCGGCTTCTTCCCGCAAAAACGATTGTGCCGCTCACAGTGCTCTCCTTAGCGCGGCTTCTGCCGAAAGACGCCCGGGAGCGGCTCTTAGCTCCGGACAGCATCCTACCTTCGTCTTTAGCGCCTCTTCTCATCTACATCTCGGCAAAAAGCTTTTCCACTATGTCTGGCTCGGAAAAACTGTGCCAGCACAGAAAACATCTCCCATCGTGTTCTAGACGTTGCACGGATGTCTGCCAAGTGTTTGGCAGGAAGAAAAGAAAAGTTGTCCAAAACAGCTTCCAATCGAATGTTCATGTGACTGGAAAAGTCAGGAGAGTGCAAAAGTACTGTTTTGTATCAGTTGGCAAGGTGCGCACACAATCCCAGTGTTGTACAGCTTGCTTCTTCACCTTTCCGAAGCTGCCGCTCTCCCCGGCTCCCGGAGCCGAAGAAGCGGCTTCTTTGCGCAAAGACGATTGTGCCGCTCACAGTGCTCTCCTTAGCGCGGCTTCTGCTGAAAGACGCCCGGGAGCGGCTCTTAGCTCCGGACAGCATCCTACCTTCGTCTTTAGCGCCTCTTCTCATCTACATCTCAGCAAAAAGCTTTTCCACTATGTCTGGCTCGGAAAAACTGTGCCAGCACAGAAAACATCTCCCATCGTGTTCTAGACGTTGCACGGATGTCTGCCAAGTGTTTGGCAGGAAGAAAAGAAAAGTTGTCCAAAACAGCTTCCAATCGAATGTTCATGTGATTGGAAAAGTCAGGAGAGTGCAAAGGTACTGTTTTCTAATAGCTGGCAAGGCGCGCACACAATCCCAGTGTTGTACAGCTTGCTTCTTTACCTTTTCCAAGTTGCCGCTGTCTCCGGCTCCCGGAGCCGAAGATGCGGCTTCTTCGCGCAAAGACGATTGTGCCGCTCTCAGTGCTCTCCTTAGCGCGGCTTCTGCCGAAAGACGCCCGGGAGCGGCTCTTAGCTCCGGACAGCATCCTACCTTCGTCTTTAGCGCCTCTTCTCATCTACATCTCGGCAAAAAGCTTTTCCACTATGTCTGGCTAGGAAAAACTGTGCCAGCACAGAAAACATCTCCCATCGTGTTCTAGAAGTTGCAGAGATGTCTGCCAAGTGTTTGGCAGGAAGAAAAGTTGTCCAAAACCGCTTTCAATCGAATGTTCATGTGACTGGAAAAGTCAGGAGAGTGCAAAAGTACTGTTTTCTAATAGTTGGCAAGGTGCGCACACAATCCCAGTGTTGTACAGCTTGCTTCTTTACCTTGTCCAAGTTGCCGCTCTCTCCGGCTCCCGGAGCCGAAGAAGCGGCTTCTTCGCGCAAAGACGATTGTGCCGCTCACAGTGCTCTCCTTAGCGCGGCTTCTGCCGAAAGACGCCCGGGAGCGGCTCTTAGCTCCGGACAGCATCCTACCTTCGTCTTTAGCACCTCTTCTCATCTACATCTCGGCAAAAAGCTTTTCCACTATGTCTGGCTAGGAAAAACTGTGCCAGCACAGAAAACATCTCCCATCGTGTTCTAGACGTTGCACGGATGTCTGCCAAGTGTTTGGCAGGATGAAAAGTTGTCCAAAAGAGCTTCCAATCGAATGTTCATGTGACTGGAAAAGTCAGGAGAGTGCAAAAGTACTGTTTTCTATCAGTTGGCAAGGTGCGCACACAATCCCAGTGTTGTACAGCATGCTTCTTTACCTTTTCCAAGTTGCCGCTCTCTCCGGCTCCCGGAGCCGAAGAAGCGGCTTCTTCACGCAAAGACGATTGTGCCGCTCACAGTGCTCTCCTTAGCGCGGCTTCTGCCGAAAGATGCCCGGGAGCGGCTCTTAGCTCCGGACAGCATCCTACCTTCGTCTTTAGCGCCTCTTCTCATCTACATCTCAGCAAAAAGCTTTTCCACTATGTCTGGCTAGGAAAAACTGTGCCAGCACAGAAAACATCTCCCATCGTTTTCTAGAAGTTGCAGAGATGTCTGCCAAGTGTTTGGCAGGAAAAAACGAAAAGTTGCCAAAAACAGCTTCCAATCGAATGTTCATGTGATTGGAAAAGTCAGGAGAGTGCAAAGGTACTGTTTTCTAATAGTTGGCAAGGTGCGCACACAATCCCAGTGTTGTACAGCTTGCTTCTTCACCTTTCCGAAGCTGCCGCTCTCTCCGGCTCCCGGAGCCGAAGAAGCGGCTTCTTCGCGCAAAGACGATTGTGCCGCTCACAGTGCTCTCCTTAGCGCGGCTTCTGCTGAAAGACGCCCGGGAGCGGCTCTTAGCTCCGGACAGCATCCTACCTTCGTCTTTAGCGCCTCTTCTCATCTAAATCTCAGCAAAAAGCTTTTCCACTATGTCTGGCTCGGAAAAACTGTGCCAGCACAGAAAACATCTCCCATCGTGTTCTAGAGGTTGCAGAGATGTCTGCCAAGTGTTTGGCAGGAAGAAAAGAAAAGTTGTCAAAAACAGCTTCCAATCGAATGTTCATGTGATTGGAAAAGTCAGGAGAGTGCAAAGGTACTATTTTCTAATAGTTGGCAAGGTGCGCACACAATCCCAGTGTTGTACAGCTTGCTTCTTCACCTTTCCGAAGCTGCCGCTCTCTCCGGCTCCCGGAGCCGAAGAAGCGGCTTCTTCGCGCAAAGACGATTGTGCCGCTCACAGTGCTCTCCTTAGCGCGGCTTCTGCTGAAAGACGCCCGGGAGCGGCTCTTAGCTCCGGACAGCATCCTACCTTCGTCTTTAGCGCCTCTTCTCATCTACATCTCAGCAAAAAGCTTTTCCACTATGTCTGGCTCGGAAAAACTGTGCCAGCACAGAAAACATCTCCCATCGTGTTCTAGACGTTGCAGAGATGTCTGCCAAGTGTTTGGCAGGAAGAAAAGAAAAGTTGTCCAAAACAGCTTTCAATCGAATGTTCATGTGACTGGAAAAGTCAGGAGAGTGCAAAAGTACTGTTTTGTATCAGTTGGCAAGGTGCGCACACAATCCCAGTGTTGTACAGCTTGCTTCTTTACCTTTCCGAAGCTGCCGCTCTCTCCGGCTCCCGGAGCCGAAGAAGCGGCTTCTTCGCGCAAAGGCGGTTGTGCCGCTCACAGTGCTCTCCTTAGCGCGGCTTCTGCCGAAAGACGCCCGGGAGCGGCTCTTAGCTCCGGACAGCATCCTACCTTCGTCTTTAGCGCCTCTTCTCATCTACATCTCAGCAAAAAGCTTTTCCCTTACGTCTGGCTAGGAAAAACTGTGCCAGCACAGAAAACATCTCCCATCGTGTTCTAGAAGTTGCAGAGATGTCTGCCAAGTGTTTGGCAGGAAGAAAAGCAAAGTTGTCCAAAACAGCTTCCAATCGAATGTTCATGTGATTGGAAAAGTCATGAGAGTGCCAAAGTACTGTTTTCTATCAGTTGGCAAGGTGCGCACACAATCCCAGTGTTGTACAGCTTGCTTCTTCCCCTTTCCGAAGCTGCCGCTCTCCCCGGCTCCCGGAGTCGAAGAAGCGGCTTCTTTGCGCAAAGAAGATTGCGCCGCTCTCAGTGCTCTCCTTAGCGCGGCTTCTGCCGAAAGACGCCCGGGAGCGGCTCTTAGCTCCGGACAGCATCCTACCTTCGTCTTTAGCGCCTCTTCTCATCTACATCTCAGCAAAAAGCTTTTCCACTATGTCTGGCTCGGAAAAACTGTGCCAGCACAGAAAACATCTCCCATCGTGTTCTAGACGTTGCACGGATGTCTGCCAAGTGTTTGGCAGGAAGAAAAGAAAAGTTGTCCAAAACAGCTTCCAATCGAATGTTCATGTGACTGGAAAAGTCAGGAGAGTGCAAAAGTACTGTTTTGTATCAGTTGGCAAGGTGCGCACACAATCCCAGTGTTGTACAGCTTGCTTCTTTACCTTTTCCAAGTTGCCGCTCTCTCCGGCTCCCGGAGCCGAAGAAGCGGCTTCTTCGCGCAAAGACGATTGTGCCGCTCACAGTGCTCTCCTTAGCGCGGCTTCTGCCGAAAGACGCCCGGGAGCGGCTCTTAGCTCCGGACAGCATCCTACCTTCGTCTTTAGCGCCTCTTCTCATCTACATCTCAGCAAAAAGCTTTTCCACTATGTCTGGCTAGGAAAAACTGTGCCAGCACAGAAAACATCTCCCATCGTGTTCTAGAAGTTGCAGAGATGTCTGCCAAGTGTTTGGCAGGAAGAAAAGCAAAGTTGTCCAAAACAGCTTCCAATCGAATGTTCATGTGATTGGAAAAGTCAGGAGAGTGCAAAAGTACTGTTTTCTAATAGTTGGCAAGGTGCGCACACAATCCCAGTGTTGTACAGCTTGCTTCTTCACCTTCCTGAAGCTGCCGCTCTCCCCGGCTCCCGGAGCCGAAGAAGCGGCTTCTTTGCGCAAAGACGATTGTGCCGCTCACAGTGCTCTCCTTAGCGCGGCTTCTGCTGAAAGACGCCCGGGAGCGGCTCTTAGCTCCGGACAGCATCCTACCTTCGTCTTTAGCGCCTCTTCTCATCTACATCTCAGCAAAAAGCTTTTCCACTATGTCTGGCTCGGAAAAACTGTGCCAGCACAGAAAACATCTCCCATCGTGTTCTAGACGTTGCACGGATGTCTGCCAAGTGTTTGGCAGGAAGAAAAGAAAAGTTGTCCAAAACAGCTTCCAATCGAATGTTCATGTGACTGGAAAAGTCAGGAGAGTGCAAAAGTACTGTTTTGTATCAGTTGGCAAGGTGCGCACACAATCCCAGTGTTGTACAGCTTGCTTCTTTACCTTTTCCAAGTTGCCGCTCTCTCCGGCTCCCGGAGCCGAAGAAGCGGCTTCTTCGCGCAAAGACGATTGTGCCGCTCACAGTGCTCTCCTTAGCGCGGCTTCTGCCGAAAGACGCCCGGGAGCGGCTCTTAGCTCCGGACAGCATCCTACCTTCGTCTTTAGCGCCTCTTCTCATCTACATTTTGGCAAAAAGCTTTTCCACTATGTCTGGCTAGGAAAAACTGTGCCAGCACAGAAAACATCTCCCATCGTGTTCTAGAAGTTGCAGAGATGTCTGCCAAGTGTTTGGCAGGAAGAAAAGAAAAGTTGTCCAAAACAGCTTCCAATCGAATGTTCATGTGATTGGAAAAGTCAGGAGAGTGCAAAGGTACTGTTTTCTAATAGCTGGAGAGGCGCGCACACAATCCCAGTGTTGTACAGCTTGCTTCTTTACCTTTTCCAAGTTGCCGCTGTCTCCGGCTCCCGGAGCCGAAGAAGCGGCTTCTTCGCGCAAAGACGATTGTGCCGCTCTCAGTGCTCTCCTTAGCGCGGCTTCTGCCGAAAGACGCCCGGGAGCGGCTCTTAGCTCCGGACAGCATCCTACCTTCGTCTTTAGCGCCTCTTCTCATCTACATCTCGGCAAAAAGCTTTTCCACTATGTCTGGCTAGGAAAAACTGTGCCAGCACAGAAAACATCTCCCATCGTGTTCTAGAAGTTGCAGAGATGTCTGCCAAGTGTTTGGCAGGAAGAAAAGCAAAGTTGTCCAAAACAGCTTCCAATCGAATGTTCATGTGATTGGAAAAGTCAGGAGAGTGCAAAAGTACTGTTTTCTAATAGTTGGCAAGGTGCGCACACAATCCCAGTGTTGTACAGCTTGCTTCTTCACCTTCCTGAAGCTGCCGCTCTCCCCGGCTCCCGGAGCCGAAGAAGCGGCTTCTTTGCGCAAAGACGATTGTGCCGCTCACAGTGCTCTCCTTAGCGCGGCTTCTGCTGAAAGACGCCCGGGAGCGGCTCTTAGCTCCGGACAGCATCCTACCTTCGTCTTTAGCGCCTCTTCTCATCTACATCTCAGCAAAAAGCTTTTCCACTATGTCTGGCTCGGAAAAACTGTGCCAGCACAGAAAACATCTCCCATCGTGTTCTAGACGTTGCAGAGATGTCTGCCAAGTGTTTGGCAGGAAGAAAAGAAAAGTTGTCCAAAACAGCTTTCAATCGAATGTTCATGTGACTGGAAAAGTCAGGAGAGTGCAAAAGTACTGTTTTGTATCAGTTGGCAAGGTGCGCACACAATCCCAGTGTTGTACAGCTTGCTTCTTTACCTTTTCCAAGTTGCCGTTCTCTCCGGCTCCCGGAGCCGAAGAAGCGGCTTCTTCGCGCAAAGGCGGTTGTGCCGCTCACAGTGCTCTCCTTAGCGCGGCTTCTGCCGAAAGACGCCCGGGAGCGGCTCTTAGCTCCGGACAGCATCCTACCTTCGTCTTTAGCGCCTCTTCTCATCTACATCTCAGCAAAAAGCTTTTCCACTACGTCTGGCTAGGAAAAACTGTGCCAGCACAGAAAACATCTCCCATCGTGTTCTAGAAGTTGCAGAGATGTCTGCCAAGTGTTTGGCAGGAAGAAAAGAAAAGTTGTCCAAAACAGCTTCCAATCGAATGTTCATGTGATTGGAAAAGTCATGAGAGTGCCAAAGTACTGTTTTCTATCAGTTGGCAAGGTGCGCACACAATCCCAGTGTTGTACAGCTTGCTTCTTCCCCTTTCCGAAGCTGCCGCTCTCCCCGGCTCCCGGAGTCGAAGAAGCGGCTTCTTTGCGCAAAGAAGATTGTGCCGCTCTCAGTGCTCTCCTTAGCGCGGCTTCTGCCGAAAGACGCCCGGGAGCGGCTCTTAGCTCCGGACAGCATCCTACCTTCGTCTTTAGCGCCTCTTCTCATCTACATCTCAGCAAAAAGCTTTTCCACTATGTCTGGCTCGGAAAAACTGTGCCAGCACAGAAAACATCTCCCATCGTGTTCTAGACGTTGCACGGATGTCTGCCAAGTGTTTGGCAGGAAGAAAAGAAAAGTTGTCCAAAACAGCTTCCAATCGAATGTTCATGTGACTGGAAAAGTCAGGAGAGTGCAAAAGTACTGTTTTGTATCAGTTGGCAAGGTGCGCACACAATCCCAGTGTTGTACAGCTTGCTTCTTTACCTTTTCCAAGTTGCCGCTCTCTCCGGCTCCCGGAGCCGAAGAAGCGGCTTCTTCGCGCAAAGACGATTGTGCCGCTCACAGTGCTCTCCTTAGCGCGGCTTCTGCCGAAAGACGCCCGGGAGCGGCTCTTAGCTCCGGACAGCATCCTACCTTCGTCTTTAGCGCCTCTTCTCATCTACATCTCAGCAAAAAGCTTTTCCACTATGTCTGGCTAGGAAAAACTGTGCCAGCACAGAAAACATCTCCCATCGTGTTCTAGAAGTTGCAGAGATGTCTGCCAAGTGTTTGGCAGGAAGAAAAGAAAAGTTGTCCAAAACAGCTTCCAATCGAATGTTCATGTGATTGGAAAAGTCAGGAGAGTGCAAAGGTACTGTTTTCTAATAGCTGGAGAGGCGCGCACACAATCCCAGTGTTGTACAGCTTGCTTCTTTACCTTTTCCAAGTTGCCGCTGTCTCCGGCTCCCGGAGCCGAAGAAGCGGCTTCTTCGCGCAAAGACGATTGTGCCGCTCTCAGTGCTCTCCTTAGCGCGGCTTCTGCCGAAAGACGCCCGGGAGCGGCTCTTAGCTCCGGACAGCATCCTACCTTCGTCTTTAGCGCCTCTTCTCATCTACATCTCGGCAAAAAGCTTTTCCACTATGTCTGGCTAGGAAAAACTGTGCCAGCACAGAAAACATCTCCCATCGTGTTCTAGAAGTTGCAGAGATGTCTGCCAAGTGTTTGGCAGGAAGAAAAGCAAAGTTGTCCAAAACAGCTTCCAATCGAATGTTCATGTGATTGGAAAAGTCAGGAGAGTGCAAAAGTACTGTTTTCTAATAGTTGGCAAGGTGCGCACACAATCCCAGTGTTGTACAGCTTGCTTCTTCACCTTCCTGAAGCTGCCGCTCTCCCCGGCTCCCGGAGCCGAAGAAGCGGCTTCTTTGCGCAAAGACGATTGTGCCGCTCACAGTGCTCTCCTTAGCGCGGCTTCTGCTGAAAGACGCCCGGGAGCGGCTCTTAGCTCTGGACAGCATCCTACCTTCGTCTTTAGCGCCTCTTCTCATCTACATCTCAGCAAAAAGCTTTTCCACTATGTCTGGCTCGGAAAAACTGTGCCAGCACAGAAAACATCTCCCATCGTGTTCTAGACGTTGCAGAGATGTCTGCCAAGTGTTTGGCAGGAAGAAAAGAAAAGTTGTCCAAAACAGCTTTCAATCGAATGTTCATGTGACTGGAAAAGTCAGGAGAGTGCAAAAGTACTGTTTTGTATCAGTTGGCAAGGTGCGCACACAATCCCAGTGTTGTACAGCTTGCTTCTTTACCTTTTCCAAGTTGCCGTTCTCTCCGGCTCCCGGAGCCGAAGAAGCGGCTTCTTCGCGCAAAGGCGGTTGTGCCGCTCACAGTGCTCTCCTTAGCGCGGCTTCTGCCGAAAGACGCCCGGGAGCGGCTCTTAGCTCCGGACAGCATCCTACCTTCGTCTTTAGCGCCTCTTCTCATCTACATCTCAGCAAAAAGCTTTTCCACTACGTCTGGCTAGGAAAAACTGTGCCAGCACAGAAAACATCTCCCATCGTGTTCTAGAAGTTGCAGAGATGTCTGCCAAGTGTTTGGCAGGAAGAAAAGAAAAGTTGTCCAAAACAGCTTCCAATCGAATGTTCATGTGATTGGAAAAGTCATGAGAGTGCCAAAGTACTGTTTTCTATCAGTTGGCAAGGTGCGCACACAATCCCAGTGTTGTACAGCTTGCTTCTTCACCTTTCCGAAGCTGCCGCTCTCTCCGGCTCCCGGAGCCGAAGAAGCGGCTTCTTTGCGCAAAGACGATTGTGCCGCTCACAGTGCTCTCCTTAGCGCGGCTTCTGCCCAAAGACGCCCGGGAGCGGCTCTTAGCTCCGGACAGCATCCTACCTTCGTCTTTAGCACCTCTTCTCATCTACATCTCAGCAAAAAGCTTTTCCACTATGTCTGGCTCGGAAAAACTGTGCCAGCACAGAAAACATCTCCCATCGTGTTCTAGAAGTTGCACAGATGTCTGCCAAGTGTTTGGCAGGAGGAAAAGCAAAGTTGTCCAAAACAGCTTCCAATCGTATGTTCATGTGACTGGAAAAGTCAGGAGAGTGCAAAAGTACTGTTTTCTATCAGTTGGCAAGGTGCGCACACAATCCCAGTGTTGTACAGCATGCTTCTTTACCTTTTCCAAGTTGCCGCTCTCTCCGGCTCCCGGAGCCGAAGAAGCGGCTTCTTCGCGCAAAGACGATTGTGCCGCTCACAGTGCTCTCCTTAGCGCGGCTTCTGCCGAAAGATGCCCGGGAGCGGCTCTTAGCTCCGGACAGCATCCTACCTTCGTCTTTAGCGCCTCTTCTCATCTACATCTCAGCAAAAAGCTTTTCCACTATGTCTGGCTAGGAAAAACTGTGCCAGCACAGAAAACATCTCCCATCGTGTTCTAGAAGTTGCAGAGATGTCTGCCAAGTGTTTGGCAGGAAAAAACGAAAAGTTGTCAAAAACAGCTTCCAATCGAATGTTCATGTGATTGGAAAAGTCAGGAGAGTGCAAAGGTACTGTTTTCTAATAGTTGGCAAGGTGCGCACACAATCCCAGTGTTGTACAGCTTGCTTCTTCACCTTTCCGAAGCTGCCGCTCTCTCCGGCTCCCGGAGCCGAAGAAGCGGCTTCTTCGCGCAAAGACGATTGTGCCGCTCACAGTGCTCTCCTTAGCGCGGCTTCTGCTGAAAGACGCCCGGGAGCGGCTCTTAGCTCCGGACAGCATCCTACCTTCGTCTTTAGCGCCTCTTCTCATCTACATCTCAGCAAAAAGCTTTTCCACTATGTCTGGCTAGGAAAAACTGTGCCAGCACAGAAAACATCCACCATCGTGTTCTAGAAGTTGCACGGATGTCTGCCAAGTGCTTGGCAGGAAAAAACAAAAAGTTGTCAAAAACAGCTTCCAATCGAATGTTCATGTGATTGGAAAAGTCAGGAGAGTGCAAAGGTACTATTTTCTAATAGTTGGCAAGGTGCGCACACAATCCCAGTGTTGTACAGCTTGCTTCTTCACCTTTCCGAAGCTGCCGCTCTCTCCGGCTCCCAGAGCCGAAGAAGCGGCTTCTTCGCGCAAAGACGATTGTGCCGCTCACAGTGCTCTCCTTAGCGCGGCTTCTGCCGAAAGACGCCCGGGAGCGGCTCTTAGCTCCGGACAGCATCCTACCTTCGTCTTTAGCGCCTCTTCTCATCTACATCTCAGCAAAAAGCTTTTCCACTATGTCTGGCTCGGAAAAACTGTGCCAGCACAGAAAACATCTCCCATCGTGTTCTAGACGTTGCAGAGATGTCTGCCAAGTGTTTGGCAGGAAGAAAAGAAAAGTTGTCCAAAACAGCTTTCAATCGAATGTTCATGTGACTGGAAAAGTCAGGAGAGTGCAAAAGTACTGTTTTGTATCAGTTGGCAAGGTGCGCACACAATCCCAGTGTTGTACAGCTTGCTTCTTTACCTTTTCCAAGTTGCCGTTCTCTCCGGCTCCCGGAGCCGAAGAAGCGGCTTCTTCGCGCAAAGGCGGTTGTGCCGCTCACAGTGCTCTCCTTAGCGCGGCTTCTGCCGAAAGACGCCCGGGAGCGGCTCTTAGCTCCGGACAGCATCCTACCTTCGTCTTTAGCGCCTCTTCTCATCTACATCTCGGCAAAAAGCTTTTCCACTATGTCTGGCTAGGAAAAAATGTGCCAGCACAGAAAACATCTCCCATCGTGTTCTAGAAGTTGCAGAGATGTCTGCCAAGTGTTTGGCAGGAAGAAAAGAAAAGTTGTCCAAAACAGCTTCCAATCGAATGTTCATGTGATTGGAAAAGTCAGGAGAGTGCAAAGGTACTGTTTTCTATCAGTTGGCAAGCTGCGCACACAATCCCAGTGTTGTACAGCTTGCTTCTTTACCTTTTCCAAGTTGCCGCTGTCTCCGGCTCCCGGAGCCGAAGAAGCGGCTTCTTCGCGCAAAGACGATTGTGCCGCTCTCAGTGCTCTCCTTAGCGCGGCTTCTGCCGAAAGACGCCCGGGAGCGGCTCTTAGCTCCGGACAGCATCCTACCTTCGTCTTTAGCGCCTCTTCTCATCTACATCTCGGCAAAAAGCTTTTCCACTATGTCTGGCTAGGAAAAACTGTGCCAGCACAGAAAACATCTCCCATCGTGTTCTAGAAGTTGCAGAGATGTCTGCCAAGTGTTTGGCAGGAAGAAAAGTTGTCCAAAACCGCTTCCAATCGAATGTTCATGTGACTGGAAAAGTCAGGAGAGTGCAAAAGTACTGTTTTCTAATAGTTGGCAAGGTGCGCACACAATCCCAGTGTTGTACAGCTTGCTTCTTTACCTTGTCCAAGTTGCGGCTCTCCCCGGCTCCCGGAGCCGAAGAAGCGGCTTCTTTGCGCAAAGACGATTGTGCCGCTCACAGTGCTCTCCTTAGCGCGGCTTCTGCTGAAAGACGCCCGGGAGCGGCTCTTAGCTCCGGACAGCATCCTACCTTCGTCTTTAGCGCCTCTTCTCATCTACATCTCAGCAAAAAGCTTTTCCACTATGTCTGGCTCGGAAAAACTGTGCCAGCACAGAAAACATCTCCCATCGTGTTCTAGACGTTGCACGGATGTCTGCCAAGTGTTTGGCAGGAAGAAAAGAAAAGTTGTCCAAAACAGCTTCCAATCGAAAGTTCATGTGACTGGAAAAGTCAGGAGAGTGCAAAAGTACTGTTTTGTATCAGTTGGCAAGGTGCGCACACAATCCCAGTGTTGTACAGCTTGCTTCTTTACCTTTTCCAAGTTGCCGCTCTCTCCGGCTCCCGGAGCCGAAGAAGCGGCTTCTTCGCGCAAAGACGATTGTGCCGCTCACAGTGCTCTCCTTAGCGCGGCTTCTGCCGAAAGACGCCCGGGAGCGGCTCTTAGCTCCGGACAGCATCCTACCTTCGTCTTTAGCGCCTCTTCTCATCTACATTTTGGCAAAAAGCTTTTCCACTATGTCTGGCTAGGAAAAACTGTGCCAGCACAGAAAACATCTCCCATCGTGTTCTAGAAGTTGCAGAGATGTCTGCCAAGTGTTTGGCAGGAAGAAAAGAAAAGTTGTCCAAAACAGCTTCCAATCGAATGTTCATGTGATTGGAAAAGTCAGGAGAGTGCAAAGGTACTGTTTTCTAATAGCTGGCAAGGCGCGCACACAATCCCAGTGTTGTACAGCTTGCTTCTTTACCTTTTCCAAGTTGCCGCTGTCTCCGGCTCCCGGAGCCGAAGATGCGGCTTCTTCGCGCAAAGACGATTGTGCCGCTCTCAGTGCTCTCCTTAGCGCGGCTTCTGCCGAAAGACGCCCGGGAGCGGCTCTTAGCTCCGGACAGCATCCTACCTTCGTCTTTAGCGCCTCTTCTCATCTACATCTCGGCAAAAAGCTTTTCCACTATGTCTGGCTAGGAAAAACTGTGCCAGCACAGAAAACATCTCCCATCGTGTTCTAGAAGTTGCAGAGATGTCTGCCAAGTGTTTGGCAGGAAGAAAAGTTGTCCAAAACCGCTTTCAATCGAATGTTCATGTGACTGGAAAAGTCAGGAGAGTGCAAAAGTACTGTTTTCTAATAGTTGGCAAGGTGCGCACACAATCCCAGTGTTGTACAGCTTGCTTCTTTACCTTGTCCAAGTTGCCGCTCTCTCCGGCTCCCGGAGCCGAAGAGGCGGCTTCTTCCCGCAAAAACGATTGTGCCGCTCACAGTGCTCTCCTTAGCGCGGCTTCTGCCGAAAGACGCCCGGGAGCGGCTCTTAGCTCCGGACAGCATCCTACCTTCGTCTTTAGCGCCTCTTCTCATCTACATCTCGGCAAAACGCTTTCCCACTATGTCTGGCTCGGAAAAACTGTGCCAGCACAGAAAACATCTCCCATCGTGTTCTAGACGTTGCACGGATGTCTGCCAAGTGTTTGGCAGGAAGAAAAGAAAAGTTGTCCAAAACAGCTTCCAATCGAATGTTCATGTGACTGGAAAAGTCAGGAGAGTGCAAAAGTACTGTTTTGTATCAGTTGGCAAGGTGCGCACACAATCCCAGTGTTGTACAGCTTGCTTCTTTACCTTTTCCAAGTTGCCGCTCTCTCCGGCTCCCGGAGCCGAAGAAGCGGCTTCTTCGCGCAAAGACGATTGTGCCGCTCACAGTGCTCTCCTTAGCGCGGCTTCTGCCGAAAGACGCCCGGGAGCGGCTCTTAGCTCCGGACAGCATCCTACCTTCGTCTTTAGCGCCTCTTCTCATCTACATTTTGGCAAAAAGCTTTTCCACTATGTCTGGCTAGGAAAAACTGTGCCAGCACAGAAAACATCTCCCATCGTGTTCTAGAAGTTGCAGAGATGTCTGCCAAGTGTTTGGCAGGAAGAAAAGAAAAGTTGTCCAAAACTGCTTCCAATCGAATCTTCATGTGATTGGAAAAGTCAGGAGAGTGCAAAAGTACTGTTTTCTAATAGTTGGCAAGGTGCGCACACAATCCCAGTGTTGTACAGCTTGCTTCTTCACCTTTCCGAAGCTGCCGCTCTCTCCGGCTCCCGGAGCCGAAGAAGCGGCTTCTTCGCGCAAAGACGATTGTGCCGCTCACAGTGCTCTCCTTAGCGCGGCTTCTGCCCAAAGACGCCCGGGAGCGGCTCTTAGCTCCGGACAGCATCCTACCTTCGTCTTTAGCACCTCTTCTCATCTACATCTCGGCAAAAAGCTTTTCCACTATGTCTGGCTCGGAAAAACTGTGCCAGCACAGAAAACATCTCCCATCGTGTTCTAGAAGTTGCACAGATGTCTGCCAAGTGTTTGGCAGGAGGAAAAGCAAAGTTGTCCAAAACAGCTTCCAATCGAATGTTCATGTGATTGGAAAAGTCAGGAGAGTGCAAAGGTACTGTTTTCTAATAGTTGGCAAGGCGCGCACACAATCCCAGTGTTGTACAGCTTGCTTCTTCACCTTTCCGAAGCTGCCGCTCTCTCCGGCTCCCGGAGCCGAAGAAGCGGCTTCTTCGCGCAAAGACGATTGTGCCGCTCACAGTGCTCTCCTTAGCGCGGCTTCTGCCGAAAGACGCCCGGGAGCGGCTCTTAGCTCCGGACAGCATCCTACCTTCGTCTTTAGCACCTCTTCTCATCTACATCTCAGCAAAAAGCTTTTCCACTATGTCTGGCTAGGAAAAACTGTGCCAGCACAGAAAACATCTCCCATCGTGTTCTAGACGTTGCACGGATGTCTGCCAAGTGTTTGGCAGGATGAAAAATTGTCCAAAACAGCTTCCAATCGAATGTTCATGTGACTGGAAAAGTCAGGAGAGTGCAAAAGTACTGTTTTCTATCAGTTGGCAAGGTGCGCACACAATCCCAGTGTTGTACAGCATGCTTCTTTACCTTTTCCAAGTTGCCGCTCTCTCCGGCTCCCGGAGCCGAAGAAGCGGCTTCTTCGCGCAAAGACGATTGTGCCGCTCACAGTGCTCTCCTTAGCGCGGCTTCTGCCGAAAGATGCCCGGGAGCGGCTCTTAGCTCCGGACAGCATCCTACCTTCGTCTTTAGCGCCTCTTCTCATCTACATCTCAGCAAAAAGCTTTTCCACTATGTCTGGCTAGGAAAAACTGTGCCAGCACAGAAAACATCTCCCATCGTGTTCTAGAAGTTGCAGAGATGTCTGCCAAGTGTTTGGCAGGAAAAAACGAAAAGTTGTCAAAAACAGCTTCCAATCGAATGTTCATGTGATTGGAAAAGTCAGGAGAGTGCAAAGGTACTGTTTTCTAATAGTTGGCAAGGTGCGCACACAATCCCAGTGTTGTACAGCTTGCTTCTTCACCTTTCCGAAGCTGCCGCTCTCTCCGGCTCCCGGAGCCGAAGAAGCGGCTTCTTCGCGCAAAGACGATTGTGCCGCTCACAGTGCTCTCCTTAGCGCGGCTTCTGCTGAAAGACGCCCGGGAGCGGCTCTTAGCTCCGGACAGCATCCTACCTTCGTCTTTAGCGCCTCTTCTCATCTACATCTCAGCAAAAAGCTTTTCCACTATGTCTGGCTCGGAAAAACTGTGCCAGCACAGAAAACATCTCCCATCGTGTTCTAGACGTTGCACGAATGTCTGCCAAGTGTTTGGCAGGAAGAAAAGAAAAGTTGTCCAAAACAGCTTCCAATCGAATTTTCATGTGACTGGAAAAGTCAGGAGAGTGCAAAAGTACTGTTTTCTAATAGTTGGCAAGGTGCGCACACAATCCCAGTGTTGTACAGCTTGCTTCTTTACCTTTTCCAAGTTGCCGCTCTCTCCGGCTCCCGGAGCCGAAGAAGCGGCTTCTTCGCGCAAAGACGATTGTGCCGCTCTCAGTGCTCTCCTTAGCGCGGCTTCTGCCGAAAGACGCCCGGGAGCGGCTCTTAGCTCCGGACAGCATCCTACCTTCGTCTTTAGCGCCTCTTCTCATCTACATCTCGGCAAAAAGCTTTTCCACTATGTCTGGCTAGGAAAAACTGTGCCAGCACAGAAAACATCTCCCATCGTGTTCTAGAAGTTGCAGAGATGTCTGCCAAGTGTTTGGCAGGAAGAAAAGTTGTCCAAAACCGCTTTCAATCGAATGTTCATGTGACTGGAAAAGTCAGGAGAGTGCAAAAATACTGTTTTCTAATAGTTGGCAAGGTGCGCACACAATCCCAGTGTTGTACAGCTTGCTTCTTTACCTTGTCCAAGTTGCCGCTCTCTCCGGCTCCCGGAGCCGAAGAAGCGGCTTCTTCCCGCAAAAACGATTGTGCCGCTCACAGTGCTCTCCTTAGCGCGGCTTCTGCCGAAAGACGCCCGGGAGCGGCTCTTAGCTCCGGACAGCATCCTACCTTCGTCTTTAGCGCCTCTTCTCATCTACATCTCGGCAAAAAGCTTTTCCACTATGTCTGGCTCGGAAAAACTGTGCCAGCACAGAAAACATCTCCCATCGTGTTCTAGACGTTGCACGGATGTCTGCCAAGTGTTTGGCAGGAAGAAAAGAAAAGTTGTCCAAAACAGCTTCCAATCGAATGTTCATGTGACTGGAAAAGTCAGGAGAGTGCAAAAGTACTGTTTTGTATCAGTTGGCAAGGTGCGCACACAATCCCAGTGTTGTACAGCTTGCTTCTTCACCTTTCCGAAGCTGCCGCTCTCCCCGGCTCCCGGAGCCGAAGAAGCGGCTTCTTTGCGCAAAGACGATTGTGCCGCTCACAGTGCTCTCCTTAGCGCGGCTTCTTCTGAAAGACGCCCGGGAGCGGCTCTTAGCTCCGGACAGCATCCTACCTTCGTCTTTAGCGCCTCTTCTCATCTACATCTCAGCAAAAAGCTTTTCCACTATGTCTGGCTCGGAAAAACTGTGCCAGCACAGAAAACATCTCCCATCGTGTTCTAGACGTTGCAGAGATGTCTGCCAAGTGTTTGGCAGGAAGAAAAGAAAAGTTGTCCAAAACAGCTTCCAATCGAATGTTCATGTGACTGGAAAAGTCAGGAGAGTGCAAAAGTACTGTTTTGTATCAGTTGGCAAGGTGCGCACACAATCCCAGTGTTGTACAGCTTGCTTCTTTACCTTTTCCAAGTTGCCGCTCTCTCCGGCTCCCGGAGCCGAAGAAGCGGCTTCTTCGCGCAAAGACGATTGTGCCGCTCACAGTGCTCTCCTTAGCGCGGCTTCTGCCGAAAGACGCCCGGGAGCGGCTCTTAGCTCCGGACAGCATCCTACCTTCGTCTTTAGCGCCTCTTCTCATCTACATCTCAGCAAAAAGCTTTTCCACTATGTCTGGCTAGGAAAAACTGTGCCAGCACAGAAAACATCTCCCATCGTGTTCTAGAAGTTGCAGAGATGTCTGCCAAGTGTTTGGCAGGAAGAAAAGCAAAGTTGTCCAAAACTGCTTCCAATCGAATCTTCATGTGATTGGAAAAGTCAGGAGAGTGCAAAAGTACTGTTTTCTAATAGTTGGCAAGGTGCGCACACAATCCCAGTGTTGTACAGCTTGCTTCTTCACCATTCCGAAGCTGCCGCTCTCTCCGGCTCCCAGAGCCGAAGATGCGGCTTCTTCGCGCAAAGACGATTGTGCCGCTCACAGTGCTCTCCTTAGCGCGGCTTCTGCCGAAAGACGCCCGGGAGCGGCTCTTAGCTCCGGACAGCATCCTACCTTCGTCTTTAGCGCCTCTTCTCATCTACATTTCGGCAAAAAGCTTTTCCACTATGTCTGGCTCGGAAAAACTGTGCCAGCACAGAAAACATCTCCCATCGTGTTCTAGACGTTGCACGGATTTCTGCCAAGTGTTTGGCAGGAAGAAAAAAAAAGTTGTCCAAAACAGCATCCAATCGAACGTTCATGTGACTGGAAAAGTCAGTAGAGTGCAAAAGTACTGTTTTCTAATAGTTGGCAAGGTGCGCACACAATCCCAGTGTTGTACAGCTTGCTTCTTTACCTTTTCCAAGTTGCCGCTCTACCCGGCTCCCGGAGCCGAAGAAGCGGCTTCTTCGCGCAAAGACGATTGTGCCGCTCACAGTGCTCTCCTTAGCGCGGCTTCTGCCGAAAGACGCCCGGGACCGGCTCTTAGCTCCGGACAGCATCCTACCTTCGTCTTTAGCGCCTCTTCTCATCTACATCTCAGCAAAAAGCTTTTCCACTATGTCTGGCTCGGAAAAACTGTGCCAGCACTGAAAACATCTCCCATCGTGTTCTAGACGTTGCACGGATGTCTGCCAAGTGTTTGGCAGGAAGAAAAGAAAAGTTGTCCAAAACAGCTTCCAATCGAACGTTCATGTTACTGGAAAAGTCAGGAGAGTGCAAAAGTACTGTTTTGTATCAGTTGGCAAGGTGCGCACACAATCCCAGTGTTGTACAGCTTGCTTCTTCACCATTCCGAAGCTGCCACTCTCTCCGGCTCCCGGAGCCGAAGAAGCGGCTTCTTCGCGCAAAGACGATTGTGCCGCTCACAGTGCTCTCCTTAGCGCGGCTTCTGCCGAAAGACGCCCGGGAGCGGCTCTTAGCTCCGGACAGCATCCTACCTTCGTCTTTAGCGCCTCTTCTCATCTACATCTCGGCAAAAAGCTTTTCCACTATGTCTGGCTCGGAAAAACTGTGCCAGCACTGAAAACATCTCCCATCGTGTTCTAGACGTTGCACGGATGTCTGCCAAGTGTTTGGCAGGAAGAAAAGAAAAGTTTTCCAAAACAGCTTCCGATCGAATGTTCATGTGATTGGAAAAGTCAGGACAGTGCAAAAGTACTGTTTTCTAATAGTTGGCAAGGTGCGCACACAATCCCAGTGTTGTACAGCTTGCTTCTTCACCTTCCCGAAGCTGCCGCTCTACCCGGCTCCCGGAGCCGAAGAAGCGGCTTCTTCGCGCAAAGACGATTGTGCCGCTCACAGTGCTCTCCTTAGCGCGGCTTCTACCGAAGGACGCCCGGGAGCGGCTCTTAGCTCCGGACAGCATCCTACCTTCGTCTTTAGCGCCTCTTCTCATCTACATCTCGGCAAAAAGCTTTACCATTATGCCTGGCTAGGAAAAACTGTGCCAGCACAGAAAACATCTCCCATCGTGTTCTAGACGTTGCACGGATGTCTGCCAAGTGTTTGGCAGGAAGAAAAGAAAAGTTGTCCAAAACAGCTTCCGATCGAATGTTCATGTGATTGGAAAAGTCAGGACAGTGCAAAAGTACTGTTTTCTAATAGTTGGCAAGGTGCGCACACAATCCCAGTGTTGTACAGCTTGCTTCTTCACCTTCCCGAAGCTGCCGCTCTCTCCGGCTCCCGGAGCCGAAGATGCGGCTTCTTCGCGCAAAGACGATTGTGCCGCTCACAGTGCTCTCCTTAGCGCGGCTTCTGCCGAAGGACGCCCGGGAGCGGCTCTTAGCTCCGGACAGCATCCTACCTTCGTCTTTAGCGCCTCTTCTCATCTACATCTCGGCAAAAAGCTTTTCCACTATGTCTGGCTAGGCAAAACTGTGCCAGCACAGAAAACATCTCCCATCGTGTTCTAGACGTTGCACGGATGTCTGCCAAGTGTTTGGCAGGAAGAAAAGAAAAGTTGTCCAAAACAGCTTCCGATCGAATGTTCATGTGATTGGAAAAGTCAGGACAGTGCAAAAGTACTGTTTTCTAATAGTTGGCAAGGTGCGCACACAATCCCAGTGTTGTACAGCTTGCTTCTTCACCTTCCCGAAGCTGCCGCTCTCTCCGGCTCCCGGAGCCGAAGATGCGGCTTCTTCGCGCAAAGACGATTGTGCCGCTCACAGTGCTCTCCTTAGCGCGGCTTCTGCCGAAGGACGCCCGGGAGCGGCTCTTAGCTCCGGACAGCATCCTACCTTCGTCTTTAGCGCCTCTTCTCATCTACATCTCGGCAAAAAGCTTTTCCACTATGTCTGGCTAGGAAAAACTGTGCCAGCACTGAAAACATCTCCCATCGTGTTCTAGACGTTGCACGGATGTCTGCCAAGTGTTTGGCAGGAAGAAAAGAAAAGTTGTCCAAAACAGCTTCCGATCGAATGTTCATGTGATTGGAAAAGTCAGGACAGTGCAAAAGTACTGTTTTCTAATAGTTGGCAAGGTGCGCACACAATCCCAGTGTTGTACAGCTTGCTTCTTCACCTTCCCGAAGCTGCCGCTCTCTCCGGCTCCCGGAGCCGAAGATGCGGCTTCTTCGCGCAAAGACGATTGTGCCGCTCACAGTGCTCTCCTTAGCGCGGCTTCTGCCGAAGGACGCCCGGGAGCGGCTCTTAGCTCCGGACAGCATCCTACCTTCGTCTTTAGCGCCTCTTCTCATCTACATCTCGGCAAAAAGCTTTTCCACTATGTCTGGCTCGGAAAAACTGTGCCAGCACTGAAAACATCTCCTATCGTGTTCTAGACGTTGCACGGATGTCTGCCAAGTGTTTGACAGGAAGAAAAGAAAAGTTGTCCAAAACAGCTTCCAATCGAATGTTCATGTTACTGGAAAAGTCAGGAGAGTGCAAAAGTACTGTTTTGTATCAGTTGGCAAGGTGCGCACACAATCCCAGTGTTGTACAGCTTGCTTCTTCACCATTCCGAAGCTGCCGCTCTCTCCGGCTTCCGGAGCCGAAGAAGCGGCTTCTTCGCGCAAAGACGATTGTGCCGCTCACAGTGCTCTCCTTAGCGCGGCTTCTGCCGAAAGACGCCCGGGAGCGGCTCTTAGCTCCGGACAGCATCCTACCTTCGTCTTTAGCGCCTCTTCTCATCTACATTTCGGCAAAAAGCTTTTCCACTATGTCTGGCTCGGAAAAACTGTGCCAGCACAGAAAACATCTCCCATCGTGTTCTAGACGTTGCACGGATTTCTGCCAAGTGTTTGGCAGGAAGAAAAAAAAAGTTGTCCAAAACAGCATCCAATCGAACGTTCATGTGACTGGAAAAGTCAGTAGAGTGCAAAAGTACTGTTTTCTAATAGTTGGCAAGGTGCGCACACAATCCCAGTGTTGTACAGCTTGCTTCTTCACCTTCCCGAAGCTGCCGCTCTCTCCGGCTCCCGGAGCTGAAGAAGCGGTTCCTTTGCGCAAAGACGATTGTGTCGCCCACAGTGCTCTCCTTAGCGCGGCTTCTGCCGAAAGACGCCCGGGAGCGGCTCTTAGCTCCGGACAGCATCCAACCTTCGTCTTTAGCGCCTCTTCTCATCTACATCTCGGCAAAAAGCTTTACCATTATGCCTGGCTAGGAAAAACTGTGCCAGCACAGAAAACATCTCCCATCGTGTTCTAGACGTTGCACGGATGTCTGCCAAGTGTTTGGCAGGAAGAAAAGAAAAGTTTTCCAAAACAGCTTCCGATCGAATGTTCATGTGATTGGAAAAGTCAGGACAGTGCAAAAGTACTGTTTTCTAATAGTTGGCAAGGTGCGCACACAATCCCAGTGTTGTACAGCTTGCTTCTTCACCTTCCCGAAGCTGCCGCTCTCTCCGGCTCCCGGAGCCGAAGATGCGGCTTCTTCGCGCAAAGACGATTGTGCCGCTCACAGTGCTCTCCTTAGCGCGGCTTCTACCGAAGGACGCCCGGGAGCGGCTCTTAGCTCCGGACAGCATCCTACCTTCGTCTTTAGCGCCTCTTCTCATCTACATCTCGGCAAAAAGCTTTTCCACTATGTCTGGCTAGGAAAAACTGTGCCAGCACAGAAAACATCTCCCATCGTGTTCTAGACGTTGCACGGATGTCTGCCAAGTGTTTGGCAGGAAGAAAAGAAAAGTTGTCCAAAACAGCTTCCGATCGAATGTTCATGTGATTGGAAAAGTCAGGACAGTGCAAAAGTACTGTTTTCTAATAGTTGGCAAGGTGCGCACACAATCCCAGTGTTGTACAGCTTGCTTCTTCACCTTCCCGAAGCTGCCGCTCTCTCCGGCTCCCGGAGCCGAAGATGCGGCTTCTTCGCGCAAAGACGATTGTGCCGCTCACAGTGCTCTCCTTAGCGCGGCTTCTGCCGAAGGACGCCCGGGAGCGGCTCTTAGCTCCGGACAGCATCCTACCTTCGTCTTTAGCGCCTCTTCTCATCTACATCTCGGCAAAAAGCTTTTCCACTATGTCTGGCTCGGAAAAACTGTGCCAGCAGAGAAAACATCTCCCATCGTGTTCTAGACGTTGCACGGATGTCTGCCAAGTGTTTGGCAGGAAGAAAAGAAAAGTTGTCCAAAACAGCTTCTGATCGAATGTTCATGTGATTGGAAAAGTCAGGACAGTGCAAAAGTACTGTTTTCTAATAGTTGGCAAGGTGCGCACACAATCCCAGTGTTGTACAGCTTGCTTCTTCACCTTCCCGAAGCTGCCGCTCTCTCCGGCTCCCGGAGCCGAAGAAGCGGCTTCTTCGCGCAAAGACGATTGTGCCGCTCACAGTGCTCTCCTTAGCGCGGCTTCTGCCCAAAGACGCCCGGGAGCGGCTCTTAGCTCCGGAGAGCATCCTACCTTCGTCTTTAGCGCCTTTTGTAGTCTACATGATAGCAAAACGCTTTTCCAATACGTCTGGCAAGGAGAAACTGTGCCAGCACAGAAAACATCTCCCATCATGTTCTAGAAGTTGCAGAGATGTCTGCCAAGTGTTTGGCAGGAAGAAAAGAAAAGTTGTCCAAAACAGCTTCCAATCGAATGTTCATGTGATTGGAAAAGTCAGGAGAGTGCAAAAGTACTGTTTTCTATCAGTTGGCAAGCTGCGCACACAATCCCAGTGTTGTACAGCTTGCTTCTTCACCTTCCCGAAGCTGCCGCTCTCCCCGGCTCCCGGAGCTGTAGAAGCGGCTTCTTCTCGCAAAGACGATTGTGCCGCTCACAGTGCTCTCCTTAGTGCGGCTTGTGCCCAAAGACGCCCGGGAGCGGCTCTTAGCTCCGGAGAGCATCCTACCTTCGTCTTTAGCGTCTTTTGTACTCTACATCTTAGCAAAACGCTTTTCCAATACGTCTGGCTAGGAAAATCTCTGCCAGCACAGAAAACATCTCCCATCATGTTCTAGAAGTTGCAGAGATGTCTGCCAAGTGTTTGGCAGGAAGAAAAGAAAAGTTGTCCAAAACAGCTTCCAATCGAATGTTCATGTGATTGGAAAAGTCAGCAGAGTGCAAAAGTACTGTTTTCTATCAGTTGGCAAGCTGCGCACACAATCCCAGTGTTGTACAGCTTGCTTCTTCACCTTCCCGAAGCTGCCGCTCTCCCCGGCTCCCGGAGCTGTAGAAGCGGCTTCTTCTCGCAAAGACGATTGTGCCGCTCACAGTGCTCTCCTTAGTGCGGCTTGTGCCCAAAGACGCCCGGGAGCGGCTCTTAGCTCCGGAGAGCATCCTACCTTCGTCTTTAGCGTCTTTTGTACTCTACATCTTAGCAAAACGCTTTTCCAATACGTCTGGCTAGGAAAATCTCTGCCAGCACAGAAAACATCTCCCATCGTGTTCTAGAAGTTTCAGAGATGTCTGTCAAGTGTTTGGCAGGAAGAAAAGAAAAGTTGTCCAAAACAGCCTCCAATCGAATGTTCATGTGATTGGAAAAGTCAGGAGAGTGCAAAAGTACTGTTTTCTATCAGTTTGCAAGGTGCGCACACAATCCCAGTGTTGTACAGCTTGCTTCTTCACCTTCCCGAAGCTGCCGCTCTCTCCGGCTCCCGGATCCGAAGAAGCGGCATCTTCGCGCAAAGACGATTGTGCCGCTCACAGTGCTCTCCTTAGCTCGACTTCTGCCCAAAGATGCCCGGGAGCGGCTCTTAGCTCCGGAGAGCATCGTACCTTCGTCTTTAGCGGCTTTTGTAGTCTACATCTTAGCAAAACGCTTTCCCAGTATGTCTGGCTAGGAGAAACTCTGCCAGCACAGAAAACATCTCCCATCGTGTTCTAGAAGTTGCAGAGATGTCTGCCAAGTGTTTGGCAGGAAGAAAAGAAAAGTTGTCCAAAACAGCTTCCAATCGAATGCTCATGTGATTGGAAAAGTCAGGGGAGTGCAAAAGTACTGTTTTCTATCAGTTGGCAAGCCGTGCACACAATCCCAGTGTTGTACAGCTTGCTTCTTCACCTTCCCGAAGCTGCCGCTCTCTCCGGCTCCCGGAGCCGAAGAAGCGGCATCTTCGCGCAAAGACGATTGTGCCGCTCACAGTGCTCTCCTTAGCGCGGCTTCTGCCCAAAGACGCCCGGGAGCGGCTCTTAGCTCCGGAGAGCATCCTACCTTCGTCTTTAGCATCTTTTGTAGTCTACATCTTAGCAAAACGCTTTTCCAATACGTCTGGCTAGGAAAATCTCTGCCAGCACAGAAAACATCTCCCATCGTGTTCTAGAAGTTGCAGAGATGTCTGTCAAGTGTTTGGCAGGAAGAAAAGAAAAGTTGTCCAAAACAGCTTCCAATCGAATGTTCATGTGATTGGAAAAGTCAGGAGAGTGCAAAAGTACTGTTTTCTATCAGTTGGCAAGGTGCGCACACAATCCCAGTGTTGTACAGCTTGCTTCTTCACCTTCCCGAAGCTGCCGCTCTCCCCGGCTCCCGGAGCCGAAGAAGCGGCTTCTTCTCGCAAAGACGATTGTGCCGCTCACAGTGCTCTCCTTAGCGCGGCTTCTGCCCAAAGACGCCCGGGAGCGGCTCTTAGCTCCGGAGAGCATCCTACCTTCGTCTTTAGCATCTTTTGTAGTCTACATCTTAGCAAAACGCTTTTCCAATACGTCTGGCTAGGAGAAACTCTGCCAGCACAGAAAACATCTCCCATCATGTTCTAGAAGTTTCAGAGATGTCTGCCAAGTGTTTGGCAGGAAGAAAAGAAAAGTTGTCCAAAACAGCTTCCAATCGAATGTTCATGTGATTGGAAAAGTCAGGAGAGTGCAAAAGTACTGTTTTCTATCAGTTGGCAAGCCGCGCACACAATCCCAGAGTTGTACAGCTTGCTTCTTCACCTTCCCGAAGCTGCCCCTCTCTCCGTCTCCCGGAGCCGAAGAAGCGGCTTCTTCGCGCAAAGACGATTGTGCCGCTCACAGTGCTCTCCTTAGCGCGGCTTCTGCCCAAAGACGCCCGGGAGCGGCTCTTAGCTCCGGAGAGCATCCTACCTTCGTCTTTAGCGTCTTTTTTAGTCTACATGAGAGCAAAACGCTTTTCCAATACGTCTGGCTCGGAAAAACTGTGCCAGCACAGAAAACATCTCCCATCATGTTCTAGAAGTTGCAGAGATGTCTGCCAAGTGTTTGGCAGGAAGAAAAGAAAAGTTGTCCAAAACAGCTTCCAATCGAATCTTCATGTGATTGGAAAAGTCAGGAGAGTGCAAAAGTACTGTTTTCTATCAGTTGGCAAGCTGCGCACACAATCCTAGTGTTGTACGGCTTGCTTATTACCTTCCCGAAGCTGCCGCTCTCTCCGGCTCCCGGAGCCGAAGAAGCGGCTTCTTCGCGCAAAGACGATTGTGCCGCTCACAGTGCTCTCCTTAGCGCGGCTTCTGCCCAAAGACGCCCGGGAGCGGCTCTTAGCTCCGGACAGCATCCAACCTTCGTCTTTAGCGCCTCTTCTCATCTACATCTCGGCAAAAAGCTTTTCCACTATGCTTGGCTAGGAAAAACTGTGCCAGCACAGAAAACATCTCCCATCGTGTTCTAGACGTTGCACGGATGTCTGCCAAGTGTTTGGAAGGAAGAAAAGAAAAGTTGTCCAAAACAGCTTCCGATCGAATGTTCATGTGATTGGAAAAGTCAGGAGAGTGCAAAAGTACTGTTTTCTAATAGTTGGCAAGGTGCGCACACAATCCCAGTGTTGTACAGCTTGCTTCTTTACCTTTTCCAAGTTGCCGCTCTACCCGGCTCCCGGAGCCGAAGAAGCGGCTTCTTCGCGCAAAGACGATTGTGCCGCTCACAGTGCTCTCCTTAGCGCGGCTTCTGCCGAAAGACGCCCGGGACCGGCTCTTAGCTCCGGACAGCATCCTACCTTCGTCTTTAGCGCCTCTTCTCATCTACATCTCAGCAAAAAGCTTTTCCACTATGTCTGGCTCGGAAAAACTGTGCCAGCACTGAAAACATCTCCCATCGTGTTCTAGACGTTGCACGGATGTCTGCCAAGTGTTTGGCAGGAAGAAAAGAAAAGTTGTCCAAAACAGCTTCCAATCGAACGTTCATGTTACTGGAAAAGTCAGGAGAGTGCAAAAGTACTGTTTTGTATCAGTTGGCAAGGTGCGCACACAATCCCAGTGTTGTACAGCTTGCTTCTTCACCATTCCGAAGCTGCCGCTCTCTCCGGCTCCCGGAGCCGAAGAAGCGGCTTCTTCGCGCAAAGACGATTGTGCCGCTCACAGTGCTCTCCTTAGCGCGGCTTCTGCCGAAAGACGCCCGGGAGCGGCTCTTAGCTCCGGACAGCATCCTACCTTCGTCTTTAGCGCCTCTTCTCATCTACATCTCGGCAAAAAGCTTTTCCACTATGTCTGGCTCGGAAAAACTGTGCCAGCACTGAAAACATCTCCCATCGTGTTCTAGACGTTGCACGGATGTCTGCCAAGTGTTTGGCAGGAAGAAAAGAAAAGTTGTCCAAAACAGCTTCCGATCGAATGTTCATGTGATTGGAAAAGTCAGGACAGTGCAAAAGTACTGTTTTCTAATAGTTGGCAAGGTGCGCACACAATCCCAGTGTTGTACAGCTTGCTTCTTCACCTTCCCGAAGCTGCCGCTCTCTCCGGCTCCCGGAGCCGAAGATGCGGCTTCTTCGCGCAAAGACGATTGTGCCGCTCACAGTGCTCTCCTTAGCGCGGCTTCTACCGAAGGACGCCCGGGAGCGGCTCTTAGCTCCGGACAGCATCCTACCTTCGTCTTTAGCGCCTCTTCTCATCTACATCTCGGCAAAAAGCTTTACCATTATGCCTGGCTAGGAAAAACTGTGCCAGCACAGAAAACATCTCCCATCGTGTTCTAGACGTTGCACGGATGTCTGCCAAGTGTTTGGCAGGAAGAAAAGAAAAGTTGTCCAAAACAGCTTCCGATCGAATGTTCATGTGATTGGAAAAGTCAGGACAGTGCAAAAGTACTGTTTTCTAATAGTTGGCAAGGTGCGCACACAATCCCAGTGTTGTACAGCTTGCTTCTTCACCTTCCCGATGCTGCCGCTCTCTCCGGCTCCCGGAGCCGAAGATGCGGCTTCTTCGCGCAAAGACGATTGTGCCGCTCACAGTGCTCTCCTTAGCGCAGCTTCTGCCGAAGGACGCCCGGGAGCGGCTCTTAGCTCCGGACAGCATCCTACCTTCGTCTTTAGCGCCTCTTCTCATCTACATCTCGGCAAAAAGCTTTTCCACTATGTCTGGCTTGGAAAAACTGTGCCAGCACAGAAAACATCTCCCATCGTGTTCTAGACGTTGCACGGATGTCTGCCAAGTGTTTGGCAGGAAGAAAAGAAAAGTTGTCCAAAACAGCTTCCGATCGAATGTTCATGTGATTGGAAAAGTCAGGACAGTGCAAAAGTACTGTTTTCTAATAGTTGGCAAGGTGCGCACACAATCCCAGTGTTGTACAGCTTGCTTCTTCACCTTCCCGAAGCTGCCGCTCTCTCCGGCTCCCGGAGCCGAAGATGCGGCTTCTTCGCGCAAAGACGATTGTGCCGCTCACAGTGCTCTCCTTAGCGCGGCTTCTACCGAAGGACGCCCGGGAGCGGCTCTTAGCTCCGGACAGCATCCTACCTTCGTCTTTAGCGCCTCTTCTCATCTACATCTCGGCAAAAAGCTTTTCCACTATGTCTGGCTAGGAAAAACTGTGCCAGCACAGAAAACATCTCCCATCGTGTTCTAGACGTTGCACGGATGTCTGCCAAGTGTTTGGCAGGAAGAAAAGAAAAGTTGTCCAAAACAGCTTCCGATCGAATGTTCATGTGATTGGAAAAGTCAGGACAGTGCAAAAGTACTGTTTTCTAATAGTTGGCAAGGTGCGCACACAATCCCAGTGTTGTACAGCTTGCTTCTTCACCTTCCCGAAGCTGCCGCTCTCTCCGGCTCCCGGAGCCGAAGATGCGGCTTCTTCGCGCAAAGACGATTGTGCCGCTCACAGTGCTCTCCTTAGCGCGGCTTCTGCCGAAGGACGCCCGGGAGCGGCTCTTAGCTCCGGACAGCATCCTACCTTCGTCTTTAGCGCCTCTTCTCATCTACATCTCGGCAAAAAGCTTTTCCACTATGTCTGGCTCGGAAAAACTGTGCCAGCACTGAAAACATCTCCCATCGTGTTCTAGACGTTGCACGGATGTCTGCCAAGTGTTTGGCAGGAAGAAAAGAAAAGTTGTCCAAAACAGCTTCCAATTGAATGTTCATGTGACTGGAAAAGTCAGGAGAGTGCAAAAGTACTGTTTTCTAATAGTTGGCAAGGTGCGCACACAATCCCAGTGTTGTACAGCTTGCTTCTTCACCATTCCGAAGCTGCCGCTCTCTCCGGCTTCCGGAGCCGAAGAAGCGGCTTCTTCGCGCAAAGACGATTGTGCCGCTCACAGTGCTCTCCTTAGCGCGGCTTCTGCCGAAAGACGCCCGGGAGCGGCTCTTAGCTCCGGACAGCATCCTACCTTCGTCTTTAGCGCCTCTTCTCATCTACATTTCGGCAAAAAGCTTTTCCACTATGTCTGGCTCGGAAAAACTGTGCCAGCACAGAAAACATCTCCCATCGTGTTCTAGACGTTGCACGGATTTCTGCCAAGTGTTTGGCAGGAAGAAAAGAAAAGTTGTCCAAAACAGCTTCCGATCGAATGTTCATGTGATTGGAAAAGTCAGGACAGTGCAAAAGTACTGTTTTCTAATAGTTGGCAAGGTGCGCACACAATCCCAGTGTTGTACAGCTTGCTTCTTCACCTTCCCGAAGCTGCCGCTCTCTCCGGCTCCCGGAGCCGAAGATGCGGCTTCTTCGCGCAAAGACGATTGTGCCGCTCACAGTGCTCTCCTTAGCGCGGCTTCTGCCGAAGGACGCCCGGGAGCGGCTCTTAGCTCCGGACAGCATCCTACCTTCGTCTTTAGCGCCTCTTCTCATCTACATCTCGGCAAAAAGCTTTTCCACTATGTCTGGCTCGGAAAAACTGTGCCAGCAGAGAAAACATCTCCCATCGTGTTCTAGACGTTGCACGGATGTCTGCCAAGTGTTTGGCAGGAAGAAAAGAAAAGTTTTCAAAAACAGCTTCCGATCGAATGTTCATGTGATTGGAAAAGTCAGGACAGTGCAAAAGTACTGTTTTCTAATAGTTGGCAAGGTGCGCACACAATCCCAGTGTTGTACAGCTTGCTTCTTCACCTTCCCAAAGCTGCCGCTCTACCCGGCTCCCGGAGCCGAAGAAGCGGCTTCTTCGCGCAAAGACGATTGTGCCGCTCACAGTGCTCTCCTTAGCGCGGCTTCTACCGAAGGACGCCCGGGAGCGGCTCTTAGCTCCGGACAGCATCCTACCTTCGTCTTTAGCGCCTCTTCTCATCTACATCTCGGCAAAAAGCTTTTCCACTATGTCTGGCTAGGAAAAACTGTGCCAGCACAGAAAACATCTCCCATCGTGTTCTAGACGTTGCACGGATGTCTGCCAAGTGTTTGGCAGGAAGAAAAGAAAAGTTGTCCAAAACAGCTTCCGATCGAATGTTCATGTGATTGGAAAAGTCAGGACAGTGCAAAAGTACTGTTTTCTAATAGTTGGCAAGGTGCGCACACAATCCCAGTGTTGTACAGCTTGCTTCTTCACCTTCCCGAAGCTGCCGCTCTCTCCGGCTCCCGGAGCCGAAGATGCGGCTTCTTCGCGCAAAGATGATTGTGCCGCTCACAGTGCTCTCCTTAGCGCGGCTTCTGCCGAAGGACGCCCGGGAGCGGCTCTTAGCTCCGGACAGCATCCTACCTTCGTCTTTAGCGCCTCTTCTCATCTACATCTCGGCAAAAAGCTTTTCCACTATGTCTGGCTAGGAAAAACTGTGCCAGCAGAGAAAACATCTCCCATCGTGTTCTAGACGTTGCACGGATGTCTGCCAAGTGTTTGGCAGGAAGAGAAAAAAAGTTGTCCAAAACAGCTTCCAATCGAACGTTCATGTGATTGGAAAAGTCAGGAGAGTGCAAAAGTACTGTTTTCTAATAGTTGGCAAGGTGCGCACACAATCCCAGTGTTGTACAGCTTGCTTCTTTACCTTTTCCAAGTTGCCGCTCTCTCCGGCTCCCGGAGCCGAAGATGCGGCTTCTTCGCGCAAAGACGATTGTGCCGCTCACAGTGCTCTCCTTAGCGCGGCTTCTACCGAAGGACGCCCGGGAGCGGCTCTTAGCTCCGGACAGCATCCTACCTTCGTCTTTAGCGCCTCTTCTCATCTACATCTCGGCAAAAAGCTTTTCCACTATGTCTGGCTAGGAAAAACTGTGCCAGCACAGAAAACATCTCCCATCGTGTTCTAGACGTTGCACGGATGTCTGCCAAGTGTTTGGCAGGAAGAAAAGAAAAGTTGTCCAAAACAGCTTCCGATCGAATGTTCATGTGATTGGAAAAGTCAGGACAGTGCAAAAGTACTGTTTTCTAATAGTTGGCAAGGTGCGCACACAATCCCAGTGTTGTACAGCTTGCTTCTTCACCTTCCCGAAGCTGCCGCTCTCTCCGGCTCCCGGAGCCGAAGATGCGGCTTCTTCGCGCAAAGACGATTGTGCCGCTCACAGTGCTCTCCTTAGCGCGGCTTCTGCCGAAGGACGCCCGGGAGCGGCTCTTAGCTCCGGACAGCATCCTACCTTCGTCTTTAGCGCCTCTTCTCATCTACATCTCGGCAAAAAGCTTTTCCACTATGTCTGGCTCGGAAAAACTGTGCCAGCACTGAAAACATCTCCCATCGTGTTCTAGACGTTGCACGGATGTCTGCCAAGTGTTTGGCAGGAAGAAAAGAAAAGTTGTCCAAAACAGCTTCCAATTGAATGTTCATGTGACTGGAAAAGTCAGGAGAGTGCAAAAGTACTGTTTTCTAATAGTTGGCAAGGTGCGCACACAATCCCAGTGTTGTACAGCTTGCTTCTTCACCATTCCGAAGCTGCCGCTCTCTCCGGCTTCCGGAGCCGAAGAAGCGGCTTCTTCGCGCAAAGACGATTGTGCCGCTCACAGTGCTCTCCTTAGCGCGGCTTCTGCCGAAAGACGCCCGGGAGCGGCTCTTAGCTCCGGACAGCATCCTACCTTCGTCTTTAGCGCCTCTTCTCATCTACATTTCGGCAAAAAGCTTTTCCACTATGTCTGGCTCGGAAAAACTGTGCCAGCACAGAAAACATCTCCCATCGTGTTCTAGACGTTGCACGGATTTCTGCCAAGTGTTTGGCAGGAAGAAAAGAAAAGTTGTCCAAAACAGCTTCCGATCGAATGTTCATGTGATTGGAAAAGTCAGGACAGTGCAAAAGTACTGTTTTCTAATAGTTGGCAAGGTGCGCACACAATCCCAGTGTTGTACAGCTTGCTTCTTCACCTTCCCGAAGCTGCCGCTCTCTCCGGCTCCCGGAGCCGAAGATGCGGCTTCTTCGCGCAAAGACGATTGTGCCGCTCACAGTGCTCTCCTTAGCGCGGCTTCTGCCGAAGGACGCCCGGGAGCGGCTCTTAGCTCCGGACAGCATCCTACCTTCGTCTTTAGCGCCTCTTCTCATCTACATCTCGGCAAAAAGCTTTTCCACTATGTCTGGCTCGGAAAAACTGTGCCAGCAGAGAAAACATCTCCCATCGTGTTCTAGACGTTGCACGGATGTCTGCCAAGTGTTTGGCAGGAAGAAAAGAAAAGTTTTCAAAAACAGCTTCCGATCGAATGTTCATGTGATTGGAAAAGTCAGGACAGTGCAAAAGTACTGTTTTCTAATAGTTGGCAAGGTGCGCACACAATCCCAGTGTTGTACAGCTTGCTTCTTCACCTTCCCAAAGCTGCCGCTCTACCCGGCTCCCGGAGCCGAAGAAGCGGCTTCTTCGCGCAAAGACGATTGTGCCGCTCACAGTGCTCTCCTTAGCGCGGCTTCTACCGAAGGACGCCCGGGAGCGGCTCTTAGCTCCGGACAGCATCCTACCTTCGTCTTTAGCGCCTCTTCTCATCTACATCTCGGCAAAAAGCTTTTCCACTATGTCTGGCTAGGAAAAACTGTGCCAGCACAGAAAACATCTCCCATCGTGTTCTAGACGTTGCACGGATGTCTGCCAAGTGTTTGGCAGGAAGAAAAGAAAAGTTGTCCAAAACAGCTTCCGATCGAATGTTCATGTGATTGGAAAAGTCAGGACAGTGCAAAAGTACTGTTTTCTAATAGTTGGCAAGGTGCGCACACAATCCCAGTGTTGTACAGCTTGCTTCTTCACCTTCCCGAAGCTGCCGCTCTCTCCGGCTCCCGGAGCCGAAGATGCGGCTTCTTCGCGCAAAGATGATTGTGCCGCTCACAGTGCTCTCCTTAGCGCGGCTTCTGCCGAAGGACGCCCGGGAGCGGCTCTTAGCTCCGGACAGCATCCTACCTTCGTCTTTAGCGCCTCTTCTCATCTACATCTCGGCAAAAAGCTTTTCCACTATGTCTGGCTAGGAAAAACTGTGCCAGCAGAGAAAACATCTCCCATCGTGTTCTAGACGTTGCACGGATGTCTGCCAAGTGTTTGGCAGGAAGAGAAAAAAAGTTGTCCAAAACAGCTTCCAATCGAACGTTCATGTGATTGGAAAAGTCAGGAGAGTGCAAAAGTACTGTTTTCTAATAGTTGGCAAGGTGCGCACACAATCCCAGTGTTGTACAGCTTGCTTCTTTACCTTTTCCAAGTTGCCGCTCTCTCCGGCTCCCGGAGCCGAAGATGCGGCTTCTTCACGCAAAGACGATTGTGCCGCTCACAGTGCTCTCCTTAGCGCGGCTTCTGCCGAAGGATGCCCGGGAGCGGCTCTTAGCTCCGGACAGCATCCTACCTTCGTCTTTAGCGCCTCTTCTCATCTACATCTCGGCAAAAAGCTTTTCCACTATGTCTGCTAGGAAAAACTGTGCCAGCACAGAAAACATCTCCCATCGTGTTCCAGACGTTGCACGGATGTCTGCCAAGTGTTTGGCAGGAAGAAAAGGAGAGTTGTCTAAAACAGCTTCTAATCGAATGTTCATGTGACTGGAAAAGTCAGGACAGTGCAAAAGTACTATTTTGTATCAGTTGGCAAGGTGCGCATGCAATCCCAGTGTTGTACAGCTTGCTTCTTCACCTTCCCGAAGCTGCCGCTCTCTCCGGCTCCCGGAGCCGAAGAAGCGGCTTCTTCGCGCAAAGACGATTGTGCCGCTCACAGTGCTCTCCTTAGCGCGGCTTCTGCCGAAAGACGCCCGGGAGCGGCTCTTAGCTCCGGAGAGCATCCTACCTTCGTCTTTAGCGCCTCTTCTCATCTACATTTCGGCAAAAAGCTTTTCCACTATGTCTGGCTTGGAAAAACTGTGCCAGCACAGAAAACATCTCCCATCGTGTTCTAGACGTTGCACGGATGTCTGCCAAGTGTTTGGCAGGAAGAAAAAAAAAGTTGTCCAAAACAGCTTCCAATCGAATGTTCATGTGACTGGAAAAGTCAGTAGAGTGCAAAAGTACTGTTTTCTAATAGTTGGCAAGGTGCGCACACAATCCCAGTGTTGTACAGCTTGCTTCTTTACCTTTTCCAAGTTGCCGCTCTACCCGGCTCTCGGATCCGAAGAAGCGGCTTCTTCGCGCAAAGACGATTGTGCCGCTCACAGTGCTCTCCTTAGCGCGGCTTCTGCCGAAAGACGCCCCGAAGCGGCTCTTAGCTCCGGACAGCGTCCTACCTTCGTCTTTAGCGCCTCTTCTCATCTACATCTCGGCAAAAAGCTTTTCCACTATGTCTGGCTAGGAAAAACTGTGCCAGCACAGAAAACATCTCCCATCGTGTTCTAGACGTTGCACGGATGTCTGCCAAGTGTTTGGCAGGAAGAAAAGAAAAGTTGTCCAAAACAGCTTCTGATCGAACGTTCATGTGATTGGAAAAGTCAGGAGAGTGCAAAAGGTACTGTTTTCTAATAGTTGGCAAGGTGCGCACACAATCCCAGTGTTGTACAGCTTGCTTCTTCACCTTCCCGAAGCTGCCGCTCTCTCCGGCTCCCGGAGCCGAAGAAGCGGCTTCTTTGCGCAAAGACGATTGTGTCGCCCACAGTGCTCTCCTTAGCGCGGCTTCTGCCGAAAGACGCCCGGGAGCGGCTCTTAGCTCCGGACAGCATCCAACCTTCGTCTTTAGCGCCTCTTCTCATCTACATCTCGGCAAAAAGCTTTTCCACTATGCTTGGCTAGGAAAAACTGTGCCAGCACAGAAAACATCTCCCATCGTGTTCTAGACGTTGCACGGATGTCTGCCAAGTGTTTGGAAGGAAGAAAAGAAAAGTTGTCCAAAACAGCTTCCGATCGAATGTTCATGTGATTGGAAAAGTCAGGAGAGTGCAAAAGTACTGTTTTCTAATAGTTGGCAAGGTGCGCACACAATCCCAGTGTTGTACAGCTTGCTTCTTCACCTTCCCGAAGCTGCCGCTCTCTCCGGCTCCCGGAGCCGAAGAAGCGGCTTCTTTGCGCAAAGACGATTGTGTCGCCCACAGTGCTCTCCTTAGCGCGGCTTCTGCCGAAGGACGCCCGGGAGCGGCTCTTAGCTCCGGACAGCATCCTACCTTCGTCTTTAGCGCCTCTTCTCATCTACATCTCAGCAAAAAGCTTTTCCACTATGTCTGGCTCAGAAAAACTGTGCCAGCACAGAAAACATCTCCAATTGTGTTCTAGACGTTGCACGGATGTCTGCCAAGTGTTTGGCAGGAAGAAAAGAAAAGTTGTCCAAAACAGCTTCCAATCGAATGTTCATGTGATTGGAAAAGTCAGGAGAGTGCAAAAGTACTGTTTTCTAATAGTTGGCAAGGTGCGCACACAATCCCAGTGTTGTACAGCTTGCTTCTTCACCTTCCCGAAGCTGCCGCTCTCTCCGGCTCCCAGAGCCGAAGATGCGGCTTCTTCACGCAAAGACGATTGTGCCGCTCACAGTGCTCTCCTTAGCGCGGCTTCTGCCGAAGGACGCCCGGGAGCGGCTCTTAGCTCCGGACAGCATCCTACCTTCGTCTTTAGCGCCTCTTCTCATCTACATTTTGGCAAAAAGCTTTTCCATATGTCTGGCTCGGAAAAACTGTGCCAGCACAGAAAACATCTCCCCTCGTGTTCTAGACGTTGCACGGATTTCTGCCAAGTGTTTGGCAGGAAGAAAAAAAAAGTTGTCCAAAACAGCTTCCAATCGAATGTTCATGTGACTGGAAAAGTCAGTAGAGTGCAAAAGTACTGTTTTCTAATAGTTGGCAAGGTGCGCACACAATCCCAGTGTTGTACAGCTTGCTTCTTTACCTTTTCCAAGTTGCCGCTCTCTCCGGCTCCCGGAGCCGAAGATGCGGCTTCTTCACGCAAAGACGATTGTGCCGCTCACAGTGCTCTCCTTAGCGCGGCTTCTGCCGAAGGACGCCCCGGAGCGGCTCTTAGCTCCGGACAGCATCCTACCTTCGTCTTTAGCGCCTCTTCTCATCTACATTTCGGCAAAAAGCTTTTCCACTATGTCTGGCTTGGAAAAACTGTGCCAGCACAGAAAACATCTCCCATCGTGTTCTAGACGTTGCACGGATTTCTGCCAAGTGTTTGGCAGGAAGAAAAAAAAAGTTGTCCAAAACAGCTTCCAATTGAATGTTCATGTGATTGGAAAAGTCAGGAGAGTGCAAAAGTACTGTTTTCTAATAGTTGGCAAGGTGCGCACACAATCCCAGTGTTGTACAGCTTGCTTCTTTACCTTTTCCAAGTTGCCGCTCTACCCGGCTCTCGGAGCCGAAGAAGCGGCTTCTTCGCGCAAAGACGATTGTGCCGCTCACAGTGCTCTCCTTAGCGCGGCTTCTGCCGAAAGACGCCCCGAAGCGGCTCTTAGCTCCGGACAGCGTCCTACCTTCGTCTTTAGCGCCTCTTCTCATCTACATCTCGGCAAAAAGCTTTTCCACTATGTCTGGCTAGGAAAAACTGTGCCAGCACAGAAAACATCTCCCATCGTGTTCTAGACGTTGCACGGATGTCTGCCAAGTGTTTGGCAGGAAGAAAAGAAAAGTTGTCCAAAACAGCTTCTGATCGAACGTTCATGTGATTGGAAAAGTCAGGAGAGCGCAAAAGTACTGTTTTCTAATAGTTGGCAAGGTGCGCACACAATCCCAGTGTTGTACAGCTTGCTTCTTTACCTTTTCCAAGTTGCCGCTCTACCCGGCTCCCGGAGCCGAAGAAGCGGCTTCTTCGCGCAAAGACGATTGTGCCGCTCACAGTGCTCTCCTTAGCGCGGCTTCTGCCGAAAGACGCCCGGGACCGGCTCTTAGCTCCGGACAGCATCCTACCTTCGTCTTTAGCGCCTCTTCTCATCTACATCTCAGCAAAAAGCTTTTCCACTATGTCTGGCTCGGAAAAACTGTGCCAGCACTGAAAACATCTCCCATCGTGTTCTAGACGTTGCACGGATGTCTGCCAAGTGTTTGGCAGGAAGAAAAAAAAAGTTGTCCAAAACAGCTTCCAATCGAACGTTCATGTGACTGGAAAAGTCAGTAGAGTGCAAAAGTACTGTTTTCTAATAGTTGGCAAGGTGCGCACACAATCCCAGTGTTGTACAGCTTGCTTCTTCACCTTCCCGAAGCTGCCGCTCTCTCCGGCTCCCGGAGCTGAAGAAGCGGTTTCTTTGCGCAAAGACGATTGTGTCGCCCACAGTGCTCTCCTTAGCGCGGCTTCTGCCGAAGGACGCCCGGGAGCGGCTCTTAGCTCCGGACAGCATCCTACCTTCGTCTTTAGCGCCTCTTCTCATCTACATCTCGGCAAAAAGCTTTTCCACTATGTCTGGCTCGGAAAAACTGTGCCAGCAGAGAAAACATCTCCCATCGTGTTCTAGACGTTGCACGGATGTCTGCCAAGTGTTTGGCAGGAAGAAAAGAAAAGTTGTCCAAAACAGCTTCTGATCGAATGTTCATGTGATTGGAAAAGTCAGGACAGTGCAAAAGTACTGTTTTCTAATAGTTGGCAAGGTGCGCACACAATCCCAGTGTTGTACAGCTTGCTTCTTCACCTTCCCGAAGCTGCCGCTCTCTCCGGCTCCCGGAGCCGAAGATGCGGCTTCTTCGCGCAAAGACGATTGTGCCGCTCACAGTGCTCTCCTTAGCGCGGCTTCTGCCGAAGGACGCCCGGGAGCGGCTCTTAGCTCCGGACAGCATCCTACCTTCGTCTTTAGCGCCTCTTCTCATCTACATCTCGGCAAAAAGCTTTTCCACTATGTCTGGCTCGGAAAAACTGTGCCAGCACTGAAAACATCTCCCATCGTGTTCTAGACGTTGCACGGATGTCTGCCAAGTGTTTGGCAGGAAGAAAAGAAAAGTTGTCCAAAACAGCTTCCAATCGAATGTTCATGTTACTGGAAAAGTCAGGAGAGTGCAAAAGTACTGTTTTGTATCAGTTGGCAAGGTGCGCACACAATCCCAGTGTTGTACAGCTTGCTTCTTCACCATTCCGAAGCTGCCGCTCTCTCCGGCTTCCGGAGCCGAAGAAGCGGCTTCTTCGCGCAAAGACGATTGTGCCGCTCACAGTGCTCTCCTTAGCGCGGCTTCTGCCGAAAGACGCCCGGGAGCGGCTCTTAGCTCCGGACAGCATCCTACCTTCGTCTTTAGCGCCTCTTCTCATCTACATTTCGGCAAAAAGCTTTTCCACTATGTCTGGCTCGGAAAAACTGTGCCAGCACAGAAAACATCTCCCATCGTGTTCTAGACGTTGCACGGATTTCTGCCAAGTGTTTGGCAGGAAGAAAAAAAAAGTTGTCCAAAACAGCTTCCAATCGAACGTTCATGTGACTGGAAAAGTCAGTAGAGTGCAAAAGTACTGTTTTCTAATAGTTGGCAAGGTGCGCACACAATCCCAGTGTTGTACAGCTTGCTTCTTCACCTTCCCGAAGCTGCCGCTCTCTCCGGCTCCCGGAGCTGAAGAAGCGGTTTCTTTGCGCAAAGACGATTGTGTCGCCCACAGTGCTCTCCTTAGCGCGGCTTCTGCCGAAAGACGCCCGGGAGCGGCTCTTAGCTCCGGACAGCATCCAACCTTCGTCTTTAGCGCCTCTTCTCATCTACATCTTAGCAAAAAGCTTTACCACTATGTCTGGCTAGGAAAAACTGTGCCAGCACAGAAAACATCTCCCATCGTGTTCTAGACGTTGCACGGATGTCTGCCAAGTGTTTGGCAGGAAGAAAAGAAAAGTTTTCCAAAACAGCTTCCGATCGAATGTTCATGTGATTGGAAAAGTCAGGACAGTGCAAAAGTACTGTTTTCTAATAGTTGGCAAGGTGCGCACACAATCCCAGTGTTGTACAGCTTGCTTCTTCACCTTCCCGAAGCTGCCGCTCTCTCCGGCTCCCGGAGCCGAAGATGCGGCTTCTTCGCGCAAAGACGATTGTGCCGCTCACAGTGCTCTCCTTAGCGCGGCTTCTACCGAAGGACGCCCGGGAGCGGCTCTTAGCTCCGGACAGCATCCTACCTTCGTCTTTAGCGCCTCTTCTCATCTACATCTCGGCAAAAAGCTTTTCCACTATGTCTGGCTAGGAAAAACTGTGCCAGCAGAGAAAACATCTCCCATCGTGTTCTAGACGTTGCACGGATGTCTGCCAAGTGTTTGGCAGGAAGAAAAGAAAAGTTTTCCAAAACAGCTTCCGATCGAATGTTCATGTGATTGGAAAAGTCAGGAGAGTGCAAAAGTACTGTTTTCTAATAGTTGGTAAGGTGCGCACACAATCCCAGTGTTGTACAGCTTGCTTCTTCACCTTCCCGAAGCTGCCGCTCTACCCGGCTCCCGGAGCCGAAGAAGCGGCTTCTTCGCGCAAAGACGATTGTGCCGCTCACAGTGCTCTCCTTAGCGCGGCTTCTACCGAAGGACGCCCGGGAGCGGCTCTTAGCTCCGGACAGCATCCTACCTTCGTCTTTAGCGCCTCTTCTCATCTAGATCTCGGCAAAAAGCTTTTCCACTATGTCTGGCTAGGAAAAACTGTGCCAGCACAGAAAACATCTCCCATCGTGTTCTAGACGTTGCACGGATGTCTGCCAAGTGTTTGGCAGGAAGCAAAGAAAAGTTTTCCAAAACAGCTTCCGATCGAATGTTCATGTGATTGGAAAAGTCAGGACAGTGCAAAAGTACTGTTTTCTAATAGTTGGCAAGGTGCGCACACAATCCCAGTGTTGTACAGCTTGCTTCTTCACCTTCCCGAAGCTGCCGCTCTCTCCGGCTCCCGGAGCCGAAGATGCGGCTTCTTCGCGCAAAGACGATTGTGCCGCTCACAGTGCTCTCCTTAGCGCGGCTTCTGCCGAAGGACGCCCGGGAGCGGCTCTTAGCTCCGGACAGCATCCTACCTTCGTCTTTAGCGCCTCTTCTCATCTACATCTCGGCAAAAAGCTTTTCCACTATGTCTGGCTCGGAAAAACTGTGCCAGCAGAGAAAACATCTCCCATCGTGTTCTAGACGTTGCACGGATGTCTGCCAAGTGTTTGGCAGGAAGAGAAAAAAAGTTGTCCAAAACAGCTTCCAATCGAACGTTCATGTGATTGGAAAAGTCAGGAGAGTGCAAAAGTACTGTTTTCTAATAGTTGGCAAGGTGCGCACACAATCCCAGTGTTGTACAGCTTGCTTCTTTACCTTTTCCAAGTTGCCGCTCTCTCCGGCTCCCGGAGCCGAAGATGCGGCTTCTTCACGCAAAGACGATTGTGCCGCTCACAGTGCTCTCCTTAGCGCGGCTTCTGCCGAAGGACGCCCGGGAGCGGCTCTTAGCTCCGGACAGCATCCTACCTTCGTCTTTAGCGCCTCTTCTCATCTACATCTCGGCAAAAAGCTTTTCCACTATGCTTGGCTAGGAAAAACTGTGCCGGCACAGAAAACATCTCCCATCGTGTTCCAGACGTTGCACGGATGTCTGCCAAGTGTTTGGCAGGAAGAAAAGGAGAGTTGTCTAAAACAGCTTCTAATCGAATGTTCATGTGACTGGAAAAGTCAGGACAGTGCAAAAGTACTATTTTGTATCAGTTGGCAAGGTGCGCATGCAATCCCAGTGTTGTACAGCTTGCTTCTTCACCTTCCCGAAGCTGCCGCTCTCTCCGGCTCCCGGAGCCGAAGAAGCGGCTTCTTCGCGCAAAGACGATTGTGCCGCTCACAGTGCTCTCCTTAGCGCGGCTTCTGCCGAAAGACGCCCGGGAGCGGCTCTTAGCTCCGGAGAGCATCCTACCTTCGTCTTTAGCGCCTCTTCTCATCTACATCTCGGCAAAAAGCTTTTCCACTATGTCTGGCTAGGAAAAACTGTGCCAGCACAGAAAACATCTCCCATCGTGTTCTAGACGTTGCACGGATGTCTGCCAAGTGTTTGGCAGGAAGAAAAGAAAAGTTGTCCAAAACAGCTTCCGATCGAACGTTCATGTGATTCGAAAAGTCAGGAGAGTGCAAAAGTACTGTTTTCTAATAGTTGGCAAGGTGCGCACACAATCCCAGTGTTGTACAGCTTGCTTCTTCACCTTCCCGAAGCTGCCGCTCTCTCCGGCTCCCGGAGCCGAAGAAGCGGCTTCTTTGCGCAAAGACGATTGTGTCGTCCACAGTGCTCTCCTTAGCGCGGCTTCTGCCGAAAGACGCCCGGGAGCGGCTCTTAGCTCCGGACAGCATCCAACCTTCGTCTTTAGCGCCTCTTCTCATCTACATCTCGGCAAAAAGCTTTTCCACTATGCTTGGCTAGGAAAAACTGTGCCAGCACAGAAAACATCTCCCATCGTGTTCTAGACGTTGCACGGATGTCTGCCAAGTGTTTGGAAGGAAGAAAAGAAAAGTTGTCCAAAACAGCTTCCGATCGAATGTTCATGTGATTGGAAAAGTCAGGAGAGTGCAAAAGTACTGTTTTCTAATAGTTGGCAAGGTGCGCACACAATCCCAGTGTTGTACAGCTTGCTTCTTCACCTTCCCGAAGCTGCCGCTCTCTCCGGCTCCCGGAGCCGAAGAAGCGGCTTCTTTGCGCAAAGACGATTGTGTCGCCCACAGTGCTCTCCTTAGCGCGGCTTCTGCCGAAGGACGCCCGGGAGCGGCTCTTAGCTCCGGACAGCATCCTACCTTCGTCTTTAGCGCCTCTTCTCATCTGCATTTCGGCAAAAAGCTTTTCCACTATGTCTGGCTCGGAAAAACTGTGCCAGCACAGAAAACATCTCCCATCGTGTTCTAGACGTTGCACGGATGTCTGCCAAGTGTTTGGCAGGAAGAAAAGAAAAGTTGTCCAAAACAGCTTCCAATCGAACGTTCATGTGATTGGAAAAGTCAGGAGAGTGCAAAAGTACTGTTTTCTAATAGTTGGCAAGGTGCGCGCACACAATCCCAGTGTTGTACAGCTTGCTTCTTCACCTTCCCGAAGCTGCCGCTCTCTCCGGCTCCCGGAGCTAAAGAAGCGGCTTCTTCGCGCAAAGACGATTGTGCCGCTCACAGTGCTCTCCTTAGCGCGGCTTCTGCCGAAAGACGCCCGGGAGCGGCTCTTAGCTCCGGACAGCATCCTACCTTCGTCTTTAGCGCCTCTTCTCATCTACATCTCGGCAAAAAGCTTTTCCACTATGTCTGCAGGGAAAAACTGTGCCAGCACAGAAAACATCTCCCATCGTGTTCCAGACGTTGCACGGATGTCTGCCAAGTGTTTGGCAGGAAGAAAAGGAAAGTTGTCCAAAACAGCTTCTAATCGAATGTTCATGTGACTGGAAAAGTCAGGAGAGTGCAAAAGTACTGTTTTCTAATAGTTGGCAAGGTGCGCACACAATCCCAGTGTTGTACAGCTTGCTTCTTTACCTTTTCCAAGTTGCCGCTCTACCCGGCTCCCGGAGCCGAAGAAGCGGCTTCTTCGCGCAAACACGATTGTGCCGCTCACAGTGCTCTCCTTAGCGCGGCTTCTGCCGAAAGACGCCCCGGAGCGGCTCTTAGCTCCGGACAGCATCCTACCTTCGTCTTTAGCGCCTCTTCTCATTTACATCTCGGCAAAAAGCTTTTCCACTATGTCTGGCTAGGAAAAACTGTGCCAGCACAGAAAACATCTCCCATCGTGTTCTAGACGTTGCACGGATTTCTGCCAAGTGTTTGGCAGGAAGAAAAGAAAAGTTGTCCAAAACAGCTTCCAATCGAACGTTCATGTGATTGGAAAAGTCAGGAGAGTGCAAAAGTACTGTTTTGTATCAGTTGGCAAGGTGCGCACACAATCCCAGTGTTGTACAGCTTGCTTCTTCACCTTCCCGAAGCTGCCGCTCTCTCCGGCTCCCGGAGCCGAAGAAGCGGCTTCTTCGCGCAAAGACGATTGTGCCGCTCACAGTGCTCTCCTTAGCGCGGCTTCTGCCGAAAGACGCCCGGGAGCGGCTCTTAGCTCCGGACAGCATCCAACCTTCGTCTTTAGCGCCTCTTCTCATCTACATCTTAGCAAAAAGCTTTACCACTATGTCTGGCTAGGAAAAACTGTGCCAGCACAGAAAACATCTCCCATCGTGTTCTAGACGTTGCACGGATGTCTGCCAAGTGTTTGGCAGGAAGAAAAGAAAAGTTTTCCAAAACAGCTTCCGATCGAATGTTCATGTGATTGGAAAAGTCAGGACAGTGCAAAAGTACTGTTTTCTAATAGTTGGCAAGGTGCGCACACAATCCCAGTGTTGTACAGCTTGCTTCTTCACCTTCCCGAAGCTGCCGCTCTCTCCGGCTCCCGGAGCCGAAGATGCGGCTTCTTCGCGCAAAGACGATTGTGCCGCTCACAGTGCTCTCCTTAGCGCGGCTTCTACCGAAGGACGCCCGGGAGCGGCTCTTAGCTCCGGACAGCATCCTACCTTCGTCTTTAGCGCCTCTTCTCATCTACATCTCGGCAAAAAGCTTTTCCACTATGTCTGGCTAGGAAAAACTGTGCCAGCAGAGAAAACATCTCCCATCGTGTTCTAGACGTTGCACGGATGTCTGCCAAGTGTTTGGCAGGAAGAAAAGAAAAGTTTTCCAAAACAGCTTCCGATCGAATGTTCATGTGATTGGAAAAGTCAGGAGAGTGCAAAAGTACTGTTTTCTAATAGTTGGCAAGGTGCGCACACAATCCCAGTGTTGTACAGCTTGCTTCTTCACCTTCCCGAAGCTGCCGCTCTACCCGGCTCCCGGAGCCGAAGAAGCGGCTTCTTCGCGCAAAGACGATTGTGCCGCTCACAGTGCTCTCCTTAGCGCGGCTTCTACCGAAGGACGCCCGGGAGCGGCTCTTAGCTCCGGACAGCATCCTACCTTCGTCTTTAGCGCCTCTTCTCATCTAGATCTCGGCAAAAAGCTTTTCCACTATGTCTGGCTAGGAAAAACTGTGCCAGCACAGAAAACATCTCCCATCGTGTTCTAGACGTTGCACGGATGTCTGCCAAGTGTTTGGCAGGAAGCAAAGAAAAGTTTTCCAAAACAGCTTCCGATCGAATGTTCATGTGATTGGAAAAGTCAGGACAGTGCAAAAGTACTGTTTTCTAATAGTTGGCAAGGTGCGCACACAATCCCAGTGTTGTACAGCTTGCTTCTTCACCTTCCCGAAGCTGCCGCTCTCTCCGGCTCCCGGAGCCGAAGATGCGGCTTCTTCGCGCAAAGACGATTGTGCCGCTCACAGTGCTCTCCTTAGCGCGGCTTCTGCCGAAGGACGCCCGGGAGCGGCTCTTAGCTCCGGACAGCATCCTACCTTCGTCTTTAGCGCCTCTTCTCATCTACATCTCGGCAAAAAGCTTTTCCACTATGTCTGGCTCGGAAAAACTGTGCCAGCAGAGAAAACATCTCCCATCGTGTTCTAGACGTTGCACGGATGTCTGCCAAGTGTTTGGCAGGAAGAGAAAAAAAGTTGTCCAAAACAGCTTCCAATCGAACGTTCATGTGATTGGAAAAGTCAGGAGAGTGCAAAAGTACTGTTTTCTAATAGTTGGCAAGGTGCGCACACAATCCCAGTGTTGTACAGCTTGCTTCTTTACCTTTTCCAAGTTGCCGCTCTCCCCGGCTCCCGGAGCCGAAGATGCGGCTTCTTCACGCAAAGACGATTGTGCCGCTCACAGTGCTCTCCTTAGCGCGGCTTCTGCCGAAGGACGCCCGGGAGCGGCTCTTATCTCCGGACAGCATCCTACCTTCGTCTTTAGCGCCTCTTCTCATCTACATCTCGGCAAAAAGCTTTTCCACTATGTCTGCTAGGAAAAACTGTGCCGGCACAGAAAACATCTCCCATCGTGTTCCAGACGTTGTCAGGATGTCTGCCAAGTGTTTGGCAGGAAGAAAAGGAGAGTTGTCTAAAACAGCTTCTAATCGAATGTTCATGTGACTGGAAAAGTCAGGACAGTGCAAAAGTACTATTTTGTATCAGTTGGCAAGGTGCGCATGCAATCCCAGTGTTGTACAGCTTGCTTCTTCACCTTCCCGAAGCTGCCGCTCTCTCCGGCTCCCGGAGCCGAAGAAGCGGCTTCTTCGCGCAAAGACGATTGTGCCGCTCACAGTGCTCTCCTTAGCGCGGCTTCTGCCGAAAGACGCCCGGGAGCGGCTCTTAGCTCCGGAGAGCATCCTACCTTCGTCTTTAGCGCCTCTTCTCATCTACATCTCGGCAAAAAGCTTTTCCACTATGTCTGGCTAGGAAAAACTGTGCCAGCACAGAAAACATCTCCCATCGTGTTCTAGACGTTGCACGGATGTCTGCCAAGTGTTTGGCAGGAAGAAAAGAAAAGTTGTCCAAAACAGCTTCCGATCAAACGTTCATGTGATTCGAAAAGTCAGGAGAGTGCAAAAGTACTGTTTTCTAATAGTTGGCAAGGTGCGCACACAATCCCAGTGTTGTACAGCTTGCTTCTTCACCTTCCCGAAGCTGCCGCTCTCTCCGGCTCCCGGAGCCGAAGAAGCGGCTTCTTTGCGCAAAGACGATTGTGTCGTCCACAGTGCTCTCCTTAGCGCGGCTTCTGCCGAAAGACGCCCGGGAGCGGCTCTTAGCTCCGGACAGCATCCAACCTTCGTCTTTAGCGCCTCTTCTCATCTACATCTCGGCAAAAAGCTTTTCCACTATGCTTGGCTAGGAAAAACTGTGCCAGCACAGAAAACATCTCCCATCGTGTTCTAGACGTTGCACGGATGTCTGCCAAGTGTTTGGAAGGAAGAAAAGAAAAGTTGTCCAAAACAGCTTCCGATCGAATGTTCATGTGATTGGAAAAGTCAGGAGAGTGCAAAAGTACTGTTTTGTATCAGTTGGCAAGGTGCGCACACAATCCCAGTGTTGTACAGCTTGCTTCTTCACCTTCCCGAAGCTGCCGCTCTCTCCGGCTCCCGGAGCCGAAGAAGCGGCTTCTTTGCGCAAAGACGATTGTGTCGCCCACAGTGCTCTCCTTAGCGCGGCTTCTGCCGAAGGACGCCCGGGAGCGGCTCTTAGCTCCGGACAGCATCCTACCTTCGTCTTTAGCGCCTCTTCTCATCTACATTTCGGCAAAAAGCTTTTCCACTATGTCTGGCTCGGAAAAACTGTGCCAGCACAGAAAACATCTCCCATCGTGTTCTAGACGTTGCACGGATGTCTGCCAAGTGTTTGGCAGGAAGAAAAGAAAAGTTGTCCAAAACAGCTTCCAATCGAACGTTCATGTGATTGGAAAAGTCAGGACAGTGCAAAAGTACTGTTTTCTAATAGTTGGCAAGGTGCGCGCACACAATCCCAGTGTTGTACAGCTTGCTTCTTCACCTTCCCGAAGCTGCCGCTCTCTCCGGCTCCCGGAGCTAAAGAAGCGGCTTCTTCGCGCAAAGACGATTGTGCCGCTCACAGTGCTCTCCTTAGCGCGGCTTCTGCCGAAAGACGCCCGGGAGCGGCTCTTAGCTCCGGACAGCATCCTACCTTCGTCTTTAGCGCCTCTTCTCATCTACATCTCGGCAAAAAGCTTTTCCACTATGTCTGCAGGGAAAAACTGTGCCAGCACAGAAAACATCTCCCATCGTGTTCCAGACGTTGCACAGATGTCTGCCAAGTGTTTGGCAGGAAGAAAAGGAAAGTTGTCCAAAACAGCTTCTAATCGAATGTTCATGTGACTGGAAAAGTCAGGAGAGTGCAAAAGTACTGTTTTCTAATAGTTGGCAAGGTGCGCACACAATCCCAGTGTTGTACAGCTTGCTTCTTTACCTTTTCCAAGTTGCCGCTCTACCCGGCTCCCGGAGCCGAAGAAGCGGCTTCTTCGCGCAAAGACGATTGTGCCGCTCACAGTGCTCTCCTTAGCGCGGCTTCTGCCGAAAGACGCCCCGGAGCGGCTCTTAGCTCCGGACAGCATCCTACCTTCGTCTTTAGCGCCTCTTCTCATTTACATCTCGGCAAAAAGCTTTTCCACTATGTCTGGCTAGGAAAAACTGTGCCAGCACAGAAAACATCTCCCATCGTGTTCTAGACGTTGCACGGATGTCTGCCAAGTGTTTGGCAGGAAGAAAAGAAAAGTTGTCCAAAACAGCTTCCAATCGAACGTTCATGTGATTGGAAAAGTCAGGAGAGTGCAAAAGTACTGTTTTGTATCAGTTGGCAAGGTGCGCACACAATCCCAGTGTTGTACAGCTTGCTTCTTCACCTTCCCGAAGCTGCCGCTCTCTCCGGCTCCCGGAGCCGAAGATGCGGCTTCTTCGCGCAAAGACGATTGTGCCGCTCACAGTGCTCTCCTTAGCGCGGCTTCTGCCGAAGGACGCCCGGGAGCAGCTCTTAGCTCCGGACCGCATCCTACCTTCGTCTTTAGCGCCTCTTCTCATCTACATCTCGGCAAAAAGCTTTTCCACTATGTCTGGCTCGGAAAAACTGTGCCAGCACTGAAAACATCTCCCATCGTGTTCTAGACGTTGCACGGATGTCTGCCAAGTGTTTGGCAGGAAGAAAAGAAAAGTTGTCCAAAACAGCTTCCAATCGAATGTTCATGTTACTGGAAAAGTCAGGAGAGTGCAAAAGTACTGTTTTGTATCAGTTGGCAAGGTGCGCACACAATCCCAGTGTTGTACAGCTTGCTTCTTCACCATTCCGAAGCTGCCGCTCTCTCCGGCTTCCGGAGCCGAAGAAGCGGCTTCTTCGCGCAAAGACGATTGTGCCGCTCACAGTGCTCTCCTTAGCGCGGCTTCTGCCGAAAGACGCCCGGGAGCGGCTCTTAGCTCCGGACAGCATCCTACCTTCGTCTTTAGCGCCTCTTCTCATCTACATTTCGGCAAAAAGCTTTTCCACTATGTCTGGCTCGGAAAAACTGTGCCAGCACAGAAAACATCTCCCATCGTGTTCTAGACGTTGCACGGATTTCTGCCAAGTGTTTGGCAGGAAGAAAAAAAAAGTTGTCCAAAACAGCTTCCAATCGAACGTTCATGTGACTGGAAAAGTCAGTAGAGTGCAAAAGTACTGTTTTCTAATAGTTGGCAAGGTGCGCACACAATCCCAGTGTTGTACAGCTTGCTTCTTCACCTTCCCGAAGCTGCCGCTCTCTCCGGCTCCCGGAGCTGAAGAAGCGGTTTCTTTGCGCAAAGACGATTGTGTCGCCCACAGTGCTCTCCTTAGCGCGGCTTCTGCCGAAAGACGCCCGGGAGCGGCTCTTAGCTCCGGACAGCATCCAACCTTCGTCTTTAGCGCCTCTTCTCATCTACATCTCGGCAAAAAGCTTTACCATTATGCCTGGCTAGGAAAAACTGTGCCAGCACAGAAAACATCTCCCATCGTGTTCTAGACGTTGCACGGATTTCTGCCAAGTGTTTGGCAGGAAGAAAAAAAAAGTTGTCCAAAACAGCTTCCAATCGAACGTTCATGTGACTGGAAAAGTCAGTAGAGTGCAAAAGTACTGTTTTCTAATAGTTGGCAAGGTGCGCACACAATCCCAGTGTTGTACAGCTTGCTTCTTCACCTTCCCGAAGCTGCCGCTCTCTCCGGCTCCCGGAGCCGAAGATGCGGCTTCTTCGCGCAAAGACGATTGTGCCGCTCACAGTGCTCTCCTTAGCGCGGCTTCTACCGAAGGACGCCCGGGAGCGGCTCTTAGCTCCGGACAGCATCCTACCTTCGTCTTTAGCGCCTCTTCTCATCTACATCTCGGCAAAAAGCTTTTCCACTATGTCTGGCTAGGAAAAACTGTGCCAGCACAGAAAACATCTCCCATCGTGTTCTAGACGTTGCACGGATGTCTGCCAAGTGTTTGGCAGGAAGAAAAGAAAAGTTGTCCAAAACAGCTTCCGATCGAATGTTCATGTGATTGGAAAAGTCAGGACAGTGCAAAAGTACTGTTTTCTAATAGTTGGCAAGGTGCGCACACAATCCCAGTGTTGTACAGCTTGCTTCTTCACCTTCCCGAAGCTGCCGCTCTCTCCGGCTCCCGGAGCCGAAGATGCGGCTTCTTCGCGCAAAGACGATTGTGCCGCTCACAGTGCTCTCCTTAGCGCGGCTTCTGCCGAAGGACGCCCGGGAGCGGCTCTTAGCTCCGGACAGCATCCTACCTTCGTCTTTAGCGCCTCTTCTCATCTACATCTCGGCAAAAAGCTTTTCCACTATGTCTGGCTCGGAAAAACTGTGCCAGCAGAGAAAACATCTCCCATCGTGTTCTAGACGTTGCACGGATGTCTGCCAAGTGTTTGGCAGGAAGAAAAGAAAAGTTGTCCAAAACAGCTTCCGATCGAATGTTCATGTGATTGGAAAAGTCAGGACAGTGCAAAAGTACTGTTTTCTAATAGTTGGCAAGGTGCGCACACAATCCCAGTGTTGTACAGCTTGCTTCTTCACCTTCCCGAAGCTGCCGCTCTACCCGGCTCCCGGAGCCGAAGAAGCGGCTTCTTTGCGCAAAGACGATTGTGCCGCTCACAGTGCTCTCCTTAGCGCGGCTTCTGCCCAAAGACGCCCGGGAGCGGCTCTTAGCTCCGGAGAGCATCCTACCTTCGTCTTTAGCGCCTTTTGTAGTCTACATGATAGCAAAACGCTTTTCCAATAGGTCTGGCAAGGAGAAACTGTGCCAGCACAGAAAACATCTCCCATCATGTTCTAGAAGTTGCAGAGATGTCTGCCAAGTGTTTGGCAGGAAGAAAAGAAAAGTTGTCCAAAACAGCTTCCAATCGAATGTTCATGTGATTGGAAAAGTCAGGAGAGTGCAAAAGTACTGTTTTCTATCAGTTGGCAAGCTGCGCACACAATCCCAGTGTTGTACAGCTTGCTTCTTCACCTTCCCGAAGCTGCCGCTCTCCCCGGCTCCCGGAGCTGTAGAAGCGGCTTCTTCTCGCAAAGACGATTGTGCCGCTCACAGTGCTCTCCTTAGTGCGGCTTGTGCCCAAAGACGCCCGGGAGCGGCTCTTAGCTCCGGAGAGCATCCTACCTTCGTCTTTAGCGTCTTTTGTACTCTACATCTTAGCAAAACGCTTTTCCAATACGTCTGGCTAGGAAAATCTCTGCCAGCACAGAAAACATCTCCCATCATGTTCTAGAAGTTGCAGAGATGTCTGCCAAGTGTTTGGCAGGAAGAAAAGAAAAGTTGTCCAAAACAGCTTCCAATCGAATGTTCATGTGATTGGAAAAGTCAGGAGAGTGCAAAAGTACTGTTTTCTATCAGTTGGCAAGCTGCGCACACAATCCCAGTGTTGTACAGCTTGCTTCTTCACCTTCCCGAAGCTGCCGCTCTCCCCGGCTCCCGGAGCTGTAGAAGCGGCTTCTTCTCGCAAAGACGATTGTGCCGCTCACAGTGCTCTCCTTAGTGCGGCTTGTGCCCAAAGACGCCCGGGAGCGGCTCTTAGCTCCGGAGAGCATCGTACCTTCGTCTTTAGCGTCTTTTGTAGTCTACATCTTAGCAAAACGCTTTCCCAGTATGTCTGGCTAGGAGAAACTCTGCCAGCACAGAAAACATCTCCCATCGTGTTCTAGAAGTTGCAGAGATGTCTGCCAAGTGTTTGGCAGGAAGAAAAGAAAAGTTGTCCAAAACAGCTTCCAATCGAATGCTCATGTGATTGGAAAAGTCAGGAGAGTGCAAAAGTACTGTTTTCTATCAGTTGGCAAGGTGCGCACACAATCCCAGTGTTGTACAGCTTGCTTCTTCACCTTCCCGAAGCTGCCGCTCTCCCCGGCTCTCGGAGTCGAAGAAGCGGCTTCTTCGGGCAAAGACGATTGTGCCGCTCACAGTGCTCTCCTTAGCGCGGCTTCTGCCCAAAGACGCCCGGGAGCGGCTCTTAGCTCCGGAGAGCATCCTACCTTCGTCTTTAGCATCTTTTGTAGTCTACATCTTAGCAAAACGCTTTTCCAATAAGTCTGGCTAGGGAAATCTCTGCCAGCACAGAAAACATCTCCCATCGTGTTCTAGAAGTTGCAGAGATGTCTGTCAAGTGTTTGGCAGGAGGAAAAGAAAAGTTGTCCAAAACAGCTTCCAATCGAATGTTCATGTGATTGGAAAAGTCAGGAGAGTGCAAAAGTACTGTTTTCTATCAGTTGGCAAGGTGCGCACACAATCCCAGTGTTGTACAGCTTGCTTCTTCACCTTCCCGAAGCTGCCGCTCTCCCCGGCTCCCGGAGCCGAAGAAGCGGCTTCTTCTCGCAAAGACGATTGTGCCGCTCACAGTGCTCTCCTTAGCGCGGCTTCTGCCCAAAGACGCCCGGGAGCGGCTCTTAGCTCCGGAGAGCATCCTACCTTCGTCTTTAGCATCTTTTGTAGTCTACATCTTAGCAAAACGCTTTTCCAATACGTCTGGCTAGGAGAAACTCTGCCAGCACAGAAAACATCTCCCATCATGTTCTAGAAGTTTCAGAGATGTCTGCCAAGTGTTTGGCAGGAAGAAAAGAAAAGTTGTCCAAAACAGCTTCCAATCGAATGTTCATGTGATTGGAAAAGTCAGGAGAGTGCAAAAGTACTGTTTTCTATCAGTTGGCAAGCCGCGCACACAATCCCAGAGTTGTACAGCTTGCTTCTTCACCTTCCCGAAGCTGCCCCTCTCTCCGTCTCCCGGAGCCGAAGAAGCGGCTTCTTCGCGCAAAGACGATTGTGCCGCTCACAGTGCTCTCCTTAGCGCGGCTTCTGCCCAAAGACGCCCGGGAGCGGCTCTTAGCTCCGGAGAGCATCCTACCTTCGTCTTTAGCGTCTTTTTTAGTCTACATGAGAGCAAAACGCTTTTCCAATACGTCTGGCAAGGAGAAACTGTGCCAGCACAGAAAACATCTCCCATCATGTTCTAGAAGTTGCAGAGATGTCTGCCAAGTGTTTGGCAGGAAGAAAAGAAAAGTTGTCCAAAACAGCTTCCAATCGAATCTTCATGTGATTGGAAAAGTCAGGAGAGTGCAAAAGTACTGTTTTCTATCAGTTGGCAAGCTGCGCACACAATCCTAGTGTTGTACGGCTTGCTTATTACCTTCCCGAAGCTGCCGCTCTCTCCGGCTCCCGGAGCCGAAGAAGCGGCTTCTTCGCGCAAAGACGATTGTGCCGCTCACAGTGCTCTCCTTAGCGCGGCTTCCGCCCAAAGACGCCCGGGAGCGGCTCTTAGCTCCGGACAGCATCCTACCTTCGTCTTTAGCGCCTCTTCTCATCTACATCTCGGCAAAAAGCTTTTCCACTATGCTTGGCTAGGAAAAACTGTGCCAGCACAGAAAACATCTCCCATCGTGTTCTAGACGTTGCACGGATGTCTGCCAAGTGTTTGGAAGGAAGAAAAGAAAAGTTGTCCAAAACATCTTCCGATCGAATGTTCATGTGATTGGAAAAGTCAGGAGAGTGCAAAAGTACTGTTTTCTAATAGTTGGCAAGGTGCGCACACAATCCCAGTGTTGTACAGCTTGCTTCTTTACCTTTTCCAAGTTGCCGCTCTACCCGGCTCCTGGAGCCGAAGAAGCGGCTTCTTCGCGCAAAGACGATTGTGCCGCTCACAGTGCTCTCCTTAGCGCGGCTTCTGCCGAAAGACGCCCGGGACCGGCTCTTAGCTCCGGACAGCATCCTACCTTCGTCTTTAGCGCCTCTTCTCATCTACATCTCAGCAAAAAGCTTTTCCACTATGTCTGGCTCGGAAAAACTGTGCCAGCAGAGAAAACATCTCCCATCGTGTTCTAGACGTTGCACGGATGTCTGCCAAGTGTTTGGCAGGAAGAAAAGAAAAGTTGTCCAAAACAGCTTCCAATCGAACGTTCATGTTACTGGAAAAGTCAGGAGAGTGCAAAAGTACTGTTTTGTATCAGTTGGCAAGGTGCGCACACAATCCCAGTGTTGTACAGCTTGCTTCTTCACCATTCCGAAGCTGCCGCTCTCTCCGGCTCCCGGAGCCGAAGAAGCGGCTTCTTCGCGCAAAGACGATTGTGCCGCTCACAGTGCTCTCCTTAGCGCGGCTTCTGCCGAAAGACGCCCGGGAGCGGCTCTTAGCTCCGGACAGCATCCTACCTTCGTCTTTAGCGCCTCTTCTCATCTACATCTCGGCAAAAAGCTTTTCCACTATGTCTGGCTCGGAAAAACTGTGCCAGCACTGAAAACATCTCCCATCGTGTTCTAGACGTTGCACGGATGTCTGCCAAGTGTTTGGCAGGAAGAAAAGAAAAGTTTTCCAAAACAGCTTCCGATCGAATGTTCATGTGATTGGAAAAGTCAGGACAGTGCAAAAGTACTGTTTTCTAATAGTTGGCAAGGTGCGCACACAATCCCAGTGTTGTACAGCTTGCTTCTTCACCTTCCCGAAGCTGCCGCTCTACCCGGCTCCCGGAGCCGAAGAAGCGGCTTCTTCGCGCAAAGACGATTGTGCCGCTCACAGTGCTCTCCTTAGCGCGGCTTCTACCGAAGGACGCCCGGGAGCGGCTCTTAGCTCCGGACAGCATCCTACCTTCGTCTTTAGCGCCTCTTCTCATCTACATCTCGGCAAAAAGCTTTACCATTATGCCTGGCTAGGAAAAACTGTGCCAGCACAGAAAACATCTCCCATCGTGTTCTAGACGTTGCACGGATGTCTGCCAAGTGTTTGGCAGGAAGAAAAGAAAAGTTGTCCAAAACAGCTTCCGATCGAATGTTCATGTGATTGGAAAAGTCAGGACAGTGCAAAAGTACTGTTTTCTAATAGTTGGCAAGGTGCGCACACAATCCCAGTGTTGTACAGCTTGCTTCTTCACCTTCCCGAAGCTGCCGCTCTCTCCGGCTCCCGGAGCCGAAGATGCGGCTTCTTCGCGCAAAGACGATTGTGCCGCTCACAGTGCTCTCCTTAGCGCGGCTTCTGCCGAAGGACGCCCGGGAGCGGCTCTTAGCTCCGGACAGCATCCTACCTTCGTCTTTAGCGCCTCTTCTCATCTACATCTCGGCAAAAAGCTTTTCCACTATGTCTGGCTAGGAAAAACTGTGCCAGCACAGAAAACATCTCCCATCGTGTTCTAGACGTTGCACGGATGTCTGCCAAGTGTTTGGCAGGAAGAAAAGAAAAGTTGTCCAAAACAGCTTCCGATCGAATGTTCATGTGATTGGAAAAGTCAGGACAGTGCAAAAGTACTGTTTTCTAATAGTTGGCAAGGTGCGCACACAATCCCAGTGTTGTACAGCTTGCTTCTTCACCTTCCCGAAGCTGCCGCTCTCTCCGGCTCCCGGAGCCGAAGATGCGGCTTCTTCGCGCAAAGACGATTGTGCCGCTCACAGTGCTCTCCTTAGCGCGGCTTCTGCCGAAGGACGCCCGGGAGCGGCTCTTAGCTCCGGACAGCATCCTACCTTCGTCTTTAGCGCCTCTTCTCATCTACATCTCAGCAAAAAGCTTTTCCACTATGTCTGGCTCGGAAAAACTGTGCCAGCAGAGAAAACATCTCCCATCGTGTTCTAGACGTTGCACGGATGTCTGCCAAGTGTTTGGCAGGAAGAAAAGAAAAGTTTTCCAAAACAGCTTCCGATCGAATGTTCATGTGATTGGAAAAGTCAGGACAGTGCAAAAGTACTGTTTTCTAATAGTTGGCAAGGTGCGCACACAATCCCAGTGTTGTACAGCTTGCTTCTTCACCTTCCCGAAGCTGCCGCTCTACCTGGCTCCCGGAGCCGAAGAAGCGGCTTCTTCGCGCAAAGACGATTGTGCCGCTCACAGTGCTCTCCTTAGCGCGGCTTCTACCGAAGGACGCCCGGGAGCGGCTCTTAGCTCCGGACAGCATCCTACCTTCGTCTTTAGCGCCTCTTCTCATCTACATCTCGGCAAAAAGCTTTTCCACTATGTCTGGCTAGGAAAAACTGTGCCAGCACAGAAAACATCTCCCATCGTGTTCTAGACGTTGCACGGATGTCTGCCAAGTGTTTGGCAGGAAGAAAAGAAAAGTTGTCCAAAACAGCTTCCGATCGAATGTTCATGTGATTGGAAAAGTCAGGACAGTGCAAAAGTACTGTTTTCTAATAGTTGGCAAGGTGCGCACACAATCCCAGTGTTGTACAGCTTGCTTCTTCACCTTCCCGAAGCTGCCGCTCTCTCCGGCTCCCGGAGCCGAAGATGCGGCTTCTTCGCGCAAAGACGATTGTGCCGCTCACAGTGCTCTCCTTAGCGCAGCTTCTGCCGAAGGACGCCCGGGAGCGGCTCTTAGCTCCGGACAGCATCCTACCTTCGTCTTTAGCGCCTCTTCTCATCTACATCTCGGCAAAAAGCTTTTCCACTATGTCTGGCTCGGAAAAACTGTGCCAGCACTGAAAACATCTCCCATCGTGTTCTAGACGTTGCACGGATGTCTGCCAAGTGTTTGGCAGGAAGAAAAGAAAAGTTGTCCAAAACAGCTTCCAATCGAATGTTCATGTTACTGGAAAAGTCAGGAGAGTGCAAAAGTACTGTTTTGTATCAGTTGGCAAGGTGCGCACACAATCCCAGTGTTGTACAGCTTGCTTCTTCACCATTCCGAAGCTGCCGCTCTCTCCGGCTTCCGGAGCCGAAGAAGCGGCTTCTTCGCGCAAAGACGATTGTGCCGCTCACAGTGCTCTCCTTAGCGCGGCTTCTGCCGAAAGACGCCCGGGAGCGGCTCTTAGCTCCGGACAGCATCCTACCTTCGTCTTTAGCGCCTCTTCTCATCTACATTTCGGCAAAAAGCTTTTCCACTATGTCTGGCTCGGAAAAACTGTGCCAGCACAGAAAACATCTCCCATCGTGTTCTAGACGTTGCACGGATTTCTGCCAAGTTTTTGGCAGGAAGAAAAGAAAAGTTGTCCAAAACAGCTTCCGATCGAATGTTCATGTGATTGGAAAAGTCAGGACAGTGCAAAAGTACTGTTTTCTAATAGTTGGCAAGGTGCGCACACAATCCCAGTGTTGTACAGCTTGCTTCTTCACCTTCCCGAAGCTGCCGCTCTCTCCGGCTCCCGGAGCCGAAGATGCGGCTTCTTCGCGCAAAGACGATTGTGCCGCTCACAGTGCTCTCCTTAGCGCGGCTTCTGCCGAAGGACGCCCGGGAGCGGCTCTTAGCTCCGGACAGCATCCTACCTTCGTCTTTAGCGCCTCTTCTCATCTACATCTCGGCAAAAAGCTTTTCCACTATGTCTGGCTCGGAAAAACTGTGCCAGCAGAGAAAACATCTCCCATCGTGTTCTAGACGTTGCACGGATGTCTGCCAAGTGTTTGGCAGGAAGAAAAGAAAAGTTTTCCAAAACAGCTTCCGATCGAATGTTCATGTGATTGGAAAAGTCAGGACAGTGCAAAAGTACTGTTTTCTAATAGTTGGCAAGGTGCGCACACAATCCCAGTGTTGTACAGCTTGCTTCTTCACCTTCCCGAAGCTGCCGCTCTACCCGGCTCCCGGAGCCGAAGAAGCGGCTTCTTTGCGCAAAGACGATTGTGCCGCTCACAGTGCTCTCCTTAGCGCGGCTTCTACCGAAGGACGCCCGGGAGCGGCTCTTAGCTCCGGACAGCATCCTACCTTCGTCTTTAGCGCCTCTTCTCATCTACATCTCGGCAAAAAGCTTTTCCACTATGTCTGGCTAGGAAAAACTGTGCCAGCACAGAAAACATCTCCCATCGTGTTCTAGACGTTGCACGGATGTCTGCCAAGTGTTTGGCAGGAAGAAAAGAAAAGTTGTCCAAAACAGCTTCCGATCGAATGTTCATGTGATTGGAAAAGTCAGGACAGTGCAAAAGTACTGTTTTCTAATAGTTGGCAAGGTGCGCACACAATCCCAGTGTTGTACAGCTTGCTTCTTCACCTTCCCGAAGCTGCCGCTCTCTCCGGCTCCCGGAGCCGAAGATGCGGCTTCTTCGCGCAAAGACGATTGTGCCGCTCACAGTGCTCTCCTTAGCGCGGCTTCTGCCGAAGGACGCCCGGGAGCGGCTCTTAGCTCCGGACAGCATCCTACCTTCGTCTTTAGCGCCTCTTCTCATCTACATCTCGGCAAAAAGCTTTTCCACTATGTCTGGCTCGGAAAAACTGTGCCAGCAGAGAAAACATCTCCCATCGTGTTCTAGACGTTGCACGGATGTCTGCCAAGTGTTTGGCAGGAAGAGAAAAAACGTTGTCCAAAACAGCTTCCAATCGAACGTTCATGTGATTGGAAAAGTCAGGAGAGTGCACAAGTACTGTTTTGTAATAGTTGGCAAGGTGCGCAGAGAATGCCAGTGTTGTACAGCTTGCTTCTTTACCTTTTCCAAGTTGCCGCTCTCTCCGGCTCCCGGAGCCGAAGATGCGGCTTCTTCACGCAAAGACGATTGTGCCGCTCACAGTGCTCTCCTTAGCGCGGCTTCTGCCGAAGGACGCCCGGGAGCGGCTCTTAGCTCCGGACAGCATCCTACCTTCGTCTTTAGCGCCTCTTCTCATCTACATCTCGGCAAAAAGCTTTTCCACTATGTCTGCTAGGAAAAACTGTGCCAGCACAGAAAACATCTCCCATCGTGTTCCAGACGTTGCACGGATGTCTGCCAAGTGTTTGGCAGGAAGAAAAGGAGAGTTGTCTAAAACAGCTTCTAATCGAATGTTCATGTGACTGGAAAAGTCAGGACAGTGCAAAAGTACTATTTTGTATCAGTTGGCAAGGTGCGCATGCAATCCCAGTGTTGTACAGCTTGCTTCTTCACCTTCCCGAAGCTGCCGCTCTCTCCGGCTCCCGGAGCCGAAGAAGCGGCTTCTTCGCGCAAAGACGATTGTGCCGCTCACAGTGCTCTCCTTAGCGCGGCTTCTGCCGAAAGACGCCCGGGAGCGGCTCTTAGCTCCACAGAGCATCCTACCTTCGTCTTTAGCGCCTCTTCTCATCTACATTTCGGCAAAAAGCTTTTCCACTATGTCTGGCTTGGAAAAACTGTGCCAGCACAGAAAACATCTCCAATTGTGTTCTAGACGTTGCACGGATGTCTGCCAAGTGTTTGGCAGGAAGAAAAGAAAAGTTGTCCAAAACAGCTTCCAATCGAACGTTCATGTGATTGGAAAAGTCAGGACAGTGCAAAAGTACTGTTTTCTAATAGTTGGCAAGGTGCGCACACAATCCCAGTGTTGTACAGCTTGCTTCTTCACCTTCCCGAAGCTGCCGCTCTCTCCGGCTCCCGGAGCCGAAGATGCGGCTTCTTCACGCAAAGACGATTGTGCCGCTCACAGTGCTCTCCTTAGCGCGGCTTCTGCCGAAGGACGCCCGGGAGCGGCTCTTAGCTCCGGACAGCATCCTACCTTCGTCTTTAGCGCCCCTTCTCATCTACATTTCGGCAAAAAGCTTTTCCATATGTCTGGCTCGGAAAAACTGTGCCAGCACAGAAAACATCTCCCCTCGTGTTCTAGACGTTGCACGGATTTCTGCCAAGTGTTTGGCAGGAAGAAAAAAAAAGTTGTCCAAAACAGCTTCCAATCGAATGTTCATGTGACTGGAAAAGTCAGTAGAGTGCAAAAGTACTGTTTTCTAATAGTTGGCAAGGTGCGCACACAATCCCAGTGTTGTACAGCTTGCTTCTTTACCTTTTCCAAGTTGCCGCTCTACCCGGCTCTCGGAGCCGAAGAAGCGGCTTCTTTGCGCAAAGACGATTGTGTCGCCCACAGTGCTCTCCTTAGCGCGGCTTCTGCCGAAAGACGCCCGGGAGCGGCTCTTAGCTCCGGACAGCATCCAACCTTCGTCTTTAGCGCCTCTTCTCATCTACATCTCGGCAAAAAGCTTTTCCACTATGCTTGGCTAGGAAAAACTGTGCCAGCACAGAAAACATCTCCCATCGTGTTCTAGACGTTGCACGGATGTCTGCCAAGTGTTTGGAAGGAAGAAAAGAAAAGTTGTCCAAAACAGCTTCCGATCGAATGTTCATGTGATTGGAAAAGTCAGGAGAGTGCAAAAGTACTGTTTTCTAATAGTTGGCAAGGTGCGCACACAATCCCAGTGTTGTACAGCTTGCTTCTTCACCTTCCCGAAGCTGCCGCTCTCTCCGGCTCCCGGAGCCGAAGAAGCGGCTTCTTTGCGCAAAGACGATTGTGTCGCCCGCAGTGCTCTCCTTAGCGCGGCTTCTGCCGAAGGACGCCCGGGAGCGGCTCTTAGCTCCGGACAGCATCCTACCTTCGTCTTTAGCGCCTCTTCTCATCTACATCTCAGCAAAAAGCTTTTCCACTATGTCTGGCTCAGAAAAACTGTGCCAGCACAGAAAACATCTCCAATTGTGTTCTAGACGTTGCACGGATGTCTGCCAAGTGTTTGGCAGGAAGAAAAGAAAAGTTGTCCAAAACAGCTTCCAATCGAATGTTCATGTGATTGGAAAAGTCAGGAGAGTGCAAAAGTACTGTTTTCTAATAGTTGGCAAGGTGCGCACACAATCCCAGTGTTGTACAGCTTGCTTCTTCACCTTCCCGAAGCTGCCGCTCTCTCCGGCTCCCGGAGCCGAAGATGCGGCTTCTTCACGCAAAGACGATTGTGCCGCTCACAGTGCTCTCCTTAGCGCGGCTTCTGCCGAAGGACGCCCGGGAGCGGCTCTTAGCTCCGGACAGCATCCTACCTTCGTCTTTAGCGCCTCTTCTCATCTACATTTCGGCAAAAAGCTTTTCCATATGTCTGGCTCGGAAAAACTGTGCCAGCACAGAAAACATCTCCCCTCGTGTTCTAGACGTTGCACGGATTTCTGCCAAGTGTTTGGCAGGAAGAAAAAAAAAGTTGTCCAAAACAGCTTCCAATCGAATGTTCATGTGACTGGAAAAGTCAGGACAGTGCAAAAGTACTGTTTTCTAATAGTTGGCAAGGTGCGCACACAATCCCAGTGTTGTACAGCTTGCTTCTTTACCTTTTCCAAGTTGCCGCTCTCTCCGGCTCCCGGAGCCGAAGATGCGGCTTCTTCACGCAAAGACGATTGTGCCGCTCACAGTGCTCTCCTTAGCGCGGCTTCTGCCGAAGGACGCCCGGGAGCGGCTCTTAGCTCCGGACAGCATCCTACCTTCGTCTTTAGCGCCTCTTCTCATCTACATTTCGGCAAAAAGCTTTTCCACTATGTCTGGCTTGGAAAAACTGTGCCAGCACAGAAAACATCTCCCATCGTGTTCTAGACGTTGCACGGATTTCTGCCAAGTGTTTGGCAGGAAGAAAAAAAAAGTTGTCCAAAACAGCTTCCAATTGAATGTTCATGTGACTGGAAAAGTCAGGAGAGTGCAAAAGTACTGTTTTCTAATAGTTGGCAAGGTGCGCACACAATCCCAGTGTTGTACAGCTTGCTTCTTTACCTTTTCCAAGTTGCCGCTCTACCCGGCACTCGGAGCCGAAGAAGCGGCTTCTTCGCGCAAAGACGATTGTGCCGCTCACAGTGCTCTCCTTAGCGCGGCTTCTGCCGAAAGACGCCCCGAAGCGGCTCTTAGCTCCGGACAGCGTCCTACCTTCGTCTTTAGCGCCTCTTCTCATCTACATCTCGGCAAAAAGCTTTTCCACTATGTCTGGCTAGGAAAAACTGTGCCAGCACAGAAAACATCTCCCATCGTGTTCTAGACGTTGCACGGATGTCTGCCAAGTGTTTGGAAGGAAGAAAAGAAAAGTTGTCCAAAACAGCTTCCGATCGAATGTTCATGTGATTGGAAAAGTCAGGACAGTGCAAAAGTACTGTTTTCTAATAGTTGGCAAGGTGCGCACACAATCCCAGTGTTGTACAGCTTGCTTCTTCACCTTCCCGAAGCTGCCGCTCTCTCCGGCTCCCGGAGCCGAAGATGCGGCTTCTTCGCGCAAAGACGATTGTGCCGCTCACAGTGCTCTCCTTAGCGCGGCTTCTGCCGAAGGACGCCCGGGAGCGGCTCTTAGCTCCGGACAGCATCCTACCTTCGTCTTTAGCGCCTCTTCTCATCTACATCTCGGCAAAAAGCTTTTCCACTATGTCTGGCTAGGAAAAACTGTGCCAGCACTGAAAACATCTCCCATCGTGTTCTAGACGTTGCACGGATGTCTGCCAAGTGTTTGGCAGGAAGAAAAGAAAAGTTGTCCAAAACAGCTTCCAATCGAATGTTCATGTTACTGGAAAAGTCAGGAGAGTGCAAAAGTACTGTTTTGTATCAGTTGGCAAGGTGCGCACACAATCCCAGTGTTGTACAGCTTGCTTCTTCACCATTCCGAAGCTGCCGCTCTCTCCGGCTTCCGGAGCCGAAGAAGCGGCTTCTTCGCGCAAAGACGATTGTGCCGCTCACAGTGCTCTCCTTAGCGCGGCTTCTGCCGAAAGACGCCCGGGAGCGGCTCTTAGCTCCGGACAGCATCCTACCTTCGTCTTTAGCGCCTCTTCTCATCTACATTTCGGCAAAAAGCTTTTCCACTATGTCTGGCTCGGAAAAACTGTGCCAGCACAGAAAACATCTCCCATCGTGTTCTAGACGTTGCACGGATTTCTGCCAAGTGTTTGGCAGGAAGAAAAAAAAAGTTGTCCAAAACAGCTTCCAATCGAACGTTCATGTGACTGGAAAAGTCAGTAGAGTGCAAAAGTACTGTTTTCTAATAGTTGGCAAGGTGCGCACACAATCCCAGTGTTGTACAGCTTGCTTCTTCACCTTCCCGAAGCTGCCGCTCTCTCCGGCTCCCGGAGCTGAAGAAGCGGTTTCTTTGCGCAAAGACGATTGTGTCGCCCACAGTGCTCTCCTTAGCGCGGCTTCTGCCGAAAGACGCCCGGGAGCGGCTCTTAGCTCCGGACAGCATCCAACCTTCGTCTTTAGCGCCTCTTCTCATCTACATCTCGGCAAAAAGCTTTACCACTATGCCTGGCTAGGAAAAACTGTGCCAGCACAGAAAACATCTCCCATCGTGTTCTAGACGTTGCACGGATGTCTGCCAAGTGTTTGGCAGGAAGAAAAGAAAAGTTTTCCAAAACAGCTTCCGATCGAATGTTCATGTGATTGGAAAAGTCAGGACAGTGCAAAAGTACTGTTTTCTAATAGTTGGCAAGGTGCGCACACAATCCCAGTGTTGTACAGCTTGCTTCTTCACCTTCCCGAAGCTGCCGCTCTCTCCGGCTCCCGGAGCCGAAGATGCGGCTTCTTCGCGCAAAGACGATTGTGCCGCTCACAGTGCTCTCCTTAGCGCGGCTTCTACCGAAGGACGCCCGGGAGCGGCTCTTAGCTCCGGACAGCATCCTACCTTCGTCTTTAGCGCCTCTTCTCATCTACATCTCGGCAAAAAGCTTTTCCACTATGTCTGGCTAGGAAAAACTGTGCCAGCACAGAAAACATCTCCCATCGTGTTCTAGACGTTGCACGGATGTCTGCCAAGTGTTTGGCAGGAAGAAAAGAAAAGTTGTCCAAAACAGCTTCCGATCGAATGTTCATGTGATTGGAAAAGTCAGGACAGTGCAAAAGTACTGTTTTCTAATAGTTGGCAAGGTGCGCACACAATCCCAGTGTTGTACAGCTTGCTTCTTCACCTTCCCGAAGCTGCCGCTCTCTCCGGCTCCCGGAGCCGAAGATGCGGCTTCTTCGCGCAAAGACGATTGTGCCGCTCACAGTGCTCTCCTTAGCGCGGCTTCTGCCGAAGGACGCCCGGGAGCGGCTCTTAGCTCCGGACAGCATCCTACCTTCGTCTTTAGCGCCTCTTCTCATCTACATCTCGGCAAAAAGCTTTTCCACTATGTCTGGCTCGGAAAAACTGTGCCAGCAGAGAAAACATCTCCCATCGTGTTCTAGACGTTGCACGGATGTCTGCCAAGTGTTTGGCAGGAAGAAAAGAAAAGTTTTCCAAAACAGCTTCCGATCGAATGTTCATGTGATTGGAAAAGTCAGGACAGTGCAAAAGTACTGTTTTCTAATAGTTGGCAAGGTGCGCACACAATCCCAGTGTTGTACAGCTTGCTTCTTCACCTTCCCGAAGCTGCCGCTCTACCCGGCTCCCGGAGCCGAAGAAGCGGCTTCTTCGCGCAAAGACGATTGTGCCGCTCACAGTGCTCTCCTTAGCGCGGCTTCTACCGAAGGACGCCCGGGAGCGGCTCTTAGCTCCGGACAGCATCCTACCTTCGTCTTTAGCGCCTCTTCTCATCTACATCTCGGCAAAAAGCTTTTCCACTATGTCTGGCTAGGAAAAACTGTGCCAGCACAGAAAACATCTCCCATCGTGTTCTAGACGTTGCACGGATGTCTGCCAAGTGTTTGGCAGGAAGAAAAGAAAAGTTGTCCAAAACAGCTTCCGATCGAATGTTCATGTGATTGGAAAAGTCAGGACAGTGCAAAAGTACTGTTTTCTAATAGTTGGCAAGGTGCACACACAATCCCAGTGTTGTACAGCTTGCTTCTTCACCTTCCCGAAGCTGCCGCTCTCTCCGGCTCCCGGAGCCGAAGATGCGGCTTCTTCGCGCAAAGACGATTGTGCCGCTCACAGTGCTCTCCTTAGCGCGGCTTCTGCCGAAGGACGCCCGGGAGCGGCTCTTAGCTCCGGACAGCATCCTACCTTCGTCTTTAGCGCCTCTTCTCATCTACATCTCGGCAAAAAGCTTTTCCACTATGTCTGGCTCGGAAAAACTGTGCCAGCAGAGAAAACATCTCCCATCGTGTTCTAGACGTTGCACGGATGTCTGCCAAGTGTTTGGCAGGAAGAGAAAAAAAGTTGTCCAAAACAGCTTCCAATCGAACGTTCATGTGATTGGAAAAGTCAGGAGAGTGCAAAAGTACTGTTTTCTAATAGTTGGCAAGGTGCGCACACAATCCCAGTGTTGTACAGCTTGCTTCTTTACCTTTTCCAAGTTGCCGCTCTCTCCGGCTCCCGGAGCCGAAGATGCGGCTTCTTCACGCAAAGACGATTGTGCCGCTCACAGTGCTCTCCTTAGCGCGGCTTCTGCCGAAGGACGCCCGGGAGCGGCTCTTAGCTCCGGACAGCATCCTACCTTCGTCTTTAGCGCCTCTTCTCATCTACATCTCGGCAAAAAGCTTTTCCACTATGTCTGCTAGGAAAAACTGTGCCGGCACAGAAAACATCTCCCATCGTGTTCCAGACGTTGCACGGATGTCTGCCAAGTGTTTGGCAGGAAGAAAAGGAGAGTTGTCTAAAACAGCTTCTAATCGAATGTTCATGTGACTGGAAAAGTCAGGACAGTGCAAAAGTACTATTTTGTATCAGTTGGCAAGGTGCGCATGCAATCCCAGTGTTGTACAGCTTGCTTCTTCACCTTCCCGAAGCTGCCGCTCTCTCCGGCTCCCGGAGCCGAAGAAGCGGCTTCTTCGCGCAAAGACGATTGTGCCGCTCACAGTGCTCTCCTTAGCGCGGCTTCTGCCGAAAGACGCCCGGGAGCGGCTCTTAGCTCCGGAGAGCATCCTACCTTCGTCTTTAGCGCCTCTTCTCATCTACATTTCGGCAAAAAGCTTTTCCACTATGTCTGGCTTGGAAAAACTGTGCCAGCACAGAAAACATCTCCAATTGTGTTCTAGACGTTGCACGGATGTCTGCCAAGTGTTTGGCAGGAAGAAAAGAAAAGTTGTCCAAAACAGCTTCCAATCGAACGTTCATGTGATTGGAAAAGTCAGTAGAGTGCAAAAGTACTGTTTTCTAATAGTTGGCAAGGTGCGCACACAATCCCAGTGTTGTACAGCTTGCTTCTTTACCTTTTCCAAGTTGCCGCTCTACCCGGCTCTCGGAGCCGAAGAAGCGGCTTCTTCGCGCAAAGACGATTGTGCCGCTCACAGTGCTCTCCTTAGCGCGGCTTCTGCCGAAAGACGCCCCGAAGCGGCTCTTAGCTCCGGACAGCGTCCTACCTTCGTCTTTAGCGCCTCTTCTCATCTACATCTCGGCAAAAAGCTTTTCCACTATGTCTGGCTAGGAAAAACTGTGCCAGCACAGAAAACATCTCCCATCGTGTTCTAGACGTTGCACGGATGTCTGCCAAGTGTTTGGCAGGAAGAAAAGAAAAGTTGTCCAAAACAGCTTCCGATCGAACGTTCATGTGGTTGGAAAAGTCAGGAGAGTGCAAAAGTACTGTTTTCTAATAGTTGGCAAGGTGCGCACACAATCCCAGTGTTGTACAGCTTGCTTCTTCACCTTCCCGAAGCTGCCGCTCTCTCCGGCTCCCGGAGCCGAAGAAGCGGCTTCTTTGCGCAAAGACGATTGTGTCGCCCACAGTGCTCTCCTTAGCGCGGCTTCTGCCGAAAGACGCCCGGGAGCGGCTCTTAGCTCCGGACAGCATCCAACCTTCGTCTTTAGCGCCTCTTCTCATCTACATCTCGGCAAAAAGCTTTTCCACTATGCTTGGCTAGGAAAAACTGTGCCAGCACAGAAAACATCTCCCATCGTGTTCTAGACGTTGCACGGATGTCTGCCAAGTGTTTGGAAGGAAGAAAAGAAAAGTTGTCCAAAACAGCTTCCGATCGAATGTTCATGTGATTGGAAAAGTCAGGAGAGTGCAAAAGTACTGTTTTCTAATAGTTGGCAAGGTGCGCACACAATCCCAGTGTTGTACAGCTTGCTTCTTCACCTTCCCGAAGCTGCCGCTCTCTCCGGCTCCCGGAGCCGAAGATGCGGCTTCTTTGCGCAAAGACGATTGTGTCGCCCACAGTGCTCTCCTTAGCGCGGCTTCTGCCGAAGGACGCCCGGGAGCGGCTCTTAGCTCCGGACAGCATCCTACCTTCGTCTTTAGCGCCTCTTCTCATCTACATTTCGGCAAAAAGCTTTTCCACTATGTCTGGCTCGGAAAAACTGTGCCAGCACAGAAAACATCTCCCATCGTGTTCTAGACGTTGCACGGATGTCTGCCAAGTGTTTGGCAGGAAGAAAAGAAAAGTTGTCCAAAACAGCTTCCAATCGAACGTTCATGTGATTGGAAAAGTCAGGAGAGTGCAAAAGTACTGTTTTCTAATAGTTGGCAAGGTGCGCACACAATCCCAGTGTTGTACAGCTTGCTTCTTTACCTTTTCCAAGTTGCCGCTCTCTCCGGCTCCCGGAGCTAAAGAAGCGGCTTCTTCGCGCAAAGACGATTGTGCCGCTCACAGTGCTCTCCTTAGCGCGGCTTCTGCCGAAAGACGCCCGGGAGCGGCTCTTAGCTCCGGACAGCATCCTACCTTCGTCTTTAGCGCCTCTTCTCATCTACATCTCGGCAAAAAGCTTTTCCACTATGTCTGCAGGGAAAAACTGTGCCAGCACAGAAAACATCTCCCATCGTGTTCCAGACGTTGCACGGATGTCTGCCAAGTGTTTGGCAGGAAGAAAAGGAAAGTTGTCCAAAACAGCTTCTAATCGAATGTTCATGTGACTGGAAAAGTCAGGAGAGTGCAAAAGTACTGTTTTCTAATAGTTGGCAAGGTGCGCACACAATCCCAGTGTTGTACAGCTTGCTTCTTTACCTTTTCCAAGTTGCCGCTCTACCCGGCTCCCGGAGCCGAAGAAGCGGCTTCTTCGCGCAAAGACGATTGTGCCGCTCACAGTGCTCTCCTTAGCGCGGCTTCTGCCGAAAGACGCCCCGGAGCGGCTCTTAGCTCCGGACAGCATCCTACCTTCGTCTTTAGCGCCTCTTCTCATTTACATCTCGGCAAAAAGCTTTTCCACTATGTCTGGCTAGGAAAAACTACGCCAGCACAGAAAACATCTCCCATCGTGTTCTAGACGTTGCACGGATGTCTGCCAAGTGTTTGGCAGGAAGAAAAGAAAAGTTGTCTAAAACAGCTTCCAATCGAATGTTCATGTTACTGGAAAAGTCAGGAGAGTGCAAAAGTACTGTTTTGTATCAGTTGGCAAGGTGCGCACACAATCCCAGTGTTGTACAGCTTGCTTCTTCACCATTCCGAAGCTGCCGCTCTCTCCGGCTTCCGGAGCCGAAGAAGCGGCTTCTTCGCGCAAAGACGATTGTGCCGCTCACAGTGCTCTCCTTAGCGCGGCTTCTGCCGAAAGACGCCCGGGAGCGGCTCTTAGCTCCGGACAGCATCCTACCTTCGTCTTTAGCGCCTCTTCTCATCTACATTTCGGCAAAAAGCTTTTCCACTATGTCTGGCTCGGAAAAACTGTGCCAGCACAGAAAACATCTCCCATCGTGTTCTAGACGTTGCACGGATTTCTGCGAAGTGTTTGGCAGGAAGAAAAAAAAAGTTGTCCAAAACAGCTTCCAATCGAACGTTCATGTGACTGGAAAAGTCAGTAGAGTGCAAAAGTACTGTTTTCTAGTAGTTGGCAAGGTGCGCACACAATCCCAGTGTTGTACAGCTTGCTTCTTCACCTTCCCGAAGCTGCCGCTCTCTCCGGCTCCCGGAGCTGAAGAAGCGGTTTCTTTGCGCAAAGACGATTGTGTCGCCCACAGTGCTCTCCTTAGTGCGGCTTCTGCCGAAAGACGCCCGGGAGCGGCTCTTAGCTCCGGACAGCATCCAACCTTCGTCTTTAGCGCCTCTTCTCATCTACATCTCGGCAAAAAGCTTTACCATTATGCCTGGCTAGGAAAAACTGTGCCAGCACAGAAAACATCTCCCATCGTGTTCTAGACGTTGCACGGATGTCTGCCAAGTGTTTGGCAGGAAGAAAAGAAAAGTTTTCCAAAACAGCTTCCGATCGAATGTTCATGTGATTGGAAAAGTCAGGACAGTGCAAAAGTACTGTTTTCTAATAGTTGGCAAGGTGCGCACACAATCCCAGTGTTGTACAGCTTGCTTCTTCACCTTCCCGAAGCTGCCGCTCTCTCCGGCTCCCGGAGCCGAAGATGCGGCTTCTTCGCGCAAAGACGATTGTGCCGCTCACAGTGCTCTCCTTAGCGCGGCTTCTACCGAAGGACGCCCGGGAGCGGCTCTTAGCTCCGGACAGCATCCTACCTTCGTCTTTAGCGCCTCTTCTCATCTACATCTCGGCAAAAAGCTTTTCCACTATGTCTGGCTAGGAAAAACTGTGCCAGCACAGAAAACATCTCCCATCGTGTTCTAGACGTTGCACGGATGTCTGCCAAGTGTTTGGCAGGAAGAAAAGAAAAGTTGTCCAAAACAGCTTCCGATCGAATGTTCATGTGATTGGAAAAGTCAGGACAGTGCAAAAGTACTGTTTTCTAATAGTTGGCAAGGTGCGCACACAATCCCAGTGTTGTACAGCTTGCTTCTTCACCTTCCCGAAGCTGCCGCTCTCTCCGGCTCCCGGAGCCGAAGATGCGGCTTCTTCGCGCAAAGACGATTGTGCCGCTCACAGTGCTCTCCTTAGCGCGGCTTCTGCCGAAGGACGCCCGGGAGCGGCTCTTAGCTCCGGACAGCATCCTACCTTCGTCTTTAGCGCCTCTTCTCATCTACATCTCGGCAAAAAGCTTTTCCACTATGTCTGGCTCGGAAAAACTGTGCCAGCAGAGAAAACATCTCCCATCGTGTTCTAGACGTTGCACGGATGTCTGCCAAGTGTTTGGCAGGAAGAAAAGAAAAGTTTTCCAAAACAGCTTCCGATCGAATGTTCATGTGATTGGAAAAGTCAGGACAGTGCAAAAGTACTGTTTTCTAATAGTTGGCAAGGTGCGCACACAATCCCAGTGTTGTACAGCTTGCTTCTTCACCTTCCCGAAGCTGCCGCTCTACCCGGCTCCCGGAGCCGAAGAAGCGGCTTCTTCGCGCAAAGACGATTGTGCCGCTCACAGTGCTCTCCTTAGCGCGGCTTCTACCGAAGGACGCCCGGGAGCGGCTCTTAGCTCCGGACAGCATCCTACCTTCGTCTTTAGCGCCTCTTCTCATCTACATCTCGGCAAAAAGCTTTTCCACTATGTCTGGCTAGGAAAAACTGTGCCAGCACAGAAAACATCTCCCATCGTGTTCTAGACGTTGCACGGATGTCTGCCAAGTGTTTGGCAGGAAGAAAAGAAAAGTTGTCCAAAACAGCTTCCGATCGAATGTTCATGTGATTGGAAAAGTCAGGACAGTGCAAAAGTACTGTTTTCTAATAGTTGGCAAGGTGCACACACAATCCCAGTGTTGTACAGCTTGCTTCTTCACCTTCCCGAAGCTGCCGCTCTCTCCGGCTCCCGGAGCCGAAGATGCGGCTTCTTCGCGCAAAGACGATTGTGCCGCTCACAGTGCTCTCCTTAGCGCGGCTTCTGCCGAAGGACGCCCGGGAGCGGCTCTTAGCTCCGGACAGCATCCTACCTTCGTCTTTAGCGCCTCTTCTCATCTACATCTCGGCAAAAAGCTTTTCCACTATGTCTGGCTCGGAAAAACTGTGCCAGCAGAGAAAACATCTCCCATCGTGTTCTAGACGTTGCACGGATGTCTGCCAAGTGTTTGGCAGGAAGAGAAAAAAAGTTGTCCAAAACAGCTTCCAATCGAACGTTCATGTGATTGGAAAAGTCAGGAGAGTGCAAAAGTACTGTTTTCTAATAGTTGGCAAGGTGCGCACACAATCCCAGTGTTGTACAGCTTGCTTCTTTACCTTTTCCAAGTTGCCGCTCTCTCCGGCTCCCGGAGCCGAAGATGCGGCTTCTTCACGCAAAGACGATTGTGCCGCTCACAGTGCTCTCCTTAGCGCGGCTTCTGCCGAAGGACGCCCGGGAGCGGCTCTTAGCTCCGGACAGCATCCTACCTTCGTCTTTAGCGCCTCTTCTCATCTACATCTCGGCAAAAAGCTTTTCCACTATGTCTGCTAGGAAAAACTGTGCCGGCACAGAAAACATCTCCCATCGTGTTCCAGACGTTGCACGGATGTCTGCCAAGTGTTTGGCAGGAAGAAAAGGAGAGTTGTCTAAAACAGCTTCTAATCGAATGTTCATGTGACTGGAAAAGTCAGGACAGTGCAAAAGTACTATTTTGTATCAGTTGGCAAGGTGCGCATGCAATCCCAGTGTTGTACAGCTTGCTTCTTCACCTTCCCGAAGCTGCCGCTCTCTCCGGCTCCCGGAGCCGAAGAAGCGGCTTCTTCGCGCAAAGACGATTGTGCCGCTCACAGTGCTCTCCTTAGCGCGGCTTCTGCCGAAAGACGCCCGGGAGCGGCTCTTAGCTCCGGAGAGCATCCTACCTTCGTCTTTAGCGCCTCTTCTCATCTACATTTCGGCAAAAAGCTTTTCCACTATGTCTGGCTTGGAAAAACTGTGCCAGCACAGAAAACATCTCCAATTGTGTTCTAGACGTTGCACGGATGTCTGCCAAGTGTTTGGCAGGAAGAAAAGAAAAGTTGTCCAAAACAGCTTCCAATCGAACGTTCATGTGATTGGAAAAGTCAGGAGAGTGCAAAAGTACTGTTTTCTAATAGTTGGCAAGGTGCGCACACAATCCCAGTGTTGTACAGCTTGCTTCTTCACCTTCCCGAAGCTGCCGCTCTCTCCGGCTCCCGGAGCCGAAGATGCGGCTTCTTCACGCAAAGACGATTGTGCCGCTCACAGTGCTCTCCTTAGCGCGGCTTCTGCCGAAGGACGCCCGGGAGCGGCTCTTAGCTCCGGACAGCATCCTACCTTCGTCTTTAGCGCCTCTTCTCATCTACATTTCGGCAAAAAGCTTTTCCATATGTCTGGCTCGGAAAAACTGTGCCAGCACAGAAAACATCTCCCCTCGTGTTCTAGACGTTGCACGGATTTCTGCCAAGTGTTTGGCAGGAAGAAAAAAAAAGTTGTCCAAAACAGCTTCCAATCGAATGTTCATGTGACTGGAAAAGTCAGTAGAGTGCAAAAGTACTGTTTTCTAATAGTTGGCAAGGTGCGCACACAATCCCAGTGTTGTACAGCTTGCTTCTTTACCTTTTCCAAGTTGCCGCTCTACCCGGCTCTCGGAGCCGAAGAAGCGGCTTCTTCGCGCAAAGACGATTGTGCCGCTCACAGTGCTCTCCTTAGCGCGGCTTCTGCCGAAAGACGCCCCGAAGCGGCTCTTAGCTCCGGACAGCGTCCTACCTTCGTCTTTAGCGCCTCTTCTCATCTACATCTCGGCAAAAAGCTTTTCCACTATGTCTGGCTAGGAAAAACTGTGCCAGCACAGAAAACATCTCCCATCGTGTTCTAGACGTTGCACGGATGTCTGCCAAGTGTTTGGCAGGAAGAAAAGAAAAGTTGTCCAAAACAGCTTCCGATCGAACGTTCATGTGATTGGAAAAGTCAGGAGAGTGCAAAAGTACTGTTTTCTAATAGTTGGCAAGGTGCGCACACAATCCCAGTGTTGTACAGCTTGCTTCTTCACCTTCCCGAAGCTGCCGCTCTCTCCGGCTCCCGGAGCCGAAGAAGCGGCTTCTTTGCGCAAAGACGATTGTGTCGCCCACAGTGCTCTCCTTAGCGCGGCTTCTGCCGAAAGACGCCCGGGAGCGGCTCTTAGCTCCGGACAGCATCCAACCTTCGTCTTTAGCGCCTCTTCTCATCTACATCTCGGCAAAAAGCTTTTCCACTATGCTTGGCTAGGAAAAACTGTGCCAGCACAGAAAACATCTCCCATCGTGTTCTAGACGTTGCACGGATGTCTGCCAAGTGTTTGGAAGGAAGAAAAGAAAAGTTGTCCAAAACAGCTTCCGATCGAATGTTCATGTGATTGGAAAAGTCAGGAGAGTGCAAAAGTACTGTTTTCTAATAGTTGGCAAGGTGCGCACACAATCCCAGTGTTGTACAGCTTGCTTCTTCACCTTCCCGAAGCTGCCGCTCTCTCCGGCTCCCGGAGCCGAAGATGCGGCTTCTTTGCGCAAAGACGATTGTGTCGCCCACAGTGCTCTCCTTAGCGCGGCTTCTGCCGAAGGACGCCCGGGAGCGGCTCTTAGCTCCGGACAGCATCCTACCTTCGTCTTTAGCGCCTCTTCTCATCTACATTTCGGCAAAAAGCTTTTCCACTATGTCTGGCTCGGAAAAACTGTGCCAGCACAGAAAACATCTCCCATCGTGTTCTAGACGTTGCACGGATGTCTGCCAAGTGTTTGGCAGGAAGAAAAGAAAAGTTGTCCAAAACAGCTTCCAATCGAACGTTCATGTGATTGGAAAAGTCAGGAGAGTGCAAAAGTACTGTTTTCTAATAGTTGGCAAGGTGCGCACACAATCCCAGTGTTGTACAGCTTGCTTCTTTACCTTTTCCAAGTTGCCGCTCTCTCCGGCTCCCGGAGCTAAAGAAGCGGCTTCTTCGCGCAAAGACGATTGTGCCGCTCACAGTGCTCTCCTTAGCGCGGCTTCTGCCGAAAGACGCCCGGGAGCGGCTCTTAGCTCCGGACAGCATCCTACCTTCGTCTTTAGCGCCTCTTCTCATCTACATCTCGGCAAAAAGCTTTTCCACTATGTCTGCAGGGAAAAACTGTGCCAGCACAGAAAACATCTCCCATCGTGTTCCAGACGTTGCACGGATGTCTGCCAAGTGTTTGGCAGGAAGAAAAGGAAAGTTGTCCAAAACAGCTTCTAATCGAATGTTCATGTGACTGGAAAAGTCAGGAGAGTGCAAAAGTACTGTTTTCTAATAGTTGGCAAGGTGCGCACACAATCCCAGTGTTGTACAGCTTGCTTCTTTACCTTTTCCAAGTTGCCGCTCTACCCGGCTCCCGGAGCCGAAGAAGCGGCTTCTTCGCGCAAAGACGATTGTGCCGCTCACAGTGCACTCCTTAGCGCGGCTTCTGCCGAAAGACGCCCCGGAGCGGCTCTTAGCTCCGGACAGCATCCTACCTTCGTCTTTAGCGCCTCTTCTCATTTACATCTCGGCAAAAAGCTTTTCCACTATGTCTGGCTAGGAAAAACTACGCCAGCACAGAAAACATCTCCCATCGTGTTCTAGACGTTGCACGGATGTCTGCCAAGTGTTTGGCAGGAAGAAAAGAAAAGTTGTCTAAAACAGCTTCCAATCGAATGTTCATGTTACTGGAAAAGTCAGGAGAGTGCAAAAGTACTGTTTTGTATCAGTTGGCAAGGTGCGCACACAATCCCAGTGTTGTACAGCTTGCTTCTTCACCATTCCGAAGCTGCCGCTCTCTCCGGCTTCCGGAGCCGAAGAAGCGGCTTCTTCGCGCAAAGACGATTGTGCCGCTCACAGTGCTCTCCTTAGCGCGGCTTCTGCCGAAAGACGCCCGGGAGCGGCTCTTAGCTCCGGACAGCATCCTACCTTCGTCTTTAGCGCCTCTTCTCATCTACATTTCGGCAAAAAGCTTTTCCACTATGTCTGGCTCGGAAAAACTGTGCCAGCACAGAAAACATCTCCCATCGTGTTCTAGACGTTGCACGGATTTCTGCGAAGTGTTTGGCAGGAAGAAAAAAAAAGTTGTCCAAAACAGCTTCCAATCGAACGTTCATGTGACTGGAAAAGTCAGTAGAGTGCAAAAGTACTGTTTTCTAATAGTTGGCAAGGTGCGCACACAATCCCAGTGTTGTACAGCTTGCTTCTTCACCTTCCCGAAGCTGCCGCTCTCTCCGGCTCCCGGAGCTGAAGAAGCGGTTTCTTTGCGCAAAGACGATTGTGTCGCCCACAGTGCTCTCCTTAGTGCGGCTTCTGCCGAAAGACGCCCGGGAGCGGCTCTTAGCTCCGGACAGCATCCAACCTTCGTCTTTAGCGCCTCTTCTCATCTACATCTCGGCAAAAAGCTTTACCATTATGCCTGGCTAGGAAAAACTGTGCCAGCACAGAAAACATCTCCCATCGTGTTCTAGACGTTGCACGGATGTCTGCCAAGTGTTTGGCAGGAAGAAAAGAAAAGTTGTCCAAAACAGCTTCCGATCGAATGTTCATGTGATTGGAAAAGTCAGGACAGTGCAAAAGTACTGTTTTCTAATAGTTGGCAAGGTGCACACACAATCCCAGTGTTGTACAGCTTGCTTCTTCACCTTCCCGAAGCTGCCGCTCTCTCCGGCTCCCGGAGCCGAAGATGCGGCTTCTTCGCGCAAAGACGATTGTGCCGCTCACAGTGCTCTCCTTAGCGCGGCTTCTACCGAAGGACGCCCGGGAGCGGCTCTTAGCTCCGGACAGCATCCTACCTTCGTCTTTAGCGCCTCTTCTCATCTACATCTCGGCAAAAAGCTTTTCCACTATGTCTGGCTAGGAAAAACTGTGCCAGCACAGAAAACATCTCCCATCGTGTTCTAGACGTTGCACGGATGTCTGCCAAGTGTTTGGCAGGAAGAAAAGAAAAGTTGTCCAAAACAGCTTCCGATCGAATGTTCATGTGATTGGAAAAGTCAGGACAGTGCAAAAGTACTGTTTTCTAATAGTTGGCAAGGTGCGCACACAATCCCAGTGTTGTACAGCTTGCTTCTTCACCTTCCCGAAGCTGCCGCTCTCTCCGGCTCCCGGAGCCGAAGATGCGGCTTCTTCGCGCAAAGACGATTGTGCCGCTCACAGTGCTCTCCTTAGCGCGGCTTCTACCGAAGGACGCCCGGGAGCGGCTCTTAGCTCCGGACAGCATCCTACCTTCGTCTTTAGCGCCTCTTCTCATCTACATCTCGGCAAAAAGCTTTTCCACTATGTCTGGCTCGGAAAAACTGTGCCAGCAGAGAAAACATCTCCCATCGTGTTCTAGACGTTGCACGGATGTCTGCCAAGTGTTTGGCAGGAAGAAAAGAAAAGTTTTCCAAAACAGCTTCCGATCGAATGTTCATGTGATTGGAAAAGTCAGGAGAGTGCAAAAGTACTGTTTTCTATCAGTTGGCAAGCTGCGCACACAATCCCAGTGTTGTACAGCTTGCTTCTTCACCTTCCCGAAGCTGCCGCTCTCCCCGGCTCCCGGAGCTGTAGAAGCGGCTTCTTCTCGCAAAGACCATTGTGCCGCTCACAGTGCTCTCCTTAGCTCGACTTCTGCCCAAAGATGCCCGGGAGCGGCTCTTAGCTCCGGAGAGCATCGTACCTTCGTCTTTAGCGTCTTTTGTAGTCTACATCTTAGCAAAACGCTTTCCCAGTATGTCTGGCTAGGAGAAACTCTGCCAGCACAGAAAACATCTCCCATCGTGTTCTAGAAGTTGCAGAGATGTCTGCCAAGTGTTTGGCAGGAAGAAAAGAAAAGTTGTCCAAAACAGCTTCCAATCGAATGCTCATGTGATTGGAAAAGTCAGGGGAGTGCAAAAGTACTGTTTTCTATCAGTTGGCAAGCCGTGCACACAATCCCAGTGTTGTACAGCTTGCTTCTTCACCTTCCCGAAGCTGCCGCTCTCTCCGGCTCCCGGAGCCGAAGAAGCGGCATCTTCGCGCAAAGACGATTGTGCCGCTCACAGTGCTCTCCTTAGCTCGACTTCTGCCCAAAGACGCCCGGGAGCGGCTCTTAGCTCCGGAGAGCATCCTACCTTCGTCTTTAGCGTCTTTTGTACTCTACATCTTAGCAAAACGCTTTTCCAATACGTCTGGCTAGGAGAAACTCTGCCAGCACAGAAAACATCTCCCATCATGTTCTAGAAGTTTCAGAGATGTCTGCCAAGTGTTTGGCAGGAAGAAAAGAAAAGTTGTCCAAAACAGCTTCCAATCGAATGTTCATGTGATTGGAAAAGTCAGGAGAGTGCAAAAGTACTGTTTTCTATCAGTTGGCAAGGTGCGCACACAATCCCAGTGTTGTACAGCTTGCTTCTTCACCTTCCCGAAGCTGCCGCTCTCCCCGGCTCCCGGAGTCGAAGAAGCGGCTTCTTCGGGCAAAGACGATTGTGCCGCTCACAGTGCTCTCCTTAGCGCGGCTTCTGCCCAAAGACGCCCGGGAGCGGCTCTTAGCTCCGGAGAGCATCCAACCTTCGTCTTTAGCATCTTTTGTAGTCTACATCTTAGCAAAACGCTTTTCCAATACGTCTGGCTAGGAAAATCTCTGCCAGCACAGAAAACATCTCCCATCGTGTTCTAGAAGTTGCACGGATGTCTGCCAAGTGTTTGGCAGGAAGAAAAGAAAAGTTGTCCAAAACAGCTTCCAATCGAATGTTCATGTGATTGGAAAAGTCAGGAGAGTGCAAAAGTACTGTTTTCTATCAGTTGGCAAGGTGCGCACACAATCCCAGTGTTGTACAGCTTGCTTCTTCACCATTCCGAAGCTGCCGCTCTCCCCGGCTCCCGGAGCCGAAGAAGCGGCTTCTTCTCGCAAAGACGATTGTGCCGCTCACAGTGCTCTCCTTAGCGCGGCTTCTGCCCAAAGACGCCCGGGAGCGGCTCTTAGCTCCGGAGAGCATCCTACCTTCGTCTTTAGCATCTTTTTTAGTCTACATGAGAGTAAAACGCTTTTCCAATACGTCTGGCAAGGAGAAACTGTGCCAGCACAGAAAACATCTCCCATCATGTTCTAGAAGTTGCAGAGATGTCTGCCAAGTGTTTGGCAGGAAGAAAAGAAAAGTTGTCCAAAACAGCTTCCAATCGAATCTTCATGTGATTGGAAAAGTCAGGAGAGTGCAAAAGTACTGTTTTCTATCAGTTGGCAAGCTGCGCACACAATCCTAGTGTTGTACGGCTTGCTTATTACCTTCCCGAAGCTGCCGCTCTCTCCGGCTCCCGGAGCCGAAGAAGCGGCTTCTTCGCGCAAAGACGATTGTGCCGCTCACAGTGCTCTCCTTAGCGCGGCTTCTGCCGAAAGACGCCCGGGACCGGCTCTTAGCTCCGGACAGCATCCAACCTTCGTCTTTAGCGCCTCTTCTCATCTACATCTCGGCAAAAAGCTTTTCCACTATGCTTGGCTAGGAAAAACTGTGCCAGCACAGAAAACATCTCCCATCGTGTTCTAGACGTTGCACGGATGTCTGCCAAGTGTTTGGAAGGAAGAAAAGAAAAGTTGTCCAAAACAGCTTCCGATCGAATGTTCATGTGATTGGAAAAGTCAGGAGAGTGCAAAAGTACTGTTTTCTAATAGTTGGCAAGGTGCGCACACAATCCCAGTGTTGTACAGCTTGCTTCTTTACCTTTTCCAAGTTGCCGCTCTACCCGGCTCCCGGAGCCGAAGAAGCGGCTTCTTCGCGCAAAGACGATTGTGCCGCTCACAGTGCTCTCCTTAGCGCGGCTTCTGCCGAAAGACGCCCGGGACCGGCTCTTAGCTCCGGACAGCATCCTACCTTCGTCTTTAGCGCCTCTTCTCATCTACATTTCGGCAAAAAGCTTTTCCACTATGTCTGGCTCGGAAAAACTGTGCCAGCACAGAAAACATCTCCCATCGTGTTCTAGACGTTGCACGGATGTCTGCCAAGTGTTTGGCAGGAAGAAAAGAAAAGTTGTCCAAAACAGCTTCCAATCGAACGTTCATGTGATTGGAAAAGTCAGGAGAGTGCAAAAGTACTGTTTTCTAATAGTTGGCAAGGTGCGCACACAATCCCAGTGTTGTACAGCTTGCTTCTTTACCTTTTCCAAGTTGCCGCTCTCTCCGGCTCCCGGAGCTAAAGAAGCGGCTTCTTCGCGCAAAGACGATTGTGCCGCTCACAGTGCTCTCCTTAGCGCGGCTTCTGCCGAAAGACGCCCGGGAGCGGCTCTTAGCTCCGGACAGCATCCTACCTTCGTCTTTAGCGCCTCTTCTCATCTACATCTCGGCAAAAAGCTTTTCCACTATGTCTGCAGGGAAAAACTGTGCCAGCACAGAAAACATCTCCCATCGTGTTCCAGACGTTGCACGGATGTCTGCCAAGTGTTTGGCAGGAAGAAAAGGAAAGTTGTCCAAAACAGCTTCTAATCGAATGTTCATGTGACTGGAAAAGTCAGGAGAGTGCAAAAGTACTGTTTTCTAATAGTTGGCAAGGTGCGCACACAATCCCAGTGTTGTACAGCTTGCTTCTTTACCTTTTCCAAGTTGCCGCTCTACCCGGCTCCCGGAGCCGAAGAAGCGGCTTCTTCGCGCAAAGACGATTGTGCCGCTCACAGTGCACTCCTTAGCGCGGCTTCTGCCGAAAGACGCCCCGGAGCGGCTCTTAGCTCCGGACAGCATCCTACCTTCGTCTTTAGCGCCTCTTCTCATTTACATCTCGGCAAAAAGCTTTTCCACTATGTCTGGCTAGGAAAAACTACGCCAGCACAGAAAACATCTCCCATCGTGTTCTAGACGTTGCACGGATGTCTGCCAAGTGTTTGGCAGGAAGAAAAGAAAAGTTGTCTAAAACAGCTTCCAATCGAATGTTCATGTTACTGGAAAAGTCAGGAGAGTGCAAAAGTACTGTTTTGTATCAGTTGGCAAGGTGCGCACACAATCCCAGTGTTGTACAGCTTGCTTCTTCACCATTCCGAAGCTGCCGCTCTCTCCGGCTTCCGGAGCCGAAGAAGCGGCTTCTTCGCGCAAAGACGATTGTGCCGCTCACAGTGCTCTCCTTAGCGCGGCTTCTGCCGAAAGACGCCCGGGAGCGGCTCTTAGCTCCGGACAGCATCCTACCTTCGTCTTTAGCGCCTCTTCTCATCTACATTTCGGCAAAAAGCTTTTCCACTATGTCTGGCTCGGAAAAACTGTGCCAGCACAGAAAACATCTCCCATCGTGTTCTAGACGTTGCACGGATTTCTGCCAAGTGTTTGGCAGGAAGAAAAAAAAAGTTGTCCAAAACAGCTTCCAATCGAACGTTCATGTGACTGGAAAAGTCAGTAGAGTGCAAAAGTACTGTTTTCTAATAGTTGGCAAGGTGCGCACACAATCCCAGTGTTGTACAGCTTGCTTCTTCACCTTCCCGAAGCTGCCGCTCTCTCCGGCTCCCGGAGCTGAAGAAGCGGTTTCTTTGCGCAAAGACGATTGTGTCGCCCACAGTGCTCTCCTTAGTGCGGCTTCTGCCGAAAGACGCCCGGGAGCGGCTCTTAGCTCCGGACAGCATCCAACCTTCGTCTTTAGCGCCTCTTCTCATCTACATCTCGGCAAAAAGCTTTACCATTATGCCTGGCTAGGAAAAACTGTGCCAGCACAGAAAACATCTCCCATCGTGTTCTAGACGTTGCACGGATGTCTGCCAAGTGTTTGGCAGGAAGAAAAGAAAAGTTTTCCAAAACAGCTTCCGATCGAATGTTCATGTGATTGGAAAAGTCAGGACAGTGCAAAAGTACTGTTTTCTAATAGTTGGCAAGGTGCGCACACAATCCCAGTGTTGTACAGCTTGCTTCTTCACCTTCCCGAAGCTGCCGCTCTCTCCGGCTCCCGGAGCCGAAGATGCGGCTTCTTCGCGCAAAGACGATTGTGCCGCTCACAGTGCTCTCCTTAGCGCGGCTTCTACCGAAGGACGCCCGGGAGCGGCTCTTAGCTCCGGACAGCATCCTACCTTCGTCTTTAGCGCCTCTTCTCATCTACATCTCGGCAAAAAGCTTTTCCACTATGTCTGGCTAGGAAAAACTGTGCCAGCACAGAAAACATCTCCCATCGTGTTCTAGACGTTGCACGGATGTCTGCCAAGTGTTTGGCAGGAAGAAAAGAAAAGTTGTCCAAAACAGCTTCCGATCGAATGTTCATGTGATTGGAAAAGTCAGGACAGTGCAAAAGTACTGTTTTCTAATAGTTGGCAAGGTGCGCACACAATCCCAGTGTTGTACAGCTTGCTTCTTCACCTTCCCGAAGCTGCCGCTCTCTCCGGCTCCCGGAGCCGAAGATGCGGCTTCTTCGCGCAAAGACGATTGTGCCGCTCACAGTGCTCTCCTTAGCGCGGCTTCTACCGAAGGACGCCCGGGAGCGGCTCTTAGCTCCGGACAGCATCCTACCTTCGTCTTTAGCGCCTCTTCTCATCTACATCTCGGCAAAAAGCTTTTCCACTATGTCTGGCTCGGAAAAACTGTGCCAGCAGAGAAAACATCTCCCATCGTGTTCTAGACGTTGCACGGATGTCTGCCAAGTGTTTGGCAGGAAGAAAAGAAAAGTTTTCCAAAACAGCTTCCGATCGAATGTTCATGTGATTGGAAAAGTCAGGAGAGTGCAAAAGTACTGTTTTCTATCAGTTGGCAAGCTGCGCACACAATCCCAGTGTTGTACAGCTTGCTTCTTCACCTTCCCGAAGCTGCCGCTCTCCCCGGCTCCCGGAGCTGTAGAAGCGGCTTCTTCTCGCAAAGACCATTGTGCCGCTCACAGTGCTCTCCTTAGCTCGACTTCTGCCCAAAGATGCCCGGGAGCGGCTCTTAGCTCCGGAGAGCATCGTACCTTCGTCTTTAGCGTCTTTTGTAGTCTACATCTTAGCAAAACGCTTTCCCAGTATGTCTGGCTAGGAGAAACTCTGCCAGCACAGAAAACATCTCCCATCGTGTTCTAGAAGTTGCAGAGATGTCTGCCAAGTGTTTGGCAGGAAGAAAAGAAAAGTTGTCCAAAACAGCTTCCAATCGAATGCTCATGTGATTGGAAAAGTCAGGGGAGTGCAAAAGTACTGTTTTCTATCAGTTGGCAAGCCGTGCACACAATCCCAGTGTTGTACAGCTTGCTTCTTCACCTTCCCGAAGCTGCCGCTCTCTCCGGCTCCCGGAGCCGAAGAAGCGGCATCTTCGCGCAAAGACGATTGTGCCGCTCACAGTGCTCTCCTTAGCTCGACTTCTGCCCAAAGACGCCCGGGAGCGGCTCTTAGCTCCGGAGAGCATCCTACCTTCGTCTTTAGCGTCTTTTGTACTCTACATCTTAGCAAAACGCTTTTCCAATACGTCTGGCTAGGAGAAACTCTGCCAGCACAGAAAACATCTCCCATCATGTTCTAGAAGTTTCAGAGATGTCTGCCAAGTGTTTGGCAGGAAGAAAAGAAAAGTTGTCCAAAACAGCTTCCAATCGAATGTTCATGTGATTGGAAAAGTCAGGAGAGTGCAAAAGTACTGTTTTCTATCAGTTGGCAAGGTGCGCACACAATCCCAGTGTTGTACAGCTTGCTTCTTCACCTTCCCGAAGCTGCCGCTCTCCCCGGCTCCCGGAGTCGAAGAAGCGGCTTCTTCGGGCAAAGACGATTGTGCCGCTCACAGTGCTCTCCTTAGCGCGGCTTCTGCCCAAAGACGCCCGGGAGCGGCTCTTAGCTCCGGAGAGCATCCAACCTTCGTCTTTAGCATCTTTTGTAGTCTACATCTTAGCAAAACGCTTTTCCAATACGTCTGGCTAGGAAAATCTCTGCCAGCACAGAAAACATCTCCCATCGTGTTCTAGAAGTTGCACGGATGTCTGCCAAGTGTTTGGCAGGAAGAAAAGAAAAGTTGTCCAAAACAGCTTCCAATCGAATGTTCATGTGATTGGAAAAGTCAGGAGAGTGCAAAAGTACTGTTTTCTAATAGTTGGCAAGGTGCGCACACAATCCCAGTGTTGTACAGCTTGCTTCTTCACCATTCCGAAGCTGCCGCTCTCCCCGGCTCCCGGAGCCGAAGAAGCGGCTTCTTCTCGCAAAGACGATTGTGCCGCTCACAGTGCTCTCCTTAGCGCGGCTTCTGCCCAAAGACGCCCGGGAGCGGCTCTTAGCTCCGGAGAGCATCCTACCTTCGTCTTTAGCATCTTTTTTAGTCTACATGAGAGTAAAACGCTTTTCCAATACGTCTGGCAAGGAGAAACTGTGCCAGCACAGAAAACATCTCCCATCATGTTCTAGAAGTTGCAGAGATGTCTGCCAAGTGTTTGGCAGGAAGAAAAGAAAAGTTGTCCAAAACAGCTTCCAATCGAATCTTCATGTGATTGGAAAAGTCAGGAGAGTGCAAAAGTACTGTTTTCTATCAGTTGGCAAGCTGCGCACACAATCCTAGTGTTGTACGGCTTGCTTATTACCTTCCCGAAGCTGCCGCTCTCTCCGGCTCCCGGAGCCGAAGAAGCGGCTTCTTCGCGCAAAGACGATTGTGCCGCTCACAGTGCTCTCCTTAGCGCGGCTTCTGCCGAAAGACGCCCGGGACCGGCTCTTAGCTCCGGACAGCATCCAACCTTCGTCTTTAGCGCCTCTTCTCATCTACATCTCGGCAAAAAGCTTTTCCACTATGCTTGGCTAGGAAAAACTGTGCCAGCACAGAAAACATCTCCCATCGTGTTCTAGACGTTGCACGGATGTCTGCCAAGTGTTTGGAAGGAAGAAAAGAAAAGTTGTCCAAAACAGCTTCCGATCGAATGTTCATGTGATTGGAAAAGTCAGGAGAGTGCAAAAGTACTGTTTTCTAATAGTTGGCAAGGTGCGCACACAATCCCAGTGTTGTACAGCTTGCTTCTTTACCTTTTCCAAGTTGCCGCTCTACCCGGCTCCCGGAGCCGAAGAAGCGGCTTCTTCGCGCAAAGACGATTGTGCCGCTCACAGTGCTCTCCTTAGCGCGGCTTCTGCCGAAAGACGCCCGGGACCGGCTCTTAGCTCCGGACAGCATCCTACCTTCGTCTTTAGCGCCTCTTCTCATCTACATCTCAGCAAAAAGCTTTTCCACTATGTCTGGCTCGGAAAAACTGTGCCAGCACTGAAAACATCTCCCATCGTGTTCTAGACGTTGCACGGATGTCTGCCAAGTGTTTGGCAGGAAGAAAAGAAAAGTTGTCCAAAACAGCTTCCAATCGAACGTTCATGTTACTGGAAAAGTCAGGAGAGTGCAAAAGTACTGTTTTGTATCAGTTGGCAAGGTGCGCACACAATCCCAGTGTTGTACAGCTTGCTTCTTCACCATTCCGAAGCTGCCGCTCTCTCCGGCTCCCGGAGCCGAAGAAGCGGCTTCTTCGCGCAAAGACGATTGTGCCGCTCACAGTGCTCTCCTTAGCGCGGCTTCTGCCGAAAGACGCCCGGGAGCGGCTCTTAGCTCCGGAGAGCATCCTACCTTCGTCTTTAGCGCCTCTTCTCATCTACATCTCGGCAAAAAGCTTTTCCACTATGTCTGGCTCGGAAAAACTGTGCCAGCACTGAAAACATCTCCCATCGTGTTCTAGACGTTGCACGGATGTCTGCCAAGTGTTTGGCAGGAAGAAAAGAAAAGTTTTCCAAAACAGCTTCCGATCGAATGTTCATGTGATTGGAAAAGTCAGGACAGTGCAAAAGTACTGTTTTCTAATAGTTGGCAAGGTGCGCACACAATCCCAGTGTTGTACAGCTTGCTTCTTCACCTTCCCGAAGCTGCCGCTCTACCCGGCTCCCGGAGCCGAAGAAGCGGCTTCTTCGCGCAAAGACGATTGTGCCGCTCACAGTGCTCTCCTTAGCGCGGCTTCTACCGAAGGACGCCCGGGAGCGGCTCTTAGCTCCGGACAGCATCCTACCTTCGTCTTTAGCGCCTCTTCTCATCTACATCTCGGCAAAAAGCTTTACCATTATGCCTGGCTAGGAAAAACTGTGCCAGCACAGAAAACATCTCCCATCGTGTTCTAGACGTTGCACGGATGTCTGCCAAGTGTTTGGCAGGAAGAAAAGAAAAGTTGTCCAAAACAGCTTCCGATTGAATGTTCATGTGATTGGAAAAGTCAGGACAGTGCAAAAGTACTGTTTTCTAATAGTTGGCAAGGTGCGCACACAATCCCAGTGTTGTACAGCTTGCTTCTTCACCTTCCCGAAGCTGCCGCTCTCTCCGGCTCCCGGAGCCGAAGATGCGGCTTCTTCGCGCAAAGACGATTGTGCCGCTCACAGTGCTCTCCTTAGCGCGGCTTCTGCCGAAGGACGCCCGGGAGCGGCTCTTAGCTCCGGACAGCATCCTACCTTCGTCTTTAGCGCCTCTTCTCATCTACATCTCGGCAAAAAGCTTTTCCACTATGTCTGGCTAGGAAAAACTGTGCCAGCACAGAAAACATCTCCCATCGTGTTCTAGACGTTGCACGGATGTCTGCCAAGTGTTTGACAGGAAGAAAAGAAAAGTTGTCCAAAACAGCTTCCGATCGAATGTTCATGTGATTGGAAAAGTCAGGACAGTGCAAAAGTACTGTTTTCTAATAGTTGGCAAGGTGCGCACACAATCCCAGTGTTGTACAGCTTGCTTCTTCACCTTCCCGAAGCTGCCGCTCTCTCCGGCTCCCGGAGCCGAAGATGCGGCTTCTTCGCGCAAAGACGATTGTGCCGCTCACAGTGCTCTCCTTAGCGCGGCTTCTGCCGAAGGACGCCCGGGAGCGGCTCTTAGCTCCGGACAGCATCCTACCTTCGTCTTTAGCGCCTCTTCTCATCTACATCTCGGCAAAAAGCTTTTCCACTATGTCTGGCTCGGAAAAACTGTGCCAGCAGAGAAAACATCTCCCATCGTGTTCTAGACGTTGCACGGATGTCTGCCAAGTGTTTGGCAGGAAGAAAAGAAAAGTTTTCCAAAACAGCTTCCGATCGAATGTTCATGTGATTGGAAAAGTCAGGACAGTGCAAAAGTACTGTTTTCTAATAGTTGGCAAGGTGCGCACACAATCCCAGTGTTGTACAGCTTGCTTCTTCACCTTCCCGAAGCTGCCGCTCTACCTGGCTCCCGGAGCCGAAGAAGCGGCTTCTTCGCGCAAAGACGATTGTGCCGCTCACAGTGCTCTCCTTAGCGCGGCTTCTACCGAAGGACGCCCGGGAGCGGCTCTTAGCTCCGGACAGCATCCTACCTTCGTCTTTAGCGCCTCTTCTCATCTACATCTCGGCAAAAAGCTTTTCCACTATGTCTGGCTAGGAAAAACTGTGCCAGCACAGAAAACATCTCCCATCGTGTTCTAGACGTTGCACGGATGTCTGCCAAGTGTTTGGCAGGAAGAAAAGAAAAGTTGTCCAAAACAGCTTCCGATCGAATGTTCATGTGATTGGAAAAGTCAGGACAGTGCAAAAGTACTGTTTTCTAATAGTTGGCAAGGTGCGCACACAATCCCAGTGTTGTACAGCTTGCTTCTTCACCTTCCCGAAGCTGCCGCTCTCTCGGGCTCCCGGAGCCGAAGATGCGGCTTCTTCGCGCAAAGACGATTGTGCCGCTCACAGTGCTCTCCTTAGCGCGGCTTCTGCCGAAGGACGCCCGGGAGCGGCTCTTAGCTCCGGACAGCATCCTACCTTCGTCTTTAGCGCCTCTTCTCATCTACATCTCGGCAAAAAGCTTTTCCACTATGTCTGGCTCGGAAAAACTGTGCCAGCACTGAAAACATCTCCCATCGTGTTCTAGACGTTACACGGATGTCTGCCAAGTGTTTGGCAGGAAGAAAAGAAAAGTTGTCCAAAACAGCTTCCAATCGAATGTTCATGTTACTGGAAAAGTCAGGAGAGTGCAAAAGTACTGTTTTGTATCAGTTGGCAAGGTGCGCACACAATCCCAGTGTTGTACAGCTTGCTTCTTCACCATTCCGAAGCTGCCGCTCTCTCCGGCTTCCGGAGCCGAAGAAGCGGCTTCTTCGCGCAAAGACGATTGTGCCGCTCACAGTGCTCTCCTTAGCGCGGCTTCTGCCGAAAGACGCCCGGGAGCGGCTCTTAGCTCCGGACAGCATCCTACCTTCGTCTTTAGCGCCTCTTCTCATCTACATTTCGGCAAAAAGCTTTTCCACTATGTCTGGCTCGGAAAAACTGTGCCAGCACAGAAAACATCTCCCATCGTGTTCTAGACGTTGCACGGATTTCTGCCAAGTGTTTGGCAGGAAGAAAAGAAAAGTTGTCCAAAACAGCTTCCGATCGAATGTTCATGTGATTGGAAAAGTCAGGACAGTGCAAAAGTACTGTTTTCTAATAGTTGGCAAGGTGCGCACACAATCCCAGTGTTGTACAGCTTGCTTCTTCACCTTCCCGAAGCTGCCGCTCTCTCCGGCTCCCGGAGCCGAAGATGCGGCTTCTTCGCGCAAAGACGATTGTGCCGCTCACAGTGCTCTCCTTAGCGCGGCTTCTGCCGAAGGACGCCCGGGAGCGGGTCTTAGCTCCGGACAGCATCCTACCTTCGTCTTTAGCGCCTCTTCTCATCTACATCTCGGCAAAAAGCTTTTCCACTATGTCTGGCTCGGAAAAACTGTGCCAGCAGAGAAAACATCTCCCATCGTGTTCTAGACGTTGCACGGATGTCTGCCAAGTGTTTGGCAGGAAGAAAAGAAAAGTTTTCCAAAACAGCTTCCGATCGAATGTTCATGTGATTGGAAAAGTCAGGAGAGTGCAAAAGTACTGTTTTCTAATAGTTGGCAAGGTGCGCACACAATCCCAGTGTTGTACAGCTTGCTTCTTCACCTTCCCGAAGCTGCCGCTCTACCCGGCTCCCGGAGCCGAAGAAGCGGCTTCTTCGCGCAAAGACGATTGTGCCGCTCACAGTGCTCTCCTTAGCGCGGCTTCTACCGAAGGACGCCCGGGAGCGGCTCTTAGCTCCGGACAGCATCCTACCTTCGTCTTTAGCGCCTCTTCTCATCTACATCTCGGCAAAAAGCTTTTCCACTATGTCTGGCTAGGAAAAACTGTGCCAGCACAGAAAACATCTCCCATCGTGTTCTAGACGTTGCACGGATGTCTGCCAAGTGTTTGGCAGGAAGAAAAGAAAAGTTGTCCAAAACAGCTTCCGATCGAATGTTCATGTGATTGGAAAAGTCAGGACAGTGCAAAAGTACTGTTTTCTAATAGTTGGCAAGGTGCGCACACAATCCCAGTGTTGTACAGCTTGCTTCTTCACCTTCCCGAAGCTGCCGCTCTCTCCGGCTCCCGGAGCCGAAGATGCGGCTTCTTCGCGCAAAGACGATTGTGCCGCTCACAGTGCTCTCCTTAGCGCGGCTTCTGCCGAAGGACGCCCGGGAGCGGCTCTTAGCTCCGGACAGCATCCTACCTTCGTCTTTAGCGCCTCTTCTCATCTACATCTCGGCAAAAAGCTTTTCCACTATGTCTGGCTCGGAAAAACTGTGCCAGCACAGAAAACATCTCCCATCGTGTTCTAGACGTTGCACGGATGTCTGCCAAGTGTTTGGCAGGAAGAGAAAAAAAGTTGTCCAAAACAGCTTCCAATCGAACGTTCATGTGATTGGAAAAGTCAGGACAGTGCAAAAGTACTGTTTTCTAATAGTTGGCAAGGTGCGCACACAATCCCAGTGTTGTACAGCTTGCTTCTTCACCTTCCCGAAGCTGCCGCTCTACCCGGCTCCCGGAGCCGAAGAAGCGGCTTCTTCGCGCAAAGACGATTGTGCCGCTCACAGTGCTCTCCTTAGCGCGGCTTCTACCGAAGGACGCCCGGGAGCGGCTCTTAGCTCCGGACAGCATCCTACCTTCGTCTTTAGCGCCTCTTCTCATCTACATCTCGGCAAAAAGCTTTTCCACTATGTCTGGCTAGGAAAAACTGTGCCAGCACAGAAAACATCTCCCATCGTGTTCTAGACGTTGCACGGATGTCTGCCAAGTGTTTGGCAGGAAGAAAAGAAAAGTTGTCCAAAACAGCTTCCGATCGAATGTTCATGTGATTGGAAAAGTCAGGACAGTGCAAAAGTACTGTTTTCTAATAGTTGGCAAGGTGCGCACACAATCCCAGTGTTGTACAGCTTGCTTCTTCACCTTCCCGAAGCTGCCGCTCTCTCCGGCTCCCGGAGCCGAAGATGCGGCTTCTTCGCGCAAAGACGATTGTGCCGCTCACAGTGCTCTCCTTAGCGCGGCTTCTGCCGAAGGACGCCCGGGAGCGGCTCTTAGCTCCGGACAGCATCCTACCTTCGTCTTTAGCGCCTCTTCTCATCTACATCTCGGCAAAAAGCTTTTCCACTATGTCTGCTAGGAAAAACTGTGCCAGCACAGAAAACATCTCCCCTCGTGTTCTAGACGTTGCACGGATTTCTGCCAAGTGTTTGGCAGGAAGAAAAAAAAAGTTGTCCAAAACAGCTTCCGATCGAATGTTCATGTGACTGGAAAAGTCAGTAGAGTGCAAAAGTACTGTTTTCTAATAGTTGGCAAGGTGCGCACACAATCCCAGTGTTGTACAGCTTGCTTCTTTACCTTTTCCAAGTTGCCGCTCTACCCGGCTCTCGGAGCCGAAGAAGCGGCTTCTTCGCGCAAAGACGATTGTGCCGCTCACAGTGCTCTCCTTAGCGCGGCTTCTGCCGAAAGACGCCCCGAAGCGGCTCTTAGCTCCGGACAGCGTCCTACCTTCGTCTTTAGCGCCTCTTCTCATCTACATCTCGGCAAAAAGCTTTTCCACTATGTCTGGCTAGGAAAAACTGTGCCAGCACAGAAAACATCTCCCATCGTGTTCTAGACGTTGCACGGATATCTGCCAAGTGTTTGGCAGGAAGAGAAAAAAAGTTGTCCAAAACAGCTTCCAATCGAACGTTCATGTGATTGGAAAAGTCAGGAGAGTGCAAAAGTACTGTTTTGTAATAGTTGGCAAGGTGCGCAGAGAATGCCAGTGTTGTACAGCTTGCTTCTTTACCTTTTCCAAGTTGCCGCTCTCTCCGGCTCCCGGAGCCGAAGATGCGGCTTCTTCACGCAAAGACGATTGTGCCGCTCACAGTGCTCTCCTTAGCGCGGCTTCTGCCGAAGGACGCCCGGGAGCGGCTCTTAGCTCCGGACAGCATCCTACCTTCGTCTTTAGCGCCTCTTCTCATCTACATCTCGGCAAAAAGCTTTTCCACTATGTCTGCTAGGAAAAACTGTGCCAGCACAGAAAACATCTCCCCTCGTGTTCTAGACGTTGCACGGATTTCTGCCAAGTGTTTGGCAGGAAGAAAAAAAAAGTTGTCCAAAACAGCTTCCGATCGAATGTTCATGTGACTGGAAAAGTCAGGAGAGTGCAAAAGTACTGTTTTCTAATAGTTGGCAAGGTGCGCACACAATCCCAGTGTTGTACAGCTTGCTTCTTTACCTTTTCCAAGTTGCCGCTCTACCCGGCTCTCGGAGCCGAAGAAGCGGCTTCTTCGCGCAAAGACGATTGTGCCGCTCACAGTGCTCTCCTTAGCGCGGCTTCTGCCGAAAGACGCCCCGAAGCGGCTCTTAGCTCCGGACAGCGTCCTACCTTCGTCTTTAGCGCCTCTTCTCATCTACATCTCGGCAAAAAGCTTTTCCACTATGTCTGGCTAGGAAAAACTGTGCCAGCACAGAAAACATCTCCCATCGTGTTCTAGACGTTGCACGGATGTCTGCCAAGTGTTTGGCAGGAAGAAAAGAAAAGTTGTCCAAAACAGCTTCCGATCGAATGTTCATGTGATTGGAAAAGTCAGGAGAGTGCAAAAGTACTGTTTTCTAATAGTTGGCAAGGTGCGCACACAATCCCAGTGTTGTACAGCTTGCTTCTTCACCTTCCCGAAGCTGCCGCTCTCTCCGGCTCCCGGAGCCGAAGAAGCGGCTTCTTTGCGCAAAGACGATTGTGTCGCCCACAGTGCTCTCCTTAGCGCGGCTTCTGCCGAAGGACGCCCGGGAGCGGCTCTTAGCTCCGGACAGCATCCTACCTTCGTCTTTAGCGCCTCTTCTCATCTACATCTCAGCAAAAAGCTTTTCCACTATGTCTGGCTAGGAAAAACTGTGCCAGCACAGAAAACATCTCCAATTGTGTTCTAGACGTTGCACGGATGTCTGCCAAGTGTTTGGCAGGAAGAAAAGAAAAGTTGTCCAAAACAGCTTCCAATCGAATGTTCATGTGATTGGAAAAGTCAGGACAGTGCAAAAGTACTGTTTTCTAATAGTTGGCAAGGTGCGCACACAATCCCAGTGTTGTACAGCTTGCTTCTTCACCTTCCCGAAGCTGCCGCTCTCTCCGGCTCCCGGAGCCAAAGATGCGGCTTCTTCACGCAAAGACGATTGTGCCGCTCACAGTGCTCTCCTTAGCGCGGCTTCTGCCGAAGGACGCCCGGGAGCGGCTCTTAGCTCCGGACAGCATCCTACCTTCGTCTTTAGCGCCTCTTCTCATCTACATTTCGGCAAAAAGCTTTTCCATATGTCTGGCTCGGAAAAACTGTGCCAGCACAGAAAACATCTCCCCTCGTGTTCTAGACGTTGCACGGATTTCTGCCAAGTGTTTGGCAGGAAGAAAAAAAAAGTTGTCCAAAACAGCTTCCAATCGAATGTTCATGTGACTGGAAAAGTCAGTAGAGTGCAAAAGTACTGTTTTCTAATAGTTGGCAAGGTGCGCACACAATCCCAGTGTTGTACAGCTTGCTTCTTTACCTTTTCCAAGTTGCCGCTCTCTCCGGCTCCCGGAGCCGAAGATGCGGCTTCTTCACGCAAAGACGATTGTGCCGCTCACAGTGCTCTCCTTAGCGCGGCTTCTGCCGAAGGACGCCCGGGAGCGGCTCTTAGCTACGGATAGCATCCTACCTTCGTCTTTAGCGCCTCTTCTCATCTACATTTCGGCAAAAAGCTTTTCCACTACTTCTGGCTTGGAAAAACTGTGCCAGCACAGAAAACATCTCCCATCGTGTTCTAGACGTTGCACGGATTTCTGCCAAGTGTTTGGCAGGAAGAAAAAAAAAGTTGTCCAAAACAGCTTCCAATTGAATGTTCATGTGACTGGAAAAGTCAGGAGAGTGCAAAAGTACTGTTTTCTAATAGTTGGCAAGGTGCGCACACAATCCCAGTGTTGTACAGCTTGCTTCTTTACCTTTTCCAAGTTGCCGCTCTACCCGGCTCTCGGAGCCGAAGAAGCGGCTTCTTCGCGCAAAGACGATTGTGCCGCTCACAGTGCTCTCCTTAGCGCGGCTTCTGCCGAAAGACGCCCCGAAGCGGCTCTTAGCTCCGGACAGCGTCCTACCTTCGTCTTTAGCGCCTCTTCTCATCTACATCTCGGCAAAAAGCTTTTCCACTATGTCTGGCTCGGAAAAACTGTGCCAGCACTGAAAACATCTCCCATCGTGTTCTAGACGTTGCACGGATGTCTGCCAAGTGTTTGGCAGGAAGAAAAGAAAAGTTGTCCAAAACAGCTTCCGATCGAACGTTCATGTGATTGGAAAAGTCAGGAGAGCGCAAAAGTACTGTTTTCTAATAGTTGGCAAGGTGCGCACACAATCCCAGTGTTGTACAGCTTGCTTCTTCATCTTCCCGAAGCTGCCGCTCTCTCCGGCTCCCGGAGCCGAAGAAGCGGCTTCTTTGCGCAAAGACGATTGTGTCGCCCACAGTGCTCTCCTTAGCGCGGCTTCTGCCTAAAGATGCCCGGGAGCGGCTCTTAGCTCCGGACAGCATCCAACCTTCGTCTTTAGCGCCTCTTCTCATCTACATCTCGGCAAAAAGCTTTTCCACTATGCTTGGCTAGGAAAAACTGTGCCAGCACAGAAAACATCTCCCATCGTGTTCTAGACGTTGCACGGATGTCTGCCAAGTGTTTGGAAGGAAGAAAAGAAAAGTTGTCCAAAACAGCTTCCGATCGAATGTTCATGTGATTGGAAAAGTCAGGAGAGTGCAAAAGTACTGTTTTCTAATAGTTGGCAAGGTGCGCACACAATCCCAGTATTGTACAGCTTGCTTCTTTACCTTTTCCAAGTTGCCGCTCTACCCGGCTCCCGGAGCCGAAGAAGCGGCTTCTTCGCGCAAAGACGATTGTGCCACTCACAGTGCTCTCCTTAGCGCGGCTTCTGCCGAAAGACGCCCGGGACCGGCTCTTAGCTCCGGACAGCATCCTACCTTCGTCTTTAGCGCCTCTTCTCATCTACATCTCAGCAAAAAGCTTTTCCACTATGTCTGGCTCGGAAAAACTGTGCCAGCACTGAAAACATCTCCCATCGTGTTCTAGACGTTGCACGGATGTCTGCCAAGTGTTTGGCAGGAAGAAAAGAAAAGTTGTCCAAAACAGCTTCCAATCGAACGTTCATCTTACTGGAAAAGTCAGGAGAGTGCAAAAGTACTGTTTTGTATCAGTTGGCAAGGTGCGCACACAATCCCAGTGTTGTACAGCTTGCTTCTTCACCATTCCGAAGCTGCCGCTCTCTCCGGCTTCCGGAGCCGAAGAAGCGGCTTCTTCGCGCAAAGACGATTGTGCCGCTCACAGTGCTCTCCTTAGCGCGGCTTCTGCCGAAAGACGCCCGGGAGCGGCTCTTAGCTCCGGACAGCATCCTACCTTCGTCTTTAGCGCCTCTTCTCATCTACATCTCGGCAAAAAGCTTTTCCACTATGTCTGCTAGGAAAAACTGTGCCAGCACAGAAAACATCTCCCATCGTGTTCTAGACGTTGCACGGATTTCTGCCAAGTGTTTGGCAGGAAGAAAAAAAAAGTTGTCCAAAACAGCTTCCAATCGAACGTTCATGTGACTGGAAAAGTCAGTAGAGTGCAAAAGTACTGTTTTCTAATAGTTGGCAAGGTGCGCACACAATCCCAGTGTTGTACAGCTTGCTTCTTCACCTTCCCGAAGCTGCCGCTCTCTCCGGCTCCCGGAGCTGAAGAAGCGGTTTCTTTGCGCAAAGACGATTGTGTCGCCCACAGTGCTCTCCTTAGCGCGGCTTCTGCCGAAGGACGCCCGGGAGCGGCTCTTAGCTCCGGACAGCATCCTACCTTCGTCTTTAGCGCCTCTTCTCATCTACATCTCGGCAAAAAGCTTTTCCACTATGTCTGGCTCGGAAAAACTGTGCCAGCAGAGAAAACATCTCCCATCGTGTTCTAGACGTTGCACGGATGTCTGCCAAGTGTTTGGCAGGAAGAAAAGAAAAGTTGTCCAAAACAGCTTCCGATCGAATGTTCATGTGATTGGAAAAGTCAGGAGAGTGCAAAAGTACTGTTTTCTAATAGTTGGCAAGGTGCGCACACAATCCCAGTGTTGTACAGCTTGCTTCTTCACCTTCCCGAAGCTGCCGCTCTCTCCGGCTCCCGGAGCCGAAGATGCGGCTTCTTCGCGCAAAGACGATTGTGCCGCTCACAGTGCTCTCCTTAGCGCGGCTTCTGCCGAAGGACGCCCGGGAGCGGCTCTTAGCTCCGGACAGCATCCTACCTTCGTCTTTAGCGCCTCTTCTCATCTACATCTCGGCAAAAAGCTTTTCCACTATGTCTGGCTCGGAAAAACTGTGCCAGCACTGAAAACATCTCCCATCGTGTTCTAGACGTTGCACGGATGTCTGCCAAGTGTTTGGCAGGAAGAAAAGAAAAGTTGTCCAAAACAGCTTCCAATCGAATGTTCATGTTACTGGAAAAGTCAGGAGAGTGCAAAAGTACTGTTTTGTATCAGTTGGCAAGGTGCGCACACAATCCCAGTGTTGTACAGCTTGCTTCTTCACCATTCCGAAGCTGCCGCTCTCTCCGGCTTCCGGAGCCGAAGAAGCGGCTTCTTCGCGCAAAGACGATTGTGCCGCTCACAGTGCTCTCCTTAGCGCGGCTTCTGCCGAAAGACGCCCGGGAGCGGCTCTTAGCTCCGGACAGCATCCTACCTTCGTCTTTAGCGCCTCTTCTCATCTACATTTCGGCAAAAAGCTTTTCCACTATGTCTGGCTCGGAAAAACTGTGCCAGCACAGAAAACATCTCCCATCGTGTTCTAGACGTTGCACGGATTTCTGCCAAGTGTTTGGCAGGAAGAAAAAAAAAGTTGTCCAAAACAGCTTCCAATCGAACGTTCATGTGACTGGAAAAGTCAGTAGAGTGCAAAAGTACTGTTTTCTAATAGTTGGCAAGGTGCGCACACAATCCCAGTGTTGTACAGCTTGCTTCTTCACCTTCCCGAAGCTGCCGCTCTCTCCGGCTCCCGGAGCTGAAGAAGCGGTTTCTTTGCGCAAAGACGATTGTGTCGCCCACAGTGCTCTCCTTAGCGCGGCTTCTGCCGAAAGACGCCCGGGAGCGGCTCTTAGCTCCGGACAGCATCCAACCTTCGTCTTTAGCGCCTCTTCTCATCTACATCTCGGCAAAAAGCTTTACCACTATGCCTGGCTAGGAAAAACTGTGCCAGCACAGAAAACATCTCCCATCGTGTTCTAGACGTTGCACGGATGTCTGCCAAGTGTTTGGCAGGAAGAAAAGAAAAGTTTTCCAAAACAGCTTCAGATCGAATGTTCATGTGATTGGAAAAGTCAGGACAGTGCAAAAGTACTGTTTTCTAATAGTTGGCAAGGTGCGCACACAATCCCAGTGTTGTACAGCTTGCTTCTTCACCTTCCCGAAGCTGCCGCTCTCTCCGGCTCCCGGAGCCGAAGATGCGGCTTCTTCGCGCAAAGACGATTGTGCCGCTCACAGTGCTCTCCTTAGCGCGGCTTCTGCCGAAGGACGCCCGGGAGCGGCTCTTAGCTCCGGACAGCATCCTACCTTCATCTTTAGCGCCTCTTCTCATCTACATTTCGGCAAAAAGCTTTTCCACTATGTCTGGCTCGGAAAAACTGTGCCAGCACAGAAAACATCTCCCATCGTGTTCTAGACGTTGCACGGATTTCTGCCAAGTGTTTGGCCGGAAGAAAAAAAAAGTTGTCCAAAACAGCTTCCAATCGAATGTTCATGTGATTGGAAAAGTCAGGAGAGTGCAAAAGTACTGTTTTCTAATAGTTGGCAAGGTGCGCACACAATCCCAGTGTTGTACAGCTTGCTTCTTTACCTTTTCCAAGTTGCCGCACTACCCGGCTCCCGGAGCCGAAGAAGCGGCTTCTTCGCGCAAAGACGATTGTGCCGCTCACAGTGCTCTCCTTAGCGCGGCTTCTGCCGAAAGACGCCCCGAAGCGGCTCTTAGCTCCGGACAGCATCCTACCTTCGTCTTTAGCGCCTCTTCTCATCTACATCTCGGCAAAAAGCTTTTCCACTATGTCTGGCTAGGAAAAACTGTGCCAGCACAGAAAACATCTCCCATCGTGTTCTAGACGTTGCACAGATGTCTGCCAAGTGTTTGGCAGGAAGAAAAGAAAAGTTGTCCAAAACAGCTTCCAATCGAACGTTCATGTGATTGGAAAACTCAGTAGAGTGCAAAAGTACTGTTTTCTAATAGTTGGCAAGGTGCGCACACAATTCCAGTGTTGTACAGCTTGCTTCTTTACCTTTTCCAAGTTGCCGCTCTACCCGGCTCCCGGAGCCGAAGAAGCGGCTTCTTCGCGCAAAGACGATTGTGCCGCTCACCGTGCTCTCCTTAGCGCAGCTTTTGCCGAAAGACGCCCAGGAGCGGCTCTTAGCTCCGGACAGCATCCTACCTTCGTCTTTAGTGCCTCTTCTCATCTACATCTCGGCAAAAAGCTTTTCCACTATGTCTGGCTCGGAAAAACTGTGCCAGCACTGAAAACATCTCCCATCGTGTTCTAGACGTTGCACGGATGTCTGCCAAGTGTTTGGCAGGAAGAAAAGAAAAGTTGTCCAAAACAGCTTCCAATCGAATGTTCATGTTACTGGAAAAGTCAGGAGAGTGCAAAAGTACTGTTTTGTATCAGTTGGCAAGGTGCGCACACAATCCCAGTGTTGTACAGCTTGCTTCTTCACCATTCCGAAGCTGCCGCTCTCTCCGGCTCCCGGAGCCGAAAATGCGGCTTCTTCGCGCAAAGACGATTGTGCCGCTCACAGTGCTCTCCTTAGCGCGGCTTCTGCCGAAAGACGCCCGGGAGCGGCTCTTAGCTCCGGACAGCATCCTACCTTCGTCTTTAGCGCCTATTCTCATCTACATTTCGGCAAAAAGCTTTTCCACTATGTCTGGCTAGGAAAAACTGTGCCAGCACAGAAAACATCTCCGATCGACTTCTAGAAGTTGCAGAGATGTCTGCCAAGTGTTTGGCAGGAAGAAAAGAAAAGTTGTCCAAAACAGCTTCCGATCGAATGTTCATGTGATTGGAAAAGTCAGGACAGTGCAAAAGTACTGTTTTCTAATAGTTGGCAAGGTGCGCACACAATCCCAGTGTTGTACAGCTTGCTTCTTTACCTTTTCCAAGTTGCCGCTCTACCCGGCTCCCGGAGCCGAAGAAGCGGCTTCTTCGCGCAAAGACGATTGTGCCGCTCACAGTGCTCTCCTTAGCGCGGCTTCTGCCGAAGGACGCCCGGGACCGGCTCTTAGCTCCGGACAGCATCCTACCTTCGTCTTTAGCGCCTCTTCTCATCTACATCTCGGCAAAAAGCTTTTCCACTATGTCTGGCTCGGAAAAACTGTGCCAGCAGAGAAAACATCTCCCATCGTGTTCTAGACGTTGCACGGATGTCTGCCAAGTGTTTGGCAGGAAGAAAAGAAAAGTTGTCCAAAACAGCTTCCGATCGAATGTTCATGTGATTGGAAAAGTCAGGAGAGTGCAAAAGTACTGTTTTGTATCAGTTGGCAAGGTGCGCACACAATCCCAGTGTTGTACAGCTTGCTTCTTCACCATTCCGAAGCTGCCGCTCTCTCCGGCTTCCGGAGCCGAAGAAGCGGCTTCTTCGCGCAAAGACGATTGTGCCGCTCACAGTGCTCTCCTTAGCGCGGCTTCTGCCGAAAGACGCCCGGGACCGGCTCTTAGCTCCGGACAGCATCCTACCTTCGTCTTTAGCGCCTCTTCTCATCTACATCTCGGCAAAAAGCTTTTCCACTATGTCTGGCTCGGAAAAACTGTGCCAGCACTGAAAACATCTCCCATCGTGTTCTAGACGTTGCACGGATGTCTGCCAAGTGTTTGGCAGGAAGAAAAGAAAAGTTGTCCAAAACAGCTTCCGATCGAATGTTCATGTGATTGGAAAAGTCAGGAGAGTGCAAAAGTACTGTTTTGTATCAGTTGGCAAGGTGCGCACACAATCCCAGTGTTGTACAGCTTGCTTCTTCACCATTCCGAAGCTGCCGCTCTCTCCGGCTTCCGGAGCCGAAGAAGCGGCTTCTTCGCGCAAAGACGATTGTGCCGCTCACAGTGCTCTCCTTAGCGCGGCTTCTGCCGAAAGACGCCCGGGAGCGGCTCTTAGCTCCGGACAGCATCCTACCTTCGTCTTTAGCGCCTCTTCTCATCTACATTTCGGCAAAAAGCTTTTCCACTATGTCTGGCTCGGAAAAACTGTGCCAGCACAGAAAACATCTCCCATCGTGTTCTAGACGTTGCACGGATTTCTGCCAAGTGTTTGGCAGGAAGAAAAAAAAAGTTGTCCAAAACAGCTTCCAATCGAACGTTCATGTGACTGGAAAAGTCAGTAGAGTGCAAAAGTACTGTTTTCTAATAGTTGGCAAGGTGCGCACACAATCCCAGTGTTGTACAGCTTGCTTCTTCACCTTCCCGAAGCTGCCGCTCTCTCCGGCTCCCGGAGCTGAAGAAGCGGTTTCTTTGCGCAAAGACGATTGTGTCGCCCACAGTGCTCTCCTTAGCGCGGCTTCTGCCGAAAGACGCCCGGGAGCGGCTCTTAGCTCCGGACAGCATCCAACCTTCGTCTTTAGCGCCTCTTCTCATCTACATCTCGGCAAAAAGCTTTACCACTATGCCTGGCTAGGAAAAACTGTGCCAGCACAGAAAACATCTCCCATCGTGTTCTAGACGTTGCACGGATGTCTGCCAAGTGTTTGGCAGGAAGAAAAGAAAAGTTTTCCAAAACAGCTTCCGATCGAATGTTCATGTGATTGGAAAAGTCAGGAGAGTGCAAAAGTACTGTTTTCTAATAGTTGGCAAGGTGCGCACACAATCCCAGTGTTGTACAGCTTGCTTCTTCACCTTCCCGAAGCTGCCGCTCTCTCCGGCTCCCGGAGCCGAAGATGCGGCTTCTTCGCGCAAAGACGATTGTGCCGCTCACAGTGCTCTCCTTAGCGCGGCTTCTACCGAAGGACGCCCGGGAGCGGCTCTTAGCTCCGGACAGCATCCTACCTTCGTCTTTAGCGCCTCTTCTCATCTACATCTCGGCAAAAAGCTTTTCCACTATGTCTGGCTAGGAAAAACTGTGCCAGCACAGAAAACATCTCCCATCGTGTTCTAGACGTTGCACGGATGTCTGCCAAGTGTTTGGCAGGAAGAAAAGAAAAGTTGTCCAAAACAGCTTCCGATCGAATGTTCATGTGATTGGAAAAGTCAGGAGAGTGCAAAAGTACTGTTTTCTAATAGTTGGCAAGGTGCGCACACAATCCCTGTGTTGTACAGCTTGCTTCTTCACCTTCCCGAAGCTGCCGCTCTCTCCGGCTCCCGGAGCCGAAGAAGCGGCTTCTTCGCGCAAAGACGATTGTGCCGCTCACAGTGCTCTCCTTAGCGCGGCTTCTGCCGAAGGACGCCCGGGACCGGCTCTTAGCTCCGGACAGCATCCTACCTTCGTCTTTAGCGCCTCTTCTCATCTACATCTCGGCAAAAAGCTTTTCCACTATGTCTGGCTCGGAAAAACTGTGCCAGCACTGAAAACATCTCCCATCGTGTTCTAGACGTTGCACGGATGTCTGCCAAGTGTTTGGCAGGAAGAAAAGAAAAGTTTTCCAAAACAGCTTCCGATCGAATGTTCATGTGATTGGAAAAGTCAGGACAGTGCAAAAGTACTGTTTTCTAATAGTTGGCAAGGTGCGCACACAATCCCAGTGTTGTACGGCTTGCTTCTTCACCTTCCCGAAGCTGCCGCTCTACCCGGCTCCCGGAGCCGAAGAAGCGGCTTCTTCGCGCAAAGACGATTGTGCCGCTCACAGTGCTCTCCTTAGCGCGGCTTCTACCGAAGGACGCCCGGGAGCGGCTCTTAGCTCCGGACAGCATCCTACCTTCGTCTTTAGCGCCTCTTCTCATCTACATCTCGGCAAAAAGCTTTTCCACTATGTCTGGCTAGGAAAAACTGTGCCAGCACAGAAAACATCTCCCATCGTGTTCTAGACGTTGCACGGATGTCTGCCAAGTGTTTGGCAGGAAGAAAAGAAAAGTTGTCCAAAACAGCTTCCGATCGAATGTTCATGTGATTGGAAAAGTCAGGACAGTGCAAAAGTACTGTTTTCTAATAGTTGGCAAGGTGCGCACACAATCCCAGTGTTGTACAGCTTGCTTCTTCACCTTCCCGAAGCTGCCGCTCTCTCCGGCTCCCGGAGCCGAAGATGCGGCTTCTTCGCGCAAAGACGATTGTGCCGCTCACAGTGCTCTCCTTAGCGCGGCTTCTGCCGAAGGACGCCCGGGAGCGGCTCTTAGCTCCGGACAGCATCCTACCTTCATCTTTAGCGCCTCTTCTCATCTACATTTCGGCAAAAAGCTTTTCCACTATGTCTGGCTCGGAAAAACTGTGCCAGCACAGAAAACATCTCCCATCGTGTTCTAGACGTTGCACGGATTTCTGCCAAGTGTTTGGCCGGAAGAAAAAAAAAGTTGTCCAAAACAGCTTCCAATCGAATGTTCATGTGATTGGAAAAGTCAGGAGAGTGCAAAAGTACTGTTTTCTAATAGTTGGCAAGGTGCGCACACAATCCCAGTGTTGTACAGCTTGCTTCTTTACCTTTTCCAAGTTGCCGCACTACCCGGCTCCCGGAGCCGAAGAAGCGGCTTCTTCGCGCAAAGACGATTGTGCCGCTCACAGTGCTCTCCTTAGCGCGGCTTCTGCCGAAAGACGCCCCGAAGCGGCTCTTAGCTCCGGACAGCATCCTACCTTCGTCTTTAGCGCCTCTTCTCATCTACATCTCGGCAAAAAGCTTTTCCACTATGTCTGGCTAGGAAAAACTGTGCCAGCACAGAAAACATCTCCCATCGTGTTCTAGACGTTGCACAGATGTCTGCCAAGTGTTTGGCAGGAAGAAAAGAAAAGTTGTCCAAAACAGCTTCCAATCGAACGTTCATGTGATTGGAAAACTCAGGAGAGTGCAAAAGTACTGTTTTCTAATAGTTGGCAAGGTGCGCACACAATTCCAGTGTTGTACAGCTTGCTTCTTTACCTTTTCCAAGTTGCCGCTCTACCCGGCTCCCGGAGCCGAAGAAGCGGCTTCTTCGCGCAAAGACGATTGTGCCGCTCACCGTGCTCTCCTTAGCGCAGCTTTTGCCGAAAGACGCCCAGGAGCGGCTCTTAGCTCCGGACAGCATCCTACCTTCGTCTTTAGTGCCTCTTCTCATCTACATCTCGGCAAAAAGCTTTTCCACTATGTCTGGCTCGGAAAAACTGTGCCAGCACTGAAAACATCTCCCATCGTGTTCTAGACGTTGCACGGATGTCTGCCAAGTGTTTGGCAGGAAGAAAAGAAAAGTTGTCCAAAACAGCTTCCAATCGAATGTTCATGTTACTGGAAAAGTCAGGAGAGTGCAAAAGTACTGTTTTGTATCAGTTGGCAAGGTGCGCACACAATCCCAGTGTTGTACAGCTTGCTTCTTCACCATTCCGAAGCTGCCGCTCTCTCCGGCTCCCGGAGCCGAAAATGCGGCTTCTTCGCGCAAAGACGATTGTGCCGCTCACAGTGCTCTCCTTAGCGCGGCTTCTGCCGAAAGACGCCCGGGAGCGGCTCTTAGCTCCGGACAGCATCCTACCTTCGTCTTTAGCGCCTATTCTCATCTACATTTCGGCAAAAAGCTTTTCCACTATGTCTGGCTAGGAAAAACTGTGCCAGCACAGAAAACATCTCCGATCGACTTCTAGAAGTTGCAGAGATGTCTGCCAAGTGTTTGGCAGGAAGAAAAGAAAAGTTGTCCAAAACAGCTTCCGATCGAATGTTCATGTGATTGGAAAAGTCAGGACAGTGCAAAAGTACTGTTTTCTAATAGTTGGCAAGGTGCGCACACAATCCCAGTGTTGTACAGCTTGCTTCTTTACCTTTTCCAAGTTGCCGCTCTACCCGGCTCCCGGAGCCGAAGAAGCGGCTTCTTCGCGCAAAGACGATTGTGCCGCTCACAGTGCTCTCCTTAGCGCGGCTTCTGCCGAAGGACGCCCGGGACCGGCTCTTAGCTCCGGACAGCATCCTACCTTCGTCTTTAGCGCCTCTTCTCATCTACATCTCGGCAAAAAGCTTTTCCACTATGTCTGGCTCGGAAAAACTGTGCCAGCAGAGAAAACATCTCCCATCGTGTTCTAGACGTTGCACGGATGTCTGCCAAGTGTTTGGCAGGAAGAAAAGAAAAGTTGTCCAAAACAGCTTCCGATCGAATGTTCATGTGATTGGAAAAGTCAGGAGAGTGCAAAAGTACTGTTTTGTATCAGTTGGCAAGGTGCGCACACAATCCCAGTGTTGTACAGCTTGCTTCTTCACCTTCCCGAAGCTGCCGCTCTCTCCGGCTTCCGGAGCCGAAGAAGCGGCTTCTTCGCGCAAAGACGATTGTGCCGCTCACAGTGCTCTCCTTAGCGCGGCTTCTGCCGAAAGACGCCCGGGAGCGGCTCTTAGCTCCGGACAGCATCCTACCTTCGTCTTTAGCGCCTCTTCTCATCTACATTTCGGCAAAAAGCTTTTCCACTATGTCTGGCTCGGAAAAACTGTGCCAGCACAGAAAACATCACCCATCGTGTTCTAGACGTTGCACGGATTTCTGCCAAGTGTTTGGCAGGAAGAAAAAAAAAGTTGTCCAAAACAGCTTCCAATCGAACGTTCATGTGACTGGAAAAGTCAGTAGAGTGCAAAAGTACTGTTTTCTAATAGTTGGCAAGGTGCGCACACAATCCCAGTGTTGTACAGCTTGCTTCTTCACCTTCCCGAAGCTGCCGCTCTCTCCGGCTCCCGGAGCTGAAGAAGCGGTTTCTTTGCGCAAAGACGATTGTGTCGCCCACAGTGCTCTCCTTAGCGCGGCTTCTGCCGAAAGACGCCCGGGAGCGGCTCTTAGCTCCGGACAGCATCCAACCTTCGTCTTTAGTGCCTCTTCTCATCTACATCTCGGCAAAAAGCTTTACCACTATGCCTGGCTAGGAAAAACTGTGCCAGCACAGAAAACATCTCCCATCGTGTTCTAGACGTTGCACGGATGTCTGCCAAGTGTTTGGCAGGAAGAAAAGAAAAGTTTTCCAAAACAGCTTCCGATCGAATGTTCATGTGATTGGAAAAGTCAGGAGAGTGCAAAAGTACTGTTTTCTAATAGTTGGCAAGGTGCGCACACAATCCCAGTGTTGTACAGCTTGCTTCTTCACCTTCCCGAAGCTGCCGCTCTCTCCGGCTCCCGGAGCCGAAGATGCGGCTTCTTCGCGCAAAGACGATTGTGCCGCTCACAGTGCTCTCCTTAGCGCGGCTTCTACCGAAGGACGCCCGGGAGCGGCTCTTAGCTCCGGACAGCATCCTACCTTCGTCTTTAGCGCCTCTTCTCATCTACATCTCGGCAAAAAGCTTTTCCACTATGTCTGGCTAGGAAAAACTGTGCCAGCACAGAAAACATCTCCCATCGTGTTCTAGACGTTGCACGGATGTCTGCCAAGTGTTTGGCAGGAAGAAAAGAAAAGTTGTCCAAAACAGCTTCCGATCGAATGTTCATGTGATTGGAAAACTCAGGAGAGTGCAAAAGTACTGTTTTCTAATAGTTGGCAAGGTGCGCACACAATCCCTGTGTTGTGCAGCTTGCTTCTTCACCTTCCCGAAGCTGCCGCTCTCTCCGGCTCCCGGAGCCGAAGAAGCGGCTTCTTCGCGCAAAGACGATTGTGCCGCTCACAGTGCTCTCCTTAGCGCGGCTTCTGCCGAAGGACGCCCGGGACCGGCTCTTAGCTCCGGACAGCATCCTACCTTCGTCTTTAGCGCCTCTTCTCATCTACATCTCGGCAAAAAGCTTTTCCACTATGTCTGGCTCGGAAAAACTGTGCCAGCACTGAAAACATCTCCCATCGTGTTCTAGACGTTGCACGGATGTCTGCCAAGTGTTTGGCAGGAAGAAAAGAAAAGTTTTCCAAAACAGCTTCCGATCGAATGTTCATGTGATTGGAAAAGTCAGGACAGTGCAAAAGTACTGTTTTCTAATAGTTGGCAAGGTGCGCACACAATCCCAGTGTTGTACGGCTTGCTTCTTCACCTTCCCGAAGCTGCCGCTCTACCCGGCTCCCGGAGCCGAAGAAGCGGCTTCTTCGCGCAAAGACGATTGTGCCGCTCACAGTGCTCTCCTTAGCGCGGCTTCTACCGAAGGACGCCCGGGAGCGGCTCTTAGCTCCGGACAGCATCCTACCTTCGTCTTTAGCGCCTCTTCTCATCTACATCTCGGCAAAAAGCTTTTCCACTATGTCTGGCTAGGAAAAACTGTGCCAGCACAGAAAACATCTCCCATCGTGTTCTAGACGTTGCACGGATGTCTGCCAAGTGTTTGGCAGGAAGAAAAGAAAAGTTGTCCAAAACAGCTTCCGATCGAATGTTCATGTGATTGGAAAAGTCAGGACAGTGCAAAAGTACTGTTTTCTAATAGTTGGCAAGGTGCGCACACAATCCCAGTGTTGTACAGCTTGCTTCTTCACCTTCCCGAAGCTGCCGCTCTCTCCGGCTCCCGGAGCCGAAGATGCGGCTTCTTCGCGCAAAGACGATTGTGCCGCTCACAGTGCTCTCCTTAGCGCGGCTTCTGCCGAAGGACGCCCGGGAGCGGCTCTTAGCTCCGGACAGCATCCTACCTTCATCTTTAGCGCCTCTTCTCATCTACATTTCGGCAAAAAGCTTTTCCACTATGTCTGGCTCGGAAAAACTGTGCCAGCACAGAAAACATCTCCCATCGTGTTCTAGACGTTGCACGGATTTCTGCCAAGTGTTTGGCCGGAAGAAAAAAAAAGTTGTCCAAAACAGCTTCCAATCGAATGTTCATGTGACTGGAAAAGTCAGGAGAGTGCAAAAGTACTGTTTTCTAATAGTTGGCAAGGTGCGCACACAATCCCAGTGTTGTACAGCTTGCTTCTTTACCTTTTCCAAGTTGCCGCTCTACCCGGCTCCCGGAGCCGAAGAAGCGGCTTCTTCGCGCAAAGACGATTGTGCCGCTCACAGTGCTCTCCTTAGCGCGGCTTCTGCCGAAAGACGCCCCGAAGCGGCTCTTAGCTCCGGACAGCATCCTACCTTCGTCTTTAGCGCCTCTTCTCATCTACATCTCGGCAAAAAGCTTTTCCACTATGTCTGGCTAGGAAAAACTGTGCCAGCACAGAAAACATCTCCCATCGTGTTCTAGACGTTGCACAGATGTCTGCCAAGTGTTTGGCAGGAAGAAAAGAAAAGTTGTCCAAAACAGCTTCCAATCGAACGTTCATGTGATTGGAAAACTCAGGAGAGTGCAAAAGTACTGTTTTCTAATAGTTGGCAAGGTGCGCACACAATTCCAGTGTTGTACAGCTTGCTTCTTTACCTTTTCCAAGTTGCCGCTCTACCCGGCTCCCGGAGCCGAAGAAGCGGCTTCTTCGCGCAAAGACGATTGTGCCGCTCACCGTGCTCTCCTTAGCGCAGCTTTTGCCGAAAGACGCCCAGGAGCGGCTCTTAGCTCCGGACAGCATCCTACCTTCGTCTTTAGTGCCTCTTCTCATCTACATCTCGGCAAAAAGCTTTTCCACTATGTCTGGCTCGGAAAAACTGTGCCAGCACTGAAAACATCTCCCATCGTGTTCTAGACGTTGCACGGATGTCTGCCAAGTGTTTGGCAGGAAGAAAAGAAAAGTTGTCCAAAACAGCTTCCAATCGAATGTTCATGTTACTGGAAAAGTCAGGAGAGTGCAAAAGTACTGTTTTGTATCAGTTGGCAAGGTGCGCACACAATCCCAGTGTTGTACAGCTTGCTTCTTCACCATTCCGAAGCTGCCGCTCTCTCCGGCTCCCGGAGCCGAAAATGCGGCTTCTTCGCGCAAAGACGATTGTGCCGCTCACAGTGCTCTCCTTAGCGCGGCTTCTGCCGAAAGACGCCCGGGAGCGGCTCTTAGCTCCGGACAGCATCCTACCTTCGTCTTTAGCGCCTATTCTCATCTACATTTCGGCAAAAAGCTTTTCCACTATGTCTGGCTAGGAAAAACTGTGCCAGCACAGAAAACATCTCCGATCGACTTCTAGAAGTTGCAGAGATGTCTGCCAAGTGTTTGGCAGGAAGAAAAGAAAAGTTGTCCAAAACAGCTTCCGATCGAATGTTCATGTGATTGGAAAAGTCAGGACAGTGCAAAAGTACTGTTTTCTAATAGTTGGCGAGGTGCGCACACAATCCCAGTGTTGTACAGCTTGCTTCTTTACCTTTTCCAAGTTGCCGCTCTACCCGGCTCCCGGAGCCGAAGAAGCGGCTTCTTCGCGCAAAGACGATTGTGCCGCTCACAGTGCTCTCCTTAGTGCGGCTTCTGCCGAAAGACGCCCGGGACCAGCTCTTAGCTCCGGACAGCATCCTACCTTCGTCTTTAGCGCCTCTTCTCATCTACATCTCAGCAAAAAGCTTTTCCACTATGTCTGGCTCGGAAAAACTGTGCCAGCACTGAAAACATCTCCCATCGTGTTCTAGACGTTGCACGGATGTCTGCCAAGTGTTTGGCAGGAAGAAAAGAAAAGTTGTCCAAAACAGCTTCCGATCGAATGTTCATGTGATTGGAAAAGTCAGGAGAGTGCAAAAGTACTGTTTTGTATCAGTTGGCAAGGTGCGCACACAATCCCAGTGTTGTACAGCTTGCTTCTTCACCATTCCGAAGCTGCCGCTCTCTCCGGCTTCCGGAGCCGAAGAAGCGGCTTCTTCGCGCAAAGACGATTGTGCCGCTCACAGTGCTCTCCTTAGCGCGGCTTCTGCCGAAAGACGCCCGGGAGCGGCTCTTAGCTCCGGACAGCATCCTACCTTCGTCTTTAGCGCCTCTTCTCATCTACATTTCGGCAAAAAGCTTTTCCACTATGTCTGGCTCGGAAAAACTGTGCCAGCACAGAAAACATCTCCCATCGTGTTCTAGACGTTGCACGGATTTCTGCCAAGTGTTTGGCAGGAAGAAAAAAAAAGTTGTCCAAAACAGCTTCCAATCGAACGTTCATGTGACTGGAAAAGTCAGTAGAGTGCAAAAGTACTGTTTTCTAATAGTTGGCAAGGTGCGCACACAATCCCAGTGTTGTACAGCTTGCTTCTTCACCTTCCCGAAGCTGCCGCTCTCTCCGGCTCCCGGAGCTGAAGAAGCGGTTTCTTTGCGCAAAGACGATTGTGTCGCCCACAGTGCTCTCCTTAGCGCGGCTTCTGCCGAAAGACGCCCGGGAGCGGCTCTTAGCTCCGGACAGCATCCAACCTTCGTCTTTAGCGCCTCTTCTCATCTACATCTCGGCAAAAAGCTTTACCACTATGCCTGGCTAGGAAAAACTGTGCCAGCACAGAAAACATCTCCCATCGTGTTCTAGACGTTGCACGGATGTCTGCCAAGTGTTTGGCAGGAAGAAAAGAAAAGTTTTCCAAAACAGCTTCCGATCGAATGTTCATGTGATTGGAAAAGTCAGGACAGTGCAAAAGTACTGTTTTCTAATAGTTGGCAAGGTGCACACACAATCCCAGTGTTGTACGGCTTGCTTCTTCACCTTCCCGAAGCTGCCGCTCTCTCCGGCTCCCGGAGCCGAAGATGCGGCTTCTTCGCGCAAAGACGATTGTGCCGCTCACAGTGCTCTCCTTAGCGCGGCTTCTACCGAAGGACGCCCGGGAGCGGCTCTTAGCTCCGGACAGCATCCTACCTTCGTCTTTAGCGCCTCTTCTCATCTACATTTCGGCAAAAAGCTTTTCCACTATGTCTGGCTAGGAAAAACTGTGCCAGCACAGAAAACATCTCCCATCGTGTTCTAGACGTTGCACGGATGTCTGCCAAGTGTTTGGCAGGAAGAAAAGAAAAGTTGTCCAAAACAGCTTCCGATCGAATGTTCATGTGATTGGAAAAGTCAGGAGAGTGCAAAAGTACTGTTTTCTAATAGTTGGCAAGGTGCGCACACAATCCCAGTGTTGTACAGCTTGCTTCTTCACCTTCCCGAAGCTGCCGCTCTCTCCGGCTCCCGGAGCCGAAGATGCGGCTTCTTCGCGCAAAGACGATTGTGCCGCTCACAGTGCTCTCCTTAGCGCGGCTTCTACCGAAGGACGCCCGGGAGCGGCTCTTAGCTCCGGACAGCATCCTACCTTCGTCTTTAGCGCCTATTCTCATCTACATTTCGGCAAAAAGCTTTTCCACTATGTCTGGCTAGGAAAAACTGTGCCAGCACAGAAAACATCTCCCATCGTGTTCTAGACGTTGCACGGATGTCTGCCAAGTGTTTGGCAGGAAGAAAAGAAAAGTTGTCCAAAACAGCTTCCGATCGAATGTTCATGTGATTGGAAAAGTCAGGACAGTGCAAAAGTACTGTTTTCTAATAGTTGGCAAGGTGCGCACACAATCCCAGTGTTGTACAGCTTGCTTCTTCACCTTCCCGAAGCTGCCGCTCTCTCCGGCTCCCGGAGCCGAAGAAGCGGCTTCTTCGCGCAAAGACGATTGTGCCGCTCACAGTGCTCTCCTTAGCGCGGCTTCTGCCGAAAGACGCCCGGGACCGGCTCTTAGCTCCGGACAGCATCCTACCTTCGTCTTTAGCGCCTCTTCTCATCTACATCTCAGCAAAAAGCTTTTCCACTATGTCTGGCTCAGAAAAACTGTGCCAGCACTGAAAACATCTCCCATCGTGTTCTAGACGTTGCACGGATGTCTGCCAAGTGTTTGGCAGGAAGAAAAGAAAAGTTGTCCAATACAGCTTCCGATCGAATGTTCATGTGATTGGAAAAGTCAGGAGAGTGCAAAAGTACTGTTTTGTATCAGTTGGCAAGGTGCGCACACAATCCCAGTGTTGTACAGCTTGCTTCTTCACCATTCCGAAGCTGCCGCTCTCTCCGGCTTCCGGAGCCGAAGAAGCGGCTTCTTCGTGCAAAGACGATTGTGCCGCTCACAGTGCTCTCCTTAGCGCGGCTTCTGCCGAAAGACGCCCGGGAGCGGCTCTTAGCTCCGGACAGCATCCTACCTTCGTCTTTAGCGCCTCTTCTCATCTACATTTCGGCAAAAAGCTTTTCCACTATGTCTGGCTCGGAAAAACTGTGCCAGCACAGAAAACATCTCCCATCGTGTTCTAGACGTTGCACGGATTTCTGCCAAGTGTTTGGCAGGAAGAAAAAAAAAGTTGTCCAAAACAGCTTCCAATCGAACGTTCATGTGACTGGAAAAGTCAGTAGAGTGCAAAAGTACTGTTTTCTAATAGTTGGCAAGGTGCGCACACAATCCCAGTGTTGTACAGCTTGCTTCTTCACCTTCCCGAAGCTGCCGCTCTCTCCGGCTCCCGGAGCTGAAGAAGCGGTTTCTTTGCGCAAAGACGATTGTGTCGCCCACAGTGCTCTCCTTAGCGCGGCTTCTGCCGAAAGACGCCCGGGAGCGGCTCTTAGCTCCGGACAGCATCCAACCTTCGTCTTTAGCGCCTCTTCTCATCTACATCTCGGCAAAAAGCTTTACCACTATGCCTGGCTAGGAAAAACTGTGCCAGCACAGAAAACATCTCCCATCGTGTTCTAGACGTTGCACGGATGTCTGCCAAGTGTTTGGCAGGAAGAAAAGAAAAGTTTTCCAAAACAGCTTCCGATCGAATGTTCATGTGATTGGAAAAGTCAGGACAGTGCAAAAGTACTGTTTTCTAATAGTTGGCAAGGTGCGCACACAATCCCAGTGTTGTACGGCTTGCTTCTTCACCTTCCCGAAGCTGCCGCTCTCTCCGGCTCCCGGAGCCGAAGATGCGGCTTCTTCGCGCAAAGACGATTGTGCCGCTCACAGTGCTCTCCTTAGCGCGGCTTCTACCGAAGGACGCCCGGGAGCGGCTCTTAGCTCCGGACAGCATCCTACCTTCGTCTTTAGCGCCTCTTCTCATCTACATCTCGGCAAAAAGCTTTTCCACTATGTCTGGCTCGGAAAAACTGTGCCAGCAGAGAAAACATCTCCCATCGTGTTCTAGACGTTGCACGGATGTCTGCCAAGTGTTTGGCAGGAAGAAAAGAAAAGTTTTCCAAAACAGCTTCCGATCGAATGTTCATGTGATTGGAAAAGTCAGGACAGTGCAAAAGTACTGTTTTCTAATAGTTGGCAAGGTGCGCACACAATCCCAGTGTTGTACGGCTTGCTTCTTCACCTTCCCGAAGCTGCCGCTCTACCCGGCTCCCGGAGCCGAAGAAGCGGCTTCTTCGCGCAAAGACGATTGTGCCGCTCACAGTGCTCTCCTTAGCGCGGCTTCTACCGAAGGACGCCCGGGAGCGGCTCTTAGCTCCGGACAGCATCCTACCTTCGTCTTTAGCGCCTCTTCTCATCTACATCTCGGCAAAAAGCTTTTCCACTATGTCTGGCTAGGAAAAACTGTGCCAGCACAGAAAACATCTCCCATCGTGTTCTAGACGTTGCACGGATGTCTGCCAAGTGTTTGGCAGGAAGAAAAGAAAAGTTGTCCAAAACAGCTTCCGATCGAATGTTCATGTGATTGGAAAAGTCAGGACAGTGCAAAAGTACTGTTTTCTAATAGTTGGCAAGGTGCGCACACAATCCCAGTGTTGTACAGCTTGCTTCTTCACCTTCCCGAAGCTGCCGCTCTCTCCGGCTCCCGGAGCCGAAGATGCGGCTTCTTCGCGCAAAGACGATTGTGCCGCTCACAGTGCTCTCCTTAGCGCGGCTTCTGCCGAAAGACGCCCGGGAGCGGCTCTTAGCTCCGGACAGCATCCTACCTTCGTCTTTAGCGCCTCTTCTCATCTACAACTCGGCAAAAAGCTTTTCCACTATGTCTGGCTTGGAAAAACTGTGCCAGCACAGAAAACATCTCCAATTGTGTTCTAGACGTTGCACGGATGTCTGCCAAGTGTTTGGCAGGAAGAAAAGAAAAGTTGTCCAAAACAGCTTCCAATCGAACGTTCATGTGATTGGAAAAGTCAGGACAGTGCAAAAGTACTGTTTTCTAATAGTTGGCAAGGTGCGCACACAATCCCAGTGTTGTACAGCTTGCTTCTTCACCTTCCCGAAGCTGCCGCTCTCTCCGGCTCCCGGAGCCGAAGAAGCGGCTTCTTTGCGCAAAGACGATTGTGTCGCCCACAGTGCTCTCCTTAGCGCGGCTTCTGCCGAAAGACGCCCGGGAGCGGCTCTTAGCTCCGGACAGCATCCAACCTTCGTCTTTAGCGCCTCTTCTCATCTACATCTCGGCAAAAAGCTTTTCCACTATGCTTGGCTAGGAAAAACTGTGCCAGCACAGAAAACATCTCCCATCGTGTTCTAGACGTTGCACGGATGTCTGCCAAGTGTTTGGAAGGAAGAAAAGAAAAGTTGTCCAAAACAGCTTCCGATCGAATGTTCATGTGATTGGAAAAGTCAGGAGAGTGCAAAAGTACTGTTTTCTAATAGTTGGCAAGGTGCGCACACAATCCCAGTGTTGTACAGCTTGCTTCTTCACCTTCCCGAAGCTGCCGCTCTCTCCGGCTCCCGGAGCCGAAGAAGCGGCTTCTTTGCGCAAAGACGATTGTGTCGCCCACAGTGCTCTCCTTAGCGCGGCTTCTGCCGAAGGACGCCCGGGAGCGGCTCTTAGCTCCGGACAGCATCCTACCTTCGTCTTTAGCGCCTCTTCTCATCTACATTTCGGCAAAAAGCTTTTCCACTATGTCTGGCTCGGAAAAACTGTGCCAGCACAGAAAACATCTCCCATCGTGTTCTAGACGTTGCACGGATGTCTGCCAAGTGTTTGGCAGGAAGAAAAGAAAAGTTGTCCAAAACAGCTTCCAATCGAACGTTCATGTGATTGGAAAAGTCAGGAGAGTGCAAAAGTACTGTTTTCTAATAGCTGGCAAGGTGCGCACACAATCCCAGTGTTGTACAGCTTGCTTCTTCACCTTCCCGAAGCTGCCGCTCTCTCCGGCTCCCGGAGCTAAAGAAGCGGCTTCTTCGCGCAAAGACGATTGTGCCGCTTACAGTGCTCTCCTTAGCGCGGCTTCTGCCGAAAGACGCCCGGGAGCGGCTCTTAGCTCCGGACAGCATCCTAGCTTCGTCTTTAGCGCCTCTTCTCATCTACATCTCGGCAAAAAGCTTTTCCACTATGTCTGCAGGGAAAAACTGTGCCAGCACAGAAAACATCTCCCATCGTGTTCCAGACGTTGCACGGATGTCTGCCAAGTGTTTGGCAGGAAGAAAAGGAAAGTTGTCCAAAACAGCTTCTAATCGAATGTTCATGTGACTGGAAAAGTCAGGAGAGTGCAAAAGTACTGTTTTCTAATAGTTGGCAAGGTGCGCACACAATCCCAGTGTTGTACAGCTTGCTTCTTTACCTTTTCCAAGTTGCCGCTCTACCCGGCTCCCGGAGCCGAAGAAGCGGCTTCTTCGCGCAAAGACGATTGTGCCGCTCACAGTGCTCTCCTTAGCGCGGCTTCTGCCGAAAGACGCCCCGGAGCGGCTCTTAGCTCCGGACAGCATCCTACCTTCGTCTTTAGCGCCTCTTCTCATTTACATCTCGGCAAAAAGCTTTTCCACTATGTCTGGCTAGGAAAAACTGTGCCAGCACAGAAAACATCTCCCATCGTGTTCTAGACGTTGCACGGATGTCTGCCAAGTGTTTGGCAGGAAGAAAAGAAAAGTTGTCCAAAACAGCTTCCAATCGAACGTTCATGTGATTGGAAAAGTCAGGAGAGTGCAAAAGTACTGTTTTGTATCAGTTGGCAAGGTGCGCACACAATCCCAGTGTTGTACAGCTTGCTTCTTCACCTTCCCGAAGCTGCCGCTCTCTCCGGCTCCCGGAGCCGAAGATGCAGCTTCTTCGCGCAAAGACGATTGTGCCGCTCACAGTGCTCTCCTTAGCGCGGCTTCTGCCGAAGGACGCCCGGGAGCGGCTCTTAGCTCCGGACAGCATCCTACCTTCATCTTTAGCGCCTCTTCTCATCTACATTTCGGCAAAAAGCTTTTCCACTATGTCTGGCTCGGAAAAACTGTGCCAGCACAGAAAACATCTCCCATCGTGTTCTAGACGTTGCACGGATTTCTGCCAAGTGTTTGGCCGGAAGAAAAAAAAAGTTGTCCAAAACAGCTTCCAATCGAATGTTCATGTGACTGGAAAAGTCAGGAGAGTGCAAAAGTACTGTTTTCTAATAGTTGGCAAGGTGCGCACACAATCCCAGTGTTGTACAGCTTGCTTCTTTACCTTTTCCAAGTTGCCGCTCTACCCGGCTCCCGGAGCCGAAGAAGCGGCTTCTTCGCGCAAAGACGATTGTGCCGCTCACAGTGCTCTCCTTAGCGCGGCTTCTGCCGAAAGACGCCCCGAAGCGGCTCTTAGCTCCGGACAGCATCCTACCTTCGTCTTTAGCGCCTCTTCTCATCTACATCTCGGCAAAAAGCTTTTCCACTATGTCTGGCTAGGAAAAACTGTGCCAGCACAGAAAACATCTCCCATCGTGTTCTAGATGTTGCACAGATGTCTGCCAAGTGTTTGGCAGGAAGAAAAGAAAAGTTGTCCAAAACAGCTTCCAATCGAACGTTCATGTGATTGGAAAACTCAGGAGAGTGCAAAAGTACTGTTTTCTAATAGTTGGCAAGGTGCGCACACAATTCCAGTGTTGTACAGCTTGCTTCTTTACCTTTTCCAAGTTGCCGCTCTACCCGGCTCCCGGAGCCGAAGAAGCGGCTTCTTCGCGCAAAGACGATTGTGCCGCTCACCGTGCTCTCCTTAGCGCAGCTTTTGCCGAAAGACGCCCAGGAGCGGCTCTTAGCTCCGGACAGCATCCTACCTTCGTCTTTAGTGCCTCTTCTCATCTACATCTCGGCAAAAAGCTTTTCCACTATGTCTGGCTCGGAAAAACTGTGCCAGCACTGAAAACATCTCCCATCGTGTTCTAGACGTTGCACGGATGTCTGCCAAGTGTTTGGCAGGAAGAAAAGAAAAGTTGTCCAAAACAGCTTCCAATCGAATGTTCATGTTACTGGAAAAGTCAGGAGAGTGCAAAAGTACTGTTTTGTATCAGTTGGCAAGGTGCGCACACAATCCCAGTGTTGTACAGCTTGCTTCTTCACCATTCCGAAGCTGCCGCTCTCTCCGGCTCCCGGAGCCGAAAATGCGGCTTCTTCGCGCAAAGACGATTGTGCCGCTCACAGTGCTCTCCTTAGCGCGGCTTCTGCCGAAAGACGCCCGGGAGCGGCTCTTAGCTCCGGACAGCATCCTACCTTCGTCTTTAGCGCCTATTCTCATCTACATTTCGGCAAAAAGCTTTTCCACTATGTCTGGCTAGGAAAAACTGTGCCAGCACAGAAAACATCTCCGATCGACTTCTAGACGTTGCACAAATGTCTGCCAAGTGTTTGGCAGGAAGAAAAGAAAAGTTGTCCAAAACAGCTTCCGATCGAATGTTCATGTGATTGGAAAAGTCAGGACAGTGCAAAAGTACTGTTTTCTAATAGTTGGCAAGGTGCGCACACAATCCCAGTGTTGTACAGCTTGCTTCTTTACCTTTTCCAAGTTGCCGCTCTACCCGGCTCCCGGAGCCGAAGAAGCGGCTTCTTCGCGCAAAGACGATTGTGCCGCTCACAGTGCTCTCCTTAGCGCGGCTTCTGCCGAAAGACGCCCGGGACCGGCTCTTAGCTCCGGACAGCATCCTACCTTCGTCTTTAGCGCCTCTTCTCATCTACATCTCAGCAAAAAGCTTTTCCACTATGTCTGGCTCGGAAAAACTGTGCCAGCACTGAAAACATCTCCCATCGTGTTCTAGACGTTGCACGGATGTCTGCCAAGTGTTTGGCAGGAATAAAAAAAAAGTTGTTTAAAACAGCTTCCAATCGAATGTTCATGTTACTGGAAAAGTCAGGAGAGTGCAAAAGTACTGTTTTGTATCAGTTGGCAAGGTGCGCACACAATCCCAGTGTTGTACAGCTTGCTTCTTCACCATTCCGAAGCTGCCGCTCTCTCCGGCTTCCGGAGCCGAAGAAGCGGCTTCTTCGCGCAAAGACGATTGTGCCGCTCACAGTGCTCTCCTTAGCGCGGCTTCTGCCGAAAGACGCCCGGGAGCGGCTCTTAGCTCCGGACAGCATCCTACCTTCGTCTTTAGCGCCTCTTCTCATCTACATTTCGGCAAAAAGCTTTTCCACTATGTCTGGCTCGGAAAAACTGTGCCAGCACAGAAAACATCTCCCATCGTGTTCTAGACGTTGCACGGATGTCTGCCAAGTGTTTGGCAGGAAGAAAAAAAAAGTTGTCCAAAACAGCTTCCAATCGAACGTTCATGTGACTGGAAAAGTCAGTAGAGTGCAAAAGTACTGTTTTCTAATAGTTGGCAAGGTGCGCACACAATCCCAGTGTTGTACAGCTTGCTTCTTCACCTTCCCGAAGCTGCCGCTCTCTCCGGCTCCCGGAGCTGAAGAAGCGGTTTCTTTGCGCAAAGACGATTGTGTCGCCCACAGTGCTCTCCTTAGCGCGGCTTCTGCCGAAAGACGCCCGGGAGCGGCTCTTAGCTCCGGACAGCATCCAACCTTCGTCTTTAGCGCCTCTTCTCATCTACATCTCGGCAAAAAGCTTTACCACTATGCCTGGCTAGGAAAAACTGTGCCAGCACAGAAAACATCTCCCATCGTGTTCTAGACGTTGCACGGATGTCTGCCAAGTGTTTGGCAGGAAGAAAAGAAAAGTTTTCCAAAACAGCTTCCGATCGAATGTTCATGTGATTGGAAAAGTCAGGACAGTGCAAAAGTACTGTTTTCTAATAGTTGGCAAGGTGCGCACACAATCCCAGTGTTGTACAGCTTGCTTCTTCACCTTCCCGAAGCTGCCGCTCTCTCCGGCTCCCGGAGCCGAAGATGCGGCTTCTTCGCGCAAAGACGATTGTGCCGCTCACAGTGCTCTCCTTAGCGCGGCTTCTACCGAAGGACGCCCGGGAGCGGCTCTTAGCTCCGGACAGCATCCTACCTTCGTCTTTAGCGCCTCTTCTCATCTACATCTCGGCAAAAAGCTTTTCCACTATGTCTGGCTAGGAAAAACTGTGCCAGCACAGAAAACATCTCCCATCGTGTTCTAGACGTTGCACGGATGTCTGCCAAGTGTTTGGCAAGAAGAAAAGAAAAGTTGTCCAAAACAGCTTCCGATCGAATGTTCATGTGATTGGAAAAGTCAGGACAGTGCAAAAGTACTGTTTTCTAATAGTTGGCAAGGTGCGCACACAATCCCAGTGTTGTACAGCTTGCTTCTTCACCTTCCCGAAGCTGCCGCTCTACCCGGCTCCCGGAGCCGAAGATGCGGCTTCTTCGCACAAAGACGATTGTGCCGCTCACAGTGCTCTCCTTAGCGCGGCTTCTACCGAAGGACGCCCGGGAGCGGCTCTTAGCTCCGGACAGCATCCTACCTTCGTCTTTAGCGCCTCTTCTCATCTACATCTCGGCAAAAAGCTTTTCCACTATGTCTGGCTAGGAAAAACTGTGCCAGCACAGAAAACATCTCCCATCGTGTTCTAGACGTTGCACGGATGTCTGCCAAGTGTTTGGCAGGAAGAAAAGAAAAGTTGTCCAAAACAGCTTCCGATCGAATGTTCATGTGATTGGAAAAGTCAGGAGAGTGCAAAAGTACTGTTTTCTAATAGTTGGCAAGGTGCGCACACAATCCCAGTGTTGTACAGCTTGCTTCTTCACCTTCCCGAAGCTGCCGCTCTCTCCGGCTCCCGGAGCCGAAGATGCGGCTTCTTCGCGCAAAGACGATTGTGCCGCTCACAGTGCTCTCCTTAGCGCGGCTTCTGCCGAAGGACGCCCGGGAGCGGCTCTTAGCTCCGGACAGCATCCTACCTTCGTCTTTAGCGCCTCTTCTCATCTACATCTCGGCAAAAAGCTTTTCCACTATGTCTGGCTAGGAAAAACTGTGCCAGCACAGAAAACATCTCCCATCGTGTTCTAGACGTTGCACGGATGTCTGCCAAGTGTTTGGCAGGAAGAGAAAAAAAGTTGTCCAAAACAGCTTCCAATCGAACGTTCATGTGATTGGAAAAGTCAGGAGAGTGCAAAAGTACTGTTTTGTAATAGTTGGCAAGGTGCGCAGAGAATGCCAGTGTTGTACAGCTTGCTTCTTTACCTTTTCCAAGTTGCCGCTCTACCCGGCTCCCGGAGCCGAAGAAGCGGCTTCTTCGCGCAAAGACGATTGTGCCGCTCACAGTGCTCTCCTTAGCGCAGCTTCTGCCGAAAGACGCCCCGGAAGCGGCTCTTAGCTCCGGACAGCATCCTACCTTCGTCTTTAGCGCCTCTTCTCATCTACATTTTGGCAAAAAGCTTTTCCACTATGTCTGGCTCGGAAAAACTGTGCCAGCACAGAAAACATCTCCCATCGTGTTCTAGACGTTGCACGGATTTCTGCCAAGTGTTTGGCAGGAAGAAAAAAAAAGTTGTCCAAAACAGCTTCCAATCGAATGTTCATGTGACTGGAAAAGTCAGGAGAGTGCAAAAGTACTGTTTTGTATCAGTTGGCAAGGTGCGAACACAATCCCAGTGTTGTACAGCTTGCTTCTTCACCTTCCCGAAGCTGCCGCTCTCTCCGGCTCCCGGAGCTGAAGATGCGGCTTCTTTGCGCAAAGACGATTGTGCCGCTCACAGTGCTCTCCTTAGCGCGGCTTCTGCCGAAAGACGCCCGGGAGCGGCTCTTAGCTCCGGACAGCATCCTACCTTCGTCTTTAGCGCCTCTTCTCATCTACATTTCGGCAAAAAGCTTTTCCACTATGTCTGGCTCGGAAAAACTGTGCCAGCACAGAAAACATCTCCCATCGTGTTCTAGACGTTGCACAGATGTCTGCCAAGTGTTTGGCAGGAAGAAAAGAAAAGTTGTCCAAAACAGCTTCCGATCGAATGTTCATGTGATTGGAAAAGTCAGGACAGTGCAAAAGTACTGTTTTCTAATAGTTGGCAAGGTGCGCACACAATCCCAGTGTTGTACAGCTTGCTTCTTCACCTTCCCGAAGCTGCCGCTCTCTCCGGCTCCCGGAGCCGAAGAAGCGGCTTCTTCGCGCAAAGACGATTGTGCCGCTCACAGTGCTCTCCTTAGCGCGGCTTCTGCCGAAAGACGCCCGGGAGCGGCTCTTAGCTCCAGAGAGCATCCTGCCTTCGTCTTTAGCGCCTCTTCTCATCTACATCTCGGCAAAAAGCTTTTCCACTATGTCTGGCTTGGAAAAACTGTGCCAGCACTGAAAACATCTCCCATCGTGTTCTAGACGTTGCACGGATGTCTGCCAAGTGTTTGGCAGGAAGAAAAGAAAAGTTGTCCAAAACAGCTTCCAATCGAATGTTCATGTGACTGGAAAAGTGAGGAGAGTGCAAAAGTACTGTTTTGTATCAGTTGGCAAGGTGCGCACACAATCCCAGTGTTGTACAGCTTGCTTCTTCACCTTCCCGAAGCTGCCGCTCTCTCCGGCTCCCGGAGCTGAAGATGCGGCTTCTTTGCGCAAAGACGATTGTGCCGCTCACAGTGCCCTCCTCAGCGCGGCTTCTGCCGAAAGACGCCCGGGAGCGGCTCTTAGCTCCGGACAGCATCCTACCTTCGTCTTTAGCGCCTCTTCTCATCTACATCTCAGCAAAAAGCTTTTCCACTATGTCTGGCTAGGAAAAACTGTGCCAGCACAGAAAACATCTCCAATCGTGTTCTAGACGTTGCACGGATGTCTGCCAAGTGTTTGGCAGGAAGAAAAGAAAAGTTGTCCAAAACAGCTTCCAACCGAATGTTCATGTGATTGGAAAAGTCAGGAGAGTGCAAAAGTACTGTTTTCTAATAGTTGGCAAGGTGCGCACACAATCCCAGTGTTGTACAGCTTGCTTCTTCACCTTCCCGAAGCTGCCGCTCTCTCCGGCTCCCGGAGCCGAAGATGCGGCTTCTTCGCGCAAAGACGATTGTGCCGCTCACAGTGCTCTCCTTAGCGCGGCTTCTGCCGAAGGACGCCCGGGAGCGGCTCTTAGCTCCGGACAGCATCCTACCTTCGTCTTTAGCGCCTCTTCTCATCTACATCTCGGCAAAAAGCTTTTCCACTATGTCTGGCTAGGAAAAACTGTGCCAGCACAGAAAACATCTCCCATCGTGTTCTAGACGTTGCACAGATGTCTGCCAAGTGTTTGGCAGGAAGAGAAAAAAAGTTGTCCAAAACAGCTTCCAATCGAACGTTCATGTGATTGGAAAAGTCAGGAGAGTGCAAAAGTACTGTTTTGTAATAGTTGGCAAGGTGCGCAGAGAATGCCAGTGTTGTACAGCTTGCTTCTTTACCTTTTCAGAGTTGCCGCTCTACCCGGCTCCCGGAGCCGAAGAAGCGGCTTCTTCGCGCAAAGACGATTGTGCCGCTCACAGTGCTCTCCTTAGCGCAGCTTCTGCCGAAAGACGCCCCGGAAGCGGCTCTTAGCTCCGGACAGCATCCTACCTTCGTCTTTAGCGCCTCTTCTCATCTACATTTCGGCAAAAAGCTTTTCCACTATGTCTGGCTCGGAAAAACTGTGCCAGCACAGAAAACATCTCCCATCGTGTTCTAGACGTTGCACGGATTTCTGCCAAGTGTTTGGCAGGAAGAAAAAAAAAGTTGTCCAAAACAGCTTCCAATCGAATGTTCATGTGACTGGAAAAGTCAGGAGAGTGCAAAAGTACTGTTTTGTATCAGTTGGCAAGGTGCGAACACAATCCCAGTGTTGTACAGCTTGCTTCTTCACCTTCCCGAAGCTGCTGCTCTCTCCGGCTCCCGGAGCCGAATATGCGGCTTCTTTGCGCAAAGACGATTGTGCCGCTCACAGTGCTCTCCTTAGCGCGGCTTCTACCGAAGGACGCCCGGGAGCGGCTCTTAGCTCCGGACAGCATCCTACCTTCGTCTTTAGCGCCTCTTCTCATCTACATCTCGGCAAAAAGCTTTTCCACTATGTCTGGCTAGGAAAAACTGTGCCAGCACAGAAAACATCTCCCATCGTGTTCTAGACGTTGCACAGATGTCTGCCAAGTGTTTGGCAGGAAGAAAAGAAAAGTTGTCCAAAACAGCTTCCGATCGAATGTTCATGTGATTGGAAAAGTCAGGAGAGTGCAAAAGTACTGTTTTCTAATAGTTGGCAAGGTGCGCACACAATCCCAGTGTTGTACAGCTTGCTTCTTCACCTTCCCGAAGCTGCCGCTCTCTCCGGCTCCCGGAGCCGAAGATGCGGCTTCTTCGCGCAAAGACGATTGTGCCGCTCACAGTGCTCTCCTTAGCGCGGCTTCTGCCGAAGGACGCCCGGGAGCGGCTCTTAGCTCCGGACAGCATCCTACCTTCGTCTTTAGCGCCTCTTCTCATCTACATCTCGGCAAAAAGCTTTTCCACTATGTCTGGCTAGGAAAAACTGTGCCAGCACAGAAAACATCTCCCATCGTGTTCTAGACGTTGCACGGATGTCTGCCAAGTGTTTGGCAGGAAGAGAAAAAAAGTTGTCCAAAACAGCTTCCAATCGAACGTTCATGTGATTGGAAAAGTCAGGAGAGTGCAAAAGTACTGTTTTGTAATAGTTGGCAAGGTGCGCAGAGAATGCCAGTGTTGTACAGCTTGCTTCTTTACCTTTTCAGAGTTGCCGCTCTACCCGGCTCCCGGAGCCGAAGAAGCGGCTTCTTCGCGCAAAGACGATTGTGCCGCTCACAGTGCTCTCCTTAGCGCAGCTTCTGCCGAAAGACGCCCCGGAAGCGGCTCTTAGCTCCGGACAGCATCCTACCTTCGTCTTTAGCGCCTCTTCTCATCTACATTTCGGCAAAAAGCTTTTCCACTATGTCTGGCTCGGAAAAACTGTGCCAGCACAGAAAACATCTCCCATCGTGTTCTAGACGTTGCACGGATTTCTGCCAAGTGTTTGGCAGGAAGAAAAAAAAAGTTGTCCAAAACAGCTTCCAATCGAATGTTCATGTGACTGGAAAAGTCAGGAGAGTGCAAAAGTACTGTTTTGTATCAGTTGGCAAGGTGCGAACACAATCCCAGTGTTGTACAGCTTGCTTCTTCACCTTCCCGAAGCTGCTGCTCTCTCCGGCTCCCGGAGCCGAAGATGCGGCTTCTTTGCGCAAAGACGATTGTGCCGCTCACAGTGCTCTCCTTAGCGCGGCTTCTGCCGAAAGACGCCCGGGAGCGGCTCTTAGCTCCGGACAGCATCCAACCTTCGTCTTTAGCGCCTCTTCTCATCTACATCTCGACAAAAAGCTTTTCCACTATGCCTGGCTAGGAAAAACTGTGCCAGCACAGAAAACATCTCCCATCGTGTTCTAGACGTTGCACGGATGTCTGCCAAGTGTTTGGCAGGAAGAAAAGAAAAGTTGTCCAAAACAGCTTCCAATCGAATGTTCATGTGACTGGAAAAGTGAGGAGAGTGCAAAAGTACTGTTTTGTATCAGTTGGCAAGGTGCGCACACAATCCCAGTGTTGTACAGCTTGCTTCTTCACCTTCCCGAAGCTGCCGCTCTCCCCGGCTCCCGGAGCCGAAGATGCGGCTTCTTCGCGCAAAGACGATTGTGCCGCTCACAGTGCTCTCCTTAGCGCGGCTTCTGCCGAAGGACGCCCGGGAGCGGCTCTTAGCTCCGGACAGCATCCTACCTTCGTCTTTAGCGCCTCTTCTCATCTACATTTCGGCAAAAAGCTTTTCCACTATGTCTGGCTCGGAAAAACTGTGCCAGCACAGAAAACATCTCCCATCGTGTTCTAGACGTTGCACAGATGTCTGCCAAGTGTTTGGCAGGAAGAAAAGTTGTCCAAAACAGCTTCCGATCGAATGTTCATGTGATTGGAAAAGTCAGGACAGTGCAAAAGTACTGTTTTCTAATAGTTGGCAAGGTGCGCACACAATCCCAGTGTTGTACAGCTTGCTTCTTCACCTTCCCGAAGCTGCCGCTCTCTCCGGCTCCCGGAGCCGAAGAAGCGGCTTCTTCGCGCAAAGACGATTGTGCCGCTCACAGTGCTCTCCTTAGCGCGGCTTCTGCCGAAAGACGCCTGGGAGCGGCTCTTAGCTCCAGAGAGCATCCTGCCTTCGTCTTTAGTGCCTCTTCTCATCTACATCTCGGCAAAAAGCTTTTCCACTATGTCTGGCTTGGAAAAACTGTGCCAGCACTGAAAACATCTCCCATCGTGTTCTAGACGTTGCACGGATGTCTGCCAAGTGTTTGGCAGGAAGAAAAGAAAAGTTGTCCAAAACAGCTTCCAATCGAATGTTCATGTGACTGGAAAAGTGAGGAGAGTGAAAAAGTACTGTTTTGTATCAGTTGGCAAGGTGACCACACAATCCCAGTGTTGTACAGCTTGCTTCTTCACCTTCCCGAAGCTGCCGCTCTCTCCGGCTCCCGGAGCCGAAGAAGCGGCTTCTTCGCGCAAAGACGATTGCGCCGCTCACAGTGCTCTCCTTAGCGCCGCTTCTGCCGAAAGACGCCCGGGAGCGGCTCTTAGCTCCGGACAGCATCCTACCTTCTTCTTTAGCGCCTCTTCTCATCTACATCTCGGCAAAAAGCTTTTCCACTATGTCTGGCTCGGAAAAACTGTGCCAGCACTGAAAACATCTCCAATCGTGTTCTAGACGTTGCACGGATGTCTGCCAAGTGTTTGGCAGGAAGAAAAGAAAAGTTGTCCAAAACAGCTTCCAATCAAATGTTCATGTGATTGGAAAAGTCAGGAGAGTGCAAAAGTACTGTTTTGTATCAGTTGGCAAGGTGCGCACACAATCCCAGTGTTGTACAGCTTGCTTCTTCACCTTCCCGAAGCTGCCGCTCTCTCCGGCTCCCGGAGCCGAAGATGCGGCTTCTTCGCGCAAAGACGATTGTGCCGCTCACAGTGCTCTCCTTAGCGCGGCTTCTGCCGAAAGACGCCCGGGAGCGGCTCTTAGCTCCGGACAGCATCCAACCTTCGTCTTTAGCGCCTCTTCTCATCTACATCTCGACAAAAAGCTTTTCCACTATGCCTGGCTAGGAAAAACTGTGCCAGCACAGAAAACATCTCCCATCGTGTTCTAGACGTTGCACGGATGTCTGCCAAGTGTTTGGCAGGAAGAAAAGAAAAGTTGTCCAAAACAGCTTCCAATCGAATGTTCATGTGACTGGAAAAGTGAGGAGAGTGCAAAAGTACTGTTTTGTATCAGTTGGCAAGCTGCGCACACAATCCCAGTGTTGTACAGCTTGCTTCTTCACCTTCCCGAAGCTGCCGCTCTCCCCGGCTCCCGGAGCCGAAGATGCGGCTTCTTCGCGCAAAGACGATTGTGCCGCTCACAGTGCTCTCCTTAGCGCGGCTTCTGCCGAAGGACGCCCGGGAGCGGCTCTTAGCTCCGGACAGCATCCTACCTTCGTCTTTAGCGCCTCTTCTCATCTACATTTCGGCAAAAAGCTTTTCCACTATGTCTGGCTCGGAAAAACTGTGCCAGCACAGAAAACATCTCCCATCGTGTTCTAGACGTTGCACAGATGTCTGCCAAGTGTTTGGCAGGAAGAAAAGAAAAGTTGTCCAAAACAGCTTCCGATCGAATGTTCATGTGATTGGAAAAGTCAGGACAGTGCAAAAGTACTGTTTTCTAATAGTTGGCAAGGTGCGCACACAATCCCAGTGTTGTACAGCTTGCTTCTTCACCTTCCCGAAGCTGCCGCTCTCTCCGGCTCCCGGAGCCGAAGAAGCGGCTTCTTCGCGCAAAGACGATTGTGCTGCTCACAGTGCTCTCCTTAGCGCGGCTTCTGCCGAAAGACGTCCGGGAGCGGCTCTTAGCTCCAGAGAGCATCCTGCCTTCGTCTTTAGCGCCTCTTCTCATCTACATCTCGGCAAAAAGCTTTTCCACTATGTCTGGCTTGGAAAAACTGTGCCAGCACTGAAAACATCTCCCATCGTGTTCTAGACGTTGCACGGATGTCTGCCAAGTGTTTGGCAGGAAGAAAAGAAAAGTTGTCCAAAACAGCTTCCAATCGAATGTTCATGTGACTGGAAAAGTGAGGAGAGTGAAAAAGTACTGTTTTGTATCAGTTGGCAAGGTGCGCACACAATCCCAGTGTTGTACAGCTTGCTTCTTCACCTTCCCGAAGCTGCCGGTCTCTCCGGCTCCCGGAGCCGAAGAAGCGGCTTCTTCGCGCAAAGACGATTGTGCCGCTCACAGTGCTCTCCTTAGCGCGGCTTCTGCCGAAAGACGCCCGGGAGCGGCTCTTAGCTCCGGACAGCATCCTACCTTCTTCTTTAGCGCCTCTTCTCATCTACATCTCGGCAAAAAGCTTTTCCACTATGTCTGGCTCGGAAAAACTGTGCCAGCACTGAAAACATCTCCAATCGTGTTCTAGACGTTGCACGGATGTCTGCCAAGTGTTTGGCAGGAAGAAAAGAAAAGTTGTCCAAAACAGCTTCCAATCGAATGTTCATGTGATTGGAAAATCAGGAGAGTGCAAAAGTACTGTTTTGTATCAGTTGGCAAGGTGCGCACACAATCCCAGTGTTGTACAGCTTGCTTCTTCACCTTTCCGAAGCTGCCGCTCTCTCCGGCTCCCGGAGCCGAAGAAGCGGCTTCTTCGCGCAAAGACGATTGTGCCGCTCACAGTGCTCTCCTTAGCGCGGCTTCTGCCGAAAGACGCCCGGGAGCGGCTCTTAGCTCCGGACAGCATCCTACCTTCGTCTTTAGCGCCTCTTCTCATCTACATCTCGGCAAAAAGCTTTTCCACTATGTCTGCTAGGAAAAACTGTGCCAGCACAGAAAACATCTCCCATCGTGTTCCAGACGTTGCACAGATGTCTGCCAAGTGTTTGGCAGGAAGAAAAGGAAAGTTGTCCAAAACAGCTTCTAATCGAATGTTCATGTGACTGGAAAAGTCAGGAGAGTGCAAAAGTACTTTTTTGTATCAGTTGGCAAGGTGCGCACACAATCTCAGTGTTGTACAGCTTGCTTCTTCACCTTCCCGAAGCTGCCGCTCTCTCCGGCTCCCGGAGCCGAAGAAGCGGCTTCTTCGCGCAAAGACGATTGTGCCGCTCACAGTGCTCTCCTTAGCGCGGCTTCTGCCGAAAGACGCCCGGGAGCGGCTCTTAGCTCCGGACAGCATCCTACCTTCGTCTTTAGCGCCTCTTCTCATCTACATCTCAGCAAAAAGCTTTTCCACTATGTCTGGCTAGGAAAAACTGTGCCAGCACAGAAAACATCTCCAATTGTGTTCTAGACGTTGCACGGATGTCTGCCAAGTGTTTGGCAGGAAGAAAAGAAAAGTTGTCCAAAACAGCTTCCAATCGAATGTTCATGTGATTGGAAAAGCCAGGAGAGTGCAAAGGTACTGTTTTGTATCAGTTGGCAAGGTGCGCACACAATCCCAGTGTTCTACAGCTTGCTTCTTCACCTTCCCGAAGCTGCCGCTCTCGCCGGCTCCCGGAGCCGAAGATGCGGCTTCTTCACGCAAAGACGATTGTGCCGCTCACAGTGCTCTCCTTAGCGCGGCTTCTGCCGAAGGACGCCCGGGAGCGGCTCTTAGCTCCGGACAGCATCCTACCTTCGTCTTTAGCGCCTATTCTCATCTACATCTCGGCAAAAAGCTTTTCCACTATGTCTGGCTAGGAAAAACTGTGCCAGCACAGAAAACATCTCCCATCGTCTTCTAGACGTTGCACGGATGTCTGCCAAGTGTTTGGCAGGAAGAAAAGAAAAGTTGTCCAAAACAGCTTCCGATCGAATGTTCATGTGATTGGAAAAGTCAGGACAGTGCAAAAGTACTGTTTTCTAACAGTTGGCAAGGTGCGCACACAATCCCAGTGTTGTACAGCTTGCTTCTTCACCTTCCCGAAGCTGCCGCTCTCTCCGGCTCCCGGAGCCGAAGATGCGGCTTCTTCGCGCAAAGACGATTGTGCCGCTCACAGTGCTCTCCTTAGCGCGGCTTCTGCCGAAGGACGCCCGGGAGCGGCTCTTAGCTCCGGACAGCATCCTACCTTCGTCTTTAGCGCCTCTTCTCATCTACATTTCGGCAAAAAGCTTTTCCACTATGCCTGGTTTGGAAAAACTGTGCCAGCACAGAAAACATCTCCCATCGTGTTCTAGACGTTGCACGGATGTCTGCCAAGTGTTTGGCAGGAAGAAAAGAAAAGTTGTCCAAAACAGCTTCCAATCGAATGTTCATGTGACTGGAAAAGTCAGGAGACTGCAAAAGTACTGTTTTGTATCAGTTGGCAAGGTGCGCACACAATCCCAGTGTTGTACAGCTTACTTCTTCACCTTTCCGAAGCTGCCGCTCTCTCCGGCTCCCGGAGCCGAAAATGCGGCTTCTTCGCGCAAAGACGATTGTGCCGCTCACAGTGCTCTCCTTAGCGCGGCTTCTGCCGAAAGACGCCCGGGACCGGCTCTTAGCTCCGGACAGCATCCTACCTTCGTCTTTAGCGCCTCTTCTCATCTACATCTCGGCAAAAAGCTTTTCCACTATGCCTGGCTAGGAAAAACTGTGCCAGCACAGAAAACATCTCCGATCGTCTTCTAGACGTTGCACGGATGTCTGCCAAGTGTTTGGCAGGAAGAAAAGAAAAGTTGTCCAAAACAGCTTCCGATCGAATGTTCATGTGATTGGAAAAGTCAGGAGAGTGCAAAAGTACTGTTTTCTAATTGTTGGCAAGGTGCGCACACAATCCCAGTGTTGTACAGCTTGCTTCTTTACCTTCCCGAAGCTGCCGCTCTCTCCGGCTCCCGGAGCCGAAGAAGCGGCTTCTTCGCGCAAAGACGATTGTGCCGCTCACAGTGCTCTCCTTAGTGCGGCTTCTGCCGAAAGACGCCCGGGAGCGGCTCTAAGCTCCGGACAGCATCCTACCTTCGTCTTTAGCGCCTCTTCTCATCTACATCTCGGCAAAAAGCTTTTCCACTATGTCTGGCTCGGAAAAACTGTGCCAGCACTGAAAACATCTCCCATCGTGTTCTAGACGTTGCACGGATGTCTGCCAAGTGTTTGGCAGGAAGAAAAGAAAAGTTGTCCAAAACAGCTTCCAATCGAACGTTCATGTGACTGGAAAAGTCAGGAGAGTGCAAAAGTACTTTTTTGTATCAGTTGGCAAGGTGCGCACGCAATCCCAGTGTTGTACAGCTTGCTTCTTCACCTTCCCGAAGCTGCCGCTCTCTCCGGCTCCCGGAGCCGAAGAAGCGGCTTCTTCGCGCAAAGACGATTGTGCCGCTCACAGTGCTCTCCTTAGCGCGGCTTCTGCCGAAAGACGCCCGGGAGCGGCTCTTAGCTCCGGACAGCATCCTACCTTCGTCTTTAGCGCCTCTTCTCATCTACATCTCAGCAAAAAGCTTTTCCACTATGTCTGGCTAGGAAAAACTGTGCCAGCACAGAAAACATCTCCAATTGTGTTCTAGACGTTGCACGGATGTCTGCCAAGTGTTTGGCAGGAAGAAAAGAAAAGTTGTCCAAAACAGCTTCCAATCGAATGTTCATGTGATTGGAAAAGTCAGGAGAGTGCAAAAGTACTGTTTTCTAATAGTTGGCAAGGTGCGCACACAATCCCAGTGTTGTACAGCTTGCTTCTTCACCTTCCCGAAGCTGCCGCTCTCTCCGGCTCCCGGAGCCGAAGATGCGGCTTCTTCACGCAAAGACGATTGTGCCGCTCACAGTGCTCTCCTTAGCGCGGCTTCTGCCGAAGGACGCCCGGGAGCGGCTCTTAGCTCCGGACAGCATCCTACCTTCGTCTTTAGCGCCTCTTCTCATCTACATCTCGGCAAAAAGCTTTTCCACTATGCCTGGCTAGGAAAAACTGTGCCAGCACAGAAAACATCTCCCATCGTGTTCTAGACGTTGCACGGATGTCTGCCAAGTGTTTGGCAGGAAGAAAAGAAAAGTTGTCCAAAACAGCTTCCGATCGAATGTTCATGTGATTGGAAAAGTCAGGACAGTGCAAAAGTACTGTTTTCTAACAGTTGGCAAGGTGCGCACACAATCCCAGTGTTGTACAGCTTGCTTCTTCACCTTCCCGAAGCTGCCGCTCTCTCTGGCTCCCGGAGCCGAAGAAGCGGCTTCTTCGCGCAAAGACGATTGTGCCGCTCACAGTGCTCTCCTTAGCGCGGCTTCTGTCGAAGGACGCCCGGGAGCGGCTCTTAGCTCCGGACAGCATCCAACCTTCGTCTTTAGCGCCTCTTCTCATCTACATCTCGGCAAAAAGCTTTTCCACTATGCCTGGCTAGGAAAAACTGTGCCAGCACAGAAAACATCTCCCATCGTGTTCTAGACGTTGCACGGATGTCTGCCAAGTGTTTGGCAGGAAGAAAAGAAAAGTTGTCCAAAACAGCTTCCAATCGAATGTTCATGTGATTGGAAAAGTCGGGACAGTGCAAAAGTACTGTTTCTAATAGTTGGCAAGGTGCGCACACAATCCCAGTGTTGTACAGCTTGCTTCTTCACCTTCCCGAAGCTGCCGCTCTCTCCGGCTCCCGGAGCTGAAGATGGGGCTTCTTTGCGCAAAGACGATTGTGTCGCCCACAGTGCTCTCCTTAGCGCGGCTTCTGCCGAAAGACGCCCGGGAGCGGCTCTTAGCTCCGGACAGCATCCTACCTTCGTCTTTAGCGCCTCTTCTCATCTACATCTCGGCAAAAAGCTTTTCCACTATGCCTGGCTAGGAAAAACTGTGCCAGCACAGAAAACATCTCCCATCGTGTTCTAGACGTTGCACGGATGTCTGCCAAGTGTTTGGCAGGAAGAAAAGAAAAGTTGTCCAAAACAGCTTCCAATCGAATGTTCATGTGCCTGGAAAAGTCAGGAGACTGCAAAAGTACTGTTTTGTATCAGTTGGCAAGGTGCGCACACAATCCCAGTGTTGTACAGCTTGCTTCTTCACCTTCCCGAAGCTGCCGCTCTCCCCGGCTCCCGGAGCCGAAGAAGCGGCTTCTTCGCGCAAAGACGATTGTGCCGCTCACAGTGCTCTCCTTAGCGCGGCTTCTGCCGAAGGACACCCGGGAGCGGCTCTTAGCTCCGGACAGCATCCTACCTTCGTCTTTAGCGCCCCTTCTCATCTACATTTCGGCAAAAAGCTTTTCCACTATGTCTGGCTCGGAAAAACTGTGCCAGCACAGAAAACATCTCCCATCGTGTTCTAGACGTTGCACAGATGTCTGCCAAGTGTTTGGCAGGAAGAAAAGAAAAGTCGTCCAAAACAGCTTCCAATCGAACGTTCATGTGATTGGAAAAGTGAGGAGTGTGCAAAAGTACTGTTTTGTATCAGTTGGCAAGGTGCGCACACAATCCCAGTGTTGTACAGCTTGCTTCTTCACCTTCCCGAAGCTGCCGCTCTCTCCGGCTCCCGGAGCCGAAGAAGCGGCTTCTTCGCGCAAAGACGATTGTGCCGCTCACAGTGCTCTCCTTAGCGCGGCTTCTGCCGAAAGACGCCCGGGAGCGGCTCTTAGCTCCGGACAGCATCCTACCTTCGTCTTTAGCGCCTCTTCTCATCTACATCTCAGCAAAAAGCTTTTCCACTATGTCTGGCTAGGAAAAACTGTGCCAGCACAGAAAACATTTTCAATCGTGTTCTAGACGTTGCACGGATGTCTGCCAAGTGTTTGGCAGGAAGAAAAGAAAAGTTGTCCAAAACAGCTTCCAATTGTACGTTCATGTGATTGGAAAAGTCAGGAGAGTGCAAAAGTACTGTTTTCTAATAGTTGGCAAGGTGCGCACACAATCCCAGTGTTGTACAGCTTGCTTCTTTACCTTTTCCAAGTTGCCGCTCTACCCGGCTCCCGGAGCCGAAGAAGCGGCTTCTTCGCGCAAAGACGATTGTGCCGCTCACAGTGCTCTCCTTAGTGCGGCTTCTGCCGAAAGACGCCCCGAAGCGGCTCTTAGCTCCGGACAGCATCCTACCTTCGTCTTTAGCGCCTCTTCTCATTTACATCTCGGCAAAAAGCTTTTCCACTATGTCTGGCTAGGAAAAACTGTGCCAGCACAGAAAACATCTCCCATCGTGTTCTAGACGTTGCACGGATGTCTGCCAAGTGTTTGGCAGGAAGAAAAGAAAAGTCGTCCAAAACAGCTTCCAATCGAACGTTCATGTGATTGGAAAAGTCAGGAGAGTGCAAAAGTACTGTTTTCTAATAGTTGGCAAGGTGCGCACACAATCCCAGTGTTGTACAGCTTGCTTCTTCACCTTCCCGAAGCTGCCGCTCTCTCCGGCTCCCGGAGCTGAAGAAGCGGCTTCTTTGCGCAAAGACGATTGTGTCGCCCACAGTGCTCTCCTTAGCGCGGCTTCTGCCGAAAGACGCCCGGGAGCGGCTCTTAGCTCCGGACAGCATCCAACCTTCGTCTTTAGCGCCTCTTCTCATCTACATCTCGGCAAAAAGCTTTTCCACTATGCCTGGCTAGGAAAAACTGTGCCAGCACAGAAAACATCTCCCATCGTGTTCTAGACGTTGCACGGATGTCTGCCAAGTGTTTGGCAGGAAGAAAAGAAAAGTTGTCCAAAACAGCTTCCGATCGAATGTTCATGTGATTGGAAAAGTCAGGACAGTGCAAAAGTACTGTTTTCTAATAGTTGGCAAGGTGCGCACACAATCCCAGTGTTGTACAGCTTGCTTCTTCACCTTCCCGAAGCTGCCGCTCTCCCCGGCTCCCGGAGCCGAACATGCGGCTTCTTCACGCAAAGACGATTGTGCCGCTCACAGTGCTCTCCTTAGCGCGGCTTCTGTCGAAGGACGCCCGGGAGCGGCTCTTAGCTCCGGACAGCATCCAACCTTCGTCTTTAGCGCCTCTTCTCATCTACATCTCGGCAAAAAGCTTTTCCACTATGCCTGGCTAGGAAAAACTGTGCCAGCACAGAAAACATCTCCCATCGTGTTCTAGACGTTGCACGGATGTCTGCCAAGTGTTTGGCAGGAAGAAAAGAAAAGTTGTCCAAAACAGCTTCCGATCGAATGTTCATGTGATTGGAAAAGTCGGGACAGTGCAAAAGTACTGTTTTCTAATAGTTGGCAAGGTGCGCACACAATCCCAGTGTTGTACAGCTTGCTTCTTCACCTTCCCGAAGCTGCCGCTCTCTCCGGCTCCCGGAGCTGAAGATGGGGCTTCTTTGCGCAAAGACGATTGTGCCGCTCACAGTGCTCTCCTTAGCGCGGCTTCTGCCGAAAGACGCCCGGGAGCGGCTCTTAGCTCCGGACAGCATCCTACCTTCGTCTTTAGCGTCTCTTCTCATCTACATCTCGGCAAAAAGCTTTTCCACTATGCCTGGCTAGGAAAAACTGTGCCAGCACAGAAAACATCTCCCATCGTGTTCTAGACGTTGCACGGATGTCTGCCAAGTGTTTGGCAGGAAGAAAAGAAAAGTCGTCCAAAACAGCTTCCAATCGAACGTTCATGTGATTGGAAAAGTCAGGAGAGTGCAAAAGTACTGTTTTCTAATAGTTGGCAATGTGCGCACACAATCCCAGTGTTGTACAGCTTGCTTCTTCACCTTCCCGAAGCTGCCGCTCTCTCCGGCTCCCGGAGCTGAAGAAGCGGCTTCTTTGCGCAAAGACGATTGTGTCGCCCACAGTGCTCTCCTTAGCGCGGCTTCTGCCGAAAGACGCCCGGGAGCGGCTCTTAGCTCCGGACAGCATCCAACCTTCGTCTTTAGCGCCTCTTCTCATCTACATCTCGGCAAAAAGCTTTTCCACTATGCCTGGCTAGGAAAAACTGTGCCAGCACAGAAAACATCTCCCATCGTGTTCTAGACGTTGCACGGATGTCTGCCAAGTGTTTGGCAGGAAGAAAAGAAAAGTTGTCCAAAACAGCTTCCGATCGAATGTTCATGTGATTGGAAAAGTCAGGACAGTGCAAAAGTACTGTTTTCTAATAGTTGGCAAGGTGCGCACACAATCCCAGTGTTGTACAGCTTGCTTCTTCACCTTCCCGAAGCTGCCGCTCTCCCCGGCTCCCGGAGCCGAAGATGCGGCTTCTTCACGCAAAGACGATTGTGCCGCTCACAGTGCTCTCCTTAGCGCGGCTTCTGTCGAAGGACGCCCGGGAGCGGCTCTTAGCTCCGGACAGCATCCAACCTTCGTCTTTAGCGCCTCTTCTCATCTACATCTCGGCAAAAAGCTTTTCCACTATGCCTGGCTAGGAAAAACTGTGCCAGCACAGAAAACATCTCCCATCGTGTTCTAGACGTTGAACGGATGTCTGCCAAGTGTTTGGCAGGAAGAAAAGAAAAGTTGTCCAAAACAGCTTCCGATCGAATGTTCATGTGATTGGAAAAGTCGGGACAGTGCAAAAGTACTGTTTTCTAATAGTTGGCAAGGTGCGCACACAATCCCAGTGTTGTACAGCTTGCTTCTTCACCTTCCCGAAGCTGCCGCTCTCTCCGGCTCCCGGAGCTGAAGATGGGGCTTCTTTGCGCAAAGACGATTGTGCCGCTCACAGTGCTCTCCTTAGCGCGGCTTCTGCCGAAAGACGCCCGGGAGCGGCTCTTAGCTCCGGACAGCATCCTACCTTCGTCTTTAGCGCCTCTTCTCATCTACATCTCGGCAAAAAGCTTTTCCACTATGCCTGGCTAGGAAAAACTGTGCCAGCACAGAAAACATCTCCCATCGTGTTCTAGACGTTGCACGGATGTCTGCCAAGTGTTTGGCAGGAAGAAAAGAAAAGTTGTCCAAAACAGCTTCCAATCGAATGTTCATGTGCCTGGAAAAGTCAGGAGACTGCAAAAGTACTGTTTTGTATCAGTTGGCAAGGTGCGCACACAATCCCAGTGTTGTACAGCTTGCTTCTTCACCTTCCCGAAGCTGCCGCTCTCCCCGGCTCCCGGAGCCGAAGAAGCGGCTTCTTCGCGCAAAGACGATTGTGCCGCTCACAGTGCTCTCCTTAGCGCGGCTTCTGCCGAAGGACACCCGGGAGCGGCTCTTAGCTCCGGACAGCATCCAACCTTCGTCTTTAGCGCCCCTTCTCATCTACATTTCGGCAAAAAGCTTTTCCACTATGTCTGGCTCGGAAAAACTGTGCCAGCACAGAAAACATCTCCCATCGTGTTCTAGACGTTGCACAGATGTCTGCCAAGTGTTTGGCAGGAAGAAAAGAAAAGTTGTCCAAAACAGCTTCCAATCGAACGTTCATGTGATTGGAAAAGTCAGGAGAGTGCAAAAGTACTGTTTTCTAATAGTTGGCAAGGTGCGCACACAATCCCAGTGTTGTACAGCTTGCTTCTTCACCTTCCCGAAGCTGCCGCTCTCTCCGGCTCCCGGAGCCGAAGAAGCGGCTTCTTCGCGCAAAGACGATTGTGCCGCTCACAGTGCTCTCCTTAGCGCGGCTTCTGCCGAAAGACGCCCCGGAGTGGCTCTTAGCTCCGGACAGCATCCTACCTTCGTCTTTAGCGCCTCTTCTCATCTACATCTCGGCAAAAAGCTTTTCCACTATGTCTGGCTAGGAAAAACTGTGCCAGCACAGAAAACATCTCCCATCGTGTTCTAGACGTTGCACAGATGTCTGCCAAGTGTTTGGCAGGAAGAAAAGAAAAGTCGTCCAAAACAGCTTCCAATCGAACGTTCATGTGATTGGAAAAGTGAGGAGTGTGCAAAAGTACTGTTTTGTATCAGTTGGCAAGGTGCGCACACAATCCCAGTGTTGTACAGCTTGCTTCTTCACCTTCCCGAAGCTGCCGCTCTCTCCGGCTCCCGGAGCCGAAGAAGCGGCTTCTTCGCGCAAAGACGATTGTGCCGCTCACAGTGCTCTCCTTAGCGCGGCTTCTGCCGAAAGACGCCCGGGAGCGGCTCTTAGCTCCGGACAGCATCCTACCTTCGTCTTTAGCGCCTCTTCTCATCTACATCTCGGCAAAAAGCTTTTCCACTATGTCTGGCTAGGAAAAACTGTGCCAGCACAGAAAAACATCTCCAATCGTGTTCTAGACGTTGCACGGATGTCTGCCAAGTGTTTGGCAGGAAGAAAAGAAAAGTTGTCCAAAACAGCTTCCAATCGAACGTTCATGTGATTGGAAAAGTCAGGAGAGTGCAAAAGTACTGTTTTCTAATAGTTGGCAAGGTGCGCACACAATCCCAGTGTTGTACAGCTTGCTTCTTTACCTTTTCCAAGTTGCCGCTCTACCCGGCTCCCGGAGCCAAAGAAGCGGCTTCTTCGCGCAAAGACGATTGTGCCGCTCACAGTGCTCTCCTTAGCGCGGCTTCTGCCGAAAGACGCCCGGGAGCGGCTCTTAGCTCCGGACAGCATCCTACCTTCGTCTTTAGCGCGTCTTCTCATTTACATCTCGGCAAAAAGCTTTTCCACTATGTCTGGCTAGGAAAAACTGTGCCAGCACAGAAAACATCTCCCATCGTGTTCTGGACGTTGCACGGATGTCTGCCAAGTGTTTGGCAGGAAGAAAAGAAAAGTTGTCCAAAACAGCTTCCAATCGAACGTTCATGTGATTGGAAAAGTCAGGAGAGTGCAAAAGTACTGTTTTGTATCAGATGGCAAGGTGCGCACAAAATCCCAGTGTTGTACAGCTTGCTTCTTCACCTTCCCGAAGCTGCCGCTCTCTCCGGCTCCCGGAGCTGAAGAAGCGGCTTCTTTGCGCAAAGACGATTGTGTCGCCCTCAGTGCTCTCCTTAGCGCGGCTTCTGCCGTAAGACGCCCGGGAGCGGCTCTTAGCTCCGGACAGCATCCAACCTTCGTCTTTAGCGCCTCTTCTCATCTACATCTCGGCAAAAAGCTTTTCCACTATGCCTGGCTAGGAAAAACTGTGCCAGCACAGAAAACATCTCCCATCGTGTTCTGGACGTTGCACGGATGTCTGCCAAGTGTTTGGCAGGAAGAAAAGAAAAGTTGTCCAAAACAGCTTCCAATCGAACGTTCATGTGATTGGAAAAGTCAGGAGAGTGCAAAAGTACTGTTTTGTATCAGATGGCAAGGTGCGCACAAAATCCCAGTGTTGTACAGCTTGCTTCTTCACCTTCCCGAAGCTGCCGCTCTCTCCGGCTCCCGGAGCTGAAGAAGCGGCTTCTTTGCGCAAAGACGATTGTGTCGCCCTCAGTGCTCTCCTTAGCGCGGCTTCTGCCGTAAGACGCCCGGGAGCGGCTCTTAGCTCCGGACAGCATCCAACCTTCGTCTTTAGCGCCTCTTCTCATCTACATCTCGGCAAAAAGCTTTTCCACTATGCCTGGCTAGGAAAAACTGTGCCAGCACAGAAAACATCTCCCATCGTGTTCTAGACGTTGCACGGATGTCTGCCAAGTGTTTGGCAGGAAGAAAAGAAAAGTTGTCCAAAACAGCTTCCGATCGAATGTTCATGTGATTGGAAAAGTCAGGACAGTGAAAAAGTACTGTTTTCTAATAGTTGGCAAGGTGCGCACACAATCCCAGTGTTGTACAGCTTGCTTCTTCACCTTCCCGAAGCTGCCGCTCTCCCCGGCTCCCGGAGCCGAAGATGCGGCTTCTTCGCGCAAAGACGATTGTGCGGCTCACAGTGCTCTCCTTAGCGCGGCTTCTGCCGAAGGACGCCCGGGAGCGGCTCTTAGCTCCGGACAGCATCCAACCTTCGTCTTTAGCGCCTCTTCTCATCTACATCTCAGCAAAAAGCTTTTCCACTATGCCTGGCTAGGAAAAACTGTGCCAGCACAGAAAACATCTCCCATCGTGTTCTAGACGTTGCACGGATGTCTGCCAAGTGTTTGGCAGGAAGCAAAGAAAAGTTTTCCAAAACAGCTTCCGATCGAATGTTCATGTCATTGGAAAAGTCAGGACAGTGCAAAAGTACTGTTTTCTAATAGTTGGCAAGGTGCGCACACAATCCCAGTGTTGTACAGCTTGCTTCTTCACCTTCCCGAAGCTGCCGCTCTCTCCGGCTCCCGGAGCCGAAGATGCGGCTTCTTCGCGCAAAGACGATTGTGCCGCTCACAGTGCTCTCCTTAGCGCGGCTTCTGCCGAAAGACGCCCCGGAGCGGCTCTTAGCTCCGGACAGCATCCTACCTTCGTCTTTAGCGCCTCTTCTCATCTACATCTCGGCAAAAAGCTTTTCCACTATGTCTGGCTAGGAAAAACTGTGCCAGCACAGAAAACATCTCCCATCGTGTTCTAGACGTTGCACAGATGTCTGCCAAGTGTTTGGCAGGAAGAAAAGAAAAGTCGTCCAAAACAGCTTCCAATCGAACGTTCATGTGATTGGAAAAGTGAGGAGTGTGCAAAAGTACTGTTTTGTATCAGTTGGCAAGGTGCGCACACAATCCCAGTGTTGTACAGCTTGCTTCTTCACCTTCCCGAAGCTGCCGCTCTCTCCGGCTCCCGGAGCCGAAGAAGCGGCTTCTTCGCGCAAAGACGATTGTGCCGCTCACAGTGCTCTCCTTAGCGCGGCTTCTGCCGAAAGACGCCCGGGAGCGGCTCTTAGCTCCGGACAGCATCCTACCTTCGTCTTTAGCGCCTCTTCTCATCTACATCTCGGCAAAAAGCTTTTCCACTATGTCTGGCTAGGAAAAACTGTGCCAGCACAGAAAACATCTCCAATCGTGTTCTAGACGTTGCACGGATGTCTGCCAAGTGTTTGGCAGGAAGAAAAGAAAAGTTGTCCAAAACAGCTTCCAATCGAACGTTCATGTGATTGGAAAAGTCAGGAGAGTGCAAAAGTACTGTTTTCTAATAGTTGGCAAGGTGCGCACACAATCCCAGTGTTGTACAGCTTGCTTCTTTACCTTTTCCAAGTTGCCGCTCTACCCGGCTCCCGGAGCCGAAGAAGCGGCTTCTTCGCGCAAAGACGATTGTGCCCCTCACAGTGCTCTCCTTAGCGCGGCTTCTGCCGAAAGACGCCCCGGAGCGGCTCTTAGCTCCGGACAGCATCCTACCTTCGTCTTTAGCGCGTCTTCTCATTTACATCTCGGCAAAAAGCTTTTCCACTATGTCTGGCTAGGAAAAACTGTGCCAGCACAGAAAACATCTCCCATCGTGTTCTGGACGTTGCACGGATGTCTGCCAAGTGTTTGGCAGGAAGAAAAGAAAAGTTGTCCAAAACAGCTTCCAATCGAACGTTCATGTGATTGGAAAAGTCAGGAGAGTGCAAAAGTACTGTTTTGTATCAGTTGGCAAGGTGCGCACACAATCCCAGTGTTGTACAGCTTGCTTCTTCACCTTCCCGAAGCTGCCACTCTCTCCGGCTCCCGGAGCCGAAGATGCGGCTTCTTCGCGCAACGACGATTGTGCCGCTCACAGTGCTCTCCTTAGCACGGCTTCTGCCGAAAGACGCCCCGAAGCGGCTCTTAGCTCCGGACAGCATCCTACCTTCGTCTTTAGCGCCTCTTCTAATTTACATCTCGGCAAAAAGCTTTTCCACTATGTCTGGCTAGGAAAAACTGTGCCAGCACAGAAAACATCTCCCATCGTGTTCTAGACGTTGCACGGATGTCTGCCAAGTGTTTGGCAGGAAGAAAAGAAAAGTCGTCCAAAACAGCTTCCAATCGAACGTTCATGTGATTGGAAAAGTCAGGAGAGTGCAAAAGTACTGTTTTCTAATAGTTGGCAAGGTGCGCACACAATCCCAGTGTTGTACAGCTTGCTTCTTCACCTTCCCGAAGCTGCCGCTCTCTCCGGCTCCCGGAGCTGAAGAAGCGGCTTCTTTGCGCAAAGACGATTGTGTCGCCCTCAGTGCTCTCCTTAGCGCGGCTTCTGCCGTAAGACGCCCGGGAGCGGCTCTTAGCTCCGGACAGCATCCAACCTTCGTCTTTAGCGCCTCTTCTCATCTACATCTCGGCAAAAAGCTTTTCCACTATGCCTGGCTAGGAAAAACTGTGCCAGCACAGAAAACATCTCCCATCGTGTTCTGGACGTTGCACGGATGTCTGCCAAGTGTTTGGCAGGAAGAAAAGAAAAGTCGTCCAAAACAGCTTCCAATCGAACGTTCATGTGATTGGAAAAGTCAGGAGAGTGCAAAAGTACTGTTTTCTAATAGTTGGCAAGGTGCGCACACAATCCCAGTGTTGTACAGCTTGCTTCTTCACCTTCCCGAAGCTGCCGCTCTCCCCGGCTCCCGGAGCCGAAGAAGCGGCTTCTTCGCGCAAAGACGATTGTGCCGCTCACAGTGCTCTCCTTAGCGCGGCTTCTGCCGAAAGACGCCCCGGAGCGGCTCTTAGCTCCGGACAGCATCCAACCTTCGTCTTTAGCGCCTCTTCTCATCTACATCTCGGCAAAAAGCTTTTCCAATATGCCTGGCTAGGAAAAACTGTGCCAGCACAGAAAACATCTCCCATCGTCTTCTAGACGTTGCACGGATGTCTGCCAAGTGTTTGGCAGGAAGCAAAGAAAAGTTTTCCAAAACAGCTTCCGATCGAATGGTCATGTGATTGGAAAAGTCAGGACAGTGCAAAAGTACTGTTTTCTAATAGTTGGCAAGGTGCGCACACAATCCCAGTGTTGTACAGCTTGCTTCTTCACCTTCCCGAAGCTGCCGCTCTCTCCGGCTCCCGGAGCCGAAGATGCGGCTTCTTCGCGCAAAGACAATTGTGCCGCTCACAGTGCTCTCCTTAGCACGGCTTCTGCCGAAAGACGCCCGGGAGCGGCTCTTAGCTCCGGACAGCATCCTACCTTCGTCTTTAGCGCCTCTTCTCATCTACATCTCGGCAAAAAGCTTTTCCACTATGTCTGGCTAGGAAAAACTGTGCCAGCACAGAAAACATCTCCAATCGTGTTCTAGACGTTGCACGGATGTCTGCCAAGTGTTTGGCAGGAAGAAAAGAAAAGTTGTCCAAAACAGCTTCCAATCGAATGTTCATGTGATTGGAAAAGTCAGGAGAGTGCAAAAGTACTGTTTTCTAATAGTTGGCAAGGTGCGCACACAATCCCAGTGTTGTACAGCTTGCTTCTTTACCTTTTCCAAGTTGCCGCTCTACCCGGCTCCCGGAGCCGAAGAAGCGGCTTCTTCGCGCAAAGACGATTGTGCCGCTCACAGTGCTCTCCTTAGCGCGGCTTCTGCCCAAAGACGCCCGGGAGCGGCTCTTAGCTCCGGACAGCATCCAACCTTTATCTTTAGCGCCTCTTCTCATCTACGTCTCGGCAAAAAGCTTTTCCACTATGCCTGGCTAGGAAAAACTGTGCCAGCACAGAAAACATCTCCCATCGTCTTCTAGGCGTTGCACGGATGTCTGCCAAGTGTTTGGCAGGAAGAAAAGAAAAGTTGTCCAAAACAGCTTCCGATCAAATGTTCATGTGATTGGAAAAGTCAGGACAGTGCAAAAGTACTGTTTTCTAATAGTTGGCAAGGTGCGCACACAATCCCAGTGTTGTACAGCTTCCTTCTTCACCTTCCCGAAGCTGCCGCTCTCTCCGGCTCCGGGAGCCGAAGATGCGGCTTCTTCGCGCAAAGACGATTGTGGCGCACACAGTGCTCTCCTTAGCGCGGCTTCTGCCGAAAGACGCCCGGGAGCGGCTCTTAGCTCCGGACAGCATCCTACCTTCGTCTTTAGCGCCTCTTCTCATCTACATCTCGGCAAAAAGCTTTTCCACTATGTCTGGCTAGGAAAAACTGTGCCAGCACAGAAAACATCTCCCATCGTGTTCTAGACGTTGCACGGATGTCTGCCAAGTGTTTGGCAGGAAGAAAAGAAAAGTTGTCCAAAACAGCTACCAATCGAATGTTCATGTGATTGGAAAAGTCAAGAGAGTGCAAAAGTACTCTTTTGTATCAGTTGGCAAGGTGCGCACGCAATCCCAGTGTTGTACAGCTTGCTTCTTCACCTTCCCGAAGCTGCCGCTCTCTCCGGCTCCCGGAGCCGAAGAAGCGGCTTCTTTGCGCAAAGACGATTGTGCCGCTCACAGTGCTCTCCTTAGCGCGGCTTCTGCCGAAAGACGCCCGGGAGCGGCTCTTAGCTCCGGACAGCATCCTACCTTCGTCTTTAGCGCCTCTTCTCATCTACATTTCGGCAAAAAGCTTTTCCACTATGTCTGGCTCGGAAAAACTGTGCCAGGACTGAAAACATCTCCCATCGTGTTCTAGACGTTGCACGGATTTCTGCCAAGTGTTTGGCAGGAAGAAAAGTTGTCCAAAACAGCTTCCAATCGAATGTTCATGTGACTGGAAAAGTCAGGAGAGTGCAAAAGTACTGTTTTCTAATAGTTGGCAAGGTGCGCACACAATCCCAGAGTTTTACAGCTTGCTTCTTTACCTTTTCCAAGCTGCCGCTCTCCCCAGCTCACGGAGCCGAAGAAGCGGCTTCTTCGCGCAAAGACGATTGTGCCGCTCACAGTGCTCTCCTTAGCGCGGCTTCTGCCGAAAGACGCCCGGGAGCGGCTCTTCGCTCCGGACAGCATCCCACCTTCGTCTTTAGCGCATCTTCTCATCTACATTTCAGCAAAAAGCTTTTCCACTATGTCTGGCTCGGAAAAACTGTGCCAGCACAGAAAACATCTCCCATCGTGTTCTAGACGTTGCACAGATGTCTGCCAAGTGTTTGGCAGGAAGAAAAGTTGTCCAAAACAGCTTCCAATCGAACGTTCATGTGATTGGAAAAGTCAGGAGAGTGCAAAAGTACTGTTTTGTAATAGTTGGCAAGGTGCGCACACAATCCCAGTGTTGTACATCTTGCTTCTTCACCTTCCCGAAGCTGCCGCTCTCTCCGGCTCCCGGAGCTAAAGAAGCGGCTTCTTCGCGCAAAGACGATTGTGCCGCTCACAGTGCTCTCCTTAGCGCGGCTTCTGCCGAAAGACGCCCTGGAGCGGCTCTTCGCTCCGGACAGCATCCCACCTTCGTCTTTAGCGCATCTTCTCATCTACATTTCAGCAAAAAGCTTTTCCACTATGTCTGGCTCGGAAAAACTGTGCCAGCACAGAAAACATCTCCCATCGTGTTCTAGACGTTGCACAGATGTCTGCCAAGTGTTTGGCAGGAAGAAAAGTTGTCCAAAACAGCTTCCAATCGAATGTTCATGTGCCTGGAAAAGTCAGGAGAGTGCAAAAGTACTGTTTTCTAATAGTTGGCAAGGTGCGCACACAATCCCAGAGTTTTACAGCTTGCTTCTTTACCTTTTCCAAGCTGCCGCTCTCCCCGGCTCACGGAGCCGAAGAAGCGGCTTCTTCGCGCAAAGACGATTGTGCCGCTCACAGTGCTCTCCTTAGCGCGGCTTCTGCCGAAGGACGCCCGGGAGCGGCTCTTAGCTCCGGACAGCATCCAACCTTCGTCTTTAGCGCCTCTTCTCATCTACATCTCGGCAAAAAGCTTTTCCACTATGCCTGGCTAGGAAAAACTGTGCCAGCACAGAAAACATCTCCCATCATGTTCTAGACGTTGCACGGATGTCTGCCAAGTGTTTGGCAGGAAGAAAAGAAAAGTTGTCCAAAACAGCTTCCGATCGAATGTTCATGTGATTGGAAAAGTCAGGACAGTGCAAAAGTACTGTTTTCTAATAGTTGGCAAGGTGCGCACACAATCCCAGTGTTGTACAGCTTGCTTCTTCACCTTCCCGAAGCTGCCGCTCTCCCCGGCTCCCGGAGCCGAAGAAGCGGCTTCTTCGCGTAAAGACGATTGTGCCGCTCACAGTGCTCTCCTTAGCGCGGCTTCTGCCGAAAGACGCCCCGAAGCGGCTCTTAGCTCCGGACAGCATCCTACCTTCGTCTTTAGCGCCTCTTCTCATTTACATCTCGGCAAAGAGCTTTTCCACTATGTCTGGCTAGGAAAAACTGTGCCAGCACAGAAAACATCTCCCATCGTGTTCCAGACGTTGCACGGATGTCTGCCAAGTGTTTGGCAGGAAGAAAAGAAAAGTCGTCCAAAACAGCTTCCAATTGAACGTTCATGTGATTGGAAAAGTGAGGAGTGTGCAAAAGTACTGTTTTGTATCAGTTGGCAAGGTGCGCACACAATCCCAGTGTTGTACAGCTTGCTTCTTCACCTTCCCGAAGCTGCCGCTCTCTCCGGCTCCCGGAGCCGAAGAAGCGGCTTCTTCGCGCAAAGACGATTGTGCCGCTCACAGTGCTCTCCTTAGCGCGGCTTCTGCCGAAAGACGCCCGGGAGCGGCTCTTAGCTCCGGACAGCATCCTACCTTCGTCTTTAGCGCCTCTTCTCATCTACATCTCGGCAAAAAGCTTTTCCACTATGTCTGGCTAGGAAAAACTGTGCCAGCACAGAAAACATCTCCAATCGTGTTCTAGACGTTGCACGGATGTCTGCCAAGTGTTTGGCAGGAAGAAAAGAAAAGTTGTCCAAAACAGCTTCCAATCGAACGTTCATGTGATTGGAAAAGTCAGGAGAGTGCAAAAGTACTGTTTTCTAATAGTTGGCAAGGTGCGCACACAATCCCAGTGTTGTACAGCTTGCTTCTTCACCTTCCCGAAGCTGCCGCTCTCCCCGGCTCCCGGAGCCGAAGATGCGGCTTCTTCGCGCAAAGACGATTGTGCCGCTCACAGTGCTCTCCTTAGCGCGGCTTCTGCCGAAGGACGCCCGGGAGCGGCTCTTAGCTCCGGACAGCATCCTACCTTCGTCTTTAGCGCCCCTTCTCATCTACATTTCGGCAAAAAGCTTTTCCACTATGTCTGGCTCGGAAAAACTGTGCCAGCACTGAAAACATCTCCCATCGTGTTCTAGACGTTGCACAGATGTCTGCCAAGTGTTTGGCAGGAAGAAAAGAAAAGTTGTCCAAAACAGCTTCCAATCGAATGTTCATGTGATTGGAAAAGTCAGGAGAGTGCAAAAGTACTGTTTTCTAATAGTTGGCAAGGTGCGCACACAATCCCAGTGTTGTACAGCTTGCTTCTTCACCTTCCCGAAGCTGCCGCTCTCCCCGGCTCCCGGAGCCGAAGATGCGGCTTCTTCGCGCAAAGACGATTGTGCCGCTCACAGTGCTCTCCTTAGCGCGGCTTCTGCCGAAGGACGCCCGGGAGCGGCTCTTAGCTCCGGACAGCATCCTACCTTCGTCTTTAGCGCCCCTTCTCATCTACATTTCGGCAAAAAGCTTTTCCACTATGTCTGGCTCGGAAAAACTGTGCCAGCACTGAAAACATCTCCCATCGTGTTCTAGACGTTGCACAGATGTCTGCCAAGTGTTTGGCAGGAAGAAAAGAAAAGTTTTCCAAAACAGCTTCCGATCGAATGTTCATGTGATTGGAAAAGTCAGGACAGTGCAAAAGTACTGTTTTCTAATAGTTGGCAAGGTGCGCACACAATCCCAGTGTTGTACAGCTTGCTTCTTTACCTTTTCCAAGTTGCCGCTCTACCCGGCTCCCGGAGCCGAAGAAGCGGCTTCTTCGCGCAAAGACGATTGTGCCGCTCACAGTGCTCTCCTTAGCGCGGCTTCTGCCGAAAGACGCCCCGGAGCGGCTCTTAGCTCCGGACAGCATCCTACCTTCGTCTTTAGCGCCTCTTCTCATCTACATCTCGGCAAAAAGCTTTTCCACTATGTCTGGCTAGGAAAAACTGTGCCAGCACAGAAAACATCTCCCATCGTGTTCTAGACGTTGCACAGATGTCTGCCAAGTGTTTGGCAGGAAGAAAAGAAAAGTCGTCCAAAACAGCTTCCAATCGAACGTTCATGTGATTGGAAAAGTGAGGAGTGTGCAAAAGTACTGTTTTGTATCAGTTGGCAAGGTGCGCACACAATCCCAGTGTTGTACAGCTTGCTTCTTCACCTTCCCGAAGCTGCCGCTCTCTCCGGCTCCCGGAGCCGAAGAAGCGGCTTCTTCGCGCAAAGACGATTGTGCCGCTCACAGTGCTCTCCTTAGCGCGGCTTCTGCCGAAAGACGCCCGGGAGCGGCTCTTAGCTCCGGACAGCATCCTACCTTCGTCTTTAGCGCCTCTTCTCATCTACATCTCGGCAAAAAGCTTTTCCACTATGTCTGGCTAGGAAAAACTGTGCCAGCACAGAAAACATCTCCAATCGTGTTCTAGACGTTGCACGGATGTCTGCCAAGTGCTTGGCAGGAAGAAAAGAAAAGTTGTCCAAAACAGCTTCCAATCGAACGTTCATGTGATTGGAAAAGTCAGGAGAGTGCAAAAGTACTGTTTTCTAATAGTTGGCAAGGTGCGCACACAATCCCAGTGTTGTACAGCTTGCTTCTTTACCTTTTCCAAGTTGCCGCTCTACCCGGCTCCCGGAGCCGAAGAAGCGGCTTCTTCGCGCAAAGACGATTGTGCCCCTCACAGTGCTCTCCTTAGCGCGGCTTCTGCCGAAAGACGCCCCGGAGCGGCTCTTAGCTCCGGACAGCATCCTACCTTCGTCTTTAGCGCGTCTTCTCATTTACATCTCGGCAAAAAGCTTTTCCACTATGTCTGGCTAGGAAAAACTGTGCCAGCACAGAAAACATCTCCCATCGTGTTCTGGACGTTGCACGGATGTCTGCCAAGTGTTTGGCAGGAAGAAAAGAAAAGTTGTCCAAAACAGCTTCCAATCGAACGTTCATGTGATTGGAAAAATCAGGAGAGTGCAAAAGTACTGTTTTGTATCAGTTGGCAAGGTGCGCACACAATCCCAGTGTTGTACAGCTTGCTTCTTCACCTTCCCGAAGCTGCCGCTCTCTCCGGCTCCCGGAGCCGAAGATGCGGCTTCTTCGCGCAACGACGATTGTGCCGCTCACAGTGCTCTCCTTAGCGCGGCTTCTGCCGAAAGACGCCCCGAAGCGGCTCTTAGCTCCGGACAGCATCCTACCTTCGTCTTTAGCGCCTCTTCTAATTTACATCTCGGCAAAAAGCTTTTCCACTATGTCTGGCTAGGAAAAACTGTGCCAGCACAGAAAACATCTCCCATCGTGTTCTAGACGTTGCACGGATGTCTGCCAAGTGTTTGGCAGGAAGAAAAGAAAAGTCGTCCAAAACAGCTTCCAATCGAACGTTCATGTGATTGGAAAAGTCAGGAGAGTGCAAAAGTACTGTTTTCTAATAGTTGGCAAGGTGCGCACACAATCCCAGTGTTGTACAGCTTGCTTCTTCACCTTCCCGAAGCTGCCGCTCTCTCCGGCTCCCGGAGCTGAAGAAGCGGCTTCTTTGCGCAAAGACGATTGTGTCGCCCTCAGTGCTCTCCTTAGCGCGGCTTCTGCCGTAAGACGCCCGGGAGCGGCTCTTAGCTCCGGACAGCATCCAACCTTCGTCTTTAGCGCCTCTTCTCATCTACATCTCGGCAAAAAGCTTTTCCACTATGCCTGGCTAGGAAAAACTGTGCCAGCACAGAAAACATCTCCCATCGTGTTCTAGACGTTGCACGGATGTCTGCCAAGTGTTTGGCAGGAAGAAAAGAAAAGTTGTCCAAAACAGCTTCCGATCGAATGTTCATGTGATTGGAAAAGTCAGGAGAGTGCAAAAGTACTGTTTTCTAATAGTTGGCAAGGTGCGCACACAATCCCAGTGTTGTACAGCTTGCTTCTTCACCTTCCCGAAGCTGCCGCTCTCCCCGGCTCCCGGAGCCGAAGATGCGGCTTCTTCGCGCAAAGACGATTGTGCGGCTCACAGTGCTCTCCTTAGCGCAGCTTCTGCCGAAGGACGCCCGGGAGCGGCTCTTAGCTCCGGACAGCATCCAACCTTCGTCTTTAGCGCCTCTTCTCATCTACATCTCAGCAAAAAGCTTTTCCACTATGCCTGGCTAGGAAAAACTGTGCCAGCACAGAAAACATCTCCCATCGTGTTCTAGACGTTGCACGGATGTCTGCCAAGTGTTTGGCAGGAAGAAAAAAAAAGTTGTCCAAAACAGCTTCCAATCGAATGTTCATGTGACTGGAAAAGTCAGGAGAGTGCAAAAGTACTGTTTTCTAATATTTGGCAAGGTGCGCACACAATCCCAGTGTTGTACAGCTTGCTTCTTTACCTTTTCCAAGTTGCCGCTCTACCCGGCTCCCGGAGCCGAAGAAGCGGCTTCTTCGCGCAAAGACGATTGTGCCGCTCACAGTGCTCTCCTTAGCGCGGCTTCTGCCGAAAGACGCCCCGGAGCGGCTCTTAGCTCCGGACAGCATCCTACCTTCGTCTTTAGCGCCTCTTCTCATCTACATCTCGGCAAAAAGCTTTTTCACTATGTCTGGCTAGGAAAAACTGTGCCAGCACAGAAAACATCTCCCATCGTGTTCTAGACGTTGCACAGATGTCTGCCAAGTGTTTGGCAGGAAGAAAAGAAAAGTTGTCCAAAACAGCTTCCAATCGAATGTTCATGTGACTGGAAAAGTCAGGAGAGTGCAAAAGTACTGTTTTCTAATAGTTGGCAAGGTGCGCACACAATCCCAGTGTTGTACAGCTTGCTTCTTCACCTTCCCGAAGCTGCCGCTCTCTCCGGCTCCCGGAGCCGAAGATGCGGCTTCTTCGCGCAAAGACGATTGTGCCGCTCACAGTGCTCTCCTTAGCGCGGCTTCTGCCCAAAGACGCCCGGGAGCGGCTCTTCGCTCCGGACAGCATCCAACCTTCGTCTTTAGCGCCTCTTCTCATCTACGTCTCGGCAAAAAGCTTTTCCACTATGCCTGGCTAGGAAAAACTGTGCCAGCACAGAAAACATCTCCCATCGTGTTCTAGACGTTGCACGGATGTCTGCCAAGTGTTTGGCATGAAGAAAAGAAAAGTTGTCCAAAACAGCGTCCAATCGAATGTTCATGTGATTGGAAAAGTCAAGAGAGTGCAAAAGTACTCTTTTGTATCAGTTGGCAAGGTGCGCACGCAATCCCAGTGTTGTACAGCTTGCTTCTTCACCTTCCCGAAGCTGCCGCTCTCTCCGGCTCCCGGAGCCGAAGAAGCGGCTTCTTTGCGCAAAGACGATTGTGCCGCTCACAGTGCTCTCCTTAGCGCGGCTTCTGCCGAAAGACGCCCGGGAGCGGCTCTTAGCTCCGGACAGCATCCTACCTTCGTCTTTAGCGCCTCTTCTCATCTACATCTCAGCAAAAAGCTTTTCCACTATGTCTGGCTCGGAAAAACTGTGCCAGGACTGAAAACATCTCCCATCGTGTTCTAGACGTTGCACGGATTTCTGCCAAGTGTTTGGCAGGAAGAAAAGTTGTCCAAAACAGCTTCCAATCGAATGTTCATGTGACTGGAAAAGTCAGGAGAGTGCAAAAGTACTGTTTTCTAATAGTTGGCAAGGTGCGCACACAATCCCAGAGTTTTACAGCTTGCTTCTTTACCTTTTCCAAGCTGCCGCTCATCCCGGCTCACGGAGCCGAAGAAGCGGCTTCTTCGCGCAAAGACGATTGTGCCGCTCACAGTGCTCTCCTTAGCGCGGCTTCTGCCGAAAGACGCCCTGGAGCGGCTCTTAGCTCCGGACAGCATCCCACCTTCGTCTTTAGCGCATCTTCTCATCTACATTTCAGCAAAAAGCTTTTCCACTATGTCTGGCTCGGAAAAACTGTGCCAGCACAGAAAACATCTCCCATCGTGTTCTAGACGTTGCACAGATGTCTGCCAAGTGTTTGGCAGGAAGAAAAGAAAAGTTGTCCAAAACAGCTTCCAATCGAACGTTCATGTGATTGGAAAAGTCAGGAGAGTGCAAAAGTACTGTTTTGTAATAGTTGGCAAGGTGCGCACACAATCCCAGTGTTGTACATCTTGCTTCTTCACCTTCCCGAAGCTGCCGCTCTCTCCGGCTCCCGGAGCTAAAGAAGCGGCTTCTTCGCGCAAAGACGATTGTGCCGCTCACAGTGCTCTCCTTAGCGCGGCTTCTGCCGAAAGACGCCCGGGAGCGGCTCTTAGCTCCGGACAGCATCCTACCTTCGTCTTTAGCGCCTCTTCTCATCTACATCTCGGCAAAAAGCTTTTCCAATATGCCTGGCTAGGAAAAACTGTGCCAGCACAGAAAACATCTCCCATCGTGTTCTAGACGTTGCACGGATGTCTGCCAAGTGTTTGGCAGGAAGAAAAGAAAAGTTGTCCAAAACAGCTTCCAATCGAACGTTCATGTGATTGGAAAAATCAGGAGAGTGCAAAAGTACTGTTTTGTATCAGTTGGCAAGGTGCGCACACAATCCCAGTGTTGTACAGCTTGCTTCTTCACCTTCCCGAAGCTGCCGCTCTCTCCGGCTCCCGGAGCCGAAGATGCGGCTTCTTCGCGCAACGACGATTGTGCCGCTCACAGTGCTCTCCTTAGCGCGGCTTCTGCCGAAAGACGCCCCGAAGCGGCTCTTAGCTCCGGACAGCATCCTACCTTCGTCTTTAGCGCCTCTTCTAATTTACATCTCGGCAAAAAGCTTTTCCACTATGTCTGGCTAGGAAAAACTGTGCCAGCACAGAAAACATCTCCCATCGTCTTCTAGACGTTGCACGGATGTCTGCCAAGTGTTTGGCAGGAAGAAAAGAAAAGTCGTCCAAAACAGCTTCCAATCGAACGTTCATGTGATTGGAAAAGTCAGGACAGTGCAAAAGTACTGTTTTCTAATAGTTGGCAAGGTGCGCACACAATCCCAGTGTTGTACAGCTTGCTTCTTCACCTTCCCGAAGCTGCCGCTCTCTCCGGCTCCCGGAGCTGAAGAAGCGGCTTCTTTGCGCAAAGACGATTGTGTCGCCCTCAGTGCTCTCCTTAGCGCGGCTTCTGCCGTAAGACGCCCGGGAGCGGCTCTTAGCTCCGGACAGCATCCAACCTTCGTCTTTAGCGCCTCTTCTCATCTACATCTCGGCAAAAAGCTTTTCCACTATGCCTGGCTAGGAAAAACTGTGCCAGCACAGAAAACATCTCCCATCGTGTTCTAGACGTTGCACGGATGTCTGCCAAGTGTTTGGCAGGAAGAAAAGAAAAGTTGTCCAAAACAGCTTCCGATCGAATGTTCATGTGATTGGAAAAGTCAGGAGAGTGCAAAAGTACTGTTTTCTAATAGTTGGCAAGGTGCGCACACAATCCCAGTGTTGTACAGCTTGCTTCTTCACCTTCCCGAAGCTGCCGCTCTCCCCGGCTCCCGGAGCCGAAGATGCGGCTTCTTCGCGCAAAGACGATTGTGCGGCTCACAGTGCTCTACTTAGCGCAGCTTCTGCCGAAGGACGCCCGGGAGCGGCTCTTAGCTCCGGACAGCATCCAACCTTCGTCTTTAGCGCCTCTTCTCATCTACATCTCAGCAAAAAGCTTTTCCACTATGCCTGGCTAGGAAAAACTGTGCCAGCACAGAAAACATCTCCCATCGTGTTCTAGACGTTGCACGGATTTCTGCCAAGTGTTTGGCATGAAGAAAAGAAAAGTTGTCCAAAACAGCGTCCAATCGAATGTTCATGTGATTGGAAAAGTCAAGAGAGTGCAAAAGTACTCTTTTGTATCAGTTGGCAAGGTGCGCACGCAATCCCAGTGTTGTACAGCTTGCTTCTTCACCTTCCCGAAGCTGCCGCTCTCTCCGGCTCCCGGAGCCGAAGAAGCGGCTTCTTTGCGCAAAGACGATTGTGCCGCTCACAGTGCTCTCCTTAGCGCGGCTTCTGCCGAAAGACGCCCGGGAGCGGCTCTTAGCTCCGGACAGCATCCTACCTTCGTCTTTAGCGCCTCTTCTCATCTACATCTCAGCAAAAAGCTTTTCCACTATGTCTGGCTCGGAAAAACTGTGCCAGGACTGAAAACATCTCCCATCGTGTTCTAGACGTTGCACGGATTTCTGCCAAGTGTTTGGCAGGAAGAAAAGTTGTCCAAAACAGCTTCCAATCGAATGTTCATGTGACTGGAAAAGTCAGGAGAGTGCAAAAGTACTGTTTTCTAATAGTTGGCAAGGTGCGCACACAATCCCAGAGTTTTACAGCTTGCTTCTTTACCTTTTCCAAGCTGCCGCTCATCCCGGCTCACGGAGCCGAAGAAGCGGCTTCTTCGCGCAAAGACGATTGTGCCGCTCACAGTGCTCTCCTTAGCGCGGCTTCTGCCGAAAGACGCCCTGGAGCGGCTCTTAGCTCCGGACAGCATCCCACCTTCGTCTTTAGCGCATCTTCTCATCTACATTTCAGCAAAAAGCTTTTCCACTATGTCTGGCTCGGAAAAACTGTGCCAGCACAGAAAACATCTCCCATCGTGTTCTAGACGTTGCACGGATGTCTGCCAAGTGTTTGGCAGGAAGAAAAGAAAAGTTGTCCAAAACAGCTTCCAATCGAACGTTCATGTGATTGGAAAAGTCAGGAGAGTGCAAAAGTACTGTTTTGTAATAGTTGGCAAGGTGCGCACACAATCCCAGTGTTGTACATCTTGCTTCTTCACCTTCCCGAAGCTGCCGCTCTCTCCGGCTCCCGGAGCTAAAGAAGCGGCTTCTTCGCGCAAAGACGATTGTGCCGCTCACAGTGCTCTCCTTAGCGCGGCTTCTGCCGAAAGACGCCCGGGAGCGGCTCTTAGCTCCGGACAGCATCCTACCTTCGTCTTTAGCGCCTCTTCTCATCTACATCTCGGCAAAAAGCTTTTCCAATATGCCTGGCTAGGAAAAACTGTGCCAGCACAGAAAACATCTCCCATCGTGTTCTAGACGTTGCACGGATGTCTGCCAAGTGTTTGGCAGGAAGAAAAGAAAAGTTGTCCAAAACAGCTTCCGATCGAATGTTCATGTGATTGGAAAAGTCAGGACAGTGCAAAAGTACTGTTTTCTAATAGTTGGCAAGGTGCGCACACAATCCCAGTGTTGTACAGCTTGCTTCTTCACCTTCCCGAAGCTGCCGCTCTCTCCGGCTCCCGGAGCCGAAGATGCGGCTTCTTCGCGCAAAGACGATTGTGCCGCTCACAGTGCTCTCCTTAGCGCGGCTTCTGCCCAAAGACGCCCGGGAGCGGCTCTTAGCTCCGGACAGCATCCAACCTTTATCTTTAGCGCCTCTTCTCATCTACGTCTCGGCAAAAAGCTTTTCCACTATGCCTGGCTAGGAAAAACTGTGCCAGCACAGAAAACATCTCCCATCGTCTTCTAGGCGTTGCACGGATGTCTGCCAAGTGTTTGGCAGGAAGAAAAGAAAAGTTGTCCAAAACAGCTTCCAATCGAACGTTCATGTGATTGGAAAAGTCAGGACAGTGCAAAAGTACTGTTTTCTAATAGTTGGCAAGGTGCGCACACAATCCCAGTGTTGTACAGCTTCCTTCTTCACCTTCCCGAAGCTGCCGCTCTCTCCGGCTCCGGGAGCCGAAGATGCGGCTTCTTCGCGCAAAGACGATTGTGGCGCACACAGTGCTCTCCTTAGCGCGGTTTCTGCCGAAAGACGCCCCGGAGCGGCTCTTAGCTCCGGACAGCATCCTACCGTCGTCTTTAGCGCCTCTTCTCATCTACATCTCGGCAAAAAGCTTTTCCACTATGTCTGGCTAGGAAAAACTGTGCCAGCACAGAAAACATCTCCCATCGTGTTCTAGACGTTGCACGGATGTCTGCCAAGTGTTTGGCAGGAAGAAAAGAAAAGTTGTCCAAAACAGCTTCCAATCGAACGTTCATGTGATTGGAAAAGTCAAGAGAGTGCAAAAGTACTCTTTTGTATCAGTTGGCAAGGTGCGCACGCAATCCCAGTGTTGTACAGCTTGCTTCTTCACCTTCCCGAAGCTGCCGCTCTCTCCGGCTCCCGGAGCCGAAGAAGCGGCTTCTTTGCGCAAAGACGATTGTGCCGCTCACAGTGCTCTGCTTAGCGCGGCTTCTGCCGAAAGACGCCCGGGAGCGGCTCTTAGCTCCGGACAGCATCCTACCTTCGTCTTTAGCGCCTCTTCTCATCTACATCTCAGCAAAAAGCTTTTCCACTATGTCTGGCTCGGAAAAACTGTGCCAGCACTGAAAACATCTCCCATCGTGTTCTAGACGTTGCACGGATTTCTGCCTAGTGTTTGGCAGGAAGAAAAGTTGTCCAAAACAGCTTCCAATCGAATGTTCATGTGACTGGAAAAGTCAGGAGAGTGCAAAAGTACTGTTTTCTAATAGTTGGCAAGGTGCGCACACAATCCCAGAGTTTTACAGCTTGCTTCTTTACCTTTTCCAAGCTGCCGCTCTCCCCGGCTCCCGGAGCCGAAGAAGCGGCTTCTTCGCGCAAAGACGATTGTGCCGCTCACAGTGCTCTCCTTAGCGCGGCTTCTGCCGAAAGACGCCCGGGAGCGGCTCTTAGCTCCGGACAGCATCCAACCTTCGTCTTTAGCGCCTCTTCTCATCTACATCTGGGCAAAAAGCTTTTCCACTATGCCTGGCTAGGAAAAACTGTGCCAGCACAGAAAACATCTCCCATCGTGTTCCAGACGTTGCACGGATGTCTGCCAAGTGTTTGGCAGGAAGAAAAGAAAAGTTGTCCAAAACAGCTTCCAATCGAACGTTCATGTGATTGGAAAAGTCAGGACAGTGCAAAAGTACTGTTTTCTAATAGTCGGCAAGGTGCGCACACAATCCCAGTGTTGTACAGCTTGCTTCTTCACCTTACCGAAGCTGCCGCTCTCTCCGGCTCCCGGAGCCGAAGATGCGGCTTCTTCGCCAAAGACGATTGTGCCGCTCACAGTGCTCTCCTTAGCGCGGCTTCTGCCGAAGGACGCCCGGGAGCGGCTCTTAGCTCCGGACAGCATCCTACCTTCGTCTTAACGCCTCTTCTCATCTACATTTCGGCAGAAAGCTTTTCCACTATGTCTGGCTCGGAAAAAGTGTGCCAGCACAGAAAACATCTCCCATCGTGTTCTAGACGTTGCACGGATGTCTGCCAAGTGTTTGGCAGGAAGAAAAGAAAAGTTGTCCAAAACAGCTTCCAATCGAACGTTCATGTGATTGGAAAAGTCAGGAGAGTGCCAAAGTACTGTTTTCTAATAGTTGGCAAGGTGCGCACACAATCCCAGTGTTGTACAGCTTGCTTCTTCACCTTCCCGAAGCTGCCGCTCTCTCCGGCTCCCAGAGCTAAAGAAGCGGCTTCTTCGCGCAAAGACGATTGTGCCGCTCACAGTGCTCTCCTAAGCGCGGCTTCTGCCGAAAGACGCCCGGGAGCGGCTCTTAGCTCCGGACAGCATCCTACCTTCGTCTTTAGCGCCTCTTCTCATCTACATCTCGGAAAGAAGCTTTTCCACTATGCCTGGCTAGGAAAAACTGTGCCAGCACAGAAAACATCTCCCATCGTCTTCTAGACGTTGCACGGATGTCTGCCAAGTGTTTGGCAGGAAGAAAAGAAAAGTTGTCCAAAACAGCTTCCGATCGAATGTTCATGTGATTGGAAAAGTCAGGAGAGTGCAAAAGTACTGTTTTCTAATAGTTGGCAAGGTGCGCACACAATCCCAGTGTTGTACAGCTTGCTTCTTCACCTTCCCGAAGCTGCCGCTCTCTCCGGCTCCCGGAGCCGAAGAAGCGGCTTCTTCGCGCAAAGACGATTGTGCCGCTCACAGTGCTCTCCTTAGCGCGGCTTCTGCCGAAGGACGCCCGGGAGCGGCTCTTAGCTCCGGACAGCATCCTACCTTTGTCTTTAGCGCCTCTTCTCATCTACATTTCGGCAAAAAGCTTTTCCACTATGTCTGGCTCGGAAAAACTGTGCCAGCACAGAAAACATCTCCCATCGTGTTCTAGACGTTGCACGGATTTCTGCCAAGTGTTTGGCAGGAAGAAAAAAAAAGTTGTCCAAAACAGCTTCCAATCGAATGTTCATGTGACTGGAAAAGTCAGGAGAGTGCAAAAGTACTGTTTTCTAATAGTTGGCAAGGTGCGAACACAATCCCAGTGTTGTACAGCTTGCTTCTTTACCTTTTCTAAGTTGCCGCTCTCCCCGGCTCCCAGATACAAAGAAGCGGCTTCTTCGCGCAAAGACGATTGTGCCGCTCACAGTGCTCTCCTTAGCGCGGCTTCTGCCGAAAGACGCCCCGGAGCGGCTCTTAGCTCCGGACAGCATCCTACCTTCGTCTTTAGCGCCTCTTCTCATTTACATCTCGGCAAAAAGCTTTTCCACTATGTCTGGCTAGGAAAAACTGTGCCAGCACAGAAAACATCTCCCATCGTGTTCTAGACGTTGCACGGATGTCTGCCAAGTGTTTGGCAGGAAGAAAAGAAAAGTTGTCCAAAACAGCTTCCAATCGAACGTTCATGTGATTGGAAAAGTCAGGAGAGTGCAAAAGTACTGTTTTGTATCAGTTGGCAAGGTGCGCACACAATCCCAGTGTTGTACAGCTTGCTTCTTCACCTTCCCGAAGCTGCCGCTCTCTCCGGCTCCCGGAGCCGAAGATGCGGCTTCTTCGCGCAAAGACGATTGTGCCGCTCACAGTGCTCTCCTTAGCGCGGCTTCTGCCGAAGGACGCCCGGGAGCGGCTCTTAGCTCCGGACAGCATCCTACCTTCGTCTTTAGCGCCTCTTCTCATCTACATTTCGGCAAAAAGCTTTTCCACTATGTCTGGCTCGGATAAAACTGTGCCAGCACAGAAAACATCTCCCATCGTGTTCTAGACGTTGCACGGATTTCTGCCAAGTGTTTGGCAGGAAGAAAAAAAAAGTTGTCCAAAACAGCTTCCAATCGAATGTTCATGTGACTGGAAAAGTCAGGAGAGTGCAAAAGTACTGTTTTCTAATAGTTGGCAAGGTGCGCACACAATCCCAGTGTTGTACAGCTTGCTTCTTTACCTTTTCCAAGTTGCCGCTCTACCCGGCTCCCGGAGCCGAAGAAGCGGCTTCTTCGCGCAAAGACGATTGTGCCGCTCACAGTGCTCTACTTAGCGCGGCTTCTGCCGAAAGACGCCCCGAAGCGGCTCTTAGCTCCGGACAGCATCCTACCTTCGTCTTTAGCGCCTCTTCTCATCTACATTTCGGCAAAAAGCTTTTCCACTATGCCTGGCTCGGAAAAACTGTGCCAGCACAGAAAACATCTCCCATCGTGTTCTAGACGTTGCACGGATTTCCGCCAAGTGTTTGGCAGGAAGAAAAAAAAAGTTGTCCAAAACAGCTTCCAATCGAATGTTCATGTGACTGGAAAAGTCAGGAGAGTGCAAAAGTACTGTTTTCTAATAGTTGGCAAGGTGCGCACACAATCCCAGTGTTGTACAGCTTGCTTCTTCACCTTCCCGAAGCTGCCGCTCTCTCCGGCTCCCGGAGCTGGAGAAGCGGCTTCTTCACCAAAGACGATTGTGCCGCTCACAGTGCTCTCCTTAGCGCGGCTTCTGCCGAAGGACGCCCGGGAGCGGCTCTTAGCTCCGGACAGCATCCTACCTTCGTCTTTAGCGCCTCTTCTCATCTACATTTCGGCAAAAAGCTTTTCCACTATGTCTGGCTCGGAAAAACTGTGCCAGCACAGAAAACATCTCCCATCGTGTTCTAGACGTTGCACGGATTTCCGCCAAGTGTTTGGCAGGAAGAAAAAAAAAGTTGTCCAAAACAGCTTCCAATCGAATGTTCATGTGACTGGAAAAGTCAGGAGAGTGCAAAAGTACTGTTTTCTAATAGTTGGCAAGGTGCGCACACAATCCCAGTGTTGTACAGCTTGCTTCTTCACCTTCCCGAAGCTGCCGCTCTCTCCGGCTCCCGGAGCTGAAGAAGCGGCTTCTTTGCGCAAAGACGATTGTGTCGCCCACAGTGCTCTCCTTAGCGCGGCTTCTGCCGAAAGACGCCCGGGAGCGGCTCTTAGCTCCGGACAGCATCCTACCTTCGTCTTTAGCGCCTCTTCTCATCTACATCTCGGCAAAAAGCTTTTCCACTATGCCTGGCTAGGAAAAACTGTGCCAGCACAGAAAACATCTCCCATCGTGTTCTAGACGTTGCACGGATGTCTGCCAAGTGTTTGGCAGGAAGAAAAGAAAAGTTGTCCAAAACAGCTTCCAATCGAATGTTCATGTGATTGGAAAAGTCAAGAGAGTGCAAAAGTACTGTTTTCTATCAGTTGGCAAGGTGCGCACACAATCCCAGTGTTGTACAGCTTGCTTCTTCACCTTCCCGAAGCTGCCGCTCTCTCCGGCTCCCGGAGCCGAAGAAGCGGCTTCTTCGCGCAAAGACGATTGTGCCGCTCACAGTGCTCTCCTTAGCGCGGCTTCTGCCGAAAGACGCCCGGGAGCGGCTCTTGGCTCCGGACAGCATCCTACCTTCGTCTTTAGCGCCTCTTCTCATCTACATCTCAGCAAAAAGCTTTTCCACTATGTCTGGCTCGGAAAAACTGTGCCAGCACAGAAAACATCTCCCATCGTGTTCTAGACTTTGCACAGATGTCTGCCAAGTGTTTGGCAGGAAGAAAAGAAAAGTTGTCCAAAACAGCTTCCAATCGAACGTTCATGTGATTGGAAAAGTCAGGAGAGTGCAAAAGTACTGTTTTGTAATAGTTGGCAAGGTGCGCACACAATCCCAGTGTTGTACATCTTGCTTCTTCACCTTCCCGAAGCTGCCGCTCTCTCCGGCTCCCGGAGCTAAAGAAGCGGCTTCTTCGCGCAAAGACGATTGTGCCGCTCACAGTGCTCTCCTTAGCGCGGCTTCTGTCGAAGGACGCCCGGGAGCGGCTCTTAGCTCCGGACAGCATCCAACCTTCGTCTTTAGCGCCTCTTCTCATCTACATCTCGGCAAAAAGCTTTTCCACTATGCCTGGCTAGGAAAAACTGTGCCAGCACAGAAAACATCTCCCATCGTGTTCTAGACGTTGCACGGATGTCTGCCAAGTGTTTGGCAGGAAGAAAAGAAAAGTTGTCCAAAACAGCTTCCAATCGAATGTTCATGTGATTGGAAAAGTCAGGACAGTGCAAAAGTACTATTTTCTAATAATTGGCAAGGTGCGCACACAATCCCAGTGTTGTACAGCTTGCTTCTTCACCTTCCCGAAGCTGCCGCTCTCTCCGGCTCCCGGAGCTGAAGATGGGGCTTCTTTGCGCAAAGACGATTGTGTCGCCCACAGTGCTCTCCTTAGCGCGGCTTCTGCCGAAAGACGCCCGGGAGCGGCTCTTAGCTCCGGACAGCATCCTACCTTCGTCTTTAGCGCCTCTTCTCATCTACATCTCGGCAAAAAGCTTTTCCACTATGTCTGGCTAGGAAAAACTGTGCCAGCACAGAAAACATCTCCCATCGTGTTCTAGACGTTGCACGGATGTCTGCCAAGTGTTTGGCAGGAAGAAAAGAAAAGTTGTCCAAAACAGCTTCCAATCGAATGTTCATGTGCCTGGAAAAGTCAGGAGACTGCAAAAGTACTGTTTTGTATCAGTTGGCAAGGTGTGCACACAATCCCAGTGCTGTACAGCTTGCTTCTTTACCTTTTCCAAGTTGCCGCTCTACCCGGCTCCCGGAGCCGAAGAAGCGGCTTCTTCGCGCAAAGACGGTTGTGCCGCTCACAGTGCTCTCCTTAGCGCGGCTTCTGCCGAAAGACGCCCCGGAGCGGCTCTTAGCTCCGGACAGCATCCTACCTTCGTCTTTAGCGCCTCTTCTCATTTACATCTCGGCAAAAAGCTTTTCCACTATGTCTGGCTAGGAAAAACTGTGCCAGCACAGAAAACATCTCCAATCGTGTTCTAGACGTTGCACGGATGTCTGCCAAGTGTTTGGCAGGAAGAAAAGAAAAGTTGTCCAAAACAGCTTCCAATCAAACATTCATGTGATTGGAAAAGTCAGGAGAGTGCAAATGTACTGTTTTCTAATAGTTGGCAAGGTGCGCACACAATCCCAGTGTTGTACAGCTTGCTTCTTCACCTTCCCGAAGCTGCCGCTCTCCCCGGCTCCCGGAGCCGAAGATTGCGGCTTCTTCGCGCAAAGACGATTGTGCCGCTCACAGTGCTCTCCTTAGCGCGGCTTCTGCCGAAGGACGCCCGGGAGCGGCTCTTAGCTCCGGACAGCATCCAACCTTCGTCTTTAGCGCCTCTTCTCATCTACATCTCGGCAAAAAGCTTTTCCACTATGCCTGGCTAGGAAAAACTGTGCCAGCACAGAAAACATCTCCCATCATGTTCTAGACGTTGCACGGATGTCTGCCAAGTGTTTGGCAGGAAGAAAAGAAAAGTTGTCCAAAACAGATTCCGATCGAATGTTCATGTGATTGGAAAAGTCAGGACAGTGCAAAAGTACTGTTTTCTAATAGTTGGCAAGGTGCGCACACAATCCCAGTGTTGTACAGCTTGCTTCTTCACCTTCCCGAAGCTGCCGCTCTCCCCGGCTCCCGGAGCCGAAGAAGCGGCTTCTTCGCGTAAAGACGATTGTGCCGCTCACAGTGCTCTCCTTAGCGCGGCTTCTGCCGAAAGACGCCCTGAAGCGGCTCTTAGCTCCGGACAGCATCCTACCTTCGTCTTTAGCGCCTCTTCTCATTTACATCTCGACAAAAAGCTTTTCCACTATGTCTGGCTAGGAAAAACTGTGCCAGCACAGAAAACATCTCCCATCGTGTTCCAGACGTTGCACGGATGTCTGCCAAGTGTTTGGCAGGAAGAAAAGAAAAGTCGTCCAAAACAGCTTCCAATCGAACGTTCATGTGATTGGAAAAGTGAGGAGTGTGCAAAAGTACTGTTTTGTATCAGTTGGCAAGGTGCGCACACAATCCCAGTGTTGTACAGCTTGCTTCTTCACCTTCCCGAAGCTGCCGCTCTCTCCGGCTCCCGGAGCCGAAGAAGCGGCTTCTTCGCGCAAAGACGATTGTGCCGCTCACAGTGCTCTCCTTAGCGCGGCTTCTGCCGAAAGACGCCCGGGAGCGGCTCTTAGCTCCGGACAGCATCCTACCTTCTTCTTTAGCGCCTCTTCTCATCTACATCTCGGCAAAAAGCTTTTCCACTATGTCTGGCTAGGAAAAACTGTGCCAGCACAGAAAACATCTCCAATCGTGTTCTAGACGTTGCACGGATGTCTGCCAAGTGTTTGGCAGGAAGAAAAGAAAAGTTGTCCAAAACAGCTTCCAATCGAACGTTCATGTGATTGGAAAAGTCAGGAGAGTGCAAAAGTACTGTTTTCTAATAGTTGGCAAGGTGCGCACACAATCCCAGTGTTGTACAGCTTGCTTCTTTACCTTTTCCAAGTTGCCGCTCTACCCGGCTCCCGGAGCCGAAGAAGCGGCTTCTTCGCGCAAAGACGATTGTGCCCCTCACAGTGCTCTCCTTAGCGCGGCTTCTGCCGAAAGACGCCCCAGAGCGGCTCTTAGCTCCGGACAGCATCCTACCTTCGTCTTTAGCGCGTCTTCTCATTTACATCTCGGCAAAAAGCTTTCCCACTATGTCTGGCTAGGAAAAACTGTGCCAGCACAGAAAACATCTCCCATCGTGTTCTAGACGTTGCACGGATGTCTGCCAAGTGTTTGGCAGGAAGAAAAGAAAAGTTGTCCAAAACAGCTTCCAATCGAACGTTCATGTGATTGGAAAAGTCAGGAGAGCGCAAAAGTACTGTTTTGTATCAGTTGGCAAGGTGCGCACACAATCCCAGTGTTGTACAGCTTGCTTCTTCACCTTCCCGAAGCTGCCGCTCTCTCCGGCTCCCGGAGCTGAAGAAGCGGCTTCTTTGCGCAAAGGCGATTGTGTCGCCCACAGTGCTCTCCTTAGCGCGGCTTCTGCCGTAAGACGCCCGGGAGCGGCTCTTAGCTCTGGACAGCATCCTACCTTCGTCTTTAGCGCCTCTTCTCATCTACATCTCGGCAAAAAGCTTTTCCACTATGCCTGGCTAGGAAAAACTGTGCCAGCACAGAAAACATCTCCCATCGTGTTCTAGATGTTGCACGGATGTCTGCCAAGTGTTTGGCAGGAAGAAAAGAAAAGTTGTCCAAAACAGCTTCTGATCGAATGTTCATGTGATTGGAAAAGTCAGGACAGTGCAAAAGTACTGTTTTCTAATAGTTGGCAAGGTGCGCACACAATCCCAGTGTTGTACAGCTTGCTTCTTCACCTTCCCGAAGCTGCCGCTCTCCCCGGCTCCCGGAGCCGAAGAAGCGGCTTCCTAGCGCAAAGACGATTGTGCCGCTCACAGTGCTCTCCTTAGCGCGGCTTCTGCCGAAGGACGCCCGGGAGCGGCTCTTAGCTCCGGACAGCATCCTACCTTCGTCTTTAGCGCCCCTTCTCATCTACATTTCGGCAAAAAGCTTTTCCACTATGTCTGGCTCGGAAAAACTGTGCCAGCACTGAAAACATCTCCCATCGTGTTCTAGACGTTGCACAGATGTCTGCCAAGTGTTTGGCAGGAAGAAAAGAAAAGTTGTCCAAAACAGCTTCCAATCGAATGTTCATGTGATTGGAAAAGTCAGGAGAGTGCAAAAGTACTGTTTTCTAATAGTTGGCAAGGTGCGCACACAATCCCAGTGTTGTACAGCTTGCTTCTTCACCTTCCCGAAGCTGCCGCTGTCTCCGGCTCCCGGAGCTAAAGAAGCGGCTTCTTCGCGCAAAGACCATTGTGCCGCTCACAGTGCTCTCCTTAGCGCGGCTTCTGCCGAAAGACGCCCGGGAGCGGCTCTTAGCTCCGGACAGCATCCTACCTTCGTCTTTAGCGCCTCTTCTCATCTACATCTCGGCAAAAAGCTTTTCCAATATGCCTGGCTAGGAAAAACTGTGCCAGCACAGAAAACATCTCCCATCGTCTTCTAGACGTTGCACGGATGTCTGCCAAGTGTTTGGCAGGAAGCAAAGAAAAGTTTTCCAAAACAGCTTCCGATCGAATGTTCATGTGATTGGAAAAGTCAGGACAGTGCAAAAGTACTGTTTTCTAATAGTTGGCAAGGTGCGCACACAATCCCAGTGTTGTACAGCTTGCTTCTTCACCTTCCCGAAGCTGCCGCTCTCTCCGGCTCCCGGAGCCGAAGATGCGGCTTCTTCGCGCAACGACGATTGTGCCGCTCACAGTGCTCTCCTTAGCGCGGCTTCTGCCGAAAGACGCCCCGAAGCGGCTCTTAGCTCCGGACAGCATCCTACCTTCGTCTTTAGCGCCTCTTCTAATTTACATCTCGGCAAAAAGCTTTTCCACTATGTCTGGCTAGGAAAAACTGTGCCAGCACAGAAAACATCTCCCATCGTGTTCTAGACGTTGCACGGATGTCTGCCAAGTGTTTGGCAGGAAGAAAAGAAAAGTTGTCCAAAACAGCTTCCAATCGAATGTTCATGTGCCTGGAAAAGTCAGGAGACTGCAAAAGTACTGTTTTGTATCAGTTGGCAAGGTGTGCACACAATCCCAGTGTTGTACAGCTTGCTTCTTTACCTTTTCCAAGTTGCCGCTCTACCCGGCTCCCGGAGCCGAAGAAGCGGCTTCTTCGCGCAAAGACGGTTGTGCCGCTCACAGTGCTCTCCTTAGCGCGGCTTCTGCCGAAAGACGCCCCGGAGCGGCTCTTAGCTCCGGACAGCATCCTACCTTCGTCTTTAGCGCCTCTTCTCATTTACATCTCGGCAAAAAGCTTTTCCACTATGTCTGGCTAGGAAAAACTGTGCCAGCACAGAAAACATCTCCAATCGTGTTCTAGACGTTGCACGGATGTCTGCCAAGTGTTTGGCAGGAAGAAAAGAAAAGTTGTCCAAAACAGCTTCCAATCAAACGTTCATGTGATTGGAAAAGTCAGGAGAGTGCAAATGTACTGTTTTCTAATAGTTGGCAAGGTGCGCACACAATCCCAGTGTTGTACAGCTTGCTTCTTCACCTTCCCGAAGCTGCCGCTCTCCCCGGCTCCCGGAGCCGAAGATGCGGCTTCTTCGCGCAAAGACGATTGTGCCGCTCACAGTGCTCTCCTTAGCGCGGCTTCTGCCGAAGGACGCCCGGGAGCGGCTCTTAGCTCCGGACAGCATCCAACCTTCGTCTTTAGCGCCTCTTCTCATCTACATCTCGGCAAAAAGCTTTTCCACTATGCCTGGCTAGGAAAAACTGTGCCAGCACAGAAAACATCTCCCATCATGTTCTAGACGTTGCACGGATGTCTGCCAAGTGTTTGGCAGGAAGAAAAGAAAAGTTGTCCAAAACAGATTCCGATCGAATGTTCATGTGATTGGAAAAGTCAGGACAGTGCAAAAGTACTGTTTTCTAATAGTTGGCAAGGTGCGCACACAATCCCAGTGTTGTACAGCTTGCTTCTTCACCTTCCCGAAGCTGCCGCTCTCCCCGGCTCCCGGAGCCGAAGAAGCGGCTTCTTCGCGTAAAGACGATTGTGCCGCTCACAGTGCTCTCCTTAGCGCGGCTTCTGCCGAAAGACGCCCCGAAGCGGCTCTTAGCTCCGGACAGCATCCTACCTTCGTCTTTAGCGCCTCTTCTCATTTACATCTCGACAAAAAGCTTTTCCACTATGTCTGGCTAGGAAAAACTGTGCCAGCACAGAAAACATCTCCCATCGTGTTCCAGACGTTGCACGGATGTCTGCCAAGTGTTTGGCAGGAAGAAAAGAAAAGTCGTCCAAAACAGCTTCCAATCGAACGTTCATGTGATTGGAAAAGTGAGGAGTGTGCAAAAGTACTGTTTTGTATCAGTTGGCAAGGTGCGCACACAATCCCAGTGTTGTACAGCTTGCTTCTTCACCTTCCCGAAGCTGCCGCTCTCTCCGGCTCCCGGAGCCGAAGAAGCGGCTTCTTCGCGCAAAGACGATTGTGCTGCTCACAGTGCTCTCCTTAGCGCGGCTTCTGCCGAAAGACGCCCGGGAGCGGCTCTTAGCTCCGGACAGCATCCTACCTTCGTCTTTAGCGCCTCTTCTCATCTACATCTCGGCAAAAAGCTTTTCCACTATGTCTGGCTAGGAAAAACTGTGCCAGCACAGAAAACATCTCCAATCGTGTTCTAGACGTTGCACGGATGTCTGCCAAGTGTTTGGCAGGAAGAAAAGAAAAGTTGTCCAAAACAGCTTCCAATCGAACGTTCATGTGATTGGAAAAGTCAGGAGAGTGCAAAAGTACTGTTTTCTAATAGTTGGCAAGGTGCGCACACAATCCCAGTGTTGTACAGCTTGCTTCTTTACCTTTTCCAAGTTGCCGCTCTACCCGGCTCCCGGAGCCGAAGAAGCGGCTTCTTCGCGCAAAGACGATTGTGCCCCTCACAGTGCTCTCCTTAGCGCGGCTTCTGCCGAAAGACGCCCCGGAGCGGCTCTTAGCTCCGGACAGCATCCTACCTTCGTCTTTAGCGCGTCTTCTCATTTACATCTCGGCAAAAAGCTTTCCCACTATGTCTGGCTAGGAAAAACTGTGCCAGCACAGAAAACATCTCCCATCGTGTTCTAGACGTTGCACGGATGTCTGCCAAGTGTTTGGCAGGAAGAAAAGAAAAGTTGTCCAAAACAGCTTCCAATCGAACGTTCATGTGATTGGAAAAGTCAGGAGAGCGCAAAAGTACTGTTTTGTATCAGTTGGCAAGGTGCGCACACAATCCCAGTGTTGTACAGCTTGCTTCTTCACCTTCCCGAAGCTGCCGCTCTCTCCGGCTCCCGGAGCTGAAGAAGCGGCTTCTTTGCGCAAAGACGATTGTGTCGCCCACAGTGCTCTCCTTAGCGCGGCTTCTGCCGTAAGACGCCCGGGAGCGGCTCTTAGCTCCGGACAGCATCCTACCTTCGTCTTTAGCGCCTCTTCTCATCTACATCTCGGCAAAAAGCTTTTCCACTATGCCTGGCTAGGAAAAACTGTGCCAGCACAGAAAACATCTCCCATCGTGTTCTAGATGTTGCACGGATGTCTGCCAAGTGTTTGGCAGGAAGAAAAGAAAAGTTGTCCAAAACAGCTTCTGATCGAATGTTCATGTGATTGGAAAAGTCAGGACAGTGCAAAAGTACTGTTTTCTAATAGTTGGCAAGGTGCGCACACAATCCCAGTGTTGTACAGCTTGCTTCTTCACCTTCCCGAAGCTGCCGCTCTCCCCGGCTCCCGGAGCCGAAGAAGCGGCTTCCTAGCGCAAAGACGATTGTGCCGCTCACAGTGCTCTCCTTAGCGCGGCTTCTGCCGAAAGACGCCCCGAAGCGGCTCTTAGCTCCGGACAGCATCCTACCTTCGTATTTAGCGCCTCTTCTCATTTACATCTCGGCAAAAAGCTTTTCCACTATGTCTGGCTAGGAAAAACTGTGCCAGCACAGAAAACATCTCCCATCGTGTTCTAGACGTTGCACGGATGTCTGCCAAGTGTTTGGCAGGAAGAAAAGAAAAGTTGTCCAAAACAGCTTCCGATCGAATGTTCATGTTATTGGAAAAGTCAGGACAGTGCAAAAGTACTGTTTTCTAATAGTTGGCAAGGTGCGCACACAATCCCAGTGTTGTACAGCTTGCTTCTTCACCTTCCCGAAGCTGCCGCTCTCCCCGGCTCCCGGAGCCGAAGATGTGGCTTCTTCGCGCAAAGACGATTGTGCCGCTCACAGTGCTCTCCTTAGCGCGGCTTCTGCCGAAGGACGCCCGGGAGCGGCTCTTAGCTCCGGACAGCATCCTACCTTCGTCTTTAGCGCCCCTTCTCATCTACATTTCGGCAAAAAGCTTTTCCACTATGTCTGGCTCGGAAAAACTGTGCCAGCACTGAAAACATCTCCCATCGTGTTCTAGACGTTGCACAGATGTCTGCCAAGTGTTTGGCAGGAAGAAAAGAAAAGTTGTCCAAAACTGCTTCCAATCGAATGTTCATGTGATTGGAAAAGTCAGGAGAGTGCAAAAGTACTGTTTTCTAATAGTTGGCAAGGTGCGCACACAATCCCAGTGTTGTACAGCTTGCTTCTTCACCTTCCCGAAGCTGCCGCTGTCTCCGGCTCCCGGAGCTAAAGAAGCGGCTTCTTCGCGCAAAGACCATTGTGCCGCTCACAGTGCTCTCCTTAGCGCGGCTTCTGCCGAAAGACACCCGGGAGCGGCTCTTAGCTCCGGACAGCATCCTAGCTTCGTCTTTAGCGCCTCTTCTCATCTACATCTCGGCAAAAAGCTTTTCCAATATGCCTGGCTAGGAAAAACTGTGCCAGCACAGAAAACATCTCCCATCGTCTTCTAGACGTTGCACGGATGTCTGCCAAGTGTTTGGCAGGAAGCAAAGAAAAGTTTTCCAAAACAGCTTCCGATCGAATGTTCATGTGATTGGAAAAGTCAGGAGAGTGCAAAAGTACTGTTTTCTAATAGTTGGCAAGGTGCGCACACAATCCCAGTGTTGTACAGCTTGCTTCTTCACCTTCCCGAAGCTGCCGCTCTCCCCGGCTCCCGGAGCCGAAAATGCGGCTTCTTCGCGCAAAGACGATTGTGCCGCTCACAGTGCTCTCCTTAGCGCGGCTTCTGCCGAAGGACGCCCGGGAGCGGCTCTTAGCTCCGGACAGCATCCTACCTTCGTCTTTAGCGCCCCTTCTCATCTACATTTCGGCAAAAAGCTTTTCCACTATGTCTGGCTCGGAAAAACTGTGCCAGCACTGAAAACATCTCCCATCGTGTTCTAGACGTTGCACAGATGTCTGCCAAGTGTTTGGCAGGAAGAAAAGAAAAGTTGTCCAAAACAGCTTCCAATCGAATGTTCATGTGATTGGAAAAGTCAGGAGAGTGCAAAAGTACTGTTTTCTAATAGTTGGCAAGGTGCGCACACAATCCCAGTGTTGTACAGCTTGCTTCTTCACCTTTCTGAAGCTGCCGCTGTCTCCGGCTCCCGGAGCTAAAGAAGCGGCTTCTTCGCGCAAAGACCATTGTGCCGCTCACAGTGCTCTCCTTAGCGCGGCTTCTGCCGAAAGACGCCCGGGAGCGGCTCTTAGCTCCGGACAGCATCCTAGCTTCGTCTTTAGCGCCTCTTCTCATCTACATCTCGGCAAAAAGCTTTTCCAATATGCCTGGCTAGGAAAAACTGTGCCAGCACAGAAAACATCTCCCATCGTCTTCTAGACGTTGCACGGATTTCTGCAAAGTGTTTGGCAGGAAGAAAAAAAAAGTTGTCCAAAACAGCTTCCAATCGAATGTTCATGTGACTGGAAAAGTCAGGAGAGTGCAAAAGTACTGTTTTCTAATATTTGGCAAGGTGGCCACACAATCCCAGTGTTGTACAGCTTGCTTCTTTACCTTTTCCAAGTTGCCGCTCTACCCGGCTCCCGGAGCCGAAGAAGCGGCTTCTTCGCGCAAAGACGATTGTGCCGCTCACAGTGCTCTCCTTAGCGCGGCTTCTGCCGAAGGACGCCCGGGAGCGGCTCTTAGCTCCGGACAGCATCCTACCTTCGTCTTTAGCGCCTCTTCTCATCTACATCTCGGCAAAAAGCTTTTCCACTATGTCTGGCTAGGAAAAACTGTGCCAGCACAGAAAACATCTCCCATCGTGTTCTAGACGTTGCACAGATGTCTGCCAAGTGTTTGGCAGGAAGAAAAGAAAAGTCGTCCAAAACAGCTTCCAATCGAACGTTCATGTGATTGGAAAAGTGAGGAGTGTGCAAAAGTACTGTTTTGTATCAGTTGGCAAGGTGCGCACACAATCCCAGTGTTGTACAGCTTGCTTCTTCACCTTCCCGAAGCTGCCGCTCTCTCCGGCTCCCGGAGCTGAAGAAGCGGCTTCTTTGCGCAAAGACGATTGTGTCGCCCTCAGTGCTCTCCTTAGCGCGGCTTCTGCCGAAAGACGCCCGGGAGCGGCTCTTAGCTCCGGACAGCATCCTACCTTCGTCTTTAGCGCCTCTTCTCATCTACATCTCGGCAAAAAGCTTTTCCAATATGCCTGGCTAGGAAAAACTGTGCCAGCACAGAAAACATCTCCCATCGTCTTCTAGACGTTGCACGGATGTCTGCCAAGTGTTTGGCAGGAAGCAAAGAAAAGTTTTCCAAAACAGCTTCCGATCGAATGTTCATGTGATTGGAAAAGTCAGGACAGTGCAAAAGTACTGTTTTCTAATAGTTGGCAAGGTGCGCACACAATCCCAGTGTTGTACAGCTTGCTTCTTCACCTTCCCGAAGCTGCCGCTCTCTCCGGCTCCCGGAGCCGAAGATGCGGCTTCTTCGCGCAACGACGATTGTGCCGCTCACAGTGCTCTCCTTAGCGCGGCTTCTGCCGAAAGACGCCCCGAAGCGGCTCTTAGCTCCGGACAGCATCCTACCTTCGTCTTTAGCGCCTCTTCTAATTTACATCTCGGCAAAAAGCTTTTCCACTATGTCTGGCTAGGAAAAACTGTGCCAGCACAGAAAACATCTCCCATCGTGTTCTAGACGTTGCACGGATGTCTGCCAAGTGTTTGGCAGGAAGAAAAGAAAAGTTGTCCAAAACAGCTTCCAATCGAATGTTCATGTGCCTGGAAAAGTCAGGAGACTGCAAAAGTACTGTTTTGTATCAGTTGGCAAGGTGTGCACACAATCCCAGTGTTGTACAGCTTGCTTCTTTACCTTTTCCAAGTTGCCGCTCTACCCGGCTCCCGGAGCCGAAGAAGCGGCTTCTTCGCGCAAAGACGGTTGTGCCGCTCACAGTGCTCTCCTTAGCGCGGCTTCTGCCGAAAGACGCCCCGGAGCGGCTCTTAGCTCCGGACAGCATCCTACCTTCGTCTTTAGCGCCTCTTCTCATTTACATCTCGGCAAAAAGCTTTTCCACTATGTCTGGCTAGGAAAAACTGTGCCAGCACAGAAAACATCTCCAATCGTGTTCTAGACGTTGCACGGATGTCTGCCAAGTGTTTGGCAGGAAGAAAAGAAAAGTTGTCCAAAACAGCTTCCAATCAAACGTTCATGTGATTGGAAAAGTCAGGAGAGTGCAAATGTACTGTTTTCTAATAGTTGGCAAGGTGCGCACACAATCCCAGTGTTGTACAGCTTGCTTCTTCACCTTCCCGAAGCTGCCGCTCTCCCCGGCTCCCGGAGCCGAAGATGCGGCTTCTTCGCGCAAAGACGATTGTGCCGCTCACAGTGCTCTCCTTAGCGCGGCTTCTGCCGAAGGACGCCCGGGAGCGGCTCTTAGCTCCGGACAGCATCCAACCTTCGTCTTTAGCGCCTCTTCTCATCTACATCTCGGCAAAAAGCTTTTCCACTATGCCTGGCTAGGAAAAACTGTGCCAGCACAGAAAACATCTCCCATCATGTTCTAGACGTTGCACGGATGTCTGCCAAGTGTTTGGCAGGAAGAAAAGAAAAGTTGTCCAAAACAGATTCCGATCGAATGTTCATGTGATTGGAAAAGTCAGGACAGTGCAAAAGTACTGTTTTCTAATAGTTGGCAAGGTGCGCACACAATCCCAGTGTTGTACAGCTTGCTTCTTCACCTTCCCGAAGCTGCCGCTCTCCCCGGCTCCCGGAGCCGAAGAAGCGGCTTCTTCGCGTAAAGACGATTGTGCCGCTCACAGTGCTCTCCTTAGCGCGGCTTCTGCCGAAAGACGCCCCGAAGCGGCTCTTAGCTCCGGACAGCATCCTACCTTCGTCTTTAGCGCCTCTTCTCATTTACATCTCGACAAAAAGCTTTTCCACTATGTCTGGCTAGGAAAAACTGTGCCAGCACAGAAAACATCTCCCATCGTGTTCCAGACGTTGCACGGATGTCTGCCAAGTGTTTGGCAGGAAGAAAAGAAAAGTCGTCCAAAACAGCTTCCAATCGAACGTTCATGTGATTGGAAAAGTGAGGAGTGTGCAAAAGTACTGTTTTGTATCAGTTGGCAAGGTGCGCACACAATCCCAGTGTTGTACAGCTTGCTTCTTCACCTTCCCGAAGCTGCCGCTCTCTCCGGCTCCCGGAGCCGAAGAAGCGGCTTCTTCGCGCAAAGACGATTGTGCTGCTCACAGTGCTCTCCTTAGCGCGGCTTCTGCCGAAAGACGCCCGGGAGCGGCTCTTAGCTCCGGACAGCATCCTACCTTCGTCTTTAGCGCCTCTTCTCATCTACATCTCGGCAAAAAGCTTTTCCACTATGTCTGGCTAGGAAAAACTGTGCCAGCACAGAAAACATCTCCAATCGTGTTCTAGACGTTGCACGGATGTCTGCCAAGTGTTTGGCAGGAAGAAAAGAAAAGTTGTCCAAAACAGCTTCCAATCGAACGTTCATGTGATTGGAAAAGTCAGGAGAGTGCAAAAGTACTGTTTTCTAATAGTTGGCAAGGTGCGCACACAATCCCAGTGTTGTACAGCTTGCTTCTTTACCTTTTCCAAGTTGCCGCTCTACCCGGCTCCCGGAGCCGAAGAAGCGGCTTCTTCGCGCAAAGACGATTGTGCCCCTCACAGTGCTCTCCTTAGCGCGGCTTCTGCCGAAAGACGCCCCGGAGCGGCTCTTAGCTCCGGACAGCATCCTACCTTCGTCTTTAGCGCGTCTTCTCATTTACATCTCGGCAAAAAGCTTTCCCACTATGTCTGGCTAGGAAAAACTGTGCCAGCACAGAAAACATCTCCCATCGTGTTCTAGACGTTGCACGGATGTCTGCCAAGTGTTTGGCAGGAAGAAAAGAAAAGTTGTCCAAAACAGCTTCCAATCGAACGTTCATGTGATTGGAAAAGTCAGGAGAGCGCAAAAGTACTGTTTTGTATCAGTTGGCAAGGTGCGCACACAATCCCAGTGTTGTACAGCTTGCTTCTTCACCTTCCCGAAGCTGCCGCTCTCTCCGGCTCCCGGAGCTGAAGAAGCGGCTTCTTTGCGCAAAGACGATTGTGTCGCCCACAGTGCTCTCCTTAGCGCGGCTTCTGCCGTAAGACGCCCGGGAGCGGCTCTTAGCTCCGGACAGCATCCTACCTTCGTCTTTAGCGCCTCTTCTCATCTACATCTCGGCAAAAAGCTTTTCCACTATGCCTGGCTAGGAAAAACTGTGCCAGCACAGAAAACATCTCCCATCGTGTTCTAGATGTTGCACGGATGTCTGCCAAGTGTTTGGCAGGAAGAAAAGAAAAGTTGTCCAAAACAGCTTCTGATCGAATGTTCATGTGATTGGAAAAGTCAGGACAGTGCAAAAGTACTGTTTTCTAATAGTTGGCAAGGTGCGCACACAATCCCAGTGTTGTACAGCTTGCTTCTTCACCTTCCCGAAGCTGCCGCTCTCCCCGGCTCCCGGAGCCGAAGAAGCGGCTTCCTAGCGCAAAGACGATTGTGCCGCTCACAGTGCTCTCCTTAGCGCGGCTTCTGCCGAAAGACGCCCCGAAGCGGCTCTTAGCTCCGGACAGCATCCTACCTTCGTATTTAGCGCCTCTTCTCATTTACATCTCGGCAAAAAGCTTTTCCACTATGTCTGGCTAGGAAAAACTGTGCCAGCACAGAAAACATCTCCCATCGTGTTCTAGACGTTGCACGGATGTCTGCCAAGTGTTTGGCAGGAAGAAAAGAAAAGTTGTCCAAAACAGCTTCCGATCGAATGTTCATGTTATTGGAAAAGTCAGGACAGTGCAAAAGTACTGTTTTCTAATAGTTGGCAAGGTGCGCACACAATCCCAGTGTTGTACAGCTTGCTTCTTCACCTTCCCGAAGCTGCCGCTCTCCCCGGCTCCCGGAGCCGAAGATGCGGCTTCTTCGCGCAAAGACGATTGTGCCGCTCACAGTGCTCTCCTTAGCGCGGCTTCTGCCGAAGGACGCCCGGGAGCGGCTCTTAGCTCCGGACAGCATCCTACCTTCGTCTTTAGCGCCCCTTCTCATCTACATTTCGGCAAAAAGCTTTTCCACTATGTCTGGCTCGGAAAAACTGTGCCAGCACTGAAAACATCTCCCATCGTGTTCTAGACGTTGCACAGATGTCTGCCAAGTGTTTGGCAGGAAGAAAAGAAAAGTTGTCCAAAACTGCTTCCAATCGAATGTTCATGTGATTGGAAAAGTCAGGAGAGTGCAAAAGTACTGTTTTCTAATAGTTGGCAAGGTGCGCACACAATCCCAGTGTTGTACAGCTTGCTTCTTCACCTTCCCGAAGCTGCCGCTGTCTCCGGCTCCCGGAGCTAAAGAAGCGGCTTCTTCGCGCAAAGACCATTGTGCCGCTCACAGTGCTCTCCTTAGCGCGGCTTCTGCCGAAAGACACCCGGGAGCGGCTCTTAGCTCCGGACAGCATCCTAGCTTCGTCTTTAGCGCCTCTTCTCATCTACATCTCGGCAAAAAGCTTTTCCAATATGCCTGGCTAGGAAAAACTGTGCCAGCACAGAAAACATCTCCCATCGTCTTCTAGACGTTGCACGGATGTCTGCCAAGTGTTTGGCAGGAAGCAAAGAAAAGTTTTCCAAAACAGCTTCCGATCGAATGTTCATGTGATTGGAAAAGTCAGGAGAGTGCAAAAGTACTGTTTTCTAATAGTTGGCAAGGTGCGCACACAATCCCAGTGTTGTACAGCTTGCTTCTTCACCTTCCCGAAGCTGCCGCTCTCCCCGGCTCCCGGAGCCGAAAATGCGGCTTCTTCGCGCAAAGACGATTGTGCCGCTCACAGTGCTCTCCTTAGCGCGGCTTCTGCCGAAGGACGCCCGGGAGCGGCTCTTAGCTCCGGACAGCATCCTACCTTCGTCTTTAGCGCCCCTTCTCATCTACATTTCGGCAAAAAGCTTTTCCACTATGTCTGGCTCGGAAAAACTGTGCCAGCACTGAAAACATCTCCCATCGTGTTCTAGACGTTGCACAGATGTCTGCCAAGTGTTTGGCAGGAAGAAAAGAAAAGTTGTCCAAAACAGCTTCCAATCGAATGTTCATGTGATTGGAAAAGTCAGGAGAGTGCAAAAGTACTGTTTTCTAATAGTTGGCAAGGTGCGCACACAATCCCAGTGTTGTACAGCTTGCTTCTTCACCTTTCTGAAGCTGCCGCTGTCTCCGGCTCCCGGAGCTAAAGAAGCGGCTTCTTCGCGCAAAGACCATTGTGCCGCTCACAGTGCTCTCCTTAGCGCGGCTTCTGCCGAAAGACGCCCGGGAGCGGCTCTTAGCTCCGGACAGCATCCTAGCTTCGTCTTTAGCGCCTCTTCTCATCTACATCTCGGCAAAAAGCTTTTCCAATATGCCTGGCTAGGAAAAACTGTGCCAGCACAGAAAACATCTCCCATCGTCTTCTAGACGTTGCACGGATTTCTGCAAAGTGTTTGGCAGGAAGAAAAAAAAAGTTGTCCAAAACAGCTTCCAATCGAATGTTCATGTGACTGGAAAAGTCAGGAGAGTGCAAAAGTACTGTTTTCTAATATTTGGCAAGGTGGCCACACAATCCCAGTGTTGTACAGCTTGCTTCTTTACCTTTTCCAAGTTGCCGCTCTACCCGGCTCCCGGAGCCGAAGAAGCGGCTTCTTCGCGCAAAGACGATTGTGCCGCTCACAGTGCTCTCCTTAGCGCGGCTTCTGCCGAAGGACGCCCGGGAGCGGCTCTTAGCTCCGGACAGCATCCTACCTTCGTCTTTAGCGCCTCTTCTCATCTACATCTCGGCAAAAAGCTTTTCCACTATGTCTGGCTAGGAAAAACTGTGCCAGCACAGAAAACATCTCCCATCGTGTTCTAGACGTTGCACAGATGTCTGCCAAGTGTTTGGCAGGAAGAAAAGAAAAGTCGTCCAAAACAGCTTCCAATCGAACGTTCATGTGATTGGAAAAGTGAGGAGTGTGCAAAAGTACTGTTTTGTATCAGTTGGCAAGGTGCGCACACAATCCCAGTGTTGTACAGCTTGCTTCTTCACCTTCCCGAAGCTGCCGCTCTCTCCGGCTCCCGGAGCTGAAGAAGCGGCTTCTTTGCGCAAAGACGATTGTGTCGCCCTCAGTGCTCTCCTTAGCGCGGCTTCTGCCGAAAGACGCCCGGGAGCGGCTCTTAGCTCCGGACAGCATCCTACCTTCGTCTTTAGCGCCTCTTCTCATCTACATCTCGGCAAAAAGCTTTTCCACTATGCCTGGCTAGGAAAAACTGTGCCAGCACAGAAAACATCTCCCATCGTGTTCTAGACGTTGCACGGATGTCTGCCAAGTGTTTGGCAGGAAGAAAAGAAAAGTTGTCCAAAACAGCTTCCGATCGAATGTTCATGTGATTGGAAAAGTCAGGAGAGTGCAAAAGTACTGTTTTCTAATAGTTGGCAAGGTGCGCACACAATCCCAGTGTTGTACAGCTTGCTTCTTCACCTTCCCGAAGCTGCCGCTCTCCCCGGCTCCCGGAGCCGAAGATGCGGCTTCTTCGCGCAAAGACGATTGTGCGGCTCACAGTGCTCTCCTTAGCGCAGCTTCTGCCGAAGGACGCCCGGGAGCGGCTCTTAGCTCCGGACAGCATCCAACCTTCGTCTTTAGCGCCTCTTCTCATCTACATCTCAGCAAAAAGCTTTTCCACTATGCCTGGCTAGGAAAAACTGTGCCAGCACAGAAAACATCTCCCATCGTGTTCTAGACGTTGCACGGATTTCTGCCAAGTGTTTGTCAGGAAGAAAAAAAAAGTTGTCCAAAACAGCTTCCAATCGAATGTTCATGTGACTGGAAAAGTCAGGAGAGTGCAAAAGTACTGTTTTCTAATATTTGGCAAGGTGCGCACACAATCCCAGTGTTGTACAGCTTGCTTCTTTACCTTTTCCAAGTTGCCGCTCTACCCGGCTCCCGGAGCCGAAGATGCGGCTTCTTCGCGCAAAGACGATTGTGCCGCTCACAGTGCTCTCCTTAGCGCGGCTTCTGCCGAAAGACGCCCCGGAGCGGCTCTTAGCTCCGGACAGCATCCTACCTTCGTCTTTAGCGCCTCTTCTCATCTACATCTCGGCAAAAAGCTTTTTCACTATGTCTGGCTAGGAAAAACTGTGCCAGCACAGAAAACATCTCCCATCGTGTTCTAGACGTTGCACAGATGTCTGCCAAGTGTTTGGCAGGAAGAAAAGAAAAGTTGTCCAAAACAGCTTCCAATCGAACGTTCATGTGATTGGAAAAGTCAGGAGAGTGCAAAAGTACTGTTTTCTAATAGTTGGCAAGGTGCGCACACAATCCCAGTGTTGTACAGCTTGCTTCTTCACCTTCCCGAAGCTGCCGCTCTCCCCGGCTCCCGGAGCCGAAGATGCGGCTTCTTCGCGCAAAGACGATTGTGCCGCTCACAGTGCTCTCCTTAGCGCGGCTTCTGCCCAAAGACGCCCGGGAGCGGCTCTTCGCTCCGGACAGCATCCAACCTTTATCTTTAGCGCCTCTTCTCATCTACGTCTCGGCAAAAAGCTTTTCCACTATGCCTGGCTAGGAAAAACTGTGCCAGCACAGAAAACATCTCCCATCGTGTTCTAGACGTTGCACGGATGTCTGCCAAGTGTTTGGCAGGAAGAAAAGAAAAGTTGTCCAAAACAGCTTCCAATCGAATGTTCATGTGATTGGAAAAGTCAAGAGAGTGCAAAAGTACTCTTTTGTATCAGTTGGCAAGGTGCGCACGCAATCCCAGTGTTGTACAGCTTGCTTCTTCACCTTCCCGAAGCTGCCGCTCTACCCGGCTCCCGGAGCCGAAGAAGCGGCTTCTTTGCGCAAAGACGATTGTGCCGCTCACAGTGCTCTCCTTAGCGCGGCTTCTGCCGAAAGACGCCCGGGAGCGGCTCTTAGCTCCGGACAGCATCCTACCTTCGTCTTTAGCGCCTCTTCTCATCTACATCTCAGCAAAAAGCTTTTCCACTATGTCTGGCTCGGAAAAACTTTGCCAGGACTGAAAACATCTCCCATCGTGTTCTAGACGTTGCACGGATTTCTGCCAAGTGTTTGGCAGGAAGAAAAGTTGTCCAAAACAGCTTCCAATCGAATGTTCATGTGACTGGAAAAGTCAGGAGAGTGCAAAAGTACTGTTTTGTAATAGTTGGCAAGGTGCGCACACAATCCCAGTGTTGTACATCTTGCTTCTTCACCTTCCCGAAGCTGCCGCTCTCTCCGGCTCCCAAAGCTAAAGAAGCGGCTTCTTCGCGCAAAGACGATTGTGCCGCTCACAGTGCTCTCCTTGGCGCGGCTTCTGCCGAAAGACGCCCGGGAGCGGCTCTTAGCTCCGGACAGCATCCTACCTTCGTCTTTAGCGCCTCTTCTCATCTACATCTCGGCAAAAAGCTTTTCCAATATGCCTGGCTAGGAAAAACTGTGCCAGCACAGAAAACATCTCCCATCGTGTTCTAGACGTTGCACGGATGTCTGCCAAGTGTTTGGCAGGAAGAAAAGAAAAGTTGTCCAAAACAGCTTCCGATCGAATGTTCATGTGATTGGAAAAGTCAGGACAGTGCAAAAGTACTGTTTTCTAATAGTTGGCAAGGTGCGCACACAATCCCAGTGTTGTACAGCTTGCTTCTTCACCTTCCCGAAGCTGCCGCTCTCTCCGGCTCCCGGAGCCGAAGATGCGGCTTCTTCGCGCAAAGACGATTGTGCCGCTCACAGTGCTCTCCTTTGCGCGGCTTCTGCCCAAAGACGCCCGGGAGCGGCTCTTAGCTCCGGACAGCATCCAACCTTTATCTTTAGCGCCTCTTCTCATCTACGTCTCGGCAAAAAGCTTTTCCACTATGCCTGGCTAGGAAAAACTGTGCCAGCACAGAAAACATCTCCCATCGTCTTCTAGGCGTTGCACGGATGTCTGCCAAGTGTTTGGCAGGAAGAAAAGAAAAGTTGTCCAAAACAGCTTCCAATCGAACGTTCATGTGATTGGAAAAGTCAGGACAGTGCAAAAGTACTGTTTTCTAATAGTTGGCAAGGTGCGCACACAATCCCAGTGTTGTACAGCTTCCTTCTTCACCTTCCCGAAGCTGCCGCTCTCTCCGGCTCCGGGAGCCGAAGATGCGGCTTCTTCGCGCAAAGACGATTGTGGCGCACACAGTGCTCTCCTTAGCGCGGCTTCTGCCGAAAGACGCCCGGGAGCGGCTCTTAGCTCCGGACAGCATCCTACCGTCGTCTTTAGCGCCTCTTCTCATCTACATCTCGGCAAAAAGCTTTTCCACTATGTCTGGCTAGGAAAAACTGTGCCAGCACAGAAAACATCTCCCATCGTGTTCTAGACGTTGCACGGATGTCTGCCAAGTGTTTGGCAGGAAGAAAAGAAAAGTTGTCCAAAACAGCTTCCAATCGAACGTTCATGTGATTGGAAAAGTCAAGAGAGTGCAAAAGTACTCTTTTGTATCAGTTGGCAAGGTGCGCACGCAATCCCAGTGTTGTACAGCTTGCTTCTTCACCTTCCCGAAGCTGCCGCTCTCTCCGGCTCCCGGAGCCGAAGAAGCGGCTTCTTTGCGCAAAGACGATTGTGCCGCTCACAGTGCTCTCCTTAGCGCGGCTTCTGCCGAAAGACGCCCGGGAGCGGCTCTTAGCTCCGGACAGCATCCTACCTTCGTCTTTAGCGCCTCTTCTCATCTACATCTCAGCAAAAAGCTTTTCCACTATGTCTGGCTCGGAAAAACTGTGCCAGCACTGAAAACATCTCCCATCGTGTTCTAGACGTTGCACGGATTTCTGCCTAGTGTTTGGCAGGAAGAAAAGTTGTCCAAAACAGCTTCCAATCGAATGTTCATGTGACTGGAAAAGTCAGGAGAGTGCAAAAGTACTGTTTTCTAATAGTTGGCAAGGTGCGCACACAATCCCAGAGTTTTACAGCTTGCTTCTTTACCTTTTCCAAGCTGCCGCTCTCCCCGGCTCACGGAGCCGAAGAAGCGGCTTCTTCGCGCAAAGACGATTGTGCCGCTCACAGTGCTCTCCTTAGCGCGACTTCTGCCGAAAGACGCCCGGGAGCGGCTCTTAGCTCCGGACAGCATCCAACCTTCGTCTTTAGCGCCTCTTCTCATCTACATTTCGGCAAAAAGCTTTTCCACTATGCCTGGCTAGGAAAAACTGTGCCAGCACAGAAAACATCTCCCATCGTGTTCTAGACGTTGCACGGATGTCTGCCAAGTGTTTGGCAGGAAGAAAAGAAAAGTTGTCCAAAACAGCTTCCAATCGAACGTTCATGTGATTGGAAAAGTCAGGACAGTGCAAAAGTACTGTTTTCTAATAGTCGGCAAGGTGCGCACACAATCCCAGTGTTGTACAGCTTGCTTCTTCACCTTACCGAAGCTGCCGCTCTCTCCGGCTCCCGGAGCCGAAGATGCGGCTTCTTCGCCAAAGACGATTGTGCCGCTCACAGTGCTCTCCTTAGCGCGGCTTCTGCCGAAGGACGCCCGGGAGCGGCTCTTAGCTCCGGACAGCATCCTACCTTCGTCTTAACGCCTCTTCTCATCTACATTTCGGCAAAAAGCTTTTCCACTATGTCTGGCTCGGAAAAAGTGTGCCAGCACAGAAAACATCTCCCATCGTGTTCTAGACGTTGCACGGATGTCTGCCAAGTGTTTGGCAGGAAGAAAAGAAAAGTTGTCCAAAACAGCTTCCAATCGAACGTTCATGTGATTGGAAAAGTCAGGAGAGTGCCAAAGTACTGTTTTCTAATAGTTGGCAAGGTGCGCACACAATCCCAGTGTTGTACAGCTTGCTTCTTCACCTTCCCGAAGCTGCCGCTCTCTCCGGCTCCCAGAGCTAAAGAAGCGGCTTCTTCGCGCAAAGACGATTGTGCCGCTCACAGTGCTCTCCTAAGCGCGGCTTCTGCCGAAAGACGCCCTGGAGCGGCACTTAGCTCCGGACAGCATCCTACCTTCGTCTTTAGCGCCTCTTCTCATCTACATCTCGGCAAGAAGCTTTTCCACTATGCCTGGCTAGGAAAAACTGTGCCAGCACAGAAAACATCTCCCATCGTCTTCTAGACGTTGCACGGATGTCTGCCAAGTGTTTGGCAGGAAGAAAAGAAAAGTTGTCCAAAACAGCTTCCGATCGAATGTTCATGTGATTGGAAAAGTCAGGAGAGTGCAAAAGTACTGTTTTCTAATAGTTGGCAAGGTGCGCACACAATCCCAGTGTTGTACAGCTTGCTTCTTCACCTTCCCGAAGCTGCCGCTCTCTCCGGCTCCCGGAGCCGAAGATGCGGCTTCTTCGCGCAAAGACGATTGTGCCGCTCACAGTGCTCTCCTTAGCGCGGCTTCTGCCGAAGGACGCCCGGGAGCGGCTCTTAGCTCCGGACAGCATCCTACCTTCGTCTTTAGCGCCTCTTCTCATCTACATTTCGGCAAAAAGCTTTTCCACTATGTCTGGCTCGGAAAAACTGTGCCAGCACAGAAAACATCTCCCATCGTGTTCTAGACGTTGCACGGATTTCTGCCAAGTGTTTGGCAGGAAGAAAAAAAAAGTTGTCCAAAACAGCTTCCAATCGAATGTTCATGTGACTGGAAAAGTCAGGAGAGTGCAAAAGTACTGTTTTCTAATAGTTGGCAAGGTGCGCACACAATCCCAGTGTTGTACAGCTTGCTTCTTTACCTTTTCCAAGTTGCCGCTCTCCCCGGCTCCCAGATACAAAGAAGCGGCTTCTTCGCGCAAAGACGATTGTGCCGCTCACAGTGCTCTCCTTAGCGCGGCTTCTGCCGAAAGACGCCCGGGAGCGGCTCTTAGCTCCGGAGAGCATCCTACCTTCGTCTTTAGCGCCTCTTCTCATCTACATCTCGGCAAAAAGCTTTTCCACTATGTCTGGCTAGGAAAAACTGTGCCAGCACAGAAAACATCTCCCATCGTGTTCTAGACGTTGCACGGATGTCTGCCAAGTGTTTGGCAGGAAGAAAAGAAAAGTTGTCCAAAACAGCTTCCAATCGAATGTTCATGTGATTGGAAAAGTCAAGAGAGTGCAAAAGTACTCTTTTGTATCAGTTGGCAAGGTGCGCACGCAATCCCAGTGTTGTACAGCTTGCTTCTTCACCTTCCCGAAGCTGCCGCTCTCTCCGGCTCCCGGAGCCGAAGAAGCGGCTTCTTTGCGCAAAGACGATTGTGCCGCTCACAGTGCTCTCCTTAGCGTGGCTTCTGCCGAAAGACGCCCTGGAGCGGCTCTTAGCTTCGGACAGCATCCCACCTTCGTCTTTAGCGCATCTTCTCATCTACATCTTGGCAAAAAGCTTTTCCACTATGTCTGGCTAGGAAAAACTGTGCCAGCACAGAAAACATCTCCCATCGTGTTCTAGACGTTGCACGGATGTCTGCCAAGTGTTTGGCAGGAAGAAAAGTTGTCCAAAACAGCTTCCAATCGAACGTTCATGTGATTGGAAAAGTCCGGAGAGTGCAAAAGTACTGTTTTCTAATAGTTGGCAAGGTGCGCACACAATCCCAGTGTTGTACAGCTTGCTTCTTCACCTTCCCGAAGCTGCCGCTCTCTCCGGCTCCCGGAGCCGAAGATGCGGCTTCTTCGCGCAAAGACGATTGTGCCGCTCACAGTGCTCTCCTTAGCGCGGCTTCTGCCGAAGGACGCCCGGGAGCGGCTCTTAGCTCCGGACAGCATCCTACCTTCGTCTTTAGCGCCTCTTCTCATCTACATTTCGGCAAAAAGCTTTTCCACTATGTCTGGCTCCGAAAAACTGTGCCAGCACAGAAAACATCTCCCATCGTGTTCTAGACGTTGCACGGATTTCTGCCAAGTGTTTGGCAGGAATAAAAAAAAAGTTGTTTAAAACAGCTTCCAATCGAATGTTCATGTGACTGGAAAAGTCAGTAGAGTGCAAAAGTACTGTTTTCTAATAGTTGGCAAGGTGCGCACACAATCCCAGTGTTGTACAGCTTGCTTCTTCACCTTCCCGAAGCTGCCGCTCTCTCCGGCTCCCAGAGCTGAAGAAGCGGCTTCTTTGCGCAAAGACGATTGTGTCGCCCACAGTGCTCTCCTTAGCGCGGCTTCTGCCGAAAGACGCCCGGGAGCGGCTCTTAGCTCCGGACAGCATCCTACCTTCGTCTTTAGCGCCTCTTCTCATCTACATCTGGGCAAAAAGCTTTTCCACTATGTCTGGCTAGGAAAAACTGTGCCAGCACAGAAAACATCTCCCATCGTGTTCTAGACGTTGCACGGATGTCTGCCAAGTGTTTGGCAGGAAGAAAAGAAAAGTTGTCCAAAACAGCTTCCGATCGAATGTTCATGTGATTGGAAAAGTCAGGACAGTGCAAAAGTACTGTTTTCTAATAGTTGGCAAGGTGCGCACACAATCCCAGTGTTGTACAGCTTGCTTCTTCACCTTCCCGAAGCTGCCGCTCTCTCCGGCTCCCGGAGCCGAAGATGCGGCTTCTTCGCGCAAAGACGATTGTGCCGCTCACAGTGCTCTCCTTAGCGCGGCTTCTGCCGAAGGACGCCCGGGAGCGGCTCTTAGCTCCGGACAGCATCCTACCTTCGTCTTTAGCGCCTCTTCTCATCTACGTTTCGGCAAAAAGCTTTTCCACTATGTCTGGCTCGGAAAAACTGTGCCAGCACAGAAAACATCTCCCATCGTGTTCTAGACGTTGCACGGATTTCTGCCAAGTGTTTGGCAGGAAGAAAAAAAAAGTTGTCCAAAACAGCTTCCAATCGAATGTTCATGTGACTGGAAAAGTCAGTAGAGTGCAAAAGTACTGTTTTCTAATAGTTGGCAAGGTGCGCACACAATCCCAGTGTTGTACAGCTTGCTTCTTTACCTTTTCCAAGTTGCCGCTCTCTCCGGCTCCCGGAGCCGAAGATGCGGCTTCTTCACGCAAAGACGATTGTGCCGCTCACAGTGCTCTCCTTAGCGCGGCTTCTGCCGAAGGACGCCCGAGAGCGGCTCTTAGCTCCGGACAGCATCCTACCTTCGTCTTTAGCGCCTCTTCTCATCTACATTTCGGCAAAAAGCTTTTCCACTATGTCTGGCTCAGAAAAACTGTGCCAGCACAGAAAACATCTCCCATCGTGTTCTAGACGTTGCACGGATGTCTGCCAAGTGTTTGGCAGGAAGAAAAGAAAAGTTGTCCAAAACAGCTTCCGATCGAATGTTCATGTGATTGGAAAAGTCAGGACAGTGCAAAAGTACTGTTTTCTAATAGTTGGCAAGGTGCGCACACAATCCCAGTGTTGTACAGCTTGCTTCTTCACCTTCCCGAAGCGGCCGCTCTCTCCGGCTCCCGGAGCCGAAGATGCGGCTTCTTCGCGCAAAGACGATTGTGCCGCTCACAGTGCTCTCCTTAGCGCGGCTTCTGCCGAAGGACGCCCGGGAGCGGCTCTTAGCTCCGGACAGCATCCTACCTTCGTCTTTAGCGCCTCTTCTCATCTACATCTCGGCAAAAAGCTTTTCCACTATGTCTGCAGGGAAAAACTGTGCCAGCACAGAAAACATCTCCCATCGTGTTCCAGACGTTGCACGGATGTCTGCCAAGTGTTTGGCAGGAAGAAAAGGAAAGTTGTCCAAAACAGCTTCTAATCGAATGTTCATGTGACTGGAAAAGTCAGGAGAGTGCAAAAGTACTATTTTGTATCAGTTGGCAAGGATGCGCACGCAATCCCAGTGTTGTACAGCTTGCTTCTTCACCTTCCCGAAGCTGCCGCTCTCTCCGGCTCCCGGAGCCGAAGATGCGGCTTCTTCACGCAAAGACGATGGTGCCGCTCACAGTGCTCTCCTTAGCGCGGCTTCTGCCGAAAGACGCCCGGGAGCGGCTCTTAGCTCCGGAGAGCATCCTACCTTCATCTTTAGCGCCTCTTCTCATCTACATTTCGGCAAAAAGCTTTTCCACTATGTCTGGCTAGGAAAAACTGTGCCAGCAGAGAAAACATCTCCCATCGTGTTCTAGATGTTGCACGGATGTCTGCCAAGTGTTTGGCAGGAAGAAAAGAAAAGTTGTCCAAAACAGCTTCCGATCGAATGTTCATGTGATTGGAAAAGTCAGGACAGTGCAAAAGTACTGTTTTCTAATAGTTGGCAAGGTGCGCACACAATCCCAGTGTTGTACAGCTTGCTTCTTCACCTTCCCGAAGCTGCCGCTCTCTCCGGCTCCCGGAGCCGAAGATGCGGCTTCTTCGCGCAAAGACGATTGTGCCGCTCACAGTGCTCTCCTTAGCGCGGCTTCTGCCGAAGGACGCCCGGGAGCGGCTCTTAGCTCCGGACAGCATCCTACCTTCGTCTTTAGCGCCTCTTCTCATCTACATTTCGGCAAAAAGCTTTTCCACTATGTCTGGCTCGGAAAAACTGTGCCAGCACAGAAAACATCTCCCATCGTGTTCTAGACGTTGCACGGATGTCTGCCAAGTGTTTGGCAGGAAGAAAAGAAAAGTTGTCCAAAACAGCTTCCGATCGAATGTTCATGTGATTGGAAAAGTCAGGAGAGTGCAAAAGTACTGTTTTCTAATAGTTGGCAAGGTGCGCACACAATCCCAGTGTTGTACAGCTTGCTTCTTCACCTTCCCGAAGCTGCCGCTCTCTCCGGCTCCCGGAGCCGAAGATGCGGCTTCTTCGCGCAAAGACGATTGTGCCGCTCACAGTGCTCTCCTTAGCGCGGCTTCTGCCGAAGGACGCCCGGGAGCGGCTCTTAGCTCCGGACAGCATCCTACCTTCGTCTTTAGCGCCTCTTCTCATCTACATCTGGGCAAAAAGCTTTTCCACTATGTCTGGCTCGGAAAAACTGTGCCAACACAGAAAACATCTCCCATCGTGTTCTAGACGTTGCACGGATGTCTGCCAAGTGTTTGGCAGGAAGAAAAGAAAAGTCGTCCAAAACAGCTTCCAATCGAACGTTCATGTGATTGGAAAAGTCAGGAGAGTGCAAAAGTACTGTTTTCTAATAGTTGGCAAGGCGCGCGCACAATCCCAGTGTTGTACAGCTTGCATCTTTACCTTTTCCAAGTTTCCGCTCTCTCCGGCTCCCGGAGCTAAAGAAGCGGCTTCTTCGCGCAAAGACGATTGTGCCGCTCACAGTGCTCTCCTTAGCGCGGCTTCTGCCGAAAGACGCCCCGGAGCGGCTCTTAGCTCCGGACAGCATCCTACCTTCATCTTTAGCGCCTCTTCTCATCTACATCTCGGCAAAAAGCTTTTCCACTATGTCTGGCTAGGAAAAACTGTGCCAGCACAGAAAACATCTCCCATCGTGTTCTAGACGTTGCACAGATGTCTGCCAAGTGTTTGGCAGGAAGAAAAGTTGTCCAAAACAGCTTCCGATCGAATGTTCATGTGATTGGAAAAGTCAGGACAGTGCAAAAGTACTGTTTTCTAATAGTTGGCAAGGTGCGCCCACAATCCCAGTGTTGTACAGCTTGCTTCTTCACCTTCCCGAAGCTGCCGCTCTCTCCGGCTCCCGGAGCCGAAGATGCGGCTTCTTCGCGCAAAGACGATTGTGCAGCTCACAGTGCTCTCCTTAGCGCGGCTTCTGCCGAAAGACGCCCGGGAGCGGCTCTTAGCTCCGGACAGCATCCTACCTTCGTCTTTAGCGCCTCTTCTCATCTACATCTCGGCAAAAAGCTTTTCCACTATGTCTGGCTCGGAAAAACTGTGCCAGCACAGAAAAAATCTCCCATCGTGTTCTAGACGTTGCACGGATTTCTGCCAAGTGTTTGGCAGGAAGAAAAAAAAAGTTGTCCAAAACAGCTTCCAATCGAATGTTCATGTGACTGGAAAAGTCAGGAGAGTGCAAAAGTACTGTTTTCTAATAGTTGGCAAGGTGCGCACACAATCCCAGTGTTGTACAGCTTGCTTCTTTACCTTTTCCAAGTTGCCGCTCTACCCGGCTCCCGGAGCCGAAGAAGCGGCTTCTTCGCGCAAAGACGATTGTGCCGCTCACAGTGTTCTCCTTAGCGCGGCTTCTGCCGAAAGACGCCCGGGAGCGGCTCTTAGCTCAGGACAGCATCCTACCTTCTTCTTTAGCGCCTCTTCTCATCTACATCTCGGCAAAAAGCTTTTCCACTATGTCTGGCTAGGAAAAACTGTGCCAGCACAGAAAACATCTCCAATCGTGTTCTAGACGTTGCACGGATGACTGCCAAGTGTTTGGCAGGAAGAAAAGAAAAGTTGTCAAAAACAGCTTCCAATCGAATGTTCATGTGACTGGAAAAGTCAGGAGAGTGCAAAAGTACTGTTTTGTATCAGTTGGCAAGGTGCGCACACAATCCCAGTGTTGTACAGCTTGCTTCTTCATTTTTCCGAAGCTGCCGCTCTCTTCGGCTCCCGGAGCCGAAGAAGCGGCTTCTTCGCGCAAAGGCGATTGTGCCGCTCACAGTGCTCTCCTTAGCGCGGCTTCTGCCGAAAGACGCCCGGGAGCGGCTCTTAGCTCCGGACAGCATCCTAGCTTCGTCTTTAGCGCCTCTTCTCATCTACATCTCGGCAAAAAGCTTTTCCACTATGTCTGGCTAGGAAAAACTGGGCCAGCACAGAAAACATCTCCCATCGTGTTCCAGACGTTGCACGGTTGTCTGCCAAGTGTTTGGCAGGAAGAAAAGGAAAGTTGTCCAAAACAGCTTCTAATAGAATGTTCATGTGACTGGAAAAGTCAGGAGAGTGCAAAAGTACTGTTTTGTATCAGTTGGCAAGGTGCGCACGCAATCCCAGTGTTGTACAGCTTGCTTCTTCACCTTCCCGAAGCTGCCGCTCTCTCCGGCTCCCGGAGCCGAAGAAGCGGCTTCTTCGCGCAAAGACGATTGTGCCGCTCACAGTGCTCTCCTTAGCGCGGCTTCTGCCGAAAGACGCCCGGGAGCGGCTCTTAGCTCCGGACAGCATCCTACCTTCGTCTTTAGCGCCTCTTCTCATCTACATCTCAGCAAAAAACTTTTCCACTATGTCTGGCTAGGAAAAACTGTGCCAGCAAAGAAAACATCTCCAATCGTGTTCTAGACGTTGCACGGATGTCTGCCAAGTGTTTGGCAGGAAGAAAAGAAAAGTTGTCCAAAACAGCTTCCAATCGAACGTTCATGTCGTTGGAAAAGTCAGGAGAGTGCAAAAGTACTGTTTTCTAATAGTTGGCAAGGTGCGCACACAATCTCAGTGTTGTACAGCTTGCTTCTTCACCTTCCCGAAGCTGCCGCTCTCTCCGGCTCCCGGAGCCGAAGAAGCGGCTTCTTCGCGCAAAGACGATTGTGCCGCTCACAGTGCTCTCCTTAGCGCGGCTTCTGCCGAAGGACGCCCGGGAGCGGCTCTTAGCTCCGGACAGCATCCTACCTTCGTCTTTAGTGCCTCTTCTCATCTACATTTCGGCAAAAAGCTTTTCCACTATGCCTGGCTCGGAAAAACTGTGCCAGCACAGAAAACATCTCCCATCGTGTTCTAGACGTTGCACGGATTTCTGCCAAGTGTTTGGCAGGAAGAAAAACAAAGTTGTCCAAAACAGCTTCCAATCGAATGTTCACGTGACTCGAAAAGTCAGTAGAGTGCAAAAGTACTGTTTTCTAATAGTTGGCAAGGTGCGCACACAATCCCAGTGTTGTACAGCTTGCTTCTTTACCTTTTCCAAGTTTCCGCTCTACCCGGCTCCCGGAGCCGAAGAAGCGGCTTCTTTGCGCAAAGACGATTGTGCCGCTCACAGTGCTCTCCTTAGCGCGGCTTCTGCCGAAAGACGCCCCGGAGCGGCTCTTAGCTCCGGACAGCATCCTACCTTCGTCTTTAGCGCCTCTTCTCATTTACATCTCGGCAAAAAGCTTTTCCACTATGTCTGGCTAGGAAAAACTGTGCCAGCACAGAAAACATCTCCCATCGTGTTCTAGACGTTGCACGGATGTCTGCCAAGTGTTTGGCAGGAAGAAAAGAAAAGTTGTCAAAAACAGCTTCCAATCGAATGTTCATGTGACTGGAAAAGTCAGGAGAGTGCAAAAGTACTGTTTTGTATCAGTTGGCAAGGTGCGCACACAATCCCAGTGTTGTACAGCTTGCTTCTTCATTTTTCCGAAGCTGCCGCTCTCTTCGGCTCCCGGAGCCGAAGAAGCGGCTTCTTCGCGCAAAGGCGATTGTGCCGCTCACAGTGCTCTCCTTAGCGCGGCTTCTGCCGAAAGACGCCCGGGAGCGGCTCTTAGCTCCGGACAGCATCCTAGCTTCGTCTTTAGCGCCTCTTCTCATCTACATCTCGGCAAAAAGCTTTTCCACTATGTCTGGCTAGGAAAAACTGGGCCAGCACAGAAAACATCTCCCATCGTGTTCCAGACGTTGCACGGTTGTCTGCCAAGTGTTTGGCAGGAAGAAAAGGAAAGTTGTCCAAAACAGCTTCTAATAGAATGTTCATGTGACTGGAAAAGTCAGGAGAGTGCAAAAGTACTGTTTTGTATCAGTTGGCAAGGTGCGCACGCAATCCCAGTGTTGTACAGCTTGCTTCTTCACCTTCCCGAAGCTGCCGCTCTCTCCGGCTCCCGGAGCCGAAGAAGCGGCTTCTTCGCGCAAAGACGATTGTGCCGCTCACAGTGCTCTCCTTAGCGCGGCTTCTGCCGAAAGACGCCCGGGAGCGGCTCTTAGCTCCGGACAGCATCCTACCTTCGTCTTTAGCGCCTCTTCTCATCTACATCTCAGCAAAAAACTTTTCCACTATGTCTGGCTAGGAAAAACTGTGCCAGCAAAGAAAACATCTCCAATCGTGTTCTAGACGTTGCACGGATGTCTGCCAAGTGTTTGGCAGGAAGAAAAGAAAAGTTGTCCAAAACAGCTTCCAATCGAACGTTCATGTGGTTGGAAAAGTCAGGAGAGTGCAAAAGTACTGTTTTCTAATAGTTGGCAAGGTGCGCACACAATCTCAGTGTTGTACAGCTTGCTTCTTCACCTTCCCGAAGCTGCCGCTCTCTCCGGCTCCCGGAGCCGAAGATGCGGCTTCTTCACGCAAAGACGATTGTGCCGCTCACAGTGCTCTCCTTAGCGCGACTTCTGCCGAAGGACGCCCGGGAGCGGCTCTTAGCTCCGGACAGCATCCTACCTTCGTCTTTAGTGCCTCTTCTCATCTACATTTCGGCAAAAAGCTTTTCCACTATGCCTGGCTCGGAAAAACTGTGCCAGCACAGAAAACATCTCCCATCGTGTTCTAGACGTTGCACGGATTTCTGCCAAGTGTTTGGCAGGAAGAAAAACAAAGTTGTCCAAAACAGCTTCCAATCGAATGTTCACGTGACTCGAAAAGTCAGTAGAGTGCAAAAGTACTGTTTTCTAATAGTTGGCAAGGTGCGCACACAATCCCAGTGTTGTACAGCTTGCTTCTTTACCTTTTCCAAGTTTCCGCTCTACCCGGCTCCCGGAGCCGAAGAAGCGGCTTCTTTGCGCAAAGACGATTGTGCCGCTCACAGTGCTCTCCTTAGCGCGGCTTCTGCCGAAAGACGCCCCGGAGCGGCTCTTAGCTCCGGACAGCATCCTACCTTCGTCTTTAGCGCCTCTTCTCATTTACATCTCGGCAAAAAGCTTTTCCACTATGTCTGGCTAGGAAAAACTGTGCCAGCACAGAAAACATCTCCCATCGTGTTCTAGACGTTGCACGGATGTCTGCCAAGTGTTTGGCAGGAAGAAAAGAAAAGTTGTCCAAAACAGCTTCCAATCGAACGTTCATGTGATTGGAAAAGTCAGGAGAGTGCAAAAGTACTGTTTTGTATCAGTTGGCAAGGTGCGCACACAATCCCAGTGTTGTACAGCTTGCTTCTTCACCTTCCCGAAGCTGCCGCTCTCTCTGGCTCCCGGAGCCGAAGATGCGGCTTCTTCGCGCAAAGACGATTGTGCCGCTCACAGTGCTCTCCTTAGCGCGGCTTCTGCCGAAGGACGCCCGGGAGCGGCTCTTAGCTCCGGACAGCATCCTACCTTCGTCTTTAGCGCCTCTTCTCATCTACATTTCGGCAAAAAGCTTTTCCACTATGCCTGGTTTGGAAAAACTGTGCCAGCACAGAAAACATCTCCCATCGTGTTCTAGACGTTGCACGGATTTCTGCCAAGTGTTTGGCAGGAAGAAAAAAAAAGTTGTCCAAAACAGCTTCCAATCGAATGTTCATGTGACTGGAAAAGTCAGGAGAGTGCAAAAGTACTGTTTTCTAATAGTTGGCAAGGTGCGCACACAATCCCAGTGTTGTACAGCTTGCTTCTTTACCTTTTCCAAGTTGCCGCTCTACCCGGCTCCCGGAGCCGAAGAAGCGGCTTCTTCGCGCAAAGACGATTGTGCCGCTCACAGTGCTCTACTTAGCGCGGCTTCTGCCGAAAGACGCCCGGAAGCGGCTCTTAGCTCCGGACAGCATCCTACCTTCGTCTTTAGCGCCTCTTCTCATTTACATCTCGGCAAAAAGCTTTTCCACTATGTCTGGCTAGGAAAAACTGTGCCAGCACAGAAAACATCTCCCATCGTGTTCTAGACGTTGCACGGATGTCTGCAAAGTGTTTGGCAGGAAGAAAAGAAAAGTCGTCCAAAACAGCTTCCAATCGAACGTTCATGTGATTGGAAAAGTCAGGAGAGTGCAAAAGTACTGTTTTCTAATAGTTGGCAAGGTGCGCACACAATCCCAGTGTTGTACAGCTTGCTTCTTCACCTTCCCGAAGCTGCCGCTCTCTCCGGCTCCCGGAGCTGAAGAAGCGGCTTCTTTGCGCAAAGACGATTGTGTCGCCCACAGTGCTCTCCTTAGCGCGGCTTCTGCCGAAAGACGCCCGGGAGCGACTCTTAGCTCCGGACAGCATCCAACCTTCGTCTTTAGCGCCTCTTCTCATCTACATTTCGGCAAAAAGCTTTTCCACTATGCCTGGCTCGGAAAAACTGTGCCAGCACAGAAAACATCTCCCATCGTGTTCTAGACGTTGCACGGATTTCCGCCAAGTGTTTGGCAGGAAGAAAAAAAAAGTTGTCCAAAACAGCTTCCAATCGAATGTTCATGTGACTGGAAAAGTCAGGAGAGTGCAAAAGTACTGTTTTCTAATAGTTGGCAAGGTGCGCACACAATCCCAGTGTTGTACAGCTTGCTTCTTCACCTTCCCGAAGCTGCCGCTCTCTCCGGCTCCCGGAGCTGAAGAAGCGGCTTCTTCACCAAAGACGATTGTGCCGCTCACAGTGCTCTCCTTAGCGCGGCTTCTGCCGAAGGACGCCCGGGAGCGGCTCTTAGCTCCGGACAGCATCCTACCTTCGTCTTTAGCGCCTCTTCTCATCTACATTTCGGCAAAAAGCTTTTCCACTATGTCTGGCTCGGAAAAACTGTGCCAGCACAGAAAACATCTCCCATCGTGTTCTAGACGTTGCACGGATTTCCGCCAAGTGTTTGGCAGGAAGAAAAAAAAAGTTGTCCAAAACAGCTTCCAATCGAATGTTCATGTGACTGGAAAAGTCAGGAGAGTGCAAAAGTACTGTTTTCTAATAGTTGGCAAGGTGCGCACACAATCCCAGTGTTGTACAGCTTGCTTCTTCACCTTCCCGAAGCTGCCGCTCTCTCCGGCTCCCGGAGCTGAAGAAGCGGCTTCTTTGCGCAAAGACGATTGTGTCGCCCACAGTGCTCTCCTTAGCGCGGCTTCTGCCGAAAGACGCCCGGGAGCGGCTCTTAGCTCCGGACAGCATCCTACCTTCGTCTTTAGCGCCTCTTCTCATCTACATCTCGGCAAAAAGCTTTTCCACTATGCCTGGCTAGGAAAAACTGTGCCAGCACAGAAAACATCTCCCATCGTGTTCTAGACGTTGCACGGATGTCTGCCAAGTGTTTGGCAGGAAGAAAAGAAAAGTTGTCCAAAACAGCTTCCAATCGAATGTTCATGTGATTGGAAAAGTCAAGAGAGTGCAAAAGTACTGTTTTCTATCAGTTGGCAAGGTGCGCACACAATCCCAGTGTTGTACAGCTTGCTTCTTCACCTTCCCGAAGCTGCCGCTCTCTCCGGCTCCCGGAGCCGAAGAAGCGGCTTCTTCGCGCAAAGACGATTGTGCCGCTCACAGTGCTCTCCTTAGCGCGGCTTCTGCCGAAAGACGCCCGGTAGCGGCTCTTGGCTCCGGACAGCATCCTACCTTCGTCTTTAGCGCCTCTTCTCATCTACATCTCAGCAAAAAGCTTTTCCACTATGTCTGGCTCGGAAAAACTGTGCCAGCACTGAAAACATCTCCCATCGTGTTCTAGACGTTGCACGGATTTCTGCCAAGTGTTTGGCAGGAAGAAAAGTTGTCCAAAACAGCTTCCAATCGAATGTTCATGTGACTGGAAAAGTCAGGACAGTGCAAAAGTACTGTTTACTAATAGTTTGCAAGGTGCGCACACAATCCCAGTGTTGTACAGCTTGCTTCTTCACCTTCCCGAAGCTGCCGCTCTCTCCGGCTCCCGGAGCCGAAGAAGCGGCTTCTTCGCGCAAAGACGATTGTGCCGCTCACAGTGCTCTCCTTAGCGCGACTTCTGCCGAAAGACGCCCTGGAGCGGCTCTTAGCTCCGGACAGCATCCTACCTTCGTCTTTAGCGCATCTTCTCATCTACATCGTGGCAAAAAGCTTTTCCACTATGTCTGGCTAGGAAAAACTGTGCCAGCACAGAAAACATCTTCCATCGTGTTCTAGACGTTGCACGGATGTCTGCCAAGTGTTTGGCAGGAAGAAAAGAAAAGTTGTCCAAAACAGCTTCCAATCGAACGTTCATGTGATTGGAAAAGTCAGGAGAGTGCAAAAGTACTGTTTTCTAATAGTTGGCAAGGTGCGCACGCAATCCCAGTGTTGTACAGCTTGCTTCTTCACCTTCCCGAAGCTGCCGCTCTCTCCGGCTCCCGGAGCCGAAGATGCGGCTTCTTCGCGCAAAGACGATTGTGCCGCTCACAGTGCTCTCCTTAGCGCGGCTTCTGCTGAGGGACGCCCGGGAGCGGCTCTTAGCTCCGGACAGCATCCTACCTTCGTCTTTAGCGCCTCTTCTCATCTACATTTCGGCAAAAAGCTTTTCCACTATGTCTGGCTCGGAAAAACTGTGCCAGCACAGAAAACATCTTCCATCGTGTTCTAGACGTTGCACGGATTTCCGCCAAGTGTTTGGCAGGAAGAAAAAAAAAGTTGTCCAAAACAGCTTCCAATCGAATGTTCATGTGACTGGAAAAGTCAGTAGAGTGCAAAAGTACTGTTTTGTATCAGTTGGCAAGGTGCGCACACAATCCCAGTGTTGTACAGCTTGCTTCTTCACCTTCCCGAAGCTGCCGCTCTCTCCGGCTCCCGGAGCTGAAGAAGCGGCTTCTTTGCGCAAAGACGATTGTGTCGCCCACAGTGCTCTCCTTAGCGCGGCTTCTGCCGAAAGACGCCCGGGAGCGGCTCTTAGCTCCGGACAGCATCCAACCTTCGTCTTTAGCGCCTCTTCTCATCTACATCTGGGCAAAAAGCTTTTCCACTATGTCTGGCTCGGAAAAACTGTGCCAGCACAGAAAACATCTCCCATCGTGTTCTGGACGTTGCACGGATGTCTGCCAAGTGTTTGGCAGGAAGAAAAGAAAAGTTGTCCAAAACAGCTTCCAATCGAACGTTCATGTGAATGGAAAAGTCAGGAGAGTGCAAAAGTACTGTTTTCTAATAGTTGGCAAGGTGCGCACACAATCCCAGTGTTGTACAGCTTGCTTCTTCACCTTCCCGAAGCTGCCGCTCTCTCCGGCTCCCGGAGCCGAAGATGCGGCTTCTTCGCGCAAAGACGATTGTGCCGCTCACAGTGCTCTCCTTAGCGCGGCTTCTGCCGAAGGACGCCCAGGAGCGGCTCTTAGCTCCGGACAGCATCCTACCTTCGTCTTTAGCGCCTCTTCTCATCTACATTTCGGCAAAAAGCTTTTCCACTATGTCTGGCTCGGAAAAACTGTGCCAGCACAGAAAACATCTCCCATCGTGTTCTAGACATTGCACGGATGTCTGCCAAGTGTTTGGCAGGAAGAAAAGAAAAGTTGTCCAAAACAGCTTCCAATCGAACGTTCATGTGATTGGAAAAGTCAGGAGAGTGCAAAAGTACTGTTTTCTAATAGTTGGCAAGGTGCGCACACAATCCCAGTGTTGTACAGCTTGCTTCTTCACCTTCCCGAAGCTGCCGCTCTCTCCGGCTCCCGGAGCTAAAGAAGCGGCTTCTTCGCGCAAAGACGATTGTGCCGCTCACAGTGCTCTCCTTAGCGCGGCTTCTGCCGAAAGACGCCCGGGAGCGGCTCTTAGCTCCGGACAGCATCCTACCTTCGTCTTTAGCGCCTCTTCTCATCTACATCTCGGCAAAAAGCTTTTCCACTATGTCTGGCTCGGAAAAACTGTGCCAGCACAGAAAAAATCTCCCATCGTGTTCTAGACGTTGCACGGATTTCTGCCAAGTGTTTGGCAGGAAGAAAAAAAAAGTTGTCCAAAACAGCTTCCAATCGAATGTTCATGTGACTGGAAAAGTCAGGAGAGTGCAAAAGTACTGTTTTCTAATAGTTGGCAAGGTGCGCACACAATCCCAGTGTTGTACAGCTTGCTTCTTCACCTTCCCGAAGCTGCCGCTCTCTCCGGCTCCCGGAGCTGAAGAAGCGGCTTCTTTGCGCAAAGACGATTGTGTCGCCCACAGTGCTCTCCTTAGCGCGGCTTCTGCCGAAAGACGCCCGGGAGCGGCTCTTAGCTCCGGACAGCATCCTACCTTCGTCTTTAGCGCCTCTTCTCATCTACATCTCGGCAAAAAGCTTTTCCACTATGCCTGGCTAGGAAAAACTGTGCCAGCACAGAAAACATCTCCCATCGTGTTCTAGACGTTGCACGGATGTCTGCCAAGTGTTTGGCAGGAAGAAAAGAAAAGTTGTCCAAAACAGCTTCCGCTCGAATGTTCATGTGACTGGAAAAGTCAGGACAGTGCAAAAGTACTGTTTTCTAATAGTTGGCAAGGTGCGCACACAATCCCAGTGTTGTACAGCTTGCTTCTTCACCTTCCCGAAGCTGCCGCTCTCTCCGGCTCCCGGAGCCGAAGATGCGGCTTCTTCGCGCAAAGACGATTGTGCCGCTCACAGTGCTCTCCTTAGCGCGGCTTCTGCCGAAAGACGCCCGGGAGCGGCTCTTAGCTCCGGACAGCATCCTACCTTCGTCTTTAGCGCCTCTTCTCATCTACATTTCGGCAAAAAGCTTTTCCATTATGTCTGGCTCGGAAAAACTGTGCCAGCACTGAAAACATCTCCCATCGTGTTCTAGACGTTGCACGGATGTCTGCCAAGTGTTTGGCAGGAAGAAAAGAAAAGTTGTCCAAAACAGCTTCCAATCGAATGTTCATGTGATTGGAAAAGTCAGGAGAGTGCAAAAGTACTGTTTTCTAATAGTTGGCAAGGTGCGCACACAATCCCAGTGTTGTACAGCTTGCTTCTTCACCTTCCCGAAGCTGCCGCTCTCTCCGGCTCCCAGAGCCGAAGATGCAGCTTCTTCGCGCAAAGACGATTGTGCCGCTCACAGTGCTCTCCTTAGCGCGGCTTCTGCCGAAAGACGCCCGGGAGCGGCTCTTAGCTCCGGACAGCATCCTACCGTCGTCTTTAGCGCCTCTTCTCATCTACATCTCGGCAAAAAGCTTTTCCACTATGTCTGGCTCGGAAAAACTGTGCCAGCACAGAAAACATCTCCCATCGTCTTCTAGACGTTGCACGAATTTCCGACAAGTGTTTGGCAGGAAGAAAAGAAAAGTTGTCCAAAACAGCTTCCAATCGAATGTTCATGTGACTGGAAAAGTCAGGAGAGTGCAAAAGTACTGTTTTCTAATAGTTGGCAAGGTGCGCACACAATCCCAGTGTTGTACAGCTTGCTTCTTCACCTTCCCGAAGCTGCCGCTCTACCCGGCTCCCGGAGCCGAAGAAGCGGCTTCTTCGCGCAAAGACGATTGTGCCGCTCACAGTGCTCTCCTTAGCGCGGCTTCTGCCGAAAGACGCCCGGGAGCGGCTCTTAGCTCCGGACAGCATCCTACCTTCGTCTTTAGCGCCTCTTCTCATCTACATCTCGGCAAAAAGCTTTTCCACTATGTCTGGCTAGGAAAAACTGTGCCAGCACAGAAAACATCTCCCATCGTGTTCTAGACGTTGCACGGATATCTGCCAAGTGTTTGGCAGGAAGAAAAGAAAAGTTGTCCAAAACAGCTTCCAATCGAATGTTCATGTGATTGGAAAAGTCAAGAGAGTGCAAAAGTACTGTTTTCTAATAGTTGGCAAGGTGCGCACACAATCCCAGTGTTGTACAGCTTGCTTCTTCACCTTCCCGAAGCTGTCGCTCTCTCCGGCTCCAGGAGCCGAAGATGCGGCTTCTTCGCGCAAAGACGATTGTGCCACTCACAGTGCTCTCCTTAGCGCAGCTTCTGCCGAAAGACGCCCCGGAGCGGTTCTTAGTTCCAGACAGCATCCTACCTTCGTCTTTAGCACCTCTTCTTCTCTAAATCTCGGCAAAAAGCTTTTCCACTATGTCTGGCTCGGAAAAACTGTGCCAGCACAGAAAACATCTCCCATCGTGTTCTAGACATTGCACGGATTTCTGCCAAGTGTTTGGCAGGAAGAAAAGAAAAGTTGTCCAAAACAGCTTCCAATCGAATGTTCATGTGACTGGAAAAGTCAGGAGAGTGAAAAAGTACTGTTTTCTAATAGTTGGCAAAGTGCGCACACAATCCCAGTGTTGTACAGCTTGCTTCTTTACCTTTTCCAAGTTGCCGCTCTCCCCGGCTCCCGGAGCCGAAGAAGCGGCTTCTTCGCGCAAAGACGATTGTGCCGCTCACAGTGCTCTCCTTAGCGCGGCTTCTGCCGAAAGACGCCCGGGAGCGGCTCTTAGCTCCGGACAGCATCCTACCTTCGTCTTTAGCGCCTCTTCTCATCTACATCTTGGCAAAAAGCTTTTCCACTATGTCTGGCTCGGAAAAACTGCCAGAACTGAAAACATCTCCCATCGTGTTCTAGACGTTGCACGGATGTCTGCCAAGTGTTTGGCAGGAAGAAAAGAAAAGTTGTCCAAAACAGCTTCCAATCGAACGTTCATGTGATTGGAAAAGTCAGGAGAGTGCAAAAGTACTGTTTTCTAATAGTTGGCAAGGTGCGCACACAATCCCAGTGTTGTACAGCTTGCTTCTTCACCTTCCCGAAGCTGCCGCTCTCTCCGGCTCCCAGAGCCGAAGATGCAGCTTCTTCGCGCAAAGACGATTGTGCCGCTCACAGTGCTCTCCTTAGCGCGGCTTCTGCCGAAAGACGCCCGGGAGCGGCTCTTAGCTCCGGACAGCATCCTACCTTCGTCTTTAGCGCCTCTTCTCATCTACATCTCGGCAAAAAGCTTTTCCACTATGTCTGGCTCGGACAAACTGTGCCAGCACAGAAAACATCTCCCATCGTCTTCTAGACGTTGCACGAATTTCCGCCAAGTGTTTGGCAGGAAGAAAAGAAAAGTTGTCCAAAACAGCTTCCAATCGAATGTTCATGTGACTGGAAAAGTCAGGAGAGTGCAAAAGTACTGTTTTCTATCAGTTGGCAAGGTGCGCACACAATCCCAGTGTTGTACAGCTTGCTTCTTCACCTTCTCGAAGCTGCCGCTCTACCCGGCTCCCGGAGCCGAAGAAGCGGCTTCTTCGCGCAAAGACAATTGTGCCGCTCACAGTGCTCTACTTAGCGCGGCTTCTGCCGAAAGACGCCCGGAAGCGGCTCTTAGCTCCGGACAGCATCCTACCTTCGTCTTTAGCGCCTCTTCTCATTTACATCTCGGCAAAAAGCTTTTCCACTATGTCTGGCTAGGAAAAACTGTGCCAGCAGAGAAAACATCTCCCATCGTGTTCTAGACGTTGCACGGATGTCTGCAAAGTGTTTGGCAGGAAGAAAAGAAAAGTCGTCCAAAACAGCTTCCAATCGAACGTTCATGTGATTGGAAAAGTCAGGAGAGTGCAAAAGTACTGTTTTCTAATAGTTGGCAAGGTGCGCACACAATCCCAGTGTTGTACAGCTTGCTTCTTCACCTTCCCGAAGCTGCCGCTCTCTCCGGCTCCCGGAGCTGAAGAAGCGGCTTCTTTGCGCAAAGACGATTGTGTCGCCCACAGTGCTCTCCTTAGCGCGGCTTCTGCCGAAAGACGCCCGGGAGCGACTCTTAGCTCCGGACAGCATCCAACCTTCGTCTTTAGCGCCTCTTCTCATCTACATTTCGGCAAAAAGCTTTTCCACTATGCCTGGCTCGGAAAAACTGTGCCAGCACAGAAAACATCTCCCATCGTGTTCTAGACGTTGCACGGATTTCCGCCAAGTGTTTGGCAGGAAGAAAAAAAAAGTTGTCCAAAACAGCTTCCAATCGAATGTTCATGTGACTGGAAAAGTCAGGAGAGTGCAAAAGTACTGTTTTCTAATAGTTGGCAAGGTGCGCACACAATCCCAGTGTTGTACAGCTTGCTTCTTCACCTTCCCGAAGCTGCCGCTCTCTCCGGCTCCCGGAGCTGAAGAAGCGGCTTCTTCACCAAAGACGATTGTGCCGCTCACAGTGCTCTCCTTAGCGCGGCTTCTGCCGAAGGACGCCCGGGAGCGGCTCTTAGCTCCGGACAGCATCCTACCTTCGTCTTTAGCGCCTCTTCTCATCTACATTTCGGCAAAAAGCTTTTCCACTATGTCTGGCTCGGAAAAACTGTGCCAGCACAGAAAACATCTCCCATCGTGTTCTAGACGTTGCACGGATTTCCGCCAAGTGTTTGGCAGGAAGAAAAAAAAAGTTGTCCAAAACAGCTTCCAATCGAATGTTCATGTGACTGGAAAAGTCAGGAGAGTGCAAAAGTACTGTTTTCTAATAGTTGGCAAGGTGCGCACACAATCCCAGTGTTGTACAGCTTGCTTCTTCACCTTCCCGAAGCTGCCGCTCTCTCCGGCTCCCGGAGCTGAAGAAGCGGCTTCTTTGCGCAAAGACGATTTTGTCGCCCACAGTGCTCTCCTTAGCGCGGCTTCTGCCGAAAGACGCCCGGGAGCGGCTCTTAGCTCCGGACAGCATCCTACCTTCGTCTTTAGCGCCTCTTCTCATCTACATCTCGGCAAAAAGCTTTTCCACTATGCCTGGCTAGGAAAAACTGTGCCAGCACAGAAAACATCTCCCATCGTGTTCTAGACGTTGCACGGATGTCTGCCAAGTGTTTGGCAGGAAGAAAAGAAAAGTTGTCCAAAACAGCTTCCAATCGAATGTTCATGTGATTGGAAAAGTCAAGAGAGTGCAAAAGTACTGTTTTCTATCAGTTGGCAAGGTGCGCACACAATCCCAGTGTTGTACAGCTTGCTTCTTCACCTTCCCGAAGCTGCCGCTCTCTCCGGCTCCCGGAGCCGAAGAAGCGGCTTCTTCGCGCAAAGACGATTGTGCCGCTCACAGTGCTCTCCTTAGCGCGGCTTCTGCCGAAAGACGCCCGGTAGCGGCTCTTGGCTCCGGACAGCATCCTACCTTCGTCTTTAGCGCCTCTTCTCATCTACATCTCAGCAAAAAGCTTTTCCACTATGTCTGGCTCGGAAAAACTGTGCCAGCACTGAAAACATCTCCCATCGTGTTCTAGACGTTGCACGGATTTCTGCCAAGTGTTTGGCAGGAAGAAAAGTTGTCCAAAACAGCTTCCAATCGAATGTTCATGTGACTGGAAAAGTCAGGACAGTGCAAAAGTACTGTTTACTAATAGTTTGCAAGGTGCGCACACAATCCCAGTGTTGTACAGCTTGCTTCTTCACCTTCCCGAAGCTGCCGCTCTCTCCGGCTCCCGGAGCCGAAGAAGCGGCTTCTTCGCGCAAAGACGATTGTGCCGCTCACAGTGCTCTCCTTAGCGCGACTTCTGCCGAAAGACGCCCTGGAGCGGCTCTTAGCTCCGGACAGCATCCTACCTTCGTCTTTAGCGCATCTTCTCATCTACATCGTGGCAAAAAGCTTTTCCACTATGTCTGGCTAGGAAAAACTGTGCCAGCACAGAAAACATCTTCCATCGTGTTCTAGACGTTGCACGGATGTCTGCCAAGTGTTTGGCAGGAAGAAAAGAAAAGTTGTCCAAAACAGCTTCCAATCGAACGTTCATGTGATTGGAAAAGTCAGGAGAGTGCAAAAGTACTGTTTTCTAATAGTTGGCAAGGTGCGCACGCAATCCCAGTGTTGTACAGCTTGCTTCTTCACCTTCCCGAAGCTGCCGCTCTCTCCGGCTCCCGGAGCCGAAGATGCGGCTTCTTCGCGCAAAGACGATTGTGCCGCTCACAGTGCTCTCCTTAGCGCGGCTTCTGCTGAGGGACGCCCGGGAGCGGCTCTTAGCTCCGGACAGCATCCTACCTTCGTCTTTAGCGCCTCTTCTCATCTACATTTCGGCAAAAAGCTTTTCCACTATGTCTGGCTCGGAAAAACTGTGCCAGCACAGAAAACATCTTCCATCGTGTTCTAGACGTTGCACGGATTTCTGCCAAGTGTTTGGCAGGAAGAAAAAAAAAGTTGTCCAAAACAGCTTCCAATCGAATGTTCATGTGACTGGAAAAGTCAGTAGAGTGCAAAAGTACTGTTTTGTATCAGTTGGCAAGGTGCGCACACAATCCCAGTGTTGTACAGCTTGCTTCTTCACCTTCCCGAAGCTGCCGCTCTCTCCGGCTCCCGGAGCTGAAGAAGCGGCTTCTTTGCGCAAAGACGATTGTGTCGCCCACAGTGCTCTCCTTAGCGCGGCTTCTGCCGAAAGACGCCCGGGAGCGGCTCTTAGCTCCGGACAGCATCCAACCTTCGTCTTTAGCGCCTCTTCTCATCTACATCTGGGCAAAAAGCTTTTCCACTATGTCTGGCTCGGAAAAACTGTGCCAGCACAGAAAACATCTCCCATCGTGTTCTGGACGTTGCACGGATGTCTGCCAAGTGTTTGGCAGGAAGAAAAGAAAAGTTGTCCAAAACAGCTTCCAATCGAACGTTCATGTGAATGGAAAAGTCAGGAGAGTGCAAAAGTACTGTTTTCTAATAGTTGGCAAGGTGCGCACACAATCCCAGTGTTGTACAGCTTGCTTCTTCACCTTCCCGAAGCTGCCGCTCTCTCCGGCTCCCGGAGCCGAAGATGCGGCTTCTTCGCGCAAAGACGATTGTGCCGCTCACAGTGCTCTCCTTAGCGCGGCTTCTGCCGAAGGACGCCCAGGAGCGGCTCTTAGCTCCGGACAGCATCCTACCTTCGTCTTTAGCGCCTCTTCTCATCTACATTTCGGCAAAAAGCTTTTCCACTATGTCTGGCTCGGAAAAACTGTGCCAGCACAGAAAACATCTCCCATCGTGTTCTAGACATTGCACGGATGTCTGCCAAGTGTTTGGCAGGAAGAAAAGAAAAGTTGTCCAAAACAGCTTCCAATCGAACGTTCATGTGATTGGAAAAGTCAGGAGAGTGCAAAAGTACTGTTTTCTAATAGTTGGCAAGGTGCGCACACAATCCCAGTGTTGTACAGCTTGCTTCTTCACCTTCCCGAAGCTGCCGCTCTCTCCGGCTCCCGGAGCTAAAGAAGCGGCTTCTTCGCGCAAAGACGATTGAGCCGCTCACAGTGCTCTCCTTAGCGCGGCTTCTGCCGAAAGACGCCCGGGAGCGGCTCTTAGCTCCGGACAGCATCCTACCTTCGTCTTTAGCGCCTCTTCTCATCTACATCTCGGCAAAAAGCTTTTCCACTATGTCTGGCTCGGAAAAACTGTGCCAGCACAGAAAAAATCTCCCATCGTGTTCTAGACGTTGCACGGATTTCTGCCAAGTGTTTGGCAGGAAGAAAAAAAAAGTTGTCCAAAACAGCTTCCAATCGAATGTTCATGTGACTGGAAAAGTCAGGAGAGTGCAAAAGTACTGTTTTCTAATAGTTGGCAAGGTGCGCACACAATCCCAGTGTTGTACAGCTTGCTTCTTCACCTTCCCGAAGCTGCCGCTCTCTCCGGCTCCCGGAGCTGAAGAAGCGGCTTCTTTGCGCAAAGACGATTGTGTCGCCCACAGTGCTCTCCTTAGCGCGGCTTCTGCCGAAAGACGCCCGGGAGCGGCTCTTAGCTCCGGACAGCATCCTACCTTCGTCTTTAGCGCCTCTTCTCATCTACATCTCGGCAAAAAGCTTTTCCACTATGCCTGGCTAGGAAAAACTGTGCCAGCACAGAAAACATCTCCCATCGTGTTCTAGACGTTGCACGGATGTCTGCCAAGTGTTTGGCAGGAAGAAAAGAAAAGTTGTCCAAAACAGCTTCCGCTCGAATGTTCATGTGACTGGAAAAGTCAGGACAGTGCAAAAGTACTGTTTTCTAATAGTTGGCAAGGTGCGCACACAATCCCAGTGTTGTACAGCTTGCTTCTTCACCTTCCCGAAGCTGCCGCTCTCTCCGGCTCCCGGAGCCGAAGATGCGGCTTCTTCGCGCAAAGACGATTGTGCCGCTCACAGTGCTCTCCTTAGCGCGGCTTCTGCCGAAAGACGCCCGGGAGCGGCTCTTAGCTCCGGACAGCATCCTACCTTCGTCTTTAGCGCCTCTTCTCATCTACATTTCGGCAAAAAGCTTTTCCATTATGTCTGGCTCGGAAAAACTGTGCCAGCACTGAAAACATCTCCCATCGTGTTCTAGACGTTGCACGGATGTCTGCCAAGTGTTTGGCAGGAAGAAAAGAAAAGTTGTCCAAAACAGCTTCCAATCGAACGTTCATGTGATTGGAAAAGTCAGGAGAGTGCAAAAGTACTGTTTTCTAATAGTTGGCAAGGTGCGCACACAATCCCAGTGTTGTACAGCTTGCTTCTTTACCTTTTCCAAGTTGCCGCTCTACCCGGCTCCCGGAGTCGAAGAAGCGGCTTCTTCGCGCAAAGACGATTGTGCCGCTCACAGTGCTCTCCTTAGCGCGGCTTCTGCCGAAAGACGCCCGGGAGCGGCTCTTAGCTCCGGACAGCATCCTACCTTCGTCTTTAGCGCCTCTTCTCATCTACATCTCGGCAAAAAGCTTTTCCACTATGTCTGGCTAGGAAAAACTGTGCCAGCACAGAAAACATCTCCCATCGTGTTCTAGACGTTGCACGGATATCTGCCAAGTGTTTGGCAGGAAGAAAAGAAAAGTTGTCCAAAACAGCTTCCAATCGAATGTTCATGTGATTGGAAAAGTCAAGAGAGTGCAAAAGTACTGTTTTCTAATAGTTGGCAAGGTGCGCACACAATCCCAGTGTTGTACAGCTTGCTTCTTCACCTTCCCGAAGCTGTCGCTCTCTCCGGCTCCAGGAGCCGAAGATGCGGCTTCTTCGCGCAAAGACGATTGTGCCACTCACAGTGCTCTCCTTAGCGCAGCTTTTGCCGAAAGACGCCCCGGAGCGGCTCTTAGTTCCAGACAGCATCCTACCTTCGTCTTTAGCACCTCTTCTTCTCTAAATCTCGGCAAAAAGCTTTTCCACTATGTCTGGCTCGGAAAAACTGTGCCAGCACAGAAAACATCTCCCATCGTGTTCTAGACATTGCACGGATTTCTGCCAAGTGTTTGGCAGGAAGAAAAGAAAAGTTGTCCAAAACAGCTTCCAATCGAATGTTCATGTGACTGGAAAAGTCAGGAGAGTGAAAAAGTACTGTTTTCTAATAGTTGGCAAAGTGCGCACACAATCCCAGTGTTGTACAGCTTGCTTCTTTACCTTTTCCAAGTTGCCGGTCTCCCCGGCTCCCGGAGCCGAAGAAGCGGCTTCTTCGCGCGAAGACGATTGTGGCGCTCACAGTGCTCTCCTTAGCGCGGCTTCTGCCGAAAGACGCCCGGGAGCGGCTCTTAGCTCCGGACAGCATCCTACCTTCGTCTTTAGCGCCTCTTCTCATCTACATCTTGGCAAAAAGCTTTTCCACTATGTCTGGCTAGGAAAAACTGTGCCAGCACAGAAAACATCTCCCATCGTGTTCTAGACGTTGCACGGATGTCTGCCAAGTGTTTGGCAGGAAGAAAAGAAAAGTTGTCCAAAACAGCTTCCAATCGAACGTTCATGTGATTGGAAAAGTCAGGAGAGTGCAAAAGTACTGTTTTCTAATAGTTGGCAAGGTGCGCACACAATCCCAGTGTTGTACAGCTTGCTTCTTCACCTTCCTGAAGCTGCCGCTCTCTCCGGCTCCCGGAGCCGAAGATGCGGCTTCTTCGCGCAAAGACGATTGTGCCGCTCACAGTGCTCTCCTTAGCGCGGCTTCTGCCGAAGGACGCCCGGGAGCGGCTCTTAGCTCCGGACAGCATCCTACCTTCGTCTTTAGCGCCTCTTCTCATCTACATTTCGGCAAAAAGCTTTTCCACTATGTCTGGCTCGGAAAAACTGTGCCAGCACAGAAAACATCTCCCATCGTGTTCTAGACGTTGCACGGATTTCTGCCAAGTGTTTGGCAGGAAGAAAAAAAAAGTTGTCCAAAACAGCTTCCAATCGAATGTTCATGTGACTGGAAAAGTCAGGAGAGTGCAAAAGTACTGTTTTCTAATAGTTGGCAAGGTGCGCACACAATCCCAGTGTTGTACAGCTTGCTTCTTTACCTTTTCCAAGTTGCCGCTCTACCCGGCTCCCGGAGCCGAAGAAGCGGCTTCTTCGCGCAAAGACGATTGTGCCGCTCACAGTGCTCTACTTAGCGCGGCTTCTGCCGAAAGACGCCCGGAAGCGGCTCTTAGCTCCGGACAGCATCCTACCTTCGTCTTTAGCGCCTCTTCTCATTTACATCTCGGCAAAAAGCTTTTCCACTATGTCTGGCTAGGAAAAACTGTGCCAGCACAGAAAACATCTCCCATCGTGTTCTAGACGTTGCACGGATGTCTGCAAAGTGTTTGGCAGGAAGAAAAGAAAAGTCGTCCAAAACAGCTTCCAATCGAACGTTCATGTGATTGGAAAAGTCAGGAGAGTGCAAAAGTACTGTTTTCTAATAGTTGGCAAGGTGCGCACACAATCCCAGTGTTGTACAGCTTGCTTCTTCACCTTCCCGAAGCTGCCGCTCTCTCCGGCTCCCGGAGCTGAAGAAGCGGCTTCTTTGCGCAAAGACGATTGTGTCGCCCACAGTGCTCTCCTTAGCGCGGCTTCTGCCGAAAGACGCCCGGGAGCGACTCTTAGCTCCGGACAGCATCCAACCTTCGTCTTTAGCGCCTCTTCTCATCTACATTTCGGCAAAAAGCTTTTCCACTATGCCTGGCTCGGAAAAACTGTGCCAGCACAGAAAACATCTCCCATCGTGTTCTAGACGTTGCACGGATTTCCGCCAAGTGTTTGGCAGGAAGAAAAAAAAAGTTGTCCAAAACAGCTTCCAATCGAATGTTCATGTGACTGGAAAAGTCAGGAGAGTGCAAAAGTACTGTTTTCTAATAGTTGGCAAGGTGCGCACACAATCCCAGTGTTGTACAGCTTGCTTCTTCACCTTCCCGAAGCTGCCGCTCTCTCCGGCTCCCGGAGCTGAAGAAGCGGCTTCTTCACCAAAGACGATTGTGCCGCTCACAGTGCTCTCCTTAGCGCGGCTTCTGCCGAAGGACGCCCGGGAGCGGCTCTTAGCTCCGGACAGCATCCTACCTTCGTCTTTAGCGCCTCTTCTCATCTACATTTCGGCAAAAAGCTTTTCCACTATGTCTGGCTCGGAAAAACTGTGCCAGCACAGAAAACATCTCCCATCGTGTTCTAGACGTTGCACGGATTTCCGCCAAGTGTTTGGCAGGAAGAAAAAAAAAGTTGTCCAAAACAGCTTCCAATCGAATGTTCATGTGACTGGAAAAGTCAGGAGAGTGCAAAAGTACTGTTTTCTAATAGTTGGCAAGGTGCGCACACAATCCCAGTGTTGTACAGCTTGCTTCTTCACCTTCCCGAAGCTGCCGCTCTCTCCGGCTCCCGGAGCTGAAGAAGCGGCTTCTTTGCGCAAAGACGATTGTGTCGCCCACAGTGCTCTCCTTAGCGCGGCTTCTGCCGAAAGACGCCCGGGAGCGGCTCTTAGCTCCGGACAGCATCCTACCTTCGTCTTTAGCGCCTCTTCTCATCTACATCTCGGCAAAAAGCTTTTCCACTATGCCTGGCTAGGAAAAACTGTGCCAGCACAGAAAACATCTCCCATCGTGTTCTAGACGTTGCACGGATGTCTGCCAAGTGTTTGGCAGGAAGAAAAGAAAAGTTGTCCAAAACAGCTTCCAATCGAATGTTCATGTGATTGGAAAAGTCAAGAGAGTGCAAAAGTACTGTTTTCTATCAGTTGGCAAGGTGCGCACACAATCCCAGTGTTGTACAGCTTGCTTCTTCACCTTCCCGAAGCTGCCGCTCTCTCCGGCTCCCGGAGCCGAAGAAGCGGCTTCTTCGCGCAAAGACGATTGTGCCGCTCACAGTGCTCTCCTTAGCGCGGCTTCTGCCGAAAGACGCCCGGTAGCGGCTCTTGGCTCCGGACAGCATCCTACCTTCGTCTTTAGCGCCTCTTCTCATCTACATCTCAGCAAAAAGCTTTTCCACTATGTCTGGCTCGGAAAAACTGTGCCAGCACTGAAAACATCTCCCATCGTGTTCTAGACGTTGCACGGATTTCTGCCAAGTGTTTGGCAGGAAGAAAAGTTGTCCAAAACAGCTTCCAATCGAATGTTCATGTGACTGGAAAAGTCAGGACAGTGAAAAAGTACTGTTTACTAATAGTTTGCAAGGTGCGCACACAATCCCAGTGTTGTACAGCTTGCTTCTTCACCTTCCCGAAGCTGCCGCTCTCTCCGGCTCCCGGAGCCGAAGAAGCGGCTTCTTCGCGCAAAGACGATTGTGCCGCTCACAGTGCTCTCCTTAGCGCGACTTCTGCCGAAAGACGCCCTGGAGCGGCTCTTAGCTCCGGACAGCATCCTACCTTCGTCTTTAGCGCATCTTCTCATCTACATCGTGGCAAAAAGCTTTTCCACTATGTCTGGCTAGGAAAAACTGTGCCAGCACAGAAAACATCTTCCATCGTGTTCTAGACGTTGCACGGATGTCTGCCAAGTGTTTGGCAGGAAGAAAAGAAAAGTTGTCCAAAACAGCTTCCAATCGAACGTTCATGTGATTGGAAAAGTCAGGAGAGTGCAAAAGTACTGTTTTCTAATAGTTGGCAAGGTGCGCACGCAATCCCAGTGTTGTACAGCTTGCTTCTTCACCTTCCCGAAGCTGCCGCTCGCTCCGGCTCCCGGAGCCGAAGATGCGGCTTCTTCGCGCAAAGACGATTGTGCCGCTCACAGTGCTCTCCTTAGCGCGGCTTCTGCTGAGGGACGCCCGGGAGCGGCTCTTAGCTCCGGACAGCATCCTACCTTCGTCTTTAGCGCCTCTTCTCATCTACATTTCGGCAAAAAGCTTTTCCACTATGTCTGGCTCGGAAAAACTGTGCCAGCACAGAAAACATCTTCCATCGTGTTCTAGACGTTGCACGGATTTCTGCCAAGTGTTTGGCAGGAAGAAAAAAAAAGTTGTCCAAAACAGCTTTCAATCGAATGTTCATGTGACTGGAAAAGTCAGTAGAGTGCAAAAGTACTGTTTTGTATCAGTTGGCAAGGTGCGCACACAATCCCAGTGTTGTACAGCTTGCTTCTTCACCTTCCCGAAGCTGCCGCTCTCTCCGGCTCCCGGAGCTGAAGAAGCGGCTTCTTTGCGCAAAGACGATTGTGTCGCCCACAGTGCTCTCCTTAGCGCGGCTTCTGCCGAAAGACGCCCGGGAGCGGCTCTTAGCTCCGGACAGCATCCAACCTTCGTCTTTAGCGCCTCTTCTCATCTACATCTGGGCAAAAAGCTTTTCCACTATGTCTGGCTCGGAAAAACTGTGCCAGCACAGAAAACATCTCCCATCGTGTTCTGGACGTTGCACGGATGTCTGCCAAGTGTTTGGCAGGAAGAAAAGAAAAGTTGTCCAAAACAGCTTCCAATCGAACGTTCATGTGAATGGAAAAGTCAGGAGAGTGCAAAAGTACTGTTTTCTAATAGTTGGCAAGGTGCGCACACAATCCCAGTGTTGTACAGCTTGCTTCTTCACCTTCCCGAAGCTGCCGCTCTCTCCGGCTCCCGGAGCCGAAGATGCGGCTTCTTCGCGCAAAGACGATTGTGCCGCTCACAGTGCTCTCCTTAGCGCGGCTTCTGCCGAAGGACGCCCAGGAGCGGCTCTTAGCTCCGGACAGCATCCTACCTTCGTCTTTAGCGCCTCTTCTCATCTACATTTCGGCAAAAAGCTTTTCCACTATGTCTGGCTCGGAAAAACTGTGCCAGCACAGAAAACATCTCCCATCGTGTTCTAGACATTGCACGGATGTCTGCCAAGTGTTTGGCAGGAAGAAAAGAAAAGTTGTCCAAAACAGCTTCCAATCGAACGTTCATGTGATTGGAAAAGTCAGGAGAGTGCAAAAGTACTGTTTTCTAATAGTTGGCAAGGTGCGCACACAATCCCAGTGTTGTACAGCTTGCTTCTTCACCTTCCCGAAGCTGCCGCTCTCTCCGGCTCCCGGAGCTAAAGAAGCGGCTTCTTCGCGCAAAGACGATTGTGCCGCTCACAGTGCTCTCCTTAGCGCGGCTTCTGCCGAAAGACGCCCGGGAGCGGCTCTTAGCTCCGGACAGCATCCTACCTTCGTCTTTAGCGCCTCTTCTCATCTACATCTCGGCAAAAAGCTTTTCCACTATGTCTGGCTCGGAAAAACTGTGCCAGCACAGAAAAAATCTCCCATCGTGTTCTAGACGTTGCACGGATTTCTGCCAAGTGTTTGGCAGGAAGAAAAAAAAAGTTGTCCAAAACAGCTTCCAATCGAATGTTCATGTGACTGGAAAAGTCAGGAGAGTGCAAAAGTACTGTTTTCTAATAGTTGGCAAGGTGCGCACACAATCCCAGTGTTGTACAGCTTGCTTCTTCACCTTCCCGAAGCTGCCGCTCTCTCCGGCTCCCGGAGCTGAAGAAGCGGCTTCTTTGCGCAAAGACGATTGTGTCGCCCACAGTGCTCTCCTTAGCGCGGCTTCTGCCGAAAGACGCCCGGGAGCGGCTCTTAGCTCCGGACAGCATCCTACCTTCGTCTTTAGCGCCTCTTCTCATCTACATCTCGGCAAAAAGCTTTTCCACTATGCCTGGCTAGGAAAAACTGTGCCAGCACAGAAAACATCTCCCATCGTGTTCTAGACGTTGCACGGATGTCTGCCAAGTGTTTGGCAGGAAGAAAAGAAAAGTTGTCCAAAACAGCTTTCGCTCGAATGTTCATGTGACTGGAAAAGTCAGGACAGTGCAAAAGTACTGTTTTCTAATAGTTGGCAAGGTGCGCACACAATCCCAGTGTTGTACAGCTTGCTTCTTCACCTTCCCGAAGCTGCCGCTCTCTCCGGCTCCCGGAGCCGAAGATGCGGCTTCTTCGCGCAAAGACGATTGTGCCGCTCACAGTGCTCTCCTTAGCGCGGCTTCTGCCGAAAGACGCCCGGGAGCGGCTCTTAGCTCCGGACAGCATCCTACCTTCGTCTTTAGCGCCTCTTCTCATCTACATTTCGGCAAAAAGCTTTTCCATTATGTCTGGCTCGGAAAAACTGTGCCAGCACTGAAAACATCTCCCATCGTGTTCTAGACGTTGCACGGATGTCTGCCAAGTGTTTGGCAGGAAGAAAAGAAAAGTTGTCCAAAACAGCTTCCAATCGAACGTTCATGTGATTGGAAAAGTCAGGAGAGTGCAAAAGTACTGTTTTCTAATAGTTGGCAAGGTGCGCACACAATCCCAGTGTTGTACAGCTTGCTTCTTTACCTTTTCCAAGTTGCCGCTCTACCCGGCTCCCGGAGCCGAAGAAGCGGCTTCTTCGCGCAAAGACGATTGTGCCGCTCACAGTGCTCTCCTTAGCGCGGCTTCTGCCGAAAGACGCCCGGGAGCGGCTCTTAGCTCCGGACAGCATCCTACCTTCGTCTTTAGCGCCTCTTCTCATCTACATCTCGGCAAAAAGCTTTTCCACTATGTCTGGCTAGGAAAAACTGTGCCAGCACAGAAAACATCTCCCATCATGTTCTAGACGTTGCACGGATATCTGCCAAGTGTTTGGCAGGAAGAAAAGAAAAGTTTTCCAAAACAGCTTCCAATCGAATGTTCATGTGATTGGAAAAGTCAAGAGAGTGCAAAAGTACTGTTTTCTAATAGTTGGCAAGGTGCGCACACAATCCCAGTGTTGTACAGCTTGCTTCTTCACCTTCCCGAAGCTGTCGCTCTCTCCGGCTCCAGGAGCCGAAGATGCGGCTTCTTCGCGCAAAGACGATTGTGCCACTCACAGTGCTCTCCTTAGCGCAGCTTTTGCCGAAAGACGCCCCGGAGCGGCTCTTAGTTCCAGACAGCATCCTACCTTCGTCTTTAGCACCTCTTCTTCTCTAAATCTCGGCAAAAAGCTTTTGCACTATGTCTGGCTCGGAAAAACTGTGCCAGCACAGAAAACATCTCCCATCGTGTTCTAGACATTGCACGGATTTCTGCCAAGTGTTTGGCAGGAAGAAAAGAAAAGTTGTCCAAAACAGCTTCCAATCGAATGTTCATGTGACTGGAAAAGTCAGGAGAGTGAAAAAGTACTGTTTTCTAATAGTTGGCAAAGTGCGCACACAATCCCAGTGTTGTACAGCTTGCTTCTTTACCTTTTCCAAGTTGCCGCTCTCCCCGGCTCCCGGAGCCGAAGAAGCGGCTTCTTCGCGCGAAGACGATTGTGGCGCTCACAGTGCTCTCCTTAGCGCGGCTTCTGCCGAAAGACGCCCGGGAGCGGCTCTTAGCTCCGGACAGCATCCTACCTTCGTCTTTAGCGCCTCTTCTCATCTACATCTTGGCAAAAAGCTTTTCCACTATGTCTGGCTCGGAAAAACTGCCAGAACTGAAAACATCTCCCATCGTGTTCTAGACGTTGCACGGATGTCTGCCAAGTGTTTGGCAGGAAGAAAAAAAAAGTTGTCCAAAACAGCTTCCAATCGAACGTTCATGTGATTGGAAAAGTCAGGAGAGTGCAAAAGTACTGTTTTCTAATAGTTGGCAAGGTGCGCACACAATCCCAGTGTTGTACAGCTTGCTTCTTCACCTTCCCGAAGCTGCCGCTCTCTCCGGCTCCCAGAGCCGAAGATGCGGCTTCTTCGCGCAAAGACGATTGTGCCGCTCACAGTGCTCTCCTTAGCGCGGCTTCTGCCGAAAGACGCCCGGGAGCGGCTCTTAGCTCCGGACAGCATCCTACCGTCGTCTTTAGCGCCTCTTCTCATCTACATCTCGGCAAAAAGCTTTTCCACTATGTCTGGCTAGGAAAAACTGTGCCAGCACAGAAAACATCTCCCATCGTGTTCTAGACGTTGCACGGATGTCTGCAAAGTGTTTGGCAGGAAGAAAAGAAAAGTCGTCCAAAACAGCTTCCAATCGAACGTTCATGTGATTGGAAAAGTCAGGAGAGTGCAAAAGTACTGTTTTCTAATAGTTGGCAAGGTGCGCACACAATCCCAGTGTTGTACAGCTTGCTTCTTCACCTTCCCGAAGCTGCCGCTCTCTCCGGCTCCCGGAGCTGAAGAAGCGGCTTCTTTGCGCAAAGACGATTGTGTCGCCCACAGTGCTCTCCTTAGCGCGGCTTCTGCCGAAAGACGCCCGGGAGCGACTCTTAGCTCCGGACAGCATCCAACCTTCGTCTTTAGCGCCTCTTCTCATCTACATTTCGGCAAAAAGCTTTTCCACTATGCCTGGCTCGGAAAAACTGTGCCAGCACAGAAAACATCTCCCATCGTGTTCTAGACGTTGCACGGATTTCCGCCAAGTGTTTGGCAGGAAGAAAAAAAAAGTTGTCCAAAACAGCTTCCAATCGAATGTTCATGTGACTGGAAAAGTCAGGAGAGTGCAAAAGTACTGTTTTCTAATAGTTGGCAAGGTGCGCACACAATCCCAGTGTTGTACAGCTTGCTTCTTCACCTTCCCGAAGCTGCCGCTCTCTCCGGCTCCCGGAGCTGAAGAAGCGGCTTCTTCACCAAAGACGATTGTGCCGCTCACAGTGCTCTCCTTAGCGCGGCTTCTGCCGAAGGACGCCCGGGAGCGGCTCTTAGCTCCGGACAGCATCCTACCTTCGTCTTTAGCGCCTCTTCTCATCTACATTTCGGCAAAAAGCTTTTCCACTATGTCTGGCTCGGAAAAACTGTGCCAGCACAGAAAACATCTCCCATCGTGTTCTAGACGTTGCACGGATTTCCGCCAAGTGTTTGGCAGGAAGAAAAAAAAAGTTGTCCAAAACAGCTTCCAATCGAATGTTCATGTGACTGGAAAAGTCAGGAGAGTGCAAAAGTACTGTTTTCTAATAGTTGGCAAGGTGCGCACACAATCCCAGTGTTGTACAGCTTGCTTCTTCACCTTCCCGAAGCTGCCGCTCTCTCCGGCTCCCGGAGCTGAAGAAGCGGCTTCTTTGCGCAAAGACGATTGTGTCGCCCACAGTGCTCTCCTTAGCGCGGCTTCTGCCGAAAGACGCCCGGGAGCGGCTCTTAGCTCCGGACAGCATCCTACCTTCGTCTTTAGCGCCTCTTCTCATCTACATCTCGGCAAAAAGCTTTTCCACTATGCCTGGCTAGGAAAAACTGTGCCAGCACAGAAAACATCTCCCATCGTGTTCTAGACGTTGCACGGATTTCTGCCAAGTGTTTGGCAGGAAGAAAAGTTGTCCAAAACAGCTTCCAATCGAATGTTCATGTGACTGGAAAAGTCAGGACAGTGCAAAAGTACTGTTTACTAATAGTTTGCAAGGTGCGCACACAATCCCAGTGTTGTACAGCTTGCTTCTTCACCTTCCCGAAGCTGCCGCTCTCTCCGGCTCCCGGAGCCGAAGAAGCGGCTTCTTCGCGCAAAGACGATTGTGCCGCTCACAGTGCTCTCCTTAGCGCGACTTCTGCCGAAAGACGCCCTGGAGCGGCTCTTAGCTCCGGACAGCATCCTACCTTCGTCTTTAGCGCATCTTCTCATCTACATCGTGGCAAAAAGCTTTTCCACTATGTCTGGCTAGGAAAAACTGTGCCAGCACAGAAAACATCTTCCATCGTGTTCTAGACGTTGCACGGATGTCTGCCAAGTGTTTGGCAGGAAGAAAAGAAAAGTTGTCCAAAACAGCTTCCAATCGAACGTTCATGTGATTGGAAAAGTCAGGAGAGTGCAAAAGTACTGTTTTCTAATAGTTGGCAAGGTGCGCACACAATCCCAGTGTTGTACAGCTTGCTTCTTCACCTTCCCGAAGCTGCCGCTCTCTCCGGCTCCCGGAGCCGAAGATGCGGCTTCTTCGCGCAAAGACGATTGTGCCGCTCACAGTGCTCTCCTTAGCGCGGCTTCTGCTGAGGGACGCCCGGGAGCGGCTCTTAGCTCCGGACAGCATCCTACCTTCGTCTTTAGCGCCTCTTCTCATCTACATTTCGGCAAAAAGCTTTTCCACTATGTCTGGCTCGGAAAAACTGTGCCAGCACAGAAAACATCTTCCATCGTGTTCTAGACGTTGCACGGATTTCTGCCAAGTGTTTGGCAGGAAGAAAAAAAAAGTTGTCCAAAACAGCTTCCAATCGAATGTTCATGTGACTGGAAAAGTCAGTAGAGTGCAAAAGTACTGTTTTGTATCAGTTGGCAAGGTGCGCACACAATCCCAGTGTTGTACAGCTTGCTTCTTCACCTTCCCGAAGCTGCCGCTCTCTCCGGCTCCCGGAGCTGAAGAAGCGGCTTCTTTGCGCAAAGACGATTGTGTCGCCCACAGTGCTCTCCTTAGCGCGGCTTCTGCCGAAAGACGCCCGGGAGCGGCTCTTAGCTCCGGACAGCATCCAACCTTCGTCTTTAGCGCCTCTTCTCATCTACATCTGGGCAAAAAGCTTTTCCACTATGTCTGGCTCGGAAAAACTGTGCCAGCACAGAAAACATCTCCCATCGTGTTCTGGACGTTGCACGGATGTCTGCCAAGTGTTTGGCAGGAAGAAAAGAAAAGTTGTCCAAAACAGCTTCCAATCGAACGTTCATGTGAATGGAAAAGTCAGGAGAGTGCAAAAGTACTGTTTTCTAATAGTTGGCAAGGTGCGCACACAATCCCAGTGTTGTACAGCTTGCTTCTTCACCTTCCCGAAGCTGCCGCTCTCTCCGGCTCCCGGAGCCGAAGATGCGGCTTCTTCGCGCAAAGACGATTGTGCCGCTCACAGTGCTCTCCTTAGCGCGGCTTCTGCCGAAGGACGCCCAGGAGCGGCTCTTAGCTCCGGACAGCATCCTACCTTCGTCTTTAGCGCCTCTTCTCATCTACATTTCGGCAAAAAGCTTTTCCACTATGTCTGGCTCGGAAAAACTGTGCCAGCACAGAAAACATCTCCCATCGTGTTCTAGACATTGCACGGATGTCTGCCAAGTGTTTGGCAGGAAGAAAAGAAAAGTTGTCCAAAACAGCTTCCAATCGAACGTTCATGTGATTGGAAAAGTCAGGAGAGTGCAAAAGTACTGTTTTCTAATAGTTGGCAAGGTGCGCACACAATCCCAGTGTTGTACAGCTTGCTTCTTCACCTTCCCGAAGCTGCCGCTCTCTCCGGCTCCCGGAGCTAAAGAAGCGGCTTCTTCGCGCAAAGACGATTGTGCCGCTCACAGTGCTCTCCTTAGCGCGGCTTCTGCCGAAAGACGCCCGGGAGCGGCTCTTAGCTCCGGACAGCATCCTACCTTCGTCTTTAGCGCCTCTTCTCATCTACATCTCGGCAAAAAGCTTTTCCACTATGTCTGGCTCGGAAAAACTGTGCCAGCACAGAAAAAATCTCCCATCGTGTTCTAGACGTTGCACGGATTTCTGCCAAGTGTTTGGCAGGAAGAAAAAAAAAGTTGTCCAAAACAGCTTCCAATCGAATGTTCATGTGACTGGAAAAGTCAGGAGAGTGCAAAAGTACTGTTTTCTAATAGTTGGCAAGGTGCGCACACAATCCCAGTGTTGTACAGCTTGCTTCTTCACCTTCCCGAAGCTGCCGCTCTCTCCGGCTCCCGGAGCTGAAGAAGCGGCTTCTTTGCGCAAAGACGATTGTGTCGCCCACAGTGCTCTCCTTAGCGCGGCTTCTGCCGAAAGACGCCCGGGAGCGGCTCTTAGCTCCGGACAGCATCCTACCTTCGTCTTTAGCGCCTCTTCTCATCTACATCTCGGCAAAAAGCTTTTCCACTATGCCTGGCTAGGAAAAACTGTGCCAGCACAGAAAACATCTCCCATCGTGTTCTAGACGTTGCACGGATGTCTGCCAAGTGTTTGGCAGGAAGAAAAGAAAAGTTGTCCAAAACAGCTTCCGCTCGAATGTTCATGTGACTGGAAAAGTCAGGACAGTGCAAAAGTACTGTTTTTTAATAGTTGGCAAGGTGCGCACACAATCCCAGTGTTGTACAGCTTGCTTCTTCACCTTCCCGAAGCTGCCGCTCTCTCCGGCTCCCGGAGCCGAAGATGCGGCTTCTTCGCGCAAAGACGATTGTGCCGCTCACAGTGCTCTCCTTAGCGCGGCTTCTGCCGAAAGACGCCCGGGAGCGGCTCTTAGCTCCGGACAGCATCCTACCTTCGTCTTTAGCGCCTCTTCTCATCTACATTTCGGCAAAAAGCTTTTCCATTATGTCTGGCTCGGAAAAACTGTGCCAGCACTGAAAACATCTCCCATCGTGTTCTAGACGTTGCACGGATGTCTGCCAAGTGTTTGGCAGGAAGAAAAGAAAAGTTGTCCAAAACAGCTTCCAATCGAACGTTCATGTGATTGGAAAAGTCAGGAGAGTGCAAAAGTACTGTTTTCTAATAGTTGGCAAGGTGCGCACACAATCCCAGTGTTGTACAGCTTGCTTCTTTACCTTTTCCAAGTTGCCGCTCTACCCGGCTCCCGGAGCCGAAGAAGCGGCTTCTTCGCGCAAAGACGATTGTGCCGCTCACAGTGCTCTCCTTAGCGCGGCTTCTGCCGAAAGACGCCCGGGAGCGGCTCTTAGCTCCGGACAGCATCCTACCTTCGTCTTTAGCGCCTCTTCTCATCTACATCTCGGCAAAAAGCTTTTCCACTATGTCTGGCTAGGAAAAACTGTGCCAGCACAGAAAACATCTCCCATCGTGTTCTAGACGTTGCACGGATATCTGCCAAGTGTTTGGCAGGAAGAAAAGAAAAGTTGTCCAAAACAGCTTCCAATCGAATGTTCATGTGATTGGAAAAGTCAAGAGAGTGCAAAAGTACTGTTTTCTAATAGTTGGCAAGGTGCGCACACAATCCCAGTGTTGTACAGCTTGCTTCTTCACCTTCCCGAAGCTGTCGCTCTCTCCGGCTCCAGGAGCCGAAGATGCGGCTTCTTCGCGCAAAGACGATTGTGCCACTCACAGTGCTCTCCTTAGCGCAGCTTTTGCCGAAAGACGCCCCGGAGCGGCTCTTAGTTCCAGACAGCATCCTACCTTCGTCTTTAGCACCTCTTCTTCTCTAAATCTCGGCAAAAAGCTTTTCCACTATGTCTGGCTCGGAAAAACTGTGCCAGCACAGAAAACATCTCCCATCGTGTTCTAGACATTGCACGGATTTCTGCCAAGTGTTTGGCAGGAAGAAAAGAAAAGTTGTCCAAAACAGCTTCCAATCGAATGTTCATGTGACTGGAAAAGTCAGGAGAGTGAAAAAGTACTGTTTTCTAATAGTTGGCAAAGTGCGCACACAATCCCAGTGTTGTACAGCTTGCTTCTTTACCTTTTCCAAGTTGCCGGTCTCCCCGGCTCCCGGAGCCGAAGAAGCGGCTTCTTCGCGCGAAGACGATTGTGGCGCTCACAGTGCTCTCCTTAGCGCGGCTTCTGCCGAAAGACGCCCGGGAGCGGCTCTTAGCTCCGGACAGCATCCTACCTTCGTCTTTAGCGCCTCTTCTCATCTACATCTTGGCAAAAAGCTTTTCCACTATGTCTGGCTCGGAAAAACTGCCAGAACTGAAAACATCTCCCATCGTGTTCTAGACGTTGCACGGATGTCTGCCAAGTGTTTGGCAGGAAGAAAAAAAAAGTTGTCCAAAACAGCTTCCAATCGAACGTTCATGTGATTGGAAAAGTCAGGAGAGTGCAAAAGTACTGTTTTCTAATAGTTGGCAAGGTGCGCACACAATCCCAGTGTTGTACAGCTTGCTTCTTCACCTTCCCGAAGCTGCCGCTCTCTCCGGCTCCCAGAGCCGAAGATGCAGCTTCTTCGCGCAAAGACGATTGTGCCGCTCACAGTGCTCTCCTTAGCGCGGCTTCTGCCGAAAGACGCCCGGGAGCGGCTCTTAGCTCCGGACAGCATCCTACCGTCGTCTTTAGCGCCTCTTCTCATCTACATCTCGGCAAAAAGCTTTTCCACTATGTCTGGCTCGGAAAAACTGTGCCAGCACAGAAAACATCTCCCATCGTCTTCTAGACGTTGCACGAATTTCCGACAAGTGTTTGGCAGGAAGAAAAGAAAAGTTGTCCAAAACAGCTTCCAATCGAATGTTCATGTGACTGGAAAAGTCAGGAGAGTGCAAAAGTACTGTTTTCTAATAGTTGGCAAGGTGCGCACACAATCCCAGTGTTGTACAGCTTGCTTCTTCACCTTCCCGAAGCTGCCGCTCTACCCGGCTCCCGGAGCCGAAGAAGCGGCTTCTTCGCGCAAAGACGATTGTGCCGCTCACAGTGCTCTCCTTAGCGCGGCTTCTGCCGAAAGACGCCCGGGAGCGGCTCTTAGCTCCGGACAGCATCCTACCTTCGTCTTTAGCGCCTCTTCTCATCTACATCTCGGCAAAAAGCTTTTCCACTATGTCTGGCTAGGAAAAACTGTGCCAGCACAGAAAACATCTCCCATCGTGTTCTAGACGTTGCACGGATATCTGCCAAGTGTTTGGCAGGAAGAAAAGAAAAGTTGTCCAAAACAGCTTCCAATCGAATGTTCATGTGATTGGAAAAGTCAAGAGAGTGCAAAAGTACTGTTTTCTAATAGTTGGCAAGGTGCGCACACAATCCCAGTGTTGTACAGCTTGCTTCTTCACCTTCCCGAAGCTGTCGCTCTCTCCGGCTCCAGGAGCCGAAGATGCGGCTTCTTCGCGCAAAGACGATTGTGCCACTCACAGTGCTCTCCTTAGCGCAGCTTCTGCCGAAAGACGCCCCGGAGCGGTTCTTAGTTCCAGACAGCATCCTACCTTCGTCTTTAGCACCTCTTCTTCTCTAAATCTCGGCAAAAAGCTTTTCCACTATGTCTGGCTCGGAAAAACTGTGCCAGCACAGAAAACATCTCCCATCGTGTTCTAGACATTGCACGGATTTCTGCCAAGTGTTTGGCAGGAAGAAAAGAAAAGTTGTCCAAAACAGCTTCCAATCGAATGTTCATGTGACTGGAAAAGTCAGGAGAGTGAAAAAGTACTGTTTTCTAATAGTTGGCAAAGTGCGCACACAATCCCAGTGTTGTACAGCTTGCTTCTTTACCTTTTCCAAGTTGCCGCTCTCCCCGGCTCCCGGAGCCGAAGAAGCGGCTTCTTCGCGCAAAGACGATTGTGCCGCTCACAGTGCTCTCCTTAGCGCGGCTTCTGCCGAAAGACGCCCGGGAGCGGCTCTTAGCTCCGGACAGCATCCTACCTTCGTCTTTAGCGCCTCTTCTCATCTACATCTTGGCAAAAAGCTTTTCCACTATGTCTGGCTCGGAAAAACTGCCAGAACTGAAAACATCTCCCATCGTGTTCTAGACGTTGCACGGATGTCTGCCAAGTGTTGGGCAGGAAGAAAAGAAAAGTTGTCCAAAACAGCTTCCAATCGAACGTTCATGTGATTGGAAAAGTCAGGAGAGTGCAAAAGTACTGTTTTCTAATAGTTGGCAAGGTGCGCACACAATCCCAGTGTTGTACAGCTTGCTTCTTCACCTTCCCGAAGCTGCCGCTCTCTCCGGCTCCCAGAGCCAAAGATGCAGCTTCTTCGCGCAAAGACGATTGTGCCGCTCACAGTGCTCTCCTTAGCGCGGCTTCTGCCGAAAGACGCCCGGGAGCGGCTCTTAGCTCCGGACAGCATCCTACCGTCGTCTTTAGCGCCTCTTCTCATCTACATCTCGGCAAAAAGCTTTTCCACTATGTCTGGCTCGGAAAAACTGTGCCAGCACAGAAAACATCTCCCATCGTCTTCTAGACGTTGCACGAATTTCCGCCAAGTGTTTGGCAGGAAGAAAAGAAAAGTTGTCCAAAACAGCTTCCAATCGAATGTTCATGTGACTGGAAAAGTCAGGAGAGTGCAAAAGTACTGTTTTCTATCAGTTGGCAAGGTGCGCACACAATCCCAGTGTTGTACAGCTTGCTTCTTCACCTTCCCGAAGCTGCCGCTCTCTCCGGCTCTTGGAGCTGAAGAAGCGGCTTCTTCGCGCAAAGACAATTGTGCCGCTCACAGTGCTCTCCTTAGCGCGGCTTCTGCCGAAAGACGCCCGGGAGCGGCTCTTAGCTCCGGACAGCATCCTACCTTCGTCTTTAGCGCCTCTTCTCATCTACATCTCGGCAAAAAGCTTTTCCACTATGTCTGGCTCGGAAAAACTGTGCCAGCACAGAAAACATCTCCCATCGTGTTCTAGACGTTGCACGGATTTCTGCCAAGTGTTTGGCAGGAAGAAAAGAAAAGTTGTCCAAAACAGCTTCCAATCGAATGTTCATGTGACTGGAAATGTCAGGAGAGTGCAAAAGTACTGTTTTCTAATAGTTGGCAAGGTGCGCACACAATCCCATGGTTGTACAGCTTGCTTCTTCACCTTCCCGAAGCTGCCGCTCTCTCCGGCTCCCGGAGCCGAAGAAGCGGCATCTTCGCGCAAAGACAATTGTGTCGCTCACAGTGCTCTCCTTAGAGCAGCTTCTGCCGAAAGACTCCGGGGAGCGGCTCTTACCTCCGGAGAGCATCCTACCTTCGTCTTTAGCGTCTCTTCTCATCTACATCTCGGCAAAAAGCTTTTCCACTATGTCTGGCTAGGAAAAACTGTGCCAGCACTGAAAACATCTCCCATCGTGTTCTAGACGTTGCACGGATGTCTGCCAAGTGTTTGGCAGGAAGAAAAGAAAAGTTGTCCAAAACAGCTTCCAATCGAATGTTCATGTGACTGGAAAAGTCAGGAGAGTGCAAAACTACCGTTTTGTATCAGTTGGCAAGGTGCGCACACAATCCCAGTGTTGTACAGCTTGCTTCTTCACCTTCCCGAAGCTGCCGCTCTCTCCGGCTCCCGGAGCCGAAGAAGCGGCTTCTTCACGCAAAGACGATTGTGCCGCTCACAGTGCTCTCCTTAGCGCGGCTTCTGCCGAAAGACGCCCGGGAGCGGCTCTTAGCTCCGGACAGCATCCTACCTTCGTCTTTAGCGCCTTTTCTCATCTACATCTCGGCAAAAAGCTTTTCTACTATGTCTGCTAGGAAAAACTGTGCCAGCACAGAAAACATCTCCCATCGTGTTCCAGACGTTGCACGGATGTCTGCCAAGTGTTTGGCAGGAAGAAAAGAAAAGTTGTCCAAAACAGCTTCTAATCGAATGTTCATGTGACTGGAAAAGTCAGGAGAGTGCAAAAGTACTGTTTTGTATCAGTTGGCAAAGTGCGCACGCAATCCCAGTGTTGTACAGCTTGCTTCTTCACCTTCCCGAAGCTGCCGCTCTCCCCGGCTCCCGGAGCTGAAGAAGCGGCTTCTTTACGCAAAGACGATTGTGCCGCTCACAGTGCTCTCCTTAGCGCGGCTTCTGCCGAAAGACGCCCGGGAGCGGCTCTTAGCTCCGGACAGCATCCTACCTTCGTCTTTAGCGCATCTTCTCATCTACATCTCGGCAAAAAGCTTTTCCACTACGTCTGGCTAGGAAAAACTGTGCCAGCACAGAAAACATCTCCCATCGTGTTCTAGACGTGTCGCGGATGTCTGCCAAGTGTTTGGCAGGAAGAAAAAAAAAGTTGTCGAAAACAGCTTCCAATCGAACGTTCATGTGATTGGAAAAGTCAGGAGAGTGCAAAAGTACTGTTTTCTAATAGTTGGCAAGGTGCGCACACAATCCCAGTGTTGTACAGCTTGCTTCTTAACATTTTCCAAGTTGCCGCTTTACCCGGCTCCCGGAGCCGAAGAAGCGGCTTCTTCGCGCAAAGACGATTGTGCCGCTCACAGTGCTCTCCTTAGCGCGGCTTCTGCCGAAAGACGCCCCGGAGCGGCTCTTAGCTCCTGACAGCATCCTACCTTCGTCTTTAGCGCCTCTTCTCATCTACATCTCAGCAAAAAGCTTTTCCACTATGTCTGGCTAGGAAAAACTGTGCCAGCACAGAAAACATCTCCCATCGTGTTCTAGACGTTGCACGCATGTCTGCCAAGTGTTTGGCAGGAAGAAAAGAAAAGTTGTCCAAAACAGCTTCCAATCGAACGTTCATGTGATTGGAAAAGTCGGGAGAGTGCAAAAGTACTGTTTTCTAATAGTTGGCAAGGTGCGCACACAATCCCAGTGTTGTACAGGTTGCTTCTTCACCTTCCCGAAGCTGCCGCTCTCTCCGGCTCCCGGAGCCGAAGATGCGGCTTCTTCACGCAAAGACGATTGTGCCACTCACAGTGCTCTCCTTAGCGCGGTTTCTGCCGAAAGACGCCCGGGAGCGGCTCTTAGCTCCGGAGAGCATCCTACCTTCGTCTTTAGCGCCTCTTCTCATCTACATCTCGGCAAAAAGCTTTTCCACTATGTCTGGCTCGGAAAAACTGTGCCAGCACTGAAAACATCTCCCATCGTGTTCTAGACGTTGCACGGATGTCTGTCAAGTGTTTGGCAGGAAGAAAAGAAAAGTTGTCCAAAACAGCTTCCAATCGAACGTTCATGTGATTGGAAAAGTCAGGAGAGTGCAAAAGTACTGTTTTGTATCAGTTGGCAAGGTGCGCACACAATCCCAGTGTTGTACAGCTTGATTCTTCACCTTCCCGAAGCTGCCACTCTCTCCGGCTCCCGGAGCCGAAGATGCGGCTTCTTCGCGCAAAGACAATTGTGCCGCTCACAGTGCTCTCCTTAGCGCGGCTTCTGCCGAAGGACGCCCGGGAGCGGCTCTTAGCTCCGGACAGCATCCTACCTTCGTCTTTAGCGCCTCTTCTCATCTACATTTCGGCAAAAAGCTTTTCCACTATGTCTGGCTCGGAAAAACTGTGCCAGAACTGAAAACATCTCCAATCGTGTTCTAGACGTTGCACGGATGTCTGCCAAGTGTTTGGCAGGAAGAAAAGAAAAGTTGTCCAAAACAGCTTCCAATCGAATGTTCATGTGACTGGAAAAGTCAGGAGAGTGCAAAAGTACTGTTTTGTATCAGTTGGCAAAGTGCGCACACAATCCCAGTGTTGTACAGCTTGCTTCTTCACCTTTCCGAAGCTGCCGCTCTCTCCGGCTCCCCGAGCCGAAGAAGCGGCTTCTTCGCGCAAAGACGATTGTGCCGCTCACAGTGCTCTCCTTAGCGCGGCTTCTGCCGAAAGACGCCCGGGAGCGGCTCTTAGCTCCGGACAGCATCCTACCTTCGTCTTTAGCGCCTCTTCTCATCTACATTTCGGCAAAAAGCTTTTCCACTATGTCTGGCTCGGAAAAACTGTGCCAGCACAGAAAAAATCTCCTATCGTGTTCTAGACGTTGCACGGATTTCTGCCAAGTGTTTGGCAGGAAGAGAAAAAAAGTTGTCCAAAACAGCTTCCAATCGAATGTTCATGTGACTGGAAAAGTCAGGAGAGTGCAAAAGTACTGTTTTCTAATAGTTGGCAAGGTGCGCACACAATCCCAGTGTTGTACAGCTTGCTTCTTTACCTTTTCCAAGTTGCCGCTCTCTCCGGCTCCCGGAGCCGAAGATGCGGCTTCTTCGCGCAAAGACGATTGTGCCGCTCACAGTGCTCTCCTTAGCGCGGCTTCTGCCGAAAGACGCCCGGGAGCGGCTCTTAGCTCCGGACAGCATCCTACCTTCGTCTTTAGCGCCTCTTCTCATCTACATTTCGGCAAAAAGCTTTTCCACTATGTCTGGCTCGGAAAAACTGTGCCAGCACAGAAAAAATCTCCCATCGTGTTCTAGACGTTGCACGGATTTCTGCCAAGTGTTTGGCAGGAAGAGAAAAAAAGTTGTCCAAAACAGCTTCCAATCGAATGTTCATGTGACTGGAAAAGTCAGGAGAGTGCAAAAGTACTGTTTTCTAATAGTTGGCAAGGTGCGCACACAATCCCAGTGTTGTACAGCTTGCTTCTTTACCTTTTCCAAGTTGCCGCTCTACCCGGCTCCCGGAGCCGAAGAAGCGGCTTCTTCGCGCAAAGACGATTGTGCCGCTCACAGTGCTCTCCTTAGCGCGGCTTCTGCCGAAAGACGCCCCGGAGCGGCTCTTAGCTCCGGACAGCATCCTACCTTCATCTTTAGCGCCTTTTCTCATCTACATCTCGGCAAAAAGCTTTTCCACTATGTCTGGCTCGGAAAAACTGTGCCAGCACAGAAAACATCTCCCATCGTGTTCTAGACGTTGCACAGATGTCTGCCAAGTGTTTGGCAGGAAGAAAAGAAAAGTTGTCCAAAACAGCTTCCAATCGAACGTTCATGTGATTGGAAAAGTCAGGAGAGTGCAAAAGTACTGTTTTCTAATAGTTGGCAAGGTGCGCACACAATCCCAGTGTTGTACAGCTTGCTTCTTCACCTTCCCGAAGCTGCCGCTCTCTCCGGCTCCCGGAGCCGAAGATGCGGCTTCTTCGCGCAAAGACGATTGTGCCGCTCACAGTCCTCTCCTTAGCGCGGCTTCTGCCGAAAGACGCCCGGGAGCGGCTCTTAGCTCCGGACAGCATCCTACCTTCGTCTTTAGCGCCTCTTCTCATCTACATCTCAGCAAAAAGCTTTTCCACTATGTCTGGTTAGGAAAAACTGTGCCAGCACAGAAAACATCTCCCATCGTGTTCTAGACGTTGCACGGATGTCTGCCAAGTGTTTGGCAGGAAGAAAAGAAAAGTTGTCCAAAACAGCTTCTAATCGAACGTAATGTGACTGGAAAAGTCAGGAGAGTGCAAAAGTACTGTTTTCTAATAGTTGGCAAGGTGCGCACACAATCCCAGTGTTGTACAGCTTGCTTCTTTACCTTTTCCAAGTTGCCGCTCTCTCCGGCTCCCGGAGCCGAAGATGCGGCTTCTTCGCGCAAAGACGATTGTGCCGCTCACAGTGCTCTCCTTAGCACGGCTTCTGCCGAAAGACGCCCGGGAGCGGCTCTTAGCTCCGGACAGCATCCTACCTTCGTCTTTAGCGCCTCTTCTCATCTACATCTCGGCAAAAAGCTTTTCCACTATGCCTGGCTAGGAAAAACTGTGCCAGCACAGAAAACATCTCCCATCGTGTTCTAGACGTTGCACGGATATCTGCCAAGTGTTTGGCAGGAAGAAAAGAAAAGTTGTCCAAAACAGCTTCCAATCGAACGTTCATGTGATTGGAAAAGTCAGCAGAGTGCAAAAGTACTGTTTTGTATCAGTTGGCAAGGTGCGCACACAATCCCAGTGTTGTACAGCTTGCTTCTTCACCTTCCCGAAGCTGCCGCTCTCTCCGGCTCCCGGAGCTGAAGAAGCGGCTTCTTTGCGCAAAGACGATTGTTTCGCCCACAGTGCTCTCCTTAGCGCGGCTTCTGCCGAAAGACGCCCGGGAGCGGCTCTTAGCTCCGGACAGCATCCTACCTTCGTCTTTAGCGCCTCTTCTCATCTACATCTCGGCAAAAAGCTTTTCCACTATGCCTGGCTAGGAAAAACTGTGCCAGCACAGAAAACATCTCCCATCGTGTTCTAGACATTGCACAGATGTCTGCCAAGTGTTTGGCCGGAAGAAAAGAAAAGTTGTCCAAAACAGCTTCCAATCGAATGTTCATGTGACTGGAAAAGTCAGGAGAGTGCAAAAGTACTGTTTTCTAATAGTTGGCAAGGTGCGCACACAATCCCAGTGTTGTACAGCTTGCTTCTTTACCTTTTCCAAGTTGCCGCTCTCTCCGGCTCCTGGAGCCGAAGATGCGGCTTCTTCGCGCAAAGACGATTGTGCCGCTCACAGTGCTCTCCTTAGCGCGGCTTCTGCCGAAAGACGCCCGGGAGCGGCTCTTAGCTCCGGACAGCATCCAACCTTCGTCTTTAGCGCCTCTTCTCATCTACATCTCGGCAAAAAGCTTTTCCACTATGCCTGGTTTGGAAAAACTGTGCCAGCACAGAAAACATCTCCCATCGTGTTCTAGACGTTGCACGGATGTCTGCCAAGTGTTTGGCAGGAAGAAAAGTTGTCCAATACAGCTTCCAATCGAATGTTCATGTGACTGGAAAAGTCAGTAGAGTGCAAAAGTACTGTTTTGTATCAGTTGGCAAGGTGCGCACACAATCCCAGTGTTGTACAGCTTGCTTCTTCACCATTCCGAAGCTGCCGCTCTCTCCGGCTCCCCGAGCCGAAGAAGCGGCTTCTTCGCGCAAAGACGATTGTGCCGCTCACAGTGCTCTCCTTAGCGCGGCTTCTGCCGAAAGACGCCTGGGAGCGGCTCTTAGCTCCGGACAGCATCCTACCTTCGTCTTTAGCGCCTCTTCTCATCCACATCTCGGCAAAAAGCTTTTCCACTATGTCTGGCTCGGAAAAACTGTGCCAGCACAGAAAACATCTCCCATCATGTTCCAGACGTTGCACGGATGTCTGCCAAGTGTTTGGCAGGAAGAAAAGAAAAGTTGTCCAAAACAGCTTCTAATCGAATGTTCATGTGACTGGAAAAGTCAGGAGAGTGCAAAAGTACTGTTTTCTATCAGTTGGCAAGGTGCGCACGCAATCCCAGTGTTGTACAGCTTGCTTCTTCACCTTCCCGAAGCTGCCGCTCTCTCCGGCTCCCGGAGCCGAAGAAGCGGCTTCTTCGCGCAAAGACGATTGTGCCGCTCACAGTGCTCTCCTTAGCGCGGCTTCTGCCGAAAGACGCCCCGGAAGCGGCTCTTAGCTCCGGACAGCATCCTACCTTCGTCTTTAGCGCCTCTTCTCATCTACATCTCAGCAAAACGCTTTCCCACTATGTCTGGCACGGAAAAACTGTGCCAGCACAGAAAACATCTCCCATCGTGTTCTAGACGTTGCACGGAGGTCTGCCAAGTGTTTGGCAGGAAGAAAAGAAAAGTTGTCCAAAACAGCTTCCAATCGAACGTTCATGAGATTGGAAAAGTCAGGAGAGTGCAAAAGTACTGTTTTCTAATAGTTGGCAAGGTGCGCACACAATCCCAGTGTTGTACAGCTTGCTTCTTCACCTTCCCGAAGCTGCCGCTCTCTCTGGCTCCCGGAGCCGAAGATGCGGCTTCTTCGCGCAAAGACGATTGTGCCGCTCACAGTGCTCTCCTTAGCGCGGCTTCTGCCGAAAGACGCCCGGGAGCGGCTCTTAGCTCCGGACAGCATCCAACCTTCGTCTTTAGCGCCTCTTCTCATCTACATCTCGGCAAAAAGCTTTTCCACTATGTCTGCTAGGAAAAACTGTGCCAGCACAGAAAACATCTCCCATCATATTCCAGACGTTGCACGGATGTCTGCCAAGTGTTTGGCAGGAAGAAAAGAAAAGTTGTCCAAAACAGCTTCTAATTGAATGTTCATGTGACTGGAAAAGTCAGGAGAGTGCAAAAGTACTGTTTTCTATCAGTTGGCAAGCTGCGCACACAATCCCAGTGTTGTACAGCTTGCTTCTTCACCTTCCCGAAGCTGCCGCTCTCTCCGGCTCCCGGAGCCGAAGAAGCGGCTTCTTCGCGCAAAGACGATTGTGCCGCTCACAGTGCTCTCCTTAGCGCGGCTTCTGCCGAAAGGCGCCCGGGAGCGGCTCTTAGCTCCGGACAGCATCCTACCTTCATCTTTAGCGCCTCTTCTCATCTACATTTCGGCAAAAAGCTTTTCCACTATGTCTGGCTCGGAAAAACTGTGCCAGCACAGAAAACATCTCCCATCGTGTTCTAGACGTTGCACGGATTTCTGCCAAGTGTTTGGCAGGAAGAAAAAAAAAGTTGTCCAAAACAGCTTCCAATCGAATGTTCATGTGACTGGAAAAGTGAGGAGAGTGCAAAAGTACTCTTTTGTATCAGTTGGCAAGGTGCGCACACAGTCCCAGTGTTGTACAGCTTGCTTCTTCACCATTCCGAAGCTGCCGCTCTACCCGGCTCCCGGAGCCGAAGATGCGGCTTCTTCGCGCAAAGACGATTGTGCCGCTCACAGTGCTCTCCTTAGCGCGGCTTCTGCCGAAAGACGCCCGGGAGCGGCTCTTAGCTCCGGACAGCATCCTACCTTCGTCTTTAGCGCCTCTTCTCATCTACATCTCGGCAAAAAGCTTTTCCACTATGTCTGCTAGGAAAAACTGTGCCAGCACAGAAAACATCTCCCATCGTGTTCCAGACGTTGCACAGATGTCTGCCAAGTGTTTGGCAGGAAGAAAAGGAAAGTTGTCCAAAACAGCTTCTAATCGAATGTTCATGTGACTGGAAAAGTCAGGAGAGTGCAAAAGTACTTTTTTGTATCAGTTGGCAAGGTGCGCACACAATCTCAGTGTTGTACAGCTTGCTTCTTCACCTTCCCGAAGCTGCCGCTCTCTCCGGCTCCCGGAGCCGAAGAAGCGGCTTCTTCGCGCAAAGACGATTGTGCCGCTCACAGTGCTCTCCTTAGCGCGGCTTCTGCCGAAAGACGCCCGGGAGCGGCTCTTAGCTCCGGACAGCATCCTACCTTCGTCTTTAGCGCCTCTTCTCATCTACATCTCAGCAAAAAGCTTTTCCACTATGTCTGGCTAGGAAAAACTGTGCCAGCACAGAAAACATCTCCAATTG